>NC_088605.1:64153067-64786529 GCF_036013475.1 Columba livia | reverse complement strand
TATTTCTCAAATTCTCCATAAGGCACTGACAGGTCTTTAACCTACGACCTCAAACTTCTCCAATGAGTTTCTTAAACAGTTTTCCTTCTCTTGCTCTTCTTTTTTTTTTTTTTTTTAATTGTCTTTTTAAAATTTTGGGAAAATGAGTGGCATGCACTTACAATGAACTCATACATTGTACATTTGGAGCACATTTATTATATCTAAATTTTTATTCCATGCAAAAGCCAACTGCTCCTTACAATATGGTTCAGGAATCTAGTAACTTCCTAATGACAAATCTGAGTGAAGATAGAAACACTTTAATAAAGCAGTGGCATAAATAATGAATTTTAAAAGACCTTGAGCATATTTTTTTGCAACATAAGTTGTGTGATACTTGTGCAGCCTTCATATAGTCTCAATTCTTTGTCACGCGCTTGTGTTTGTTCATGTCTCAGTAAATGGCAAGGATGCCTAGTAGCAGACGATGTTTTTCTGTCTTTTGTTCAATCTGTTTTTGTAGTGAGAATGTTCTGTATAAAGCAAACTGTCTTCTAACCCTAAATACAATTCTAGTTTAGGAGGCTGGAAGCTGGAAGAACATGCCCATGCATCATTTGAGAGGAGTAGGAAATGAGACACATGCAGCAACTACATACAACATTATCTTTTCATTATCTGTACCTATTAGTCTTAGTACATCACAATCACTTGCTAATGGCATAGAAACAGAACTGAATAAACAACAACAACAAAAAACACAACCAAACATAAGCATCAGATTTGGGTTAAACTGATGTGTCTGAAAAGGGATGCAGCTTTCTCCAATTTGCACATCCAAGTAACACCGGAGTTTTCATCTTCATACAGCCACCATGACCAGGCTCATGCATCTGCCTCTGACAGGTTCTTGACACTTTCAAAGGGTACAGATCTGCACAGAGGAGTTTGTGCCAGGATGCTACTGTTATTCTGCTTTAGAGTAAAACAAAGTTTTGAAAAAAAGGGAGAGATCAATACTTCCCCCAAAGGGCCCTGGGGATTGCATTACAGCTGAAGTAACCACGAGATAGGGCAGGAGGGTTCTGTGTGTGACAGCAACAAACCAACAACTAAGTTATGATAATAACTTCCTTCTGTATTTTTGTGTGCAATGAGCTTCTCTAGTATGCTAACAAATTCAGAAAGAATGTAAGTGCTCAACTGGGACTTGGGGGCTAAGACCAATACAGAAATCACAAAATACTTGCTCAGCTGCTGCCTCTGACTTTCCGAGCACCTATTTTCTGAATGTAAACTTCAGCAGGTACTTTTGGGACCTGGAGTTACATCTGGGCACATTGCCTTTTTAAGCTTTGATCCCCTTGATCATGCTTAAATTCAGTCCAGCAAAATAACTTTCATGGTTAATTCCCCTTCAGGGTCTGATGCAGAGGGCTTTTGCAGAAGATGACCTTTGCAGTCCAAAAGAACTGTGACCCACTTCTTTACAAAAAGCTGTACTTTTTAAGAAAATACAGAGAAGGAACAGGCATTAGTTATTCTGTGCATGCATTATTTACCAAAGCACCTTCTGGTACCTGGAAGATCCAGTTCCTGTTTCCTTAGCAGTTTGGGGGATTTAAAATCTATGTTGCTCATCTTCTTAGGAAGTAATTTTTTTTACATTCATGTGATCAAGATCATCTGTCAGAGAAAAGAGAAAACAAGAGAGAGATGGATTTTTAGTACATTGCCACAAGATGATCACTTAAGAGAGAGACTGGGTCTATTTCCTGAAAGAATTTTTGGTTTGATTTGGTTTTTAATAAAGAGTAAGAAACTTTCATCCAGGTGAAGCTAATGGACTATCACTCCCTAGCAAAAATAAGTGCTTTCCCATGGTTCAACGCACACATAGCACAAAGCTTTAAGAAAGATCAAGATCTCCTACCATCTACTCAGCGATTCCAAGAGTCACAACAGGTAATCTTTCACCCAGGATGCTGACTCAAGGGTCTCACTCTTCAGTGCATAACTAACTTTGTTAATTATGTCCAAAAGCTACAATATCTAATGCAGAGTTGTCATTTTCAGGGCAGAGAAGAGTACCTAAAATTTTAGCTCTATGATACCAATCCTCCTGATGGCCAAAAACATGACTTTAGAATCCCTGACTTGCTATTATCATGTCCAAATTGGTATACAGATAGGGAAATCTAAAATGTAGTCTGTCCTTACTAATTCGGGTGCAATAACAGCAAGTTATGATACATCTTTGCTTTTCCCTGTTGTAGGAACTCAATGCCAAAGAGGTTGGCATAAATCTTTGCCACTTCTGAGCTGTTGGTTGTATCTTTGTGTCTGGGCACCCCTATAATTCATTTCCTTGCATTTTGTGGATATTTAGAAGGGAGGGTATGAAACTTTGAGCAGGAATTAGATATTCATTGCAGTAGAGGGCAGTAGTATTCATTCACAAGCCAGACAGAGCTGTGTACAGTACACATAAATACCAGTGCAGTTGTCAGACAATTTAGGCATACAGATTGATGTGAAGGAAAAAATAGTTCTTCCTTGGAATTTAATTGTATTTTTAATACCTTGAACAGCGAATATAATGAACTCACATCACACTCTTTACAAATAGAGATAGGTAATCATATTGTGTAATCCCAATATTAAAATCATCCTACACGTGTTCAAATTAGTAACCTGTTAGGAAATCAGTCCAAATTTATGAGCAGAGACTGCAACCACTTGTGCTTCATGCAACAATATGTGCAATTAAAAAATCTGCAGTATTGAATTCAGGGCCATCCCCACCCCATTAAAAATAAAAGTCTCCTCCAAGCCAGTGGAAACTGGCAACCTTCACTGAGTAGCAACAGCTTACAGAAATATATCTCCATTTGTAATCATTTCAGTGTATGGATGATGACATTTGGAAACATCTGGATCTGATGATGTCCACAGGAGATTCCAAAATGGTAGTGTCTAAATGTGATGATACAATAAATACAAGATGTTTTATTTTAGATTGAAATAGTGGAATAAAGACAAGGGCAGATTTAGATAAAACATTCAAGCATGGGACTTCAGGTGGCAGCATGTATGCCACCTAACTCTTGAAAACACCTCCAGCAACAGCCACCTTTGGTGATCTCAAAGCAGCCCTGCAGCTGCTCTCCAGCCAAAATTCTTAACACGCTTGTGCTCACCAAACTATGTGGCCGTAATTCAAACCATTCACTGCTCAACATAATTAAGAACCAATCTCTGAGTCCAGAACAATAGTCTGCTCAAGCACTAGCACATGGGAACAAAATGAGACTTTATGTCTTGGCTCATGTTCACTTTCATCATTTTTTTCTCTTCCAAACAAAATCTTCGCTTCCCCTCTCTTCCCCATAGCACATCCGTGGCAGTTTTCATGTTACCTTAGACTCCTTCAGACTTTCTTCACCACAGAAATGGAGCCACAAAATTAGTCTAAATGTATTGTTGTGCACAAGTGGTAAAGCAATAAATTTAGGATCTCTGAATTAGAGATTGCTCACTTGGACATCTAATGGTGAAGCACTGAAAACCGACAGGGCACTGTTATTTCTGGTCCACTCCAGCTACTTTTGGTGTGGAACAAGAGGGGAAATGGTGGGCTTTATACAAACTTTGCTGTTGCTTAAACCACTGATGACTCAAGAACTACTTTATGCCTCAGCCTGACCAAGGACAGCCTCAGGGATGTCTCTGAGAGCCAAGAACAGCTAGTACGGAGTGGCCCTGGGTAATTTCTGGTTTCCCACTACATTCCCTGCTCCACCACGCAAAAGCTGAGATAACCGAGAGAAATAAAACCGGTTTTATGACACAGTTTTCCTGTGTCAGGCAAATATTCCTGCTAGACTGGGTGGGCACTGCAGGCTCTTCAGCCAGGAGGTTTCCAGCAGACAAAGAAAGGCTTGGTCTCCATCAGGAGACTCATGCCTGAGTGTGCGACACCACATCTGCACCAAGTTTTCTGTCATGGGTCATGTATTGCCGCTGCTAATGAATCATACCTTCAACAGAGGTCGAAGGTCTAAACAAAGAAATATAGCAATGCAGAAAACAATTAACATGGATAAAAGCATAAGACCTTCTGTACCACAAGCAGAAAGGAGAGCCATCCTGTAGTAGAAAACAAGGAGAAACAAGCTCCTCTTCCTACTAACATTGGGCTTTTTAAAAAGGGCTTTCCCCACTTTAGGCTCCTGATAAAGACATAAATGCAGAAAAAAATTTCTTGTTTTGCAAAGCAAGTCCTGCAAAGGAGGCCAGGGAAGGAACATAAAATGTATTTTGGAGATCTGAAATCAAAACCATGTGGAGACTTGTGGAAAAATACAGCAGACAGGGGTTAACAAAGAGGAAATCTCAGCAAGGTTCATATCATACTTTTTCGCTGTTTATTCCTTGCAAATGAAACAGTTTCCTTCCCCATGGAAAGGCCACCAATTTCTACAACTGAGAGGGATCAGCTGAAGATCTAAACAGTCAGTGAGGGGGCCCTCACTGCTAAGGATGGCTCCAGTTTCCCAGTAAATGTAAGGGGTATGCAGATCAGCTGGAGGAATAGGAACAATGGGACTGTCTCCTTAAAGGTGATTACCCAGCTTCATGATGGCAAAAATGCCTGATGTTTTGGGGACAGAAGGGAGAATTTTGCTCTGCTGTTGACTGCCTTGGTCTCTGGCGCCTTTGCCCTGTAAGGACTGTGGGACATTAAAACCCCTCCAAGCTCAGTGAAAGAAGGATAATGCTGCCAAGTGGTTTAACCTGGTGCATTTTTTGAGTGAGAAGGGAAGAATTACCAGAGGAGGTCCTCAGCATGCTACAGCAGGGCATGCTATTGGGCTGCAATTTGGAAATGACAAAAGATTGTTCTTGCAGCTCAAAACCCTTTACCCTCACCATGGGGCACAGCTCATATTAGCTTTCTTTTTTACTACAGCTAATTAAATTAGCATTATTGAAACACAAATGTAGGACAGGTAGGATAAGTTTCAGCAGGGCCTGTCTAGCTCCTAATTATCTCTTACTATCACTAAATTGGAGGCTTCTCTGATTGTCCTTGTAAGATATACCCACTGAAGTTAAGCAGCACCCATACCTGATTACATGGCTATTCAATAAGATATGTGCACAGTTTATGGCACAGAAGGAGTTAGAACCATTCACTTACCAGTTTGTGCTCATTTCTATTTGGGAAGCAAGGATTTGCTGCCAGGAGCATTTTTACGAGCTTCGATGCTGTTGTTATTTCATCAAAAGTGTCCCTAGATTTCCCAGCTGCTCTGTGCTGTATAATGGGACACACACGCGGCTCACTTCTGCACGTGGCCTGATGCTTCTCCATACGGCTGAGCATGTGAAAGGAAGGAGAAAGTCACCACTGTTAGCCTTACTCTCATTTTCCTTTTGGCACCAGAACTACTTCTCCGTAGAGTTAAGTTTTGTTTGCTGAAGATATCCATACTACTTGCTTGCCACAGTAAAGAACAGCATTTCAAAGTCCAGCCATCAGGCCATATTGTCTTTGTTTTGGACCCTGAAATCCATGGGTGCTATTTGACCAAATGCTTCTGTGCATTTAAGCCAGAGGAACTCCATTCAAATGCTTTTTAGGTCTTAGAGCACAGATTTCTTTGCTCACAGGTCTCCTTTTGCCTTCAGAATACATGCCTTACAGAAATATATCATTCTTCCCCTTCTTTTCTTCAGAATCTTAATCTTAAACATCTTATATTTGCACCAAATTCTACATTGTTATATATGTTCTTGCACAGATGGTCTGAGTGACAAAGCTAGTGTATGACATCAGTTTATCCTACAACAATTTGTCTTTCTGCATTAACCATGTGATAAACCATGGAAGAAAGAGGGGCCTCCTTTCCACTTCTCTTATCTATGGACTGTTGTAAATATTATCAGGAAACTGGTGACCCACTTCCTTCAGTTTCCCATGATAACTTTATCAGATTTGTTTAAACAAACTTGCGTCCCAGTCCTCTGACACACTAACCTATTTGTTGTGAAATCACTCCAGCTGTTGGTAAATCATACATTTTACAAGACCTCTATCAAATGTTTAAGGTCAGATTTGGCTCTGTGTCCCAGTCAGATTGAACAATGATCAGATTGCCACGCTAATGAATAAGAGCAAAGTTCAGAATAGGAATGAAGGTCTTGTGTGTGGATGTGTAACAGGAGGGAAAAGAAAGAGAGAAATAACAACATGAGTTTCACTAAACCACACCTAAGTCTGACCAGACTGGGGTTATGCTTGTTTTTATCAACATACAAAGAAGTGGTCTCTTGTGTTTTCTTTACTTATATATAGAGCCAGGCCTCTTGAGGTAGCTTGCTTTATGTTTCTGCATTTTGATCAAAATCAAGCTATTTAAATTAGTATACATAATACTGCTTAAGTGCTTCAGGCGAACACACTGGCTTAAGTATATTTCAGATGTTCACTGTTTCAGTTTTCCACTGCAGATCTCAAAACTTTAAAGAGTTATGAATCTAAATGGTATGTCTCCTGGTCTTCAGCAAATAGGTCCTCTACTGCATTAAATACTTTCCATGTTTGAGAACCCTCTTCGCTCCAAACCCTGCTCTCTGGGCCTCCCTAAATGTTCTTGGTTCTTTACTGAAAAAAGGAATGAGAAACACTGTAGACTGCAGAAAGGGATGTTGCCTTCCTCAGGCTGCGAGCACTCAAACGCTGTTCCCTGTTGTGTCATGCTTGCCCTAGGAAGCTAGTTTTTTGGGTGGGAGGGCACCATGCACGCAATACCAGCCAAAAGCTCTGACAAAATTATCAGTTCCAAGCTTTTAAACCGCACTCCTATTTCTGAGTTATCTAAAACCAGAAGTATGCTGTGAGGAGTATGGAAAAACCTGTTGAACATCTTCACCTAAAGAAAAAAGCTGGCCTCTCTGGGACAGTATCTGTACCCCTAGTGTCGGGAAACACAGGTCAGCCGAGGATGCTGCTGCAGGGCTCTGGGAAGGACCAGCAGCAGCTTTCTGTGCCAGGCAGGGGCTGTACCAAAGGCCTCCAGCCAGGATGGGGAGAGACATCTGTTATCCCTTCCTGCCCCTTGATAAGCCTAGGAGAAGGGATGTTCGCTTTGCTCTTTTATTGGTCCAATGCAATCTCAACATGATTTTTCTGAGGGAGGGCTAAGTTGCGAAACCTGCCCCTCCTTTTCCTTTTCCTCCCCAGACTCTGGAGGCTATTTTTCCCTTGCTGCTCTTATCAGTTCCCAGGCTCCACCCTGCTGAGATGGAGTGACACTTTCCCAATGCTTGTCTTGGAGAACCCTTTCAATAGGAAAATTCCCTTGCAGCTCCCCATGACTCACAGCCTGTGCCTCCTGGTGTTGAGTCCAGGGGCTACTAGGCTAATTCTCCAGTAAGGGGTGATGGAAATGTGCCTTTCCAGAATGCAGCTCCTTTTGCAGCTGGTGCTTTCCGTCCTCTGATACTGATCAGTCCCGCTTAAGTTACCTGTGTGACATTTCCCCAGAGAGAGCAGCCATACTTCTATCCCATCTGATCTGCTTAACAACATGAAGTATGTTAAAAAAGAAAACTCTGCAAATGTTTGAAAAGCTTATGCTGTGGCATTCTTGACCTAAATTATTTCACTGGAAGTGGATCATGTTAATGAAGCAATAAATGGAAACATAAGAAAACAAGAAATTTGGAAAAAGCAAGCACTGAATATGAATTAGCTGGCAGTCAAGTAAATGTTTTAAGTTTCCTTTATGCTTGCAGGCTGTTTTAATTCCAATTTTGTGCTTTTAGTCACATACTAAAATCCAGGTACCCTGTCAATCTCCTTTTTAATAATCTGCTGGAACATTTTGTAAATAATATATGCTGACTTATTTTTATAAAGTTTTCAAAAGCTATTGCCTGTATCTCTCTTGGTATTCAGCATGGAAACTGAGAAGAGGGAGGAGTGGTGAAAAGAGTACAGAAAATAAAATTAAAAAACCCCACAAAATATGCCCTTCCTCTCAAGACAGCAGGCAGAAAGTGGAGAGTCCTTTTTCACTATCTTAACTCAGGAGTTAGGAAGTATTCAGATAGCTGTAATTTTCCTGAGAAATTGCACTTAGACCTTTCCCAGGGTGAGGCAAGCTGTAATCACAGGCTCAGCCTTTCAAGAAACTCAGGGCTGACAGTCAGTAACAGCTTCTTGTATAGATATTTATTTCTGAGGGGGATTTGGCTGGATGGTGTTGTTTGTGGGATGGTGCTGTTTGTGGAATGGTGCTGTTTGTGGGATGAGGTTGTTGGTTTGACTCCCACCATCCTCTCACCTGCGCAGCAATGTGGCACCTCCCTCCATGGGATAGAGGGAGCAGGGGCAGACAGACAATGGGAGAAGTCATACCCTGTTTCCCTGAAAATAAGCCCTACCCTGAAAATAAGCCCTAGCACAATTTTTCAGGATTTTTGAGGATGCTCAAAATATAAGCCCTACTCCAAAAATAAACCCTAGTTACCGTTCATTTAAAAAGTCAAGCTAAATAGTGTCCAGGCAGCTATACATGTAAAAAAGTAAGCATCTTTTGGATCAAAAATTGTACAAGACCCTGTATTATTTTTGAGGAAACGGGGTATTTTCTGCTCCTCGACTAAAACTTCCTATGCAAGTGAACAGGACATCTTGCCCAACACTGGTTTAGAATATACATTGCCTGCCAACATTAGTAAGCTATGAAAAATGGACAATGGCTGAAAACTGTAAGGCTTTGATTTGCATTTTATTGGTTGTGTGTGCTGTACACCTGCAGCATAATATAACTTTTTACTGGAGATGGAATGCATCCATATGAATTCCTGCAAACAGAGTAGCATATAACAAAAATATGGCTCTCTTGGGCCTTTGCCAAAATAATTTGGAAATCTCAATTTATAACAGTTTTAAAACGCAGTAACAGCTGGCAGCTACTGTTTGTAGGGGATTAATTTTGGTTATGCTAACAAATAATTACATTTATTTTAAGGCAATAACAAACACTAGTTACAAGCTGAAATCCAATAAGGTAAAACAACTCTGCAGTGGAATACCTGTTACTACAGCATCTTGTGAAGAAATCCAACTGCTCCTAAACAGTTGTTCCTAAGCAGACACCATGGCAGGAACTGACCTGCCTGGAATTTGGGATTTTTTTTCTTGTTTGCAAGTTTTGGAGTTAAATGTCATTACAAATAAGTACAATTGTCTTAGCAGAGCACTATGTATGTTCTGTCAAAGTCTTATATCTAAAATGAAACTTTGAACTCTTGTTTGTTAATGCCAATGCCAGAGATTAACATTCTGTACTGAAGGAAATCTGCATAAAGAAAATATTGTCCCAAGACCACTGGATACTTACTCCTCTCTAGCTCCAGAAATAAAGAAGTGTCAAAGCATGAAATTAAAAATTAAGAGTATGTGATACAGCATAAAGTGCCACCTCAGCATTTTTCAGAGGCAGCTCCTTACTTTTTGACAGTTTGAACTCTCTGCTGCGTGAGTTATTTGGTCCTGACCCCCTCAAGAGCACTGAGAACATATATGAGGAACTGTGGTAATAAGTGAAACCACTGTCTGGATGTCCAGCATAAAACCCTCAGCAGGCTTCTGTCTGGTTTGTCTTTCGTCATTTTAGTCAGCATCTTTGGAAGCAGCAGTAAAGCAAGAGCAAAGGCCTCTGAATCAGCTCAGAAAGCTGTCCTTGAAGTGGTCCTCAAGAAAGACTACCAACAAACAGGCCAGCTCTGAGCTTTGTTACTGACAATAGAGTAGGAGAAAATCAACAAGGTCTAATCAGATCACTGTCAAACCTCCTTAAGTCACCAAAAAAGACTCTGTGGCTTTGCATCAGCTGCATAAAACAACATGGGAGATATCTGAAATAGTACCTAGTTTTCTCCAGAGTCAGTGATTCTGGGATACTACAAGAACAAGAAAACTGTATGGGTGCATTTCACTCCCTTCTGGCCTGAGAGCCCACTGATGGGCCTGACTGATGAGCAAAAAGACAAGTATTTTGAAGCGAACAATATGCATGCATGCTCACCAGTCACAGTGGTCGAGCCCTTTTACCCAGACGGTGAAGTAAACACCCAGCTTTGATCACTTTTACCAATTTCTTCTAGGTTTGCTTTTTCATTTGTACATCTTTCATGTGCAATCCTTTGCTTACACGTAGGCAGAATCACAGAATGTTAGGGATTGCATGGAAGTGCTTGGGAATGAACACAGTAAATGTAAATTCAGTTTGGTGAAGAGGGTATGAGAAGGATAGGAAAGCCAATTTTTTAACTCATTCAGAAAATACAGTGAGTGTACACAGCAGGAGAATAAAGTAGGTTGAAGTGCAAAAGACTACAGGAGATAGGAAAGATTTATACATGTACAGTATAAGTAATCCTGTGCCTATTCAGTTGCACATATTTCAGTCAAACTACCCTTCTCAAGAGGGTAATATTTCAAAATTTGCCAGCTAATTACAGTGATTATGCTCTGCAAAAAAAAGTCAGTATAATCTGTTTCAATGATTTTGATGTAAAAAAACCCCTAGTATTATCTTTTTCAATGAAGTTTTCAAATTCCTCTAACATAAAAAACAACAGAGGTTTTTAAGCTCACTAGCAGAGCAGAAAAATGATGGCTTGCACTCAGCTTCTTCTTATGCTTGAGAAGTTTGGAGTTAGAGGGAACTTTGGAGCCTGAATGAGGTAAAATACTGGCACGCAGATCACCTGCCTTTTGTTAAGAGGGCTGGATGTGAGCCTGATGAGAAAACGAGGAGCTCCAGTGTACTAAGAATGGATGGCCGCAAAAGATGTCAGTCCAAGAAGCAGGAGGGGACTGAATACAAGTGACAGGAATTACATCAGCTGAAAGCTTGTGGAGGATTGGAAATAAAACATTGCAGCTGCCTGTGCTTCCGATTTAGACTGAGAAATGCGAAGAAGAGGACAAGGACACAGAAGATTCAGCTGTCACCATGGCAGCAAAGCAGGGAGCTGTGAAGTTCTTCTGTGAGGACCAGCAGTCCAGGAGTGAAGAGACAAGCACCAGCTTGGGAGCTCCTTGGGTGGAGGAGAGAAATCCAATGCCAAACCCTATTTCTGCCTCCTGGGTGGATGCATTAACCATTTGTAGGGTTATGCAGGACGGTGTCACTCGGCTCGAGTTTTTAAGAAGGAAAAGTGTACATGCTACAGAGGTTTTTTTTAAAGGGGAGTTGAATATCGGAAAAGAGTCTCGGGATCCAGTACAGGAAACATAAGTTCCAGAGTGAAATAATGTTAAAAAACTATCACCCTCATTGGCATTTCATTGTATGCATCTGTAGGCAATCTCTTGCTGGCTGTGAAAGGTTTTTTGTGATCCCAGTTTAAATTATCTCCTATGGTGGATTTTATGCGCTACTTTAGGACCATAATTAATCACTTTCTTGGACCAAATTCCTGATGTTTCACTAAATATATGCCCTGGAACTTGGAAACAATATCACTAACAACTTTGGGATACTGAGATAAATATTTCATCAACTATATCAAAGATTAGAGACCTTTTCAGAGTATTTGCCTGCCTCTTTAATAAATCAAAATGGACACATTGCATAGGCATGTGTATCTCTGGATCAAAACTGAGTTTTAAAAGTTTGTAAGCACATACTATAACTGTTGAAACTTAGGGGACCTCAAAGTCACCAGAGAAACTCTACTTCACCTCTTTTGTGATGGAGAAGATATTTTCCACATGAGAAAGTTTAATGAGCCACCATAATGCTAAGTGCAGTTGCTGATGAAGTAGGAAATCTGGGAAATTATTAGGAAACAGATTGCAAGGAAAACTTTCACAAACCTTCACAGAAGACTGAGTGTTCAGCTGAGTGTTGTCTCCCTGAGATTCCACATCACAACATCAAACCTTTCACCTTTTGTTGCAGTAAATGGGCTACACCTGCCAGACAAAATAAATTCTGAGCAGAAGAGATGATTTGAGGAAATGCGTTTTTTGTTGTCATTGATGTTTTAATAAAACCAGTTTTGTCTGCTTTACAAAGACCATGTGTTGAAATGCAGACAATACATCATGATAAGACCCTGAAAGCTATTGTTTATTATCTCTTAGTACTAAAACAAAGTTTTCAATGCTCCTTATGCTGTTTCTGTCTTTTCCTTGTTTGGCTTTGTTTTCTGAGTGCCCTGTCTGAGACTTGCCTTTTAACTTTCATCAGGGAAATAAATCTTGCAGAGTAGAGCTTTCAGAAAACCATTGTAATTGTGAACTCAAAATCTCTAACAAAGCACCTACATGAAATTTTAAGCTGAAAGCTTGAAATGAACATACGTTCCTATAATGTTTTATGAACCAGAAGAATCATACAATCACTTAAAAAAAACTGCCTGGCACTGTGGATGTTAGTGAACTTGAAAGAAATAATGATCATCTGGTGATGGGTTAACACTGGGCAGAGCTGTATGCCCAAGAGGGAGACAAGAGACAAGGTAGCAGAGCAAGGGAAGAACAAGGAGCCTAACTGATGAAAGCAGCAATGAAGACCCTTGGCTCCTTTTCCTTTCTGTCTCTATTTGCATTTACCCCAAGCTAATGTTATTATGGACATACATGAGCAAATTGATCTAGTTGAAGATGTCCCTGCTCATTGCAGAGGGGTTGGACTCTATGACCTTTGAAGGTCTCTTCCAACCCAAACTATTCTATGATTTTATGATTTAATAATTTGTTTTTTTAAAAAAAGATCAGCCTATGATCTCAGCTTTAGTCCCCATTCCAGGGCTAAGTGCTGTTGTACTTGATGATTCAGGGACCCTTCTCAAAAAGAGGCAGCACATGCACCAGCACCACTGGGATAACTTGCTTGCTTGTGGGTAGCAGTCTTGAGTCACATCACGCAGCATCTTGAATCTGTACTGGTAAATGTGTGTGAGCATGGTAGAACTTTCAGCAGCAGCTTTTGTCCCAGATTTGGAGGCAAAAATTACTTTGTAGCATCCCAGGGATGCAATTAACAAAATAATTGCTTTTCTTTTACTTCCAAGCTATTGGTTTAATTAGGAAACCACAGAAGTTAATGTAACGAACTGAATATTTGAAAGAGAAAAGTAAAATTAAAGGCTAAAGCCTTCATATTAACTGCATTTTCCTGGAGCACCAGACACATGTTTTGGTAAACCTATCAATGGAATGCAAACTTAATGATAAGCACAGATGGACATCTCGCGAGAGGGGCGACGAGAAGAAAGAGACCAAGAAACTGACCAACTGGGTATAACATTCCATTCACGTGAATACTTCATATATAAGTGGGAGATCACGAGGATCTCGTGTTGTTTTTCCCTTTTCCCTGCTGCTTATGGCCGACCTTAGGAGAGGACCTTGCTAGTCATCCCTGCGAACTGAGGCCTAGTGAGAGACTGAATCCAGCTCCAGTTGGCTGCAGAGTCTAATCCAGGACTTCAGGTGCCGGCTCTGCAGTTGCTGAGACTTTCAAGATTGGTTTTGTATATTTTGTATTATTTTCTCTATTCTTATTAGTAGCATTAGTAAAACATCTTTAATTTTTTCCAACTCTCTTCACTCTGTGCTTCTTTTCCTTCCAATCGCCTCTCCTTAGTGAAAAAAGGGGAGAGGGAGGGGGAAGTGTGGGGGGTAGAGGGGGCTAACAATACATCTGCCAGGGTTTTATTGTCACCCCGCAATCTTAACCCTCGACATATGAGCACTTGGATGTAAGGTTTAGTTGAGCTGTGAGATATAAGTGTAGAAATGAGGGGTAGGATGGCTTATGTCTGTCAAGTCTTCTATCATAGCTGAAAAGAATGATCTGAACAGTCTGTTGTTAAAATGTCTGAGGCAGATGTTACTTTTACCGCCACAGTCAAAGCAAGGGTCCTCAGTGTTTGACTTTCAAAATCCCCTCTAAGTTCCTTACAGAGACGTAAAATGGTTTGTTTATTAAATCTGTAATTTTGCAAAACTTGTGAGGTCCAGAATGAAATGCCTGATTCTCTGCAATCTCCGGTGGGACATAAATTTCCTTAATCTCTTTAAGAACATACCTCCTTTATTCCAACACCAAGTGCTATATTTATATTCTAAGAAGACAGTAAAGATCCCCTTTTTTATTTCGTTATCGTTTCTGCTATATTCATGTTAAATAGTTACCAATTTAGCCATTTTATTCCTGTGAACACATGCAATCAGTAGTGAAACTCCATGTCACATTCCTTTTTGAATGCCTGAATATATTAATACTTAGTTGCAGCTCTCTTTGTATCAAAAGATTTCAAAGGTGTTTTCAAACCTCACGTACCAAAGACTCACTTTACCTTCCACAAAAGATTGATCATCTCTCAGCACCAGAATGGAGTAAAACTAAACATGGCAGAACAGCTTATGTCAAGATATACTAGAGTAGAGGCTTCCCTGAAATCCATGTTTAATTAGTAGATTTTTGTTTCCTCAGCAGACCAATCAGTCAGTCATATCTTCACATACAAGAAATCAAAAATGGAACAACAGCCCAGCAGCAACATAGGGAAACAGTACAGCTAAGTAGATCCATCTTCTCTATTTAAATTTCTTAATAGTGATATAATAGTGATTAATTAATGTCAAAATCTGAGTGAAAGAATACAGCCGGACTTCAAGTAGGGAAAAGGGCTATGTCTCCGAAAGGGTGTAGGATGAACCTCCTAAGATAAAACAAGATTTAAAAGTCATGGAGGAGACTCTGAACCCACTGAAGCTGAATAGAGATTTAGCTCTGGAAGTCAATGGTAAGATGTCAGTGAAGCATAATTTAGTTGTAAGTATTTAAAAATACATTTTAAAGTGTGTTAATACCAGATTAAGTTGATTTGCTCCTTTTATGCCATCTCTGTATTTAATTTAGTGCCCTTTATTTGAAACTTTAGTAGCATAATGGTAAAAACCATGCCTTTTTTATTTGCTGTGTTGCATTCATCCAGTCTTCCATGTCTAATGTTAAACAGGAGTTTAAAGACATGCACAGCAGCCCTGTGAGACCCTGGCTCTCACCCAGGAGTTGCCCCTATCTCTGATACCACAGTAATCATCAGCCAGCTCCTTAGAATCACTGCAACTAATTGAGATCGCGACCTACACTCTGAGGAAGGGCCTGAAAGGACCAACAGATGAGAAATACATTACGACAGCATTAGCTAGTCACCATCAATCCACAAACACTGCTGCAATGTCACATGTTGATTGCCCAAAGCTGACACTGAACTGACATAAACCAAATTGCCCATGGGACAAAGCACAGGACAGTCTGCTCCATGACGTGAGGTGAGATGGGAAAGGGGGCACAAAGCAAGGATGAGGAGTCACCTCACCTCGTCAGGGCAGGGCTTGTGTTCTCCAAAAAAAAGGGAAACAGAAAACTCAGAAAAAATAAAGCAAAGACCAGAACATGCAAAAAAGGGAGGAAAAAATGGTTAACTTCAAAACCAGGTCAGGTACCTGACCCTGAGACACTGAGTACAACTTTAGCGAAAGACCTGGAGTTTTCTCTGCCATTATTCTTGCAAAAAGGAAACTGTAATGGACCCCTCAGGATCAGAATTTTGGTTTTACATGTCCTTGTAGAATTTGTACATAATACTCTTTTACGCATTTATACAGCGACAAGTACATTCAGACATAAAAAGAGGAGATATAGTGGCTCTTCAATATCAAGGCTTCCCCAAAAATATTCTTTCACCACTGATGATTTGCCACATCACTTACATGTATAAAAGCTAGGAATACCTGTTATGCAGTGCGCTGTACATTCCCTGTTTCTTAGAAACCAATACAGAAAGAAAGCTTCTCCATTGATTCTAGAAAAAAAAAATATATCATTACAAAAATTTCTAAGGACAGAAATTCTGTAGTGACGTAAGTAAAAACTATGCTAAATAAGAAGGATCGGTAATTCTGTGTATAAATATTGTGACTTGCATCTAAGTGAGGATAAGTGTAAGAAAAGAAAATATATATTCTTCATTTGGTGCACCAATCAGGAATTAGCACAACCTAAGGTGGCATAACCTACCCTGAACACTTTTAAGGAGTGGGTTCAATTAGTTGAGTCAGTCCCCTGAAATCAGTGGAACTATTACCTCCCATGGGGTCTTGTGGTCTTTGTGAACGTAACAGAAAGTTGACTTTTATACATTACAGGGAAGTCAGAGAATCGAATATATATCCAAACTAATGTGAAATGTCTCTTTAGTAAATACTGTCATTTCATACTCAAGAAAACTCTGAGGTTATTCTTAAAATGACTTATGACTCCTTTTTATTTTTTCTTTCCACTTGAGCATACCTTTCCTGACTCCTTTCCGGATTATTTTTGTCAATCTTCATCACACTTCAAAAGTGAAATCTTGTTTCTAGTTTTTTTCAGCTTTTTTTTGTTGTTGTTGTTGTTTGTTTGTTTGTTTTTTAAATTATGTATTCTTTCCAAACAAAATGCATTATATCTATTGTCTATTTTATTTGGAATAAAATAGTCAGAAATAGTTTGGGGCTGAAGTAAGGTTAGTCAAGTCAGGCCCGTTTAAGTATAGTTTGACTCAAAGACTAACAGAGATAAGTGAAAAGTTTTGTAAACAACATTAGTGTTTCCAAACCAGCCACCCTGTGATTCCATCGCCCACATGAGAGGCATGCAGTGAGTTTATCAGCAGCAGACTCCAGCAGAAAGCAGAGCTGAAGTCAAAGGCTAGTTTTATAGCAAGAGAACTTAAACTTTCTGCCACACCACCCACCCCTGTGGTGATTTAAAAACAAAAAACCAAACCAACAAACAAGCAAACACCAACACCACATAAGTAAAATCAATAAATAAAACAAGGTTGACTCAGCTTTGGTTTCAGCAGGATATCATGAAGTCCTTTTGGAAGTCTCATCCTGTGCAAGTGCCAGCAGAAGCACAGAAAGGTTTTGCTGCTGGTACCTCTTCAAATTTTATCCCACACTTCCTCTAGCTCCTCCTGTCTCTGCTGTCTGCAGGTCTCCCAGTGCTGCTGCAGGAGACGTTTTCCAGGAGACCAAAGTGGTGGGACAGGGGTGGCAGCACTGAGGTCCTCACTTTCATTGTTGTTGGGAACCATCCTGAGAGCTCTGATGAGTGGCTAGCACTAAGTTAAATGTTCCCTGGCAAAACAAAAGTAGATTCCTGAAAATCTGTTCATAGTAATTAGTAGCATGTTATCTGTTTCTGTCAGCATATCTGAAGAATATCAGCACTTGAGAACACTTGGCAACGTGTTGTTCATCTCTTGCTCTGTACAGTTCTTACTAACATCTGGTCACAAAATGTTGTACATCCACTGGTCAATATTACCTCACTCTTCATAAAACGTATGGAAAGCCCAACTAGCCCCAAACAGTGCCCAATGCCAAATGCTTAAGGAAGAGAATCCAGACCAGTGTGCAGTGACAGTTCCTCAGAAAGCCAGTTTCATTTCCTGTCCTCTGGTTCTTCTACCTGCTACACTCTGTGGAGAGTGATGTCACTGCTGAAGGCAAGACACAATCCGTAACGGTGACCTCCAAACATTCAGAGAGCGGGGGCGTGACACCAGCAATTATTTGAAACACTGTTGTAGTGCTCAATATTACCATGTGCTCAGACACGTTGCAGTGTTTGTCCTCCCTAGCTGGCAGAATTTCAGCAGAATATCCCATTAAAACAAAGGAACCCCTGAAATTCTGTCTTTCTATGTACTTCTCACCGAAGCATTTGAAAACTGAAAGGAGACCTGGAGTTTTGAAAAAGAACATGGCTTCACAGCAGTTGTGATCTCTTTTGACAGACTATAAGCAAAACATATTTTAATAATCAGCTCCAACTACAACAATTTTAGATCTCATTCCAAATACATTTTACTTTTCTAGATGTTAAAAAATTTCTTCTAGGTTCGGCAAACAGAGGAGAACATCACAGAGGAACCTACTGTTGACGGAATCACAACAATTTTTATAGCCGAGCTTACATTTACAAGCAGGAGTATCACTGGGGTCACAGCCCTGCTTCATGTCATGTGGCAACTGAACTAAGTTGAACACACACAGTCAGACATTTAGGTGGCCAGCTGGCACGAGAGGTAAGCACTGCAATATCATTTTGCCCACCC
This sequence comes from Columba livia, assembly GCF_036013475.1. Classification (NCBI taxonomy): domain Eukaryota; kingdom Metazoa; phylum Chordata; class Aves; order Columbiformes; family Columbidae; genus Columba; species Columba livia. The sequence goes on along the minus strand of NC_088605.1, from coordinate 64,768,334 downwards.
ACGTAGACAGTGTTTTAAAACCAGCAAATAGAAATACAACAGTAGTTTTATAGAAAGGCCAGACTATAAATAATTAATCCATTGGATAAATACGTTTACATCAGACAGAAATGCAGAACTCACAAGCCAAACTTTACCTTGTATAAATTTTTTTGGAGCATGTGTTGTTGCCAAATGTCATTAATACAAAAAAATACAACTCTGAAATTACTTGAACTTTTTGTTGCTTCATGTAACCAGATGCAACCTTTCTCAGGAGACATGCTATATTTCAATATACAACTATCTTTGCACCATGGAAACAACTATGGTATTTGTCACATAGACAGTTTCCCTCATGAAGCAAGTCATTCTGCAGTTTTCTCATTAATGTGATGACGATAATGATCACATTAGCAAATATGGAAGCTGCCTGCGTTAGAAAATTCACTTTTGTAACTGTATTTGAACATTTAAGGGAACTACAGGAAAATATTAGGAAGTGTGCTCTTCTCTCTTTCATTCCCAAGAATTTATCTGTGTAACTGAAGAAAGTCATGTAAGTCTTCATCATTAAATGAAAAATAATTTTACTTTTACACTTTAAAAGTAACACACATTTATTATTTGCGTTAATCTAACTGGAGCTAGACAAGCACCCTTAACAATATCAGAGCTCTAAGTAAAAAACATCTGATAAATCTTACATTGTAAGTGGGTTTTGCCACGTAATTATAAAAATTAGGCTGCAGTTTAATATTATTGAGGACAATTATGGAAGTTCTAATTCTTTAAAAATACCATTCAATAATACACTCACTTTTTTCAAGGAGATAACATTAATTTCAATAATTTGACCTTTATATTGAATGCAAACCTTTCCCTTTCCTACATAACTTGTATGTTTCATTGCAAAGGTAGATACGTTTCACTACGTTGACAACAAAGGTAAGGAAGGGGCCAAGAAGAACTGATCTTTCTCCTATACTGAACTATTCCAAGGTGAACTAGCAAGAAGTTTAACTAAATTGTTTACCATAAGCTGGAGGGAGGTAATAAAAGCTAAAATACCATTGCTCTTCTAATCCCTGTCCAAGGAAGTTATGTGGTTCACAAATCAAGTTACTGGGGCAGCATGGGTCCCAGGAGGAGACAGGCAAAGAAACAAACTGGAATTAGAGATTCAAATATCAACACCTACTGATAAAACCAGTTTGTTCTTTATCTATGTGCTTTGAGATTAATATATTAAAAATATGGTTCACTGTATAGAATTTCCTAAGCAACTTCCATATGAGTTTCTGTAATTTTTTTCTTAGCTATTATTCTACAAGTTGTAAAAGAGCAAAACCATCCAAAAACCCAATAACAAAACTTTATTAGGCTGCCCTTATTATGTAGCTTTATGGACAAACGTAAACATTTATTAAAGTAGTGCACAACTAGCCTTTATTTGCAGAAAGATAGCATCAAAGCTAAGAATTTATTAGTGATTGAAGAAAAGACTGGACAGTTATAAGACATCAAGAAAAGTCAGCATCATATTTAATAGGAAAAACATATTTTGCTAGATCTATAAAAGAAAACTGTAAGTCTCAGAACATGATCTGACCTGTCCCAACTCAGGGAATTAGGAAAATCTTAGTCTCACATGAGAGTTAATATAGAGTTTTACAGAATACTTTTTTCACATTGACACAAGACAAAGAGCAGTGTTGACCCCAGCCAGATCGATGCTCCAGGTACCACGCAGCTGATCCAAGTATAAAATGAGGTCTGCATTTTGTGCATGCTGGAGAAAGCAGGCTCACTGAGCCTGCAGCTCAGTGGTTTCTGCATCTGCTCAGTAAATCCTGCTCATCAGATTTGCTGCATATTTCTTACCCAGAGCCACCTGGGATTTTAAAATAACTCCACACCAAGAACTGAAGTTTGACTCTCCCACTTCCCAGGTTCAGCCAGGAAGACTGCCAGTTACTTGTAATTTTGATTAGAGAATAACAGAGCTAATAAGTGGGGAGTCACACAGGGTACTTCCGCATACCGGTTTTTGAGAGAGGACAGATTTTCAGGTTCTGTTTGAGGTTTAAGGCACGATTTCACATCAGTTCTTATTTCATCTTTTCTTAGTTTTCACCTGGTTTTACTAGAATTCCTAAAGTTTTACTTCATACGTTTGCTCACTCACACTTTATCTCTTTCAAATCGCAGGTACAGTTTCATTCTTGGCACACCGTGCACAGCTACCGAAGCATGTTAGCAATTAGGGAAGTCCATGATTTGGCTGGAAGAAATAAGAGTTGCAGATCTTTGCATCAGATGAAACTGGATCGCTATTGTAGCTGACACTTGGCTCCCCAGAAACATTTTCCCACTGGGTATTTTGTCATACTGCGTTGCTAAGAAAGAAAATCTTTTACAGAAGCACGAGACTCTCATCGATTGCAGTCACCCGTCCTTTATGAAAAATCACCGCTGACTTCAAAAAGGGCTTTGAAGTGAAAGGACGCATAGACCAATAATAATCAGATAATAGCTTTCACTTTCCTTTCCTGAGCTCCCTCCTGGGACTTTTCCCTCAACTTATTCCTCTGTCTCTCACTCTGCTCCTCACTGAGGCCTCGGATTTTGACCACTGAGCCCTTCTCTGCATTTTATGCCACACATAGAAACCCCATGGTTCCACTTGCTTTGCAGCTAGAGTATGTTTATTTCTCATTAGCACATATCAGAGATAATTAAAGTTTTCAACAGTATGGGAAAATACTATGAATAGGATCCATATGTTCAAAATAAAACTTCGTGTTTTGTTTACATATTTCATGAATTAAGGCAGTCTTTTTTTTTTAGTTGTGGGTAGGTTATCTTTATAATCACTATGCATGATGGCTACTATTTGTGGCTATATAAAATTAAATTATCACATATGTAATCACATTGCAGATTTTCTCTGCAGGAGATTCATGTCACAGCAGATGAATATGTGTTAAAAATCTCTGTGCTTTTTCATGGAGGAAATAAAAGCACCTGGCCATAATTCTAGCTGTATTACTAATGAATTCAGAATGAATAATGAAAAAAACTGAAACCTCCTCCAGTGATACAGTTTTCCAAACTAATCACTTCACAGAAATGCAGGAGATTGAGTAACATGAGAAAACCATTAGGAATGGAAAATCTTTAAGAGAACTGATAAAGATGGATGTTTACAGTTTATATTTCAACATTAGTAGAAATAGCATTCATTGCTGCAACAGAGCATCCAGTTTTCTTCAAATTTAAAAGTTTGATACTTAAAATAAATACCTGTTTGTTACCTATTTAAATACACGAAGAATCGAAAAGAACCACTAGACAATGTAGTTAAATGAGCACTGAAAATTATCTTGCTCCACTTTTGTAGAATTTTTCATGAGAATTAATTTTGCTATTTTTATCCTGAAGTCCATATTCATTAAGCATCTGATATCAAGTAAGGGCTACTACAACACACACAGTTGAAGACATATTTAGTGGTAACATATTTTCTATTTTAGTAGTTAAAATATACCTTTGTATCTGGGTTGCCTTGTACTTTACGTCATACAAAACGATTTCAAGTTCAACAACTCCATTGTTTTCAGTAATCCTTTTAATATTCAGCATGGAGAGAGCCAACAGGTCACAAATGTGACTTTCTCTTGTACTGTGAAATTTCATTTGGATTTGAAAAAAACTCTGAGTTCATGGGGCTGTGACCTCAGTCAGGAAGTCTGTAATTTCTAGTGGTCATCGGCAGGAGGGTGATGAGCTCCTCTGCCTCACAACCAACCTCAGAAATGGCCACATCCTCTGAGACTGAGTTTGAGAAAAGGCAGCCTTGCAGCTCAGATGGGTAACTTCTATCTGAAAACTCTTCATAGTCTAATAGTCATGAATAGTGAGATTGTTATATTTGCACATATTGGCATTTTGTTCATACTGAGTTGCTTTTTTTTTTTTTTTTCTTTTTCCTCCATTAAAAAATAGGCACTTCCAAATAGAAGATGTCTCATCACAGGGAATGAAGAAATGTTCTGAAGTTAGGATTCCCTGTCCTCTAAACCTTTTTTTACCAGATTAAATCTCCTTGATACCACCTTAAAAAGCTCTTTCCCTCTCTATAAGTTCCCTCTCTGTAAGCTGGAAATAGTAGCTCTATATGTCAAAAGGAGATAAACACCTTAATATTCTCCAGGTACCTAGCTGGTACATTGATGAATGTCCTACATGAGACCAAAAGTAAATGTATAGTTCCACATTTAATTTGAGCCCTAAAGATATGAAAGGGCCCTACAGTGAATAATGAAAAGAAGGAAGAAACAGTAGGAAACTGCCTAGAGTATGTGTGAACATGTAATTAAAGTCTGTACCTGAATGCAAAAGGCAGATGGATTAGAACTGCAAATCCACTTACTGTTAGCACGCCTAACTTCAGAGAACTTCGCAGATTAATGATCTTTTAATGTATTTCCAAGCAATGATGTAAAAGCCTACATATTAATATATATATTTAAGTACTGATTAAGCAATGGATCAAGTCTTTGATTTTGGAGAGATTTACTGTATAACAATTATAGGAAATAAAATCTGCATAAGAAATGTCTTTTGAACTAAAAATTAATTTTCAAACAGTCATCAATTTATTCATGAAGTTTCAATGAAAATGATAGATTTTGCTTTTAAAGATAAAATTAACAGCTATTATATATATATATAAAAAAAATAAACGCCATTACCTTAAACCCATTTTAACCAATTCAGTCAAAACCCATTAGCCACACTGCAAAGATGATGTTGCACATCTGAGCTCGAAGACAGGCTGGAAAACACATGGTAATGGGAATGGCGGGAGCGCTCAATTTCTCTGTCTTTATATAGTGTAGGTATGACCACACCATACCTGCTGCTGCACCATTTGATGGCTTCGTTGCCTTCCCTGAAGGTCTCATGCCCTTGTGCAGCTCTCTGTACAAACACCAACAAAGAGACTCCCTACTGGGGTCACCTCTGTTGAGGAAAAATAGGAGAAAAAAGGAAAAGAAAAATGAATGAGAGTATGCACTTGAGCACAGCTACTATGGTCTAGGTAGATAATTACTCATTTCATTCAAAGGCCTCCTCAAAAGCCACCTTCTCTACCCCTTCCTTCTCCTTACAGATACCAGAGTGTGCTACATAACATGAAGCACTCTATAACTGCCCTTCAGCTGATGTTAATTCAGCTCAGTTAATTCAAAGCTCCAGTGAAGGGAAGGAACAAAGAATAATATAAATAAAAATAATGAAGTAATTGCTCAGTTAGTGTAATTGCATAGGCTTCAATAGAACTACACTAATGTCCAGCAGCTGGAATTCTGGCTCTTTATTTTTATTTATTTTACCTCCTGGTCTTAATTTCCTACCCTCCCATTTGTTTGTTATTGTCATGTACTATGGTGGCTTCCCTTGGAGTGTAAATTCCTTGAGGAACCACACTTTTTTTTTTTTTTTAAACTACGCAAATCTAGGACTCAAAGTAAACGCATTCCAATATATGATGGGTAGGAGAGACATAGTAGGTACAGAGACAGTATAGAACTGGTATGAAAAATATATTCAAATCTGGCTCCATATATATTTCCTACCTTGGACAAGAACTTATTTCATATTCAATGTTCATTTTTCCATTTTCCAGTTCATGATTCATATATTTCTGGGCAGATTTGCTTTGGTCCCTTAAAATTGTGACTACTTAATAGACATATGAGTTAATGACTACCATTTAAATTGACTGTACAACCCCCTGCCAACTATTTGAGTAAGATGAGGGTGGATGACAAGCAAAGGGCTGTTTGAAAAGTACCACAGGACTCTTTCTTGCCTAAGCTACTGATAGTGAGTGGACATACTTAAAAAAACACAACAATTTGATGTACTCTTCCACTTCCACTTAGATATTTCCTACTTCTCAAAAGAGGGAGCTTTGAGAGAACTGATAGTAATTTTTTAGTTGGTACACTTTTTTCAGTGACCTTTTCTTCTTGTATTTGTATCCTTAGCAAAGCAAACAAATGTCCACATCAGCCAAGCAGCATGATTCGCTGAAAACAGATGATATGACCTCTCAAAAGTTCAAACCTGTTGAAATGCAAAACAATCCAAATACATACAGATTAAAGCCACAAGCAGATGTGGAATACAGTATAATAAAATGAAATTTATAAAGTGAAATACAGCATAGTAGAGTGAAATATGTATGTATTATATATGTACATATTTACATACGTATGCAGATATACATAAAGTGGAATTTGGTATAGTGCCATCACTTCTGATGGCCTCACTACCTGTTCAAAACAAAAAATATATTACAAAGGATTATTATGACCATCCTGTGACAGAGCTCATTCAAACTGGTAAGTTAATAAATTGACCTTTGCCTGAAAGGTCATTCTAAATAACTGAGGTAAGGTTGATAAAAATATTCTCAGAAATGGTAGTATCTTAGATATCAGAGAACTAAGTATCATTAAATATTGCAAATTACCACCTTATTTAATACATGTGGAATTAGTTTAATCATTAAAAAAAAATGTAAAGCAATGACAATAACAATTCACAGTCAAATAGTTCTCTTGTGGTTCCAGTTGCATAAAATGCTTAAGACTAGGACTTCAAGGACATAAAACCTGGAATCTTGTAATGAAACTGTGATTAGACCTTGGCTCCTCCCATGGGGAGTAAAGGCTTTTCTAACACAAAGTATACCTGTAGTTGGCTGGCCAGTACTTGTGCACCAGGGGCCTGGGATCCAGCATGCACCATTTCTGCACATAAGTACAAAGTTTAATTTTTTTCTCTAAACCACTCTGAATTGTCTTTATACAGATAAATACCCAGGTTACAAAGACAGTTCTTGCTTTCGGCCAATACTGAAATATTGTAGGATGCAACACGAAGTAGTGTTTTACCTTCCCTTTAACTTCCATCCTCTGTGTTTATATAATGCTTCCACAGATAAAGTAGAAACTTAAACTCACAATCTGTCTAGCTATTTCTGAGCTACATGTTTTTAACTTGAAGTTATATTATGTGGCCAAAACAATGATAAAATATCATATCTTCATTTTCTAGTGATCGGTAGGAATGATGTATTGAACAATGACGCAGGTCAAGGAAATCACATCATGTTTTTTACAGATGAAGTCACAGTCTCCCTCTACAAGCCAAATTCATTATCAAAGTGGTAGTATCAGTTCTATCAACAAAATTTTAAAGACAAATAACAATGCATTTCTATATTTTAGTCCAAAGTTATATTTATTAGGCTAACCTGCTCATATCTTTCAATATAACATATTTTCAGTTAAATGGAGATATCAACGTATCACTTCACAAGAGAAAAAAAAAAAAAAAAAAAGATTTAAATAGATTCTATTAATAAATCATTGTATCACCCACACTCAAAGATTTTGCCAGTAGTAATTTTTGCCATTGTCATTACCATTTTACCATTGTCATATAAATATGCCATGAATATTTTCCCACTATGTTTTCATTTTCTGATATAATAATGCCATTCTAAGATATATTTTGCAGAGTATTATCCCACTTATTTATACTGGTGTGGCAGCTTAAGTGGATGAAAAATTGTTTTGTGGAAGAAAGACTGAATACCAAGGAATCAAGTGCTACAGCATTCTAAAAAGGACATGCATATCAGAAATTAGGCTATTTAAATAGCAGGTATGAATCACATTTTTGACAGAAGTGTACTACTGTTATTTTCACATGACTCTGTTGTATCAGTTTTTGCATCAAAACTTGTGGATGATGTAAGGAGCATAAAACAATGCAAACCTACCTCATTTCCGTAGGTCAAAAGCCCTCATATTCCCCCTGAAATTAAGCTAACCCTTGTGTAAGGATGTAACAAGGACAGCAGGTCAAAGACTGAGCTGAAGACGGAAGTTGAAACCAAAGTTGTAAAATTTGGTCTGGGGACGGACCAGTAGTTAATCAGTTTAGTCCAGTAGTAAATCAGGAAAAGTCTAACAGCGAAGGGACTAAAGAGCTCAATGTTGTCTATGGTGGTGTTGTTGTATTTCAGGAGCTCTCACTTTGAAAGACATTGCAGTAGATGAATTTGTTCAAACAAAGTCTCGAGGGATTTGATACTTTTTACTATTAGACAGGAAGAAGAGTTTAATTTCTTCAGTACGTACTTCATCCAGTTTATAATTCCTCTGAAATGTCTTTGCAAACACATACTTACTTATATTTACTGTGAGAACCCTTTCCATGAGAAAAGATATAAACATCTTTTACCAATAATTCATTAAAATTTATAATGGCTTTACCCCATAAATATCTGTATTAAAAGGTTCCTAAAATAACTGACTTTATTGCTGACATAAAAATGACTATTGGTTTTTGAAATTTATTTCTCTTATCTCAGTTACTTTGTGTTAGAAAGATCTGCATGCACTTCTAATCTTAGTACTCATTAAAGTCTTATTCTTAAAACCCTGGTGAGACAGACCGTTTTCCTAGGATGAAGCCTGCCTAAATGAGAACAGGTTGATCAGGTGAAGCAGGAGATAGGCAACCTAGGAGTTAAGGGGTTTATTATATTTGCTTTGCTTATCTTCTACTTTCGCACTAAAACTTTCAAAAATTGAGTCTTACTCATCATCATAAAAAGCTCAGCCATAAGTTCATCTTGGTACAACTTATGCACGATGTCTAAATAAAGTTTATTGTATGGCAAACATGAGCTTTATCATATTTCTTACTTATTTTTAGTTTTTCGTCAGACACAATTAAAATAATAAAGAAACCTAAAAAGACTATAAAACCCAAAAATATGCAATTTTGTTCCTTCTTTTCAAATTAACAACTTGGATTTTACATCAATAATAAACTGAACTGCTTTGAGCAATGTTTATAGATGACTCTTCAGCTTAAGCAAGGGTTATGAAGTGCTTATTCCATTTTTAGTTCTTTAAATACAATATTAATAATAAAAAATATAATAGTCCAGTATCATTAAATTCAAACCCACTCCAATTCAAATAGAGGCCAAAGAGTTCATTCCTAAGTAATTAATCTAATTATCAGTGGCATTTTTTTACTATAATATACTTGTTTTTACTGTTCCTGAAATCTGTAAAGTAAAAATATAACAAAAACTTAAAAATCAATTTGCCACAGATAATTTATCATCCTACAAATTCCTATCACACATATAAAACAGTGGAAGTATCACTTACAATGTCTATTTCCAAATTATTAATTGTCATTGTCATTATTAATTACTTTGTGATGTCAGGTAAGAACTAAAGTTATCAATTAAAGTAAAATAAGAACTCATCTCATTGGACTCAATCTGGTCACAAAATTAGTACTCATTTATAGACTCTTCCATTAATGGTGTCAGTCCATTTACAGACTTCCATAGTGAGGGGATATAAATGTCCCAAATTGTTTCAGGCCTATGTAATGTGCAAATTACAATTCCAGATACAGCAATAATGCCATTTATAACAAAGTTCTGCAGAAAAAAATTGAATTCACTATAACTATGTTATATACTTTAATTAACCTGTCTACTGCATCTGAGATATTGATATGCTTATGCATCTTTATCAGCCAAGGCAGGAGTCCCTGCATATTGAAGTTTTCCAGTTTTAGGAAAAAAAACATAACTATTTTCCTGTAATGAAATTGGGGGAACCCAGAGTGCACCTCTATAAGCAGCTGACTATAAATATATGTTCAAAGTGCCTCTAGTGCCACAACATACAACATGCTATCTGTTCCTGTAAAGTAAATGTCACGTCACTGTAACAGATACCATTTTTCCTGTCCTGGTAATAGTTTAAAATAGATTCCTCACAAGTAGACAGAGGTTTCTTATGTATAAATTCTTATTGCTCAGTGACACTGAGTAAAAGAAAGGTGGAAACTACAATTTTTAGGTCTTCTTTTTGCCTTTCCCAAATGTAGAGCCCTCTTCTGTGGCAAATTGTTTACTTACTCAGCAATACATGAATTTTGGCCTATTTTAGGAGTTGAGGACAATATAAATGTACATAACTGTTTGCCTTCGAATGTCTTTTGCCCAGACTGCACTTTTTGTAGCATGAAGTAATACCTGTAAGTCACCACTGTGCATCAGCTACAGGCAATTATATTCCATTTGGCTTTTACAGAGGGTGGAAAAGGAATAGAAGTACATAGCTGAATTTCAAGGGTTAGATTTTTGTGTGTGTGTTAGCATTGCAAAGGAAAGAATTAAAAATGTACTCTGCTAATGCAAGGGACTCATCTCAGTAACTACTTAAAACTCCAGAATTTTGAAAGTGAAACCCATAATATTTCTGTTTGTAGACTACATGTAGCATTAGCTGCATTATAGCAGAAACCCATTTACTTTTGAAAAGGGATGAAAGAAGTAAATGAAAAAAAAAAAAAGTCTGAATATTTTTTTAAAGGTCAGAGTATTAAACCTGAACTTTAAGACTATGCTACAAGTTCTTTAAAAAACAGGGAAACATCTGAAAATATGCTTTTTTCTTCCCTTTCAGATGGTATGTAAAAACCCTTTAACATGCCTCTGCATTTGTGTAACAGTCTCAAATTACAAGCTGCATTCTCTTAAGTATTACAAAAAAACATTGTATTTAGTGGTAGCATTAAATTATTTTTTTATTGGCCTAGGATGTGTACTAGTCAAAGCTGAACTATTTGGTCAACCACACATACAGCACTGTTTACCCATGATTGATACAGCACATATTAATCACGGGTGAGCAGTATGTGTAGACAGACAAGGGGCTGATTGCAAGGCCCAAGTTCACCTCCACGATCTGTAAATTGTCTGCAGTCAACCACATGAACATTTCCTCCAAGCACAAAGAGATGGAGGACAGATCACCTCTGAATGCTAAAAAACACGGCTTCTGAAAGAAGCTTCCCCAATTTAAAGCTATTTTTGCCACCTTCTCCTTCCCAGCTTCTGTAGCTTTGTTGACCTTGGTGCTGTTTGACTGGTAAGAGGATGGAAGCCCTTTGTGTTCCTTCAGTGGCCACATAAAGCAGAAGAAATCTGGGACCTTAATCTCCAAGTCCTCTGGAAATAGTACCATTTACACTATATTCTAAATCAATAGACCCTCAAAATTATTGTTGAAAGCACATGAAAAATGACAAAGGGAAAATACTTAGGAAACTGGGAAAGAAGGTAGGTAGAAGCCTAATACACCCAAATATCCCTTTTCTCCTCCTGTCAGCATCTGCAGATGGGTGGAAATGAGTCTACAATGCTAGAGAGATAAACACTGCACCAACTTGTCGTGGGGGAGTAATTTAGGATTCTGCTGCAAGGTGGACAGTGACAATATACACCTCCCACGTGGTCCTGAGAACACATCTCCACCCTATATTGCAGGCTCCTTCATTTTGTCACTGTTATTGTTCTCCTTGAAAAAAGACAGAAAAAGCTTCAAACCGTCAACCTGCCCTATACAATATTTGTAAATACGTAAAAGTTTGTCTTTGTGTTCTCTCAGACAATAAATCCTACAAATCTAAGGGTCAGATTCATAGATGAAATACTGTAAACAGCAGCACTGTTTATTCATTAAAATAGTTTACATCACCATAGTTCTTGTGGATTTTAATATGCAACAAAATCTGAGACTCAATATACTCTAAAGTCTGAATTTGGCATAGTCATAATTCAAAACAGGGGAAATACTGGATCTGCTGGGTTATCTGACAACGATTAAAGAATGTGTAAATGGTATGTGTATCTTGTAAGGCAGCCTGGAACACCTTCAGTGTGTTAATCCTAAATGGAATCCTACTTTGCATTTCTTGCATTAATATTAACTATATCTTAGGAAGCCTCTTTCTTTTGTCAACTTTGCTCCTAGTGGTAGATTCAAAGGGATGAACAAGTTTTTCTACATGGCCTGAATGTTAGATTCTAGACATGTTACTTTGAAATACCTCTAAAAAGACCATTTTATTTCAAATTCAAAATGTTAAACCATTATGCTTCCATTTTCCTGGGAGACTGTCCAAATAAAACCCAGGGTTGTACTATCCACATTTTGCAAACATTTTCCAATGTTCTATGCTCTTTTCCCACAAATACTGTAGCCAAATAATTTCTATCCAAATTAGCAACAGCCACTCATCCACGAAAAAAAAATATAACACTTTGACATACCAAAGTTTTGGAGCAAAAGAGGGTGAGGAAGAGGGAGAGCTTTCTGTCAAATGTCTGCTCTTCTTGTAGATCATGCAGAGACACCAATTTCACCAGCTTGGAGCGGGAGATACACTGGTACTGTGATAATAAAACAGAGTACTTTTCTGTACCTTTGAGTAGGTAGGCTAATAAAGAGAGAAATACACTTGTATTTCCTATAAAACTGTTTGACTATAAAGCATCAGCATTCCTCCTCTTTAGTCCTAGACATAATCCCCTCTCTTTATCGTGAAGCTTGGATCATTTCTGAATATTTTAATCTCAGTTACTGTCCTCTAATACACCACGCAGCAGGCCTTTGGGTAGATTTTATTTGTGCTTGGGTCACAGAAAACGAGTCCCTTTGCTTTTCATGTTATTGAGAGTTTGGGACTGCACCATTAGCATTGACATTCCAGTACATACAACTATAGTTCTCCTTTGAATTTTTCTTGTTACTAGTCAGGGTAACTGGTATTTGGACTGCTTCATGAACTTCAAAAATAGAATAATCACAGGCTTGTTGATGTTATCATTTAAGCTAGCAAAACTTTTGCCATGACTCCAGTAGGGTTCTGAGCCCTCGAGAAAGATTTTCCACAACATTCAGCTTCAGTTTTTGAAGTACCACATGATTCAACTCAAAAGCTGAGTCACTTAGGAAAGAGCAACTTTTCAAATTCTACTTTGCGCACCAAAATCCACATTTCAAGAATTGTAGAGGTCAGTTCAAATTAGAAATAATTTTACAAATCATGTCACCTTTCCCCCCCCCCTTTTGTTTCCATGGTACCTGCTGTTTACTGTGGCCTTGCCAAGTTCACATTTGACTTGCTGTTCTTTCAATAGGATGTGGTCACTTTAAGAGCAAACCAGCAATAATGTGCTCTGTTTAACTGAGCACCAGTTCATATAGATTGCTTATCAAAAGTACAGGAGCTGAGGGTGGCTTTTATCTCCTTAAACTCTTACTATACTCTGGATAAAAGTATTATGTGAAAGTGGACACTTTCAAGAACAAAAATGTTCATGTTTGACTGGACCAACTTCTGTGCACATCACCTACCCCCAAGATGTGTCCAGTTAGGGGAAAGCTCTTGTATTTAACCACCAAAATGAACACTCGCTACACCTTTGCTCTAGAATGATCACATCCATAATATGCTTGTGATCCACACCTTCACTAAAAAAAAGGAATAAACTAATATTATACTTTTAAAGTAGTGTGAATAGGGTTTTACACTGTCTGAAGAAGTCACTTTTTCATGAAAACTGTGCAATCATTTCCACTTCAGTGCAGGATTCAGACAATATTCTCCCATGATGCCAAGAAAAGGAGTTTGGCTACTGTGGCAAGAGTGAAACAGTTTTCACTGGGGCAGATGACATGTTATGATGTTATTTCTTTTGCAAAAACCTTCAGAACTTTCTGAAAAGGGACTAGGAAAGCTTTAAGGATTTTTTAGGAAATGTGCTTTGCTTCATAAGAAGTTACTCAGAATGTGGTTCAAAATGTGTTTTTCTAACTAAATAGAAATGTGTGGTGCATATGAAAAAATACAGAAACCCATGAAAGATATCTTTGTTAAATGTCAGTGATATGTGTCTGTTATTTTTCTGTCTTGCGAGCTAATAAACTTAAGACCCGTTGCTTTACAGTCAGTGTAGTTATTAGCTCTCAGTAGAAAATAATGTACCACAGGGAATTTACAGTATAAGAAAAATGCTTTTAAATATTTGGGGCCATCTGAGCCACCCAGGCTAAGTGTTTTCTGGCAGTAGAGGTGTTATTATTGCCATAGTCCTGCCACATGATGTTATTCTCCAAAGTAAAATGTAGTTTTCCCATTAAAGAGCTCTGCTTAAACCCAGCAGCAACTAGCCATGATTTTGTTCTCATACCTGGGATTGAAGAGATGGTTTTGAGGATTGTGCACCAGTGGTAAAGGAAAATAACAAAATTGCCATCTGTGGTTTAAATTAAGCACATGAACTACAATAGAGAGGCATTTCATTTCTGACCATGCTCACAGAAAACAGAATAGTTGAAGGACAACGTTATTCATTACAGTGGCTGTAAAAGGCAAACTTGTTGCTTCTGTCTTTCAGAGAGAAGACATCCAATCACAAAAATAAGATGCTACAAAACCAAAACTGTGGGATGATATCTAACATTAATAGTTTCATTTTCATGGAACCTTCTTTTTGCTATTAGATATCTTCTGTTTTTCTTAATTGTAATCTGAAACTAGTTACTGAAGATCCAGATTTGCATTAAGAACAGCTACCATTGAAAGCACACCAGCCAGACTATGTGGTAATTGTTGGGGTTATCAACCACTTTCCAGACAGAAAAATAAACATGAAATTGTGTTTTGAAACCCCCAAACAATGTCTGGCTATATATATTTTTGGCCTCAAACTCCACTTTTAATAATGTAAATATAAAACTATTCTGCATTAAAACTTGACAAAATTGCTTCATCTCTTGTTCCAGGGCACCCAGATTGAAGCTAAGGTTTTGAGTGTAAGTAGATTAGACCTGCAATGTTATTTTTAGGCAGGTACTTATTCACGAGCAAAGGTCTTTTTAGATACAAACCAGGTGCAAACCAGCTGCTTCGCATATCTGAGAAAGTGGCCTCAAACTGAACAAAAAAATTTGCAGACACCTATCTTTGAATAATAGCATTTGTGTGTCATGCAATTCCTCTGGGTTATTATTGTGCAATATTTTTCCATAACTAAATAATTCATGAAACAATTTATTGGTGGGCTCCTCAGCTCAAGTCAAAGCTGATCTGCTTGAACATTTTGTTCAAGAGCCTCCAAAGGGTGCCCAGGTGGCTGTGCTGGCATGGCGATGGCGGTGGGAACAGCCCACTCCTTCCCCAGTCACATAGACCATCCTGGGGAGAGAGCTGAGCACTGGGAGGGGGTGAGCAAGTCCCCCAGACCATCCTCCCCCTCTCACCTGTTACCACACTCACACACAACCAGTATGTGCTGACAGAGCCATACAATAGCAGCATTAGACATAAAACCAGCAAATTGTGCCAAACAAAACAGGCTGTCTGAAACAAGGACTGGAAATCCCAGCGGTGGTCAGTGTCTCCTTGACCATAACCAAATGATAATGATTAATAAATTTGTGTATGGGGTGCAGATGAGAAGCTTTAAGGAAAGCTACAATGCTTCATAATAACCTAAACTTCATTGCACATATCTCACAGTGATTTGCAAGTGGCAGCTTCTGAATAAAGGCGGGAAGCAATATTTGATTGGAAAAAATATTATGCAGCCAGAAAGCAAGAAGAACTGAGAGAAAAGAGCCTACAGCACTTGAGACTAAGGATTGAAAGTTTCATCTGATAGAAAAATGAATGCCTGTTGATCTGGGGGAAACATAATGCGAAACATGTTTGCTGAGTGAGAAAAATGTTGATTGGGCAATATTAAAAGCAGCTGTGGTGTGACAGTGGAAAAACAATTAAATAAATGTGACATGGCAGCAAAATAGTCTGTGTGGATTGGGGTCTGTGACGTTACTGGAGGGGACAGTAATGTAAAAGTTGCTCCCTAAGCTGTAACTGTGACGACAGCATCGGTGACCTGCTCAGAATACACATATTACCCAATGTTCCTAAGTATCTTATTTATAATTACGGCCCATCAACTGTCAAGAGACTAGATGAAAAGAATTTGTCATAAAGAGATAATGTGACAAATTAATGTGAATTTGTGTTCCAGATAATTGTATAGTCATTTCAACTTAACGCTAGGCTTCTCTTTTTGAATATATGCTTGCAACAGTTCAGTCAAATGTGAGGTTTTTTTACACCGCGGAGGTGTCAACAGTTCTGTCTCCATAGAATGTGAGCAACTTTCATTCAAGCCTTCCCAACACTCTCCCACTTGTTCCTTAAGGGACCATTTCAGGATTAATGCATGGTTTAGTCCCCATGACCCGCTCCATTGTTGGTGCCACTATGACTGCCAATAAGCGACTGAAATTAACTCTAACTGCAAGGCAAACACAAGAAGTAGTTAGACAGACAACAGTAATTCATCCTCCACTTAATGCATATTTCTGCTACTGTTACTCTGCTTGAATCAGTGGCCTACAGCTAACGGATTCAATAGTCTTTTTTGCTTAAGTCTGATCGAGCTATTATTAATAGAGCTGGGCAAAAACAGTAGAAAAAATACTTCAAATTTAAATATGATTTTTTAATTACCTTCTCAGCTCCTAATGCCTACAGCCCACTTGTTTCCAGGTCAGACTAATGTCTAAAACAATCATCCCAAGCAACAACGGGTTATCTTTGATGCCTACAATCCATTTCATTTGGTGTGCTTTCCTTTTTTTCAACAGCAGCTGGGAAAGTAATTGCTGGTGGAAACACACGGACACAGTGAGCATTAGCATCGCCAGGACTGCATTAGACCATGTGGTTAACTTGAATTGCATGTGTTTGGATTCCTTGTCTTAATTCTGAACCCACAACATAAGGGGAGCATACTTCCCTGCTCCCACATCATTAATTGCAATCACTCTTATACAAATAATCTGGTTCATAGATAAAAATTGTTTAAAAAAAGAGTTGGGGGAGATACAATAGATTAGCTAACAATAGACTGGCTGATTGTTTAGGAAAACCAATAAAAAAATAGTGACATATTAATAAACCATTCTGACTCCTAGCTTGTCAGGTATTTGGACTATGAAGTATAACAAATCCAAAATCCATCCATTAAATTCTACTGACACCAAAATCCATAGGAACTCTGATTCTTGTGTAGGGTGATGGGTCAGTTCAGTAAGTTCAGCCAAGCACTAAGGCCTGAAATTTGGCTTCAGAAATTCTGACATCACTTCACCTCTGAACGATCACAAAGGCTTACCAAGTGCTGTAAATAGCCCAAGCACAAGCATTCAAATGAGCAAACAGCTCAACAAGCAACTGCATTAGGTTTTGGATATAAAAACTTTGTTACCTTCTGCCTTACACAGATTTCCTACGTGACAAACATCAGAATTAAACAGTTGCAATATTCAGCACATTTTCATCCAGATAAATATTGAAAACATATTTAATGCAATATTGAAGGGATTACAGAATTCAGAAAAGGGAAAGTCTGACTAATGCTGCAGCTGTGCAGCATTCCAGTGAATCAAGCCATTGCCAGCATTTATTAGCCACTCAGCCTCTGACAATAAACAATTTTCAGCTCACAATCATATATCCAGACAGATAGATGTACAGTATTGCTTACACAGACACATTAACACTATCGTGTCTATGCACTGCAAATACTCCCAACTATTAGCTCTAATTCAGTGAGGCTGTCACAAAAGGTGTGGTCCAATTTTTATTTAATTTTCTTTAATTACTATAAACAGCTACACTGTGGTACATTTTGTTGTGCATTTGGTTTCTGGAAGAGTCACCGTGAGCAGAAGTTCATGAAGACTGTTCATTGCTGACACTAAAATAAAGACTTCAGCCATTTCACAGGAAAAAAAATAAAATTCTAGAAATTTTAGGTTGGAAAATGTTTTTCTCACAATATTTGGAATACAACAGAAAAATCAAAGCTATAATAGTAATGGCAATAGGGAGCAGGTTTTTAGCTACTGCAGTAAGTCTTTTTTGAAAAAGAAAATACCAGTGGAAATGACTGGCTCAGTATTTCCCCTGAGAAAAAGTTACAATATTAGAAATAAGAAAAAAGTTGTCATACTACCCTGTTAAATCAGACAAAGGAAAAACCTAGGGATCTTTTTCAATCATGTTCTGAAGTAAGCCACACAAGTTTTTTGAAGTGTCTTCTGAAGTATGCACTTCACTTTGTATTCAGATCATCAGGTACACATAAGGTGGACTCAGCAAGTGTCCTCTCTCATCTCCAGTCAATACCACATTACATACTTCAGGTAAGGGCCTTACTTCTATTTGGTGCCTGGTGAAGTTTCAGAAGAGGAAACAAAGAAAGAATTGCCATTAACTGCACACAAAACTGCTCAGTGTGAAAGTGTTTTGGTCTCTTGAAATACCTGGTTTGCCAAGGACACGCCCAAGGATTTATAACATGCAGACTGAGACACCTGCTCTGACATGTAGCACTAAAACTGGAATAATACCAGCAAAGTTGAATCTCAGACCAGTCATTCTGAGAACGGTCTAAACAAGAAAACAGGAATGTGTTGTAAAGGAAAACACAGGGAAATGCTTCAATGCTTCTGATAATACAAAGCAGAAAGTCACACAAGACAGCCTCTTATTTAAAAATATTTTTTCAATACACAAGATAAAATAATTATTTGGCCTCCTTTCTCTTTGATTTCTTTCAGTAAATGAAGAATAAAATGTCATCAGTATTATCCAGTTATATTCTTGTCAAAGTTCAGCATAGCAGAGAAAATCTCAAATAATACCGAGAAGGAGATTATTGTCAGCTGGAGAATATTTTATTAGGGTACCTTGCTAAGATAGTTTTATAAAGACAATCCAAGAACAAGTGGAAAAAGCAACAGAATCCTTGTAATATATGGAAGGATTAGTGTAAGAATAATATATCTATTTGCATTTATACTCCAGCACTGACTGTTCCAACATTAAATGCAATGGGAAAGTATTTTAAAAGCATATTTTTCATTAACATTGAATCTTCCCTTCAGTGCAACCATGTCTGGCACATCTAGACTTCTAAAAAATGATGATTCTCGAAGGGGGCTTGGGTAGTGAGGAGGCAAGCCAGCAACAGTGGGACCAGGGACTGAAGTGGGGACCCATCTCACACAAACTCCATCCTGACCCCACCATGCAGGTGTCGGAGCTGCCAGACATGCGGATTGTGAACTGCTGCAGTTTGTAGTGCATTTTAAAGAAAACATATTGAGGCAAAGCAAACTGTATGATGGAGCATCTTAAAACACCACGTGGTAACTTACGGAAGGAATAGACAAACTGGTCTAATGCATGAGTGTGGCAGGCAGCTCTAGCCAATACATCCCAAATAGCCTGCACTTCTTAGTCATTGCGTTTCAAAACTTCTCTCATAGGGTGTTTTTGGTAAAATATGGACCCATATATATGCCTGTGTCCAGGAATTACAGAGAGCTGCAGCTGTATGGACTTTGATCTTTCGAGCACTAAGACAGCAGAGCAGGGCTGTCACAGACCAGCACAAGGGAGGTGAGAGAAGTCTCCATTCACAAAGAGCCATTGCCGAATCATGCTTGAAGCTGAGCTATGCAGCAAGAATTCTAAACTCAGAACTGGATATACCTGACATGAGATAATTAAACACCGTTGTGGTAACATTGTTCTCAGATATTTTTACTAAAACAAGCATTGTCAAGATACCACTTCAGCCTGAACCTACTCAGTGGCACAAAGGTGATAGAGGTGGTCAACCAAAAATGCTTGACATTATTCTGTCATAATAAATTATAACATTGATAGCACTTTCACATTTCCTCTTTCATTAATGACTGAAGAGTGCAGGAAATTTGAAAAACTAAACACTAACTTTGAAAATCCTGAGATGCTTAGTAGTTCACATTTACTAGAATTTCACTGTTTCAAGCAGAATTCCACCCTGAAAATGCAGGATATCAACCCTGAGTTCACACTGAGTTCAACTTGAAAAGCACAATGGTACAGTATGTGCCGCTGGATATAACAGAATAAAGAGAAAGACTACAGCTAAACTGAGATTATTGAACCTGAGAGAGTTGCTGGAATCAATGATCTCCAATTGAAAGCCTACCACGGTGGTCTGATCCAGAGGACATTTATTACTGTATAAGGAGCACTAGCCCAAGAGACTAGACAAAACCCAATAAATACATTTTTCATTTGTGAGTGCAGTGATAACCTGGACAGTCATCTAAGATCCTTTAACGACAACAGAAAAATCATTCATTTATTTGGCTTTTTGTTATATCTTTTTGATGCTTTACAGAGGTTTAGGGGAAGCTGTGGTCAGGGATCAGGAGCTCAGATGCAACTGCCTGCAGGTGATAGTCATATAAAAGATAAAAGGGCCATAATACCACATGGGATACAAGCAATCGAAATGAACACTGGCAGAGAAGAAAAATAAGAAAAATAAAGCCTGAGGTAGACAATTTAAGTTGTATGTTTTCTTTAAAAAAAAATACAGAATAAATCCTACTTCTTTAACATTATATGTTACTCTTCTTTTAAGTAACACATGAAATTATGAAAACTAAGGTAACATCTAAAGGTCAAAATAAAAAAGCAACATCTTCTAGCTAGTCCCTTCCAGAAAGGAGGATAATATTTGCAACTAAGAGTTCAAGTAGTAGTTGCCTAAAAAGTTACAGGCTAAATTCATGTTTACTGGATAAATGCTATGATTTTTCAAATAAACAACACTACTGGGTTCTTTCCACTCTCGAAATCAAGCAAAACATTTATGTATATAATATTGTTTTATGAGAGCCATTCCAGAAAAACAAAACAAAACAAGCAAACCTTTGTATTAGGCCTTTCTTAATGAAATGCTTCTGAGATTCTCAGCTTAAACTTCTAATTATTTGGTTGTGAGCGAGAGTTCACAATGGTTTTGAACATCAATATTACCTTAAATTAAAACTCTACCAAATTCTCAGGGTAGCCCTTAATTGTTGAAGGAAGAAGTGAAGATAAGGTTGAATATGACTGTTTTAAGGAGTTGATATTTTGTCATATACTTTTCAGTAATTGTTTTGAATCTACAGGATAACACATTTAGGTAATCCCATGACAACAAATCATTTGAGGACTCATGACTGCATTCCTGCATAATACCAGGCAAGTTTTGCACAGATATTATCCCTCTTTCCTCCCACCTCAGAAGACAAGGCACTCCAAGCATCTTCTTATGATGATTCAGACAATTTATATTTCAAGGCCTTTTAGACTCCTGGCTGTTAATCCCAGGTGAATCGTTTGGCTAAAATCAGGTGGGATAAAACAGACAAGAGGGCAGATTTTGGACAGGACTTCAAAATAAGTCTTGAATTTATTTCAAAAGTGGCTTGAAATTAAGATTCTATCTCTCCCTCATTTCTTCCTCCTTAATTCAGGAGATAATAATTCTTCTCTAGCCAGCAGAAGTAATTATTGGGATAAATGTCTTGACAATTCAAAACCATATATTCCAGTAAGCAAGCAGGTAGGCAGGAATATGTAAGGCATCTTATCAGTTGGCATTTTCTGTGAAATTCAGTTCACTGGGAAAAAACGTCCTGTTTGAAGTTTGAGCTCTTCAGAGAATTTTGAGTAAGTTTGAAGATCAAAAGCAAGACACAAATAACAATAAATTTATGCATATTTCTTATTTAATTAAAAATACTTTGCCCCACTATAGTACTTAGTGTATATTCAGAACCCAGGAGTCTTTCCAGATCAGAGGCGAGAAACAAAGAAACAAACCAAAGGACCAGACAGAAGTTTGTTTCCTAGTATAATCAGAGCACCATCAAGCGTAAGAGAGCCATACTTGCATTTAGTGATACAGGAAAACCCAAAGAACATTCATTTTTGCATTGTTCTGCATGTCTCCTTATAGCATTGATGGAAGCTATGGGTCAAACAAAATAATGCATGCACATTTATGAGCCTATAAAATAGATGCCAATTTGAAGGACTTTGTAATTTTTCTGATTCATACATAAAGTTCCTCATTAAATAAAAGCTGGGGAGTCCTCACACTTTCATAGCCCAAACTCCTAAAATTCAATTCAGATGGTTGAAGTGAGTCTACCTGTTCTCTAACAGCTGCCACAACTGACATCATACCCTCACATTTGCCTCTGACTACCATTCTATGGTAGATATAAGTAATCAAATGCTGTAGAAAGTAACACTAAGAATTATTTAATGTTATTCCCTTAATATGTCCCTTATATGACTCAGCAACTAGGTATAAGGAAAAATAACATTATTGACAAACAGCTGGCTTCCCATGAACCTCTAATAGACCATCAGTATGGGTGACCACAGTATTTTGATGCTTTATCCACTAGTACACCAACACCAGGCAGAAGCTCAGGGAAGCTTGACTTAAGCTTGTTAGCTGTGAGCAGACATATCACAAATGTTTTGGAGAGGGAGCTACATTCGCAAGTCTGAAGATGTAATCGCTTCTTAAGGGTAGAAATATTGTCCCACTGTATTCTGCTGCTCTGGACAATCTGCCCAAAGGTTAACTGGCTCTCTTCCCAGCAAGCACTCATCTCAACACAATATGGGAATCTCTGAATCAAATCATTTCTGTGATCATTTAGGAAAAAAATAACTAAGTTGTCAGCAATGTAAAGTACTGAACAATGCTGAAGAGTTGCATCAAATACAAGTGATTTCTGTCAAGTTAAACACTGCAACAGAGATTTTCAAAGCCTTGTAAGGGTCACAGATGACCCCTTCCCATTATCATTAATTGTCTATAAGGCATCCAGAGCCCACATCTGCTTTGAAAATTTCAGAGTCGATTAGAGATATTTGTTCAAATTCCTATTTCACATTTGGAGGGCCTATTCTGCTACAGTTGAGTTAAAACAGATTTTGAGTTCACTTCATTAGGATTAGAATCCTTCATGAGAGGGGACTAACCAGCATTCATGTCTTCCTATTGTTCTCTGTACAACCTTTATCAAAAAGTACAGCCCCAGAGTACTGACACCTGATGTACTCAAAACAGGGAGATTTACTCTGTTGCTCTGACCTCGTCATATCCTGCAGAGAACCACTAGGTCAATCCAGGGTAAGTGAGACTCTGATGTTCAGAGCAGGTCTGCTTTACAGCAGATTATTTGTCTCTAAATGGGGATGGGAAGAAGTGTCCAGAAGCATTATTTATAAATGAAGATAAGTGCTGGCTAACTTTCCTGCCTTATGCTTATATCATCTAATGACTTTGGCACAGTGCTTCACTCTTTCATGTTCCATGTCTGCTTTGTGCACTAGCAACTCGCATCATTCTCCTTCCTATCTCTTACATTTTCTTTCCCCTCCCTTTAGATATACCACTAACAATCCTAAGTAAGCTGAGTTTCAGGGGTTTATACATGCTTAGTGTTACATAATTTCTGTTCCTGGTTTCTAGCCAGAACTACCTATTTTTTTGGCTGCAAGACAGTAAGCTACAATGGGCACACTTTAAATAGGATCTCCCAGAGCCCTGTGTCACTCTCAAAGCACCCCAAAAATAGCAGGAAGAAGTATGAATCCTGATGGATAGGTTCTGTAATTTGGAGAGGGGGAAGTCTACAACTATGAAATTTTTAAACAACAGTGAAAACTGGGTGAGGAAAAAAAACAACATAAGATCCTAAATACATCTGGCTGTATTAATTGTCTTTTTATAGAGCAGTAATGTTTGCAGTCCAGCAACCTTTAGACTTCCCAGACTGTTCCACATCCTAAGAGAAGCAGCTTTCCTTCCCTCACCTCTGGCGGTGGGATCCTTCCCGTGCCTATCACAGTCACTCCTAGCTCTGCACCTTCCTTCAGCAGGGGCTTCTTTCCACCTGTGTTTCAGAAACTTCTCCCAGCTGTGCATGCTCTGTCACTCACAGGGAAGGACCAACCTTCTCATTTTCCCTCTGCCATGGGTGCTTTGTTGGGTGAAGGGCTGCAGACAAGACAAGGCAAAGATAAAGCCTTTCTAAGGAACACAACACATGGCAAACCAAAAAGGAAGAAATAACAGGTATCATTCTGGATAGATTGGGATATTTTTTCCAAAATTGGACTCTTTGGCATTCCCTAATATGCATGTTTCCTAGAAATTTTTCTTACCAGCTTTGAAATGGAAAAAGACAGAGAGAGCCCCAGGAGAAAATACCAGTCTGGTCAGAGCCATTACAGGCATGTGGGTACCTGCAGCAAAGAGAATTCTTTGTGCTGGGGGAAGATGAGTAGCTTTACTAAAAGTAGGTCTAAGATTGAAAACCTTTCTAAGAAAAAGTGGCTTCATGTCAGGAATATGGCACAACTTGGTCCTCTTTGATGCAAGAATAGGATGCTGAGCCTCCACAGCAGGATCCTCAGCACTAGCCCCCATCTGGCTTTTGCTGCTGGAGTGTTGACCTGTGTCGTGTAACAAGGCAAAGGCAGCTCGGTCCCTGCCAGAAGGGGCAAGAAAGAGCTTTGGCCTCACTAAAACACATAGTTCAGAGTCATCCCTGGACACAGAGGTGCTTTCAGCTTCAGTGGTACGTGTAATACTTTTGCAGAGGAAGTTGATATATCCAAGTGTGAATATACACATGTCTAAGTGTTATCTTCTACAGCACATTAAATTATATGTTCCAACAGCAACATGGTTTATGGCTTGTATCAGCTGTTAAAAAGGTATGTACATGACACGACTCTTTTAGTCCCAATATCTGCAAATCCCTGAAGCCTAACAGGACTTTTAAATGCGTAATCTGTTTGATCACCCTAAGATTAACAAATAACTCTTTCAACCTTACTACCTGTATCACCCTCTTTTTGAGTTAGCTGAGTCTTTACAGCCTCATAAAGTTCTGTAAATGTACCTAATGTAAGGACATTTCCTAATTCCAAACAGAGGTAATGAGGTAGAATTCCTCATCCAAATTGTCTAATTACAGTGCATTTGAGAGTGACAAACCTCTCTGTTCAAGAATGATAAAAAAAAAATCAGCAGGTAGCTCGCAAAATAGATTGTGTTTAATCATAAGTATTTTCACTACATTGTTAATAACATGATCTAGGAAAAAGATTTACGTAATGTAAATCTTTTTTGCATGCATTTTTAAATGTGTTTTTAGTTCTTCATCTACACACAAATGTGTAACTAGCTCTACCATTCATTTATTGAAACTAGATTAGTACCAAGAGAATCTTTGATCTGCACAATTATCAATTAGATAATTAAAATCAGGAGAGTGAAGATGCTTTGAAGATTTATTAGTAACTTAATTTATTCTTAGTTATTAATTTTCATTGCATAAAAATGAAAAACATGAAACAACAAAGCATGCACGCTGGTTCTGTAGTGGTCTTTGAACTAACAAGTCTCCTATGAGTTCCAGGATGTATATGCTGGGTTATTTAATTATATAATACATGTATTACTAAGAAAAAATTAGGCAGAGTCTGTGAGGGAAAGCTTTGTGATTTGTATTGTAGCAAACAATATATCTATTATTTAAGGTTTTATGAAAAATCAGGTAAGTTTTTAAGTGTTTAATTATGTTTTCTCTTTAGATTTAATTTAAAAATTCCTTCATCTTGAAGTAAGAATAGAGTGGATGCTATTATTCCAGTTCAGCTTTTCTTCTTCAGTGCTATCTATTGCATTAATAGGAATTAAGAGTAAAATATCAGGCAAATCATATCATCTTAAGATCAGACACAACAGTCTACTGCTTAAAGTGAAATAATGAAACCCCAATCCTTTCCTACATCGATTAAAGAAAACATTTTCAAAGTTATGCAGTCTCCTTGTATTTACGCAAGATGCCGCACAGAGACTTTGTACTCTCATGTACAAAGGTACACATGCCACATGATTTTAGCTTCATCCTGTTCGGCACAGTGATTACCCTAGAATTACTCTTTCTGTGAGAGAGAGTAGAATTAATGAATCCAAACTGCTACTTGGAAACCTAGGAGACTGAAGAAAACTCTAGACTAGCTGACATAGTGGATTGACCAGAAAAACAAACATATAGGTGGTAAATATATATATATATATATTGTTTATGGAGCACTTGAAACAGCTATAAGCCAAAAGAAAAAAAAAAAAAAGGCTTAGCCTACTTTCAAAACTTGGAAAGGCACATTGGGTATGAATACTATCACAACAAACCGCTGGTTTAAGTTTTTGAGGGTAGAGATTATTTAAAAAAACATGGTGTGTAAGTCAAAACAATAGAGATGGATATTACATCTGCAGATCATAAATTCTAGGAGTTAAAAAATTTTCAGTTCTGGAAATTTTTTCTGAATTTTATAAGAAACCAAATTATCTGAGGGAGAAAACAAAATAAAAGCTTTTCTGAGAAGTATTGCTTGAAAAATTAGAAACATTGACAGCTTAGGGTCTTTCTGTTACAAGGTTATTTCCACCAGTATGCTCTGAGGCATGACTTGTAATCAGTGTCAGAAAAAAAGAAGGAAGTATGTCAGAGCATTTCAACAGCAAACCATCAGCCTGATACCACATAGACTGAGGTTCACCATTTAAATATAGAAAATTATCAGAAATTAAGATACGCATCATAATATCTACAGAAGTCTATCTCCTTGAGGAAAGAATTACAGTGCTCTATCTTTCTATTCATGACCCTGATTTTGGAGGCTTATGTCAAAAATTCTCTTCATTCAACTCATGTACTCAAACAAGGAGATGGCATTTGGTACTATTTTGTACAATGAAAACAAGAAAAAAGAATGACATCACTTGTCAGTAACAGAAGTTCAGAGAACAAGTATTCTCTTGCCAGCCTACAGTCTTCATGTAGTTTTTCTGTAAGGGGTGAATAACTGAAGATTCAAATACCATTGGAGATGAAATCCCAAAACTTACTCTGTTCAGTCACACACTTGCACAGTGATTTGTTCTAGGAATCAGGCTTTCCACCACCACCTCGTATATGTGATATTTTTAGTATTTCCTGGTTTCAGTTAGGAGAGAAATCACAAAAAGATAGCTTTTTGTAAGCATTTTTCAATGTATTTATATTCCCATTATACCTCAGAAGGAAACCGCAACAGAGAAAGAAAACACAGAAGGATAATAAGCATATGGACAAGCAAAGGTGAGTTAACTCTTCCATTCATGATTATTTAGGTAAATGTTACTTCAACTGAAAGTGATGAACATGCCTTTAAGCTAAATGCAAAAAACCTAGACCAGTGAGCTGCTATTAAAAACAT
The DNA here is from genome assembly GCF_036013475.1 of Columba livia. Lineage (NCBI taxonomy): Eukaryota > Metazoa > Chordata > Aves > Columbiformes > Columbidae > Columba > Columba livia. Next base: position 64,741,169 of record NC_088605.1, on the reverse strand, counting down.
GAAATCAGCTATGTTAGACGAAAATAATCTCTTTCTATTTTCATGGCACTGAGTAAAGACAGTTACAGCTTCTACCTAAAGCTCTTTGATACAAATAATAAGGGGAATGACACAATCTTTGAAATTCACCAGAATCAAACAACTTGCATTTTCTTAATTAGATACGTTTACCACACTATGGATTGCTTACGGCTCGGAGTGGTCAGATACCATGCCGAGCAAGCATCGTTGTAAGTTATCCCTCTCCTCCCTAATATTTTTCTACAAAGACTACAGTATCCTCCGTTTATTTTTTAATTAGCATTATGATAACACACACATGCTGCCGTGTCCTTCCTCAGGAGGAAGCCGGGGCAGACCCTGGCAGCACCAGCTGCTGCTGCCCCGAATTCCACGGCCGGCCACTGGCTTGGCCACCACTGCAGAACGGGCAAAAAGGAGAGCTGCACCTCACATTCAGGTACTACACAACACATCTCCTTCAGGCATTTCCCACATTGCTTCTGGACAGTAACAGAGCCAGCAAGTTCTCAACAAATGAATTTTATGATGAACAAATTGTCACTGCTTTAAAGCTAAATCAAATATCTTCAATTTGATAAATTGTTCGCTTGAGAACTCACAAAATTTTCACTCCAATATCTCTCTTTTTGAACAAAGTCTGATCATTAAAAAAATGGTAGAAATGTATCTCAAATTTGAACACAGCTACTCTGAATTACTTTCTAGTAACTGAGAATGCAAAGCAGCATTTCCAGTGATTTGTGCCATTCTGACAACTTGGAGCAGTCAGGAATTGAATTCATGGCTGTTTTGCATTCTCAAAGTGACACAAACAAATGGATTGTACTAGGAAATTTGTCCTTTCCTGAGTTCTCTTCTCCTTTCTTTCACCAACATTACAACAAATAACTAATGCATTAAAATAACAAAACAAAAAAACTTTTATGGAGGAAATAAGAAAGTCATACATAAAAACTGCAGTACTGCTTTGTTGGAAAATTTTCATAGTAATTTTTTCTTTCTTCAGAAACATTGTCTAATAATCTGTAGCAGACTCATTCAGCCATGGAAACATGCTTAATGCTCTGTAATGCACAGCACATGAAAACCACGATGCACCTTTCCAGCAATAACCCCTGCACACACACACACACAGTGTTAGCAGTCAGCTATATGGATAGGGAAGTAGGTAGGCAGGTCTATGGCACACTGAGGGTCTGGCAGGACACTCTCTCTTTTGGTGCAAAAACGTAACTGAGCAAGGAAAGATGAGGCTGTAGTTTGTTCCACAGACTGCCTACAACAGGCAGAGGCAAAACAACATGTTTCAGCCAAAACCAACAAACATGCTGCTCCTCTCTTCTCGCTCCCAAGTCCTCAGGGGCAGAGCAGTCGACACAGAGCAATCTGTAAGCCAGACCCATCAAAATTGCCAGTAAAACTGCACACAGGTTCTGTTCTGGCCATAACCACATGTTACAGATGTGTGCATGGAGCTCTTTCTTTGGGGGACACGTGCACATACAGGTTCCTTGTAGGATCAGGGAAAAAACTCCACTGTCTGATATATACATCCATTTACACAGAAGCTCAGCAAAGAGGGTAGAGCTCAGAGTCCTGGGAGAGAAAATGGGAGTAACAGTTTCCTGAGGACTGTTAAGCCAACACACTATTAAATGTACCGTCTAACATTGTTCTGTTCTTCCACTCTTGCAGCTACCACATGTGATGGACAAATTCCAAGTTAAACACTCTCACCAGAGCATGCTCCAAGACAGACGACTGGGCCTCAGACTTCGCCAATACAATGCAGTTCTATTCTCTATTTATTTTTGTAGTTCAAAGACCTGGCAGCAGCCCATTTGATGCCTGCCATAAGGACCAGTGCACTCCTGATTACTGCCATGAGATTTCCAAGCCCACAGACAGCACGTATTCCAGCATATGCCAGTCACCAAGACAGACTATGTACAAACAGCACCAGGATTCTCTGAAAGAAAGAAAAAAGCCAGCTCCCATTTCCACTCTGAACCCCCCCACTATAGACTGCCAACTTGAGGACCTTGCTTTAATCACAGCAACCACATGAAAGAGTTTCTTCTGTTTATCTTGCTTCATTTAGGAAACCAGTGATAAGACTGCCATGAAAAAATTCCATCTTCTCCTGGAAGCTGGCATACTTGTCCCAAGATACGGGCTTTGATTTCATTTTAAGTGCAGTTATTTACAGTCATATCACAGAGCATGAGGTTTTTTTTCATTATACCAGATGACTTTGTTTCCCTAATAAGCAAGCTGTGAATACTTGAAAGTTCCTCTTTAGACAAAGGCATCTCTGAGTGGAAGTGGTGGGAAAAGGGCAGCAGATCCTCCTAAAGCCACCACTGAAGCCTGCAGGCCATGTCCTTAATGCACGAATCCAGCCAGGTGGCAAGAGGTGCTGGCAGAAGAGCTGTGGCCAACACAGAGGAGGGGATAAGGTGTGTGACGTGACTAGACTTTTCTTCTCCCTCTAGGCTCTCCAAAGCACATAGGACAAGTGCAAAATTAAATAGAGATATGAAACTGGTACCCAGCTACTGAGGATGGAGTATAACTTTGCAATAACAAAGCAAAACAAAGATGCAGACCAAATGCAGATGAAATCATATAACCCGCTTCTGGATGAGCTGGCTGTGGTTGTTTGGCTGTGGAATATTGTGGGTAACCAAATAAGTACTCTTGTCCCTGTAAATCAGAGCAGTACATATACTTTTTAGCTTTGCCACCACCTAGACACCGCTGGCTGCCCCCAGTGCCATCTATGGTGTAGCCAGATTCTATAATGCTGTCACATTAGTTTTCTGGGCTCACTGGGTATCTCATAGGGTTTAGGTGCCAATGGATGAAATTCTTTCTCTACTAATAAGAAGTTTTAGAAGGTGGGAAATGGCTGACAGGTTATTCTAAACCCAAAGAATGTGAGGTAGTGATTGTGGTGATGATGAGAGTATGCGCGAGAGGCCATTTAGGCACAGGTTGCCAAAGGGCTTCAGAAGCAGATGGTAGCAGTCTGCTAGTGAGATATTCATGGACATATTTGATTCCTCATGGCTACATGAAGCCTCAGCTTCTGCCAAAGACATAAATGGGAATGGAGAGGAAAAGTCTTCTCATATTTGCAGAAAGATGCATGATTTTCAAATTCAGAAGGATCATTATCTGCAGCATAACCATTTTTCCTCTTGAAATGTAGCTTATATTACTACAATTACTTCTGAGTTCTCAGCCCTTGGCACCCATAATTCAATATTCCCGTTTAAAAAATTGTTGAGGTCTCTGCTGATATCTCAGCAAACACAATATTTCATCTCTAACTGTATCCTGTTTAGTCTGGATCTGTTCATGTTCACAAGCAGCAGATTTGAAATACAGCCTTGCAGAATAATCAGTAATAAACACACAAAAGTGACAGGCAATAATTTCATAGTTTTCATGGCAGATAACATAAGATATTTTGCAAAACTTTGCCATATCATGTAATTGTGCCAATTTACCTCTTTCAGTAAGATAGAGTCATTCTTATTGCAAGATATTAGGAGATGCTACTATAAATCTTGCAGTATATCTTGCAAATGTGCAATTACTCTTCACAAGTGCCCAGATGGGGATTATTTCTCATTATATCAAGTGTTATGCAAAAACCAAATGTCTGGCTGTAATTAATGGGGTTGGAAACTTCAATAACAGATCTGCTAATGAAAAAAACACAAATGGTCAGCGTTTCAGCTTGAATAACAAATCAAATGACTGGATGTTTATGTTAACCTTGTCCAAAGTATGTAACCATCCTGAGAATGCAAAACTGGACTGAATCACGAGACTGACCTTCCTTGCAAGCTTTCCACTATGTCCTTTGTCTGTGTGTCTATGCATTAGAAATACGTACAAAATTTTTCTTTTCTCAGGCTACAGTAACATTTGTATTTCTGACCCTTTTTAGAAACAGAAATAACAAACCCCTAAAAAACCCAACCAACCAACCAACAACAACAACAACAAAAAAAGAAAAAAACCAAAAACCAATAAAACCCCCAAACCAAAACCAGTTTTATACGGCATGAAGGTTAGAAAAAGGTCGATTTTTGTGGAAACCTAAACAACTTCCTATTTTCTGTGTGAATCAATTCACTTGAACATGTTCGCTCACATAGGTGTAACGCGTTGTTGCCAAATGCCTAGTTACAAGCCCTAACCAAATTTTCCAACACAAAACATTCCCATTGCCCTTTGCCTGGAAACTTAAAACACATCACTGAATAATCAGTTCCCTTCATGTACTACTGTAGCATTCTGCAAATAGACATCATCCCTGGATTATCCTGCTCAAGAACTGCTCTGGCCAATCCACAAACTTTACAGTATTTCTATCTCATTTGCCCCAATAACACATTTCCCTAAAGAAACATCGTTGGATGATCTCAGATGCATGGCAGAGATAGCTAGCTATACAGTCTTGCTTTTTTCCCTGAAGTTTTCTGTACCATTGTTAGCTGAACAGGCTCAGCTGAGTATGTATTCAGATAGGTTCTTATTAAAATCGACTTTTAATATTAGTCATGAACACATCTTCAAACTTACAAACATTTTTCCTCTAGTACCAACATAGCTAAAGAAAATTGCATCTGAATAAAGCTACTCCTATTGTCTAATAAACATTTTGATTAAACACACCAAGTGTTGATCAATCTCTAAAATACTTCTAAATGCTTTGAGATGCAAGTTTTCAGTTTTCTCTAAAAATTACATGTTACATCTATTCCAAAGGAAACATGGGTCAAATCAGATCAGATTTTCAAGGTGCCAAGTGAAAACAGCTGAAATTTTTCATTCAAGTAAAGTGACCTTGTATGAAAAGAAGGTGCAAAATTTACAGTTCCACCAGTTATATTCTCAGAAGTGTTGAGAAACAAAACCGAAAGCAATTCCTTTTTCTTTCTGTTGGAAAATGAGCCAAAAACAAGAGGTGGGTAAATTCCACTTACCTCTAATTTCTGCCTCAGCAGTGTCATTTGTCAGTCAGAACCAGTGTCAGGTCTGCATACTTATTAACTGAGTTCCGTTATTGAACCCTTGCAACCCTTGCTAATGTGTAAGCCATAAAGCATGAAAGTACACATACATTTTGAGTTAAGTTTGCAGAACAAGTATCCAGCAAAACCACTGCTCTGCCTCCTTTTCCCTGCAGCTCCCAAAACCTGTCTTGAAAATATTTAATGACCCTAACCCTGCAAAACCACTGTGTAAATGGGTGCCGCTTCTTAGACTGCCATAAGCACATGATGAACAAGGGGAGGTGTAATGGCTATTTTCAGAGGGATGGCACCAGTTTCAGAGAAAAGTCCTTTTATTTTTATTTATTTATTTATTTTTAAAGGCTTTTGGATCACTCTTTCTTGTATGTGGCTACATCAATCTATCAAACTCTACAAGGAAAAATGAGTAAGTGATGTTCAGCATCATGCCTGGGCTTTCTGCTAGCCAGAGAGAAAAAGTCCTGTGGGCTCCGTGGACCAGCAGCTGCCACTTAGCAATGACAAGGCTGACTGTGGGAAACTGCAGCCTACAAATTTAGTCTCCAGACTTACTCTAATACTTTGCTGTTCTGACTTTCCCTTGCAGTTTCTTCTATCCAGTCAATGAATAATCAGCTTCTGTCTCTAAATAGTCATTTGCATGTGAACATCAGGTTTTCACCTTGTTAGAATTCCTGCTTACATAGTCCCACTTGCTGTAATTTTGTACTTGTTATTTCTGACTAACATTATGCTCTTACTACAGAATTGTAGCATGCAGTAATTAGCCCTAATAGTTACCCTTGAAAGATTAGTGCTGTTTTATGTTTGGGACTACCAACTCTGACAAGAAATGCCAACACTTAATTTGTACTTAAACTATTTAATAGGTGAGATGACTTTGCCTTAACACTTGAAAAAAAGAAAAACGCTAACAAAAATCATTTACTGATCAATGCAAATAAATATAATGAAGTATTTCTGCATTCTTGAATGTTCTTAGTCTCTTTTCTGATCTGTTCATCTTTGAACAGGATAAGAGGAATTTTGTGTTATTTTACTTATATGCAGTCTGTTCAGGAGAAACTCCTTGCAGATGGAAGAACATCACAATGTATCCTGAGCAAGAAATACACAATACCGAAATGCTGCTCTGAATTTTTCACGGGTAGGGAGTTAACAAGACAGAGCTTCTGCCTACAGATTAACTAAGAAAGTATTACCTGGATCTAATTATATGCTCTTGCTTTCACTAAAATAGCGTAATGCAAACCAGAATAAAACTTTGGCTGTAGATCCACAAAATATTTTTTCCACCAGAAACTAGAATAGCGTAATGTGCTGATTTTTACATTCTGCTACAGTCCTTTAATAAAATCAGACTGGAGTTTGGAGGGTTCAGCTATTGTATTTAAAAGACATTAGTGCCCAAATTGTAAATTTGACCATTTCTCGCTGCCTCCAGCCCTTAACAACAATATTACAACAGAAAGAAAATAACCGAACTGTGCTTGTTAACATATTTACATTATTTTCAACCTAGAATAATTGCAGTGCTATATGTTCTACTAATTTTTGTAATGAAGCCAACAAAATACATTTCTCAGTTGACTGATGCTTCTAATCCCAGCATTTAAATATATAATCAATTTTAATCTTCCAGGTTGACACCTTGACGTCAACTGAAATTCCCAAGAGCAGAACTGGACACAAATAGTAATACTCCATGCCTTAAAACTAAAAAAAAAAAAAAAAAAACAAACTGCCAAAACCAAAAGAAACAAACACAAAACACCCCCAAGCAAACAACAACAACCCAACATCAAAACCAAACAAACCAATAACAATAACAACAACAAAAGTCTGAGAAAAATTAATCTCAAATCTGAGCCCCCAGAAACCCCTAAATTTTTTTTTTTTTTTTTTTTTTTTTTTTTTTGTAGAAATTAGAAACAAACAAAGTTCTGGCCTCCTGAATGTGTGCCAGGAAAGCTCCTATCATCTGCCAGAAAGTGAACTTACAGCAGGGAAAAAGGTGGCTTCAATAAGCCCAAGAAGAGAGCAATAAAAACAACAAAACTATTATGAGCAGCCTGGTAGGTAGTAATTACAGCCATAAAACTATAGCTATTTACTCACTTATGGGTTTTTTTTATAGCCATCGTGGCAAAAGAAAAGGGAAAAGGATGATGAGATGCTTTTGAGAAGTTTTTATTGTTTGAGAAGTTAGTCATGTTCAAGAGAGCTGTTAAGAAAGGACAAAAGGGCTTACTGGGAAAGTTGATAAATAGGCAGTCTACTCCATGTTTTGAGGAAACCTGATAAAGACAACTTTATGTGCTGCATAGGAAAAAAAGTAAGCTTAACTTTTCTTTCTGAGTCGTGAATTTATATATTATATACATTTACAAATGCTTCTTGAATAAAATCTTCAGTAACTATGGGAGAGTTACGTAATTGAACTCAATTTTTTTATTAGCACTTCAGACAGGTCATTGTTAACTCCTGACAATCTAGCTTCACTTGGCCAGAGTAGAGAATGTATCTTAAAATTTATGATGGAAAGTGAACCATAAATGTCTTTGATCCTGTGTTACAGAAACTTTTAAACTGAAGATCAGAATTATAAATGTAATTTTTGCAATCCAAACAACACCACTGAACAATGAACAACAAACTGAAAAATAAAAACTCATACCTGGAAGATCAACAAACTCCATTGAATGTCTATAAATATTCAACATTTCTAATGATTTCATAACAATGTGAAAGACACAGACTTAATGGGAATTTCATGCTTCAATTAGCTCTGATATTACAAAAAAAATTGTCAAAATTAAAAGTTCTTCAAAGGATAAAAGTTGTGAAAACTTACGTCACACCAATTAAAATGTATCATTTTTTCAAAATTAATAACTTGTCCCAATAAAATGGTTCATAATGATTTATTCCTAAACCTAAATATCGAATACAATAAAATGAAAATTAATCATTTTGTAAGAGAAATTTTATATCACTGAAACAAACCAGGAAAGCAAAAAAAAGGCATTAAATTCTGCTTGCAATAAAAATGTAAAAAATGTAAAAATGTTAAAATTAAAACCTTCCTGAGCCACTTTTTAATTTCTGTGAGACTTATTATTCAGATAAAAGTTTATTCTAGAATTTTGTTTCATCTGCACTGCAGTTCAATAAACACAATGGAAAGAATTTGAATGCTGTGAAACAGAAGCACAAGACATAAATTTTAAAACATCCTTATGATGCATTATATCAATGACCAGACACATAATTTGAAAATCAAGTCTCTTCAGAATATTAAAAAACCTGCACTTATGTTAACTTCTCAGTTAGAACTGGGATTTTCAGAGACTAATTTTTAATGTAAAATGAGTGTCTAACTTTCTGGGATGAGCTTGTGAAAATTACAACTGTGTAAGTAAGGAACCATTGAAAGCTTTTATTATAACAATCTTCATGGAGACAAGCCAAACAATTCCTATACATATTACAGCACGGTGTGTCAAATGTATCATGATCAGTTGTTTCAACAAACTGCTGAATCTTTCACTTTCTTAGCTCAGTTTCAAATATGATTGGATCAAATACAATTACCATTAGTAGTTTTTCAGTGGTTTAGAAAACAGAAAAATAGAGCTAATTGTTAATTTCTTTTTGTTTGTTTGTTTGTTTTGTCGTTTTCTTTTTTAGTAATAATTCAACCAACGATATAGTTTTCCTCTGGTAAGCTATGTAGGTAAAATGGTGGCACTGACGGTCCTTTTTATTCCCTGTGGAAATATGTATTGCTTTGGGGATTCAAAACTAAAAAGAACAACTAAAACAGAACCGTTGACTGAAGCTGATGGCAAAGATTTGTTCCAAAGCAATCCAGCCCATCTCTGAAATCTTTTGTTATACGATCTCACAGATTTGGTATGTTGATACGTCTTTTCTATCCGTAGTATGGCTACAGAAGCTAGAAGAACTTCAGTGTAAAGAGTCATTCATACAATTGCTGCATGACTCTTGAGTCATAACGAGACAGATGCACCAAGGCCACCATAAGCTCCCCAGCTCAGGAAAGACCCTCAACCAAGTGCAGCTGCAAAAGCATCTTGTACAGTCACTTAATTTTTCGGTCTTTCAAGGCAGAATTGCCTAAGGACCTTCAAGCCTTCTGCTTTGCGTTCCACATTAGCTTGCCATGACTGAGATAGTGACTTTGGAGGAAAGAACACATTTTGTTGTTTCACAAAGCCATTTCAAAGGATTTCTCTTGTGGTTTTGCCCAGAGGTTCTGGGAAAGTGCAGAATTGCCATTTTCTAAAGAAAGGTAAAGTAATATGTGAAAATAACATAACTTGTAATGCATGTTGTTAAAAAAGTAAATTAAGTTTCAAGGTGCCATGTATATCTAACCATCTGATTAGATACAAATAATCCATGCATTCTTCCTCTCCTAATTTCACTTCAGAGTTCAATGTCATGATAGAAGAATTATTTCATGTAACAGCTGTACCTATAGCTTGGAACTTTCCCCACCATGGTAAAAGGCTTGAATGCTTTGATAGTGGGAGGAGAGACCAAGAGGAGATCAAGGAATATGATGCCTTAAAAGTCTATGCTGAAGACTTATTTTAGTATATTTCATACATTTTTAGTGATCACCAGCTAGACAGTGACAAGAGAAACTATTCCTAATTAATTTAACTAGGAATTAGTCCAGAAACTAAAGCCAGCTTTGTTCAGTAGTGACATTAATATCTAATAACTAGGTCATATTATCCACAATTGCTACAGATACTGTAGTGTTCCTTGTGGAAAAAAAAAAAAAAACCTTTCTATGTTATCACAGGACATTAATAAAATCTGAGATGTATCTAGTTCAATAATGCACTCAGTCAAGCTGGAAATTAAGCAACACACAGTCTAGTTACTAATTTAGTAACTCAAAAATTCCTGCAGTATGTCAGGTATCTGTTTCAATCAAACTAGTGTGGAGAAAAAGCCCAGGCAGTTGTTTCATAGAGTGTTTGGAGAAAACAGAATTTCACTCAGAAACAAAAGACTAAATTATTTCATCTGCTGAACAGAGCTTAGTGCAACAGGTGGACAAGAAGGAGCATCTGATCTAGTTGAAGATGTCGCTGCTTATTGCAGGGGGGTTGGACTAGATGACCTTTTAAAGTTCCTTCCAACCCAAACTATTCTATGATTCTACAACATCAAGGGCACTCTCTTGGCTCTAATAAACCTCCAGGCAAGACCAGATTTGCTATGAGTGCCTTGTGCCCATTTGCTGGGTATATCCTCCAATGTATTTCCTAAACAAGTTACAGGAAGTTTTGGCAATTAGCAGAGGAGCTCTCTGGCATTGAGTTCTGCATGTGGGCTAAGCAAATGTATGAAAATTCAGACCACAGAAGTCCTTATTATTTCAAATGTCTTCCAGCTATTTTCTGCCAACCACAGTACTTTAGTACACCATGAGAGTACCATGTTGCTGAGAACCTCTGGTGATGCAAAATAATTTTCACATAATAAAGAGCAAGAATCATGAAGGATATACTGATACATCCTAAGGAAAATTTGAGGCAAAGGCTATGCCTAATCTGTCTATAAAGGGTATGAAGGTCCTGATCTCACAGACTTCCAACACACTCCAGCCTACATTACAGCCTTCAGGACTGTTCTGCTTTGCCTGGAAACTTTATATGAGAAGGAGGAAGAAAGCTAACACTGGTTTGTCCCCCATCTGTATTCATAAGTACCCAAAGTCCCACAGTTTAGATATAGCTAAGCGTGACCTATTTAAAATGAAGGTTTGGACAACAGGCTGACACAGGAATCTCATAAATATGTCAGGAACCATATCCTTTAGTTCCACCTACATATAGTAAACAACCGCATGAGAGACTTCAAGATTTTTTTCAGTTTATCAACTTTGCATATTTAAAAAAAATATTTAAGTGTCTTACCTCAACCTTTATAAACAATTGTAACCTCAACCTTTAAAAACAATTGTAATGAAAAAAACAGAGGAAAAAGACATAACTGAAATTGTTCACCTTTAACTGATCTATTTATTTCTTTTCAAGGTCTAGACTAGCTGTGTTGAAATGTCTTACTATGCTATATGCAATCAGACATTGGCGTGCCTCTTCAGTACTTCTGGGAGATTGTGTGGTTATACACTAGACAAATGTCAAGGTCCTTAGGTTTTCACGTAAGTACATTCACTGTGGTTTCTTTGCAGAGGTCAAGATTTTAATTACCAAGGGCAAATGTATTTTTAAGGTGGGATTATGTATTTATAAGGTTTTTATTGTGGTCTACTCTTTTTGTAATCAGCATTGTTAAGAGATCTAGTATCATTTATTAAAAACAGCCTTTTTCTTTGGTCTTCTTTGAAAATGTATTCTGTTTTGCAACTCTATCTTTTCTTCATAAAGTGGTTACAAGTCAAAATGACATGCATCAGCAGCCTTTAAGAATAAAAATAAAGCTGTTTTCCAAACTGCTTCCCTCATACTAAAACGCATTTTGAGAGAAGTGTAGTTTTCAATTTGCACAGTAGAGGTGCAGTAACCAATTGGAACGCAGTCACTGCCAGGAACATTTGGTATCAATTACAGCAGGGCTGGAGAAATACATAGAGAGAGATATATAATTTTTTTTTTTTTTAGCAAAACGTGAAATCTCACGTTTTTCTTGGGTTTGTCAGAAGTGAGGATTTCCTGCATTCTCTCTACTGTCAGAAGGCAGTTTCTCCCAGCAAAATGTCAAGTTGTCTTTACCTAAGTAATTGCCCCACTTGCATTCTCAGCAGACCAGAAAGTTGTACTATTTTCATGAGCAATAATGAGAATACTAGAATGTGATTATTAAATGCAGACATCTGAGGGACAGAAATTGCAAAATGGAGGACAATTTTCCACTTACACTTATTTAAATGACTGCAACTATTATTCCTGGAACTGTCTCACAACTGCTGCTATTGGTGGTTATATATCTCGGAGCCCAGGCCTGTCCTTACACTGTGAGTAACTCATCCCCATGAGTAGTCCTGCTGATTTTGTTCCCTGTCCTTCCAATGTAGCTATGGGACAGAATCAGGCCATTATGATCTAACAAAAAGCTCTCACAGTGGATAAGCAGAGGTGTTGCACTTTTCTTAGAAGCACTTTTTTAGGCTATAATAAAATGTACATAGACTGCAGTTTTCAGTTCATAAATAAAACTACTGCTTTCTGGGTTGAAAAAGTGACCTCCAATGAGTAATAATGTCCTCGCTTGTGGCTTCAGAACTTAAACCCCATAGGTTTTCACCTTTTTCAATCCTATACAGCAATTCCTTTCCCCATAAACTAAAGCTCCAGCCCACATCTGTTTTATTACATACCTTTAAAAAGTCATTTTAGGCTAAAAATGTGCTAAATGAATTTTAAGTATGTTCTACCAATTGCAAAAAAAAACCCCTTTATACACAGACCTCCATAGACAAGGTAGAGGACAGAAATTGTGTCATGTTGGCAAAGAAAATAATACACCCATAGCTGTTCGTAGGCTGCCGGTGAACCAGCAATGGGTCAATCAAGATATTCTTGGTTTCTCCAAAGAAAATAAGTATTTTTCCTTTCACTCTATGTGGCCCATGCGCATGGAGGCTACAGTGCTGTGTGTGTAGCCGAAAAGATCACGCACAACTTCTGAGCACCCTGGGTCACCTGTTGTACAGCTGGAAAGGCATCTCCTGTAGTTGGGGATGAGAGGGTGTCACTGGGAGTTACTAGGGAAGCACAGGTTTCCTTGCAAATGATAAAGATCTCTGGCCTGGTATTAGCAAACTGCAAGTAGACTACTTGTTGCAAAAAATAATTTAAAAGAATAATAATAATAATAATAATAATAATAATAATAATAATAATAATAATAATAATAATAATAATAAAAGAGCAGCTTTCTTGAGCTGGCACAATCTTTTGTGTAAGCTTTGCAATCTTGTACCTCACCACAGCTATAAAAGGAGGCCCAGAATGTGATCTCATTTCCACCACATCTGGAATGATTACACTGGAGTCACTAAAATCTTTCTCTCGTGCCACCAGAACAACAGGCTGCAACTACTTCAAAAACTGTTAGCCACCAGAAATGGTGGCAGGAATTCTCCTTTTCCAGGGGCAGATTTGGATAAAACATGCAAACCCATATCCCACAGATTAGATTTCTACATACTTGCGCAGGGCACTGTTTTTCAGAGTTGCTATAGATCCGTATTTTACTCCATTGAAATTCAATTTCATTTTACATGCCTCAGGGGTTGATTGCGAAGTACAAGGCATGCAGTCGCTGAAGTTGTTAGTTCTTGCTTCTAGTCATAAGGTGCTCAATATTAATGTACATCTTTATTACACATGAACAGCTACTGAAAGCAACTTTCAATTTTTCCTTCCCCCTCAGACAACACATTTGGGTCTCATAGCAATGAGGGTAACTTGAATTTATAAGTGTGGTGTGACAAAAATGACTATGAAGTATATATTTTTCTCAACAGTTCCTAAATTTTCCCTAGAAGAAAATGGTATTTTCTGTAATTTTTTGTCAGCCCAGATTATAAGGATTTTCACTGCTTTCAAAAGTAATTGCTGCTTTCATTTGGAAGGGTAACTGATGGCATACATTCTCTTACAGCAAAATTAGCATTAAAATGGCATTCCTGTCTGGTATCTTATTGGCACAAATCAAGCACAACCAGTACAACTCATACAGACATTTCAAACTAAAGGCTAATAATATCTCACCATTTATTCACGCTTCTTTATTCATGTGTGTTTCCACAAAACCTTCACATATTTCTCTGCACAGGACAAACTTCTTGGTCTAATTAACACCCCTCTTATATTTTCCTTTCTATTCAATATTTAAGCAGAAAACCTGTGACAAAAACTTATTCTTGACTTAAATGTCTTAATGAAATTAAAGGTGTTAATTCTATTTTTGGGTAAGAATATTTAATCTGAAGGGAACCAACATGAGAACTTTTCTGGTCACCCGCTGCCAAGATTGTTTCTAGTTTTACTTTGGTGAAACCTGGGAAATATGTTGTTAGTGCTTCTCTGTCTCCCCCTCCAAGCATTATTAGGGAAGAGTTGGCTTGGTCTCATTTTATTTCTTTCATTCAGAGATAACACCTTCCCTTGGCTTATTTTCTTCTTTTCATTTTTTTTTTTTCCTTCTCCCACCCACTCCCAGTCATAAAGTTTTCTGTAAATGATGGTAAGCTTCAGAGCTCTTTGGCTTAAAAAAAAATCCTCCTAAATCAAAACCTTTTTCTTTTTTTTTAAAAAAAAAAAACAGAAAACATGCAGGGTGCTTAACAGAAAATGCTCTCATTTGACTACCCTCATTTGAGGGCTATTTTGGCAACAGATGAAATTCATAAAGAACACAAGGAATAAATTAGCAGGTCGTGAACATCTTTGCAGCCACAGAACATAACAAGAAAACAGTTAACATAGGTGAATCAATGGATAAGTTAGACATAAAAAAAAATTAGAAAGTCACGGTTTGTTTGATCCCCTTGAAACTAAGTCATATTGGGTTTTTTTTTTCATTTTTCTTTTTATTTTTTTCCTACATCTCCTAACTTTCAGTGTCTTGCTGCTGAGTGCCTGCCTTGGCTCTCCCAGAGCCTGCTCTCAGAGTTAAAAATTTACAATTCCAAATAAAGTGCTAACACACAGTCTCACAATCAAGTTTGATATACCTCAGAACAGTCACCCAAAGCATGTCTCCCAACGTTAGTGGAAACATTTGGAAATAAAGGTCTAGTACAGCACACTGTGTGAAAGAGAAAATAATACAAAATGAAATTTTTACCTTGCAATGATTGCATGTGTAAAGTAAGTATTTTATAAGCCTTGTTATATCATATTACTCAGAAATGTAAAGGATTTGTCCATCTTCGAGTAGAATGTAATGTTTCCTGCTTTCAACTATCTTATTGTTACCAGATCTACTGCTGCTGCTGCAGAAACAGAGTGAATACATCAACAAATCAACAAGGAAAGATTTATTCTTCTTAATAAGTTAAATGAATAGTAAATGATCTGTCTACAGTGGTCTCGTGCCAAAGCTAGGACTTAAAAACAACTAAATAGTAGGAATATAACACCTTGCTGCTACAATTTAAGCATTCAGGAATTCACCATATGCTTGACATATGCTAAAGGTCAGAGGCAGCCAATGGCAAAACATAAGAGAGTTTTTAAATGTTATAAATTATCATATTCCAGCTAAAAAGGAACCGAATCTGACACATAATAGATTTTAACACTGGAAGGACCTAAACTATGATAATCTTCTGGTCTGATCTTCTGCAGTATTTGGACTGATTGTAACAGATAAGAGATGAGTTCCCCTATTTCCATATATCATCCACCATCAGATAAAGCAGCACCCCTTGAAAGAACAGTACATAGATAACCCGCAGATAATCTACAAGTTAATGTATAAAGCATCTGTCTCTGGACAGTAGGCAAGAGCTCTGGCAAATCACCAAACTCAGCCCTTTCCACAGGACCCTCTTGTCCACCTCACCACTTCATCTCCCACACACTCTCCCCTGGGCCCGTCACTCCTGATACTTACAGGTAGATAAATGAGTAGAACACAGGGAGCTGTGGTGGCTGCTGGGATGTGGGAGGCAGCCACGAGCACGCAAAGAGGGAGAAGAGCCACAGAGAGGATGGAGGAAACTCCAAACATCAACTGGGAAAGCAGGCCATGGAAGGGGAAAAAGGTTGTCCTCATAGGGCAAAGTGTGACATGTGGGGGAAAAAAAAATATCACACTAACCCTGATTTTTATGGCTTGACAGCTCACTCTTGCTGGGATGAGGTCAACATATGAAAGAAAACTCTGAAATTTAAAAAATCTCCTTGTTAGTATCATGTACATAATAACCTGTGCTGCAGAGTCATTTCTAACTATGTTAAATACTTAAGTATGTGTGGCCAAGTTTATTCTTAAAAGTAAATATCTAGAAATATTGGAATTTCATATAAAATGTCAAAAGTTCACATTTCTATAATAAAAAAGTAATTCCAAAATGAACCCAGATTTACTGTGCTTTTGTGTGCAATAGTCTTCAGCTCTTGACCCCATGTTCCCTCTCAGTTCATTTTTTTCCACAGTACTTCTAGTTTTTCCCCATTTTTTAATATTAAAATTAATTAAAAACTCAACCAGAGTTAATTTGCACTAGTCAGTTGGCTAATACAGCATTTAGACTGATCAACCCATGAGCCAAGCCAGACATGACAGCTGCAGAGCTCAAACTTTGGGAAGAAGGGAGAAGAAAAAGTATTGGATGCTAACTTGAAGCTCTCTCTTTTGCCCATCCACCAATATTTAAATACTTGTACAAACAACTTTTTTCTGAGAATTTTTTACCACTTTAAGATGTTCTTGAAACTGCCAAAAAGGTCACCAAAGGGATGAAGACAGAGAGCTCAATAGCATGGTAAAATAACCTCTGCTTCCCTCAGCTCTTAGTTTTTATCCAATACAAAGGTATTTTTCTGGGGTTTTTTTGTTATTGTTCATTTTTTTAAAAATCTTTATGACTCATACCAGCCTTCCAATCAGGGGAAAAAAACCAAAACAAAAAAAAAATAAAAACAACAAACAAACAAACGAAGACTACAAACCCAAACCAAACCAAATATTTTAGTATGTGCTTTGTTCTTTATTTTTATTTAGCTCATCATTGTTTGATGCAGCACCAAAGCCTGTTCATGAAGTTATATTAGGGGTGAAGGATATGACTCCTCATATGATTAAAGTTTAGATCTCCTGAGATGAGACTAATGGCATTAGAAAAGGGTATGTATGTATACCACAAACTATTTTTCTGCAGGCTAGATTGTAAAAGCAGGAGGTAGGAATAGATACTGCAATTTAAGCCTGACTTTGGTAACTAACTCAGCAAGCTAAACTTAGGAAGGGATATGTAAATGTTATAGCTATCAAGATGAGCTTAAGATTCTATGGTGAAAGAAAATTCATTAGCCTTTGACATGAATGTTGTCCACCAGATTGGTTCCCACTCTTCAATTTATTGTCAGTAACTTATTCACTTTATTGATTACCAGATTATTGACACATCACTACAGACCTGCCCTTGGGCTCATATAACAAGGCATTCAAAACCCTTTCTTGCAATTAGTTGGTAGTTCATAAGCCAATGGACTTGTCCTTGATGGCAGTGGTTACCAAGCAAATGACATTTTTCTCTTTCAGCTTTTGGCAATTAGAGGCAAAATATTGTTGGATAGAGCAGTGCACGCAAGGTTTTCAAGCTGCTTTGAGAAAAAAAGACGTGCCCATTTTAAATCCTTACAGCTCAAAGGCTTCCTTAGGATGCAAATGCTTATGTCTTACTTTAGGATGTAGTTTTTCTTAACAAAACCTTTTCAGTGGTAGATGGATCTGTCACTTTCAGCTATTTGCTCTGGGGAAAGACTTCTTCATTGTATTAAACAGGAGGGTTATGTAAAAACTTTCAGGACATATTTTTTTCCAGAGGAAAAAAAAAGGCTATTTAGCAAATTTGAAAATCATATGGTCATTTCTTGATGTTTAAGTTATTGTATCTGTTTAGAAGGTAATATTCTAGGCTTAAATGGAATGCATTCATTTCCATCTATCTTACCTTTCAGTAAAGGAGAGGAGGTGGAGAGAAGGCGACGAAAACAGAAAACATAGAAACATTATTTTTTTTCCTAAAATTTGTAAATTTTTTAAGAATTTTGGGTACACATATATTTGTGTTATTTCCAGATTTCTTAAATAATATTTTAATCCTCGCATCCGAATTGCAAGTGAGCTAATACCTAAATAACCTTCTAGAATAGAGCATCTTCAGAAGAGATTGCTCCTCCGCAGTTTGTCTTTAATTATAGCCTACAGTAAGAGATAACAGTTTCTTGCTCCTTCCCTCCTTTTATATGAAGAGGGACTGAATTAGTTACAGTTATGCTCAGTAAAATAATTGGGTCACTACTGAAGAATTGGGCCACCTGCATACAAACACTGAGATTAAAAAAACAAAACCAAACCATACACACATGGCTGCCATGTAGCACTGAAAAACATCCAAACTCACAGTCAAAACCATGCCTGACATGAAAGCACTGTAGAAGCTTGATATCTGCACAGTCTCTGTGGGCTGACCTTTATCCACTAGATATCCAATAAATACCTGAAAGATATTTTTCACAGTATAATGAAAGGATACAACCATCCAAAAATAAAATTTCTTGCTGATGCTGCTGTACTGCAAGTGTTATGCCATGATATTGGAAGGTGGGTTTCCCAGCTCGCAATTTCAGAGCGGTTGGAGGCTTGGGATGGAAAGGAGGGAGTGAGAGGGTGAAGGATGCAAAGGGGTATCCCTGGGTCTCTTTGTTGTGGCAAATCATTGAGCAAAGGAAAGCACATAGGCACAGTTAGCTGGGATGGAGAGACCTGGCATCAACTCAAAGCTTATTTTTGTACCCTGCCTAAAAACAGCTGGGTGCTAAACTCAGAAACAGGCTTTGGAACAGAAACTAGAACGTAATCTCCTCATCCCAAAATGGATGCCACAAGCACCAGGCCACAGAGCAATGCTCCCTGATGAATGTGCTTGCACACAGATGCATACCTTCTGTGCTCAAATATAAAATGAGGACCAACAGGGACTCTACTTTTCAAAAATGAAATACTTAGATAAAAACCTATTGGCGGTTCTACCTTTTGACACATTTCTCTGTGTATAAACCTTAAGAGAAAGATTCAGGGTCTTTATGAGTGAACTGAAACACCTTTACATAGTCCAGGCACTAAAGAAGAAAGTGCAGGGATGAACATCTAATCACACAGCATCCCACTGGCTGGACAGAATTATAAACCTCCCAGGCCTGGGCACAGTTTCTCTAGAGCACACTCTCTTGGGATTCTGTTCTTGTCTATCGCTGCACCAAGAGCTCCCCCTGCAATGACCCTATGCACACCAAGCACCTCCTGCCAGAGCTCCCAGGTCCTTTGTCAGAGTTAGTTTTAATTAACATGCTGGTGGCTCCCACCCTGTTGCTTTGCCTGCTGAATAGGTGAAGTGGGCTTATGAGTCCCCAGACATCTTTGCTTTCTCTTCACCCACTAACTCTTGTCATTCATTTGGGAAAGAGAGAAATAAGGTACTTTCTACCATCCAGTAAGATAGAAGTTACTTTTCAAAACTCTTCTTTAAAAGAAAACCCACATAGGAGTTCCCCAGAATGTGTCAGAATTTGCATTTCACATCATAAGCAAAAAGTTTCTTATTTACACTACTACTAGTGCATTTAACTAGCTGCTTATGAGGACTACCTCTCACACACATCCACGGGGCTAACTGCTTACATGTGGCTTTCTGATAATTTCAGTGAGGCACATGCTTTTCAAGATTCTGATTTAGTGATTAACCTTTTTTCTGTTTGATGTTGTTGTATTATTTTAACCGAGGTAGGAATTTAACTACCAGTAGCTATCCAGACTCTTCAGCTGATTCTTTATTTACTTTTAAAGATCAGTGTTATATTTGTTTTACTCTAAGTAAATACCCCACCTCCATCCCCCAATTTTGCTTTTACTTCTTAGGAGTAAATTAAAGTAACTCAACATTTCCTGATGGCCTTAGAGGAAAATGGACATCTTTTCATCATCCAAAATGAAAAAGCAAAAAATAGCTTGTTGTTTTAATTATATTTTGAGTGCCTTTCCCCTACCCTCATTCTGATTTTTAGGTGGAGTTTTTATTGCTCCTCTTTTCCACAAATTAGAGTAAGTGCTTAAGCAGCACAATCAACTTCATGTATTATGGAAAGTGGACTGGAATACTGCCAATTCAATACTTCACTATAAAAGCAAAAAGACTTGCACAAATACTTACTCCTCATGAAATCTGCAAATTAAACCCACACCACCCTTTTAATACTAAATCCTATTTATTTTTTCAATGTAACTTGTTTAAGCTGAATACAGGATGCATTTTGGCACTATTTTTCTATTTTGTTTAATTTCATCACGTATGTCACAATTAATCATCCAAAGCTATGAAACGGTCAAAGACAGATTACTGAAGGTTTTAAACAGTGGCTTTTAATACTGAGACAAATCAAAGTTCCTTGTAAACCACTACATTCCATGAAGAATTGCATGTGAGAAACTCCAGCAGTCAAAAAACTATAATGAAATTAAAATCTACTGGAAATGCACCACTCCCTTTTTGATCTCTCTAACTGCTATGTGTGCACTTCAGTGGATTAGATGGGACTCTACCTGCCCCTCACATCATGGAATTGGTATTTTTTTAGGCTAGAAATGTGGTTATTTGTTATTTATTTTCTTTCATATGTGTACCTTCATTTTTTTTCCCCTCATGTTCAATGCAGTATAAGGGGAGAAGAAATTCGTAATGGTGTTCTTCAAAGAAAATATGCTATTGACTTAACTTTGCCTACCAAGGAGGCTTGCTGTCCCGCAAAGATCTTCCTAATTAACTCCCTTTTAGGCTGGCAATTACAGCATGGCTATTTCTTGAAGATAATTGATCAGGGCACAAAATCTTCATTAAGCGCTATAGGAGTTCTTCAAATTTGCATGGGGAATGTCTGGCAGCTGCAGGGCTCAGGTAATTGCACTGTTATCTCCCATAAGTAGACAAAACACAGCTTTATTTTTCAGTTAAATTCATGCTACTCTGTTAAAATGAATGGCTGTATTCAGAGTCACACACATGCATCACACACTCTGTAGTGTTCTCTCCAGCAGTTCACTGAACTACAAAAAATGAAGTAGAGACTTATTACTAGAAATAATACTGTACAAGTCCTTTTGTGAAAGTAAATGTGTATATAAAAACTTAGAATATCTCTCCCACTATTCAACATCCATTGTATTGTAATATATTTTCACCTTTACCATTGGCAAGACTAATTTTTTTATAAAAATGAAGATATTACAGTTATTGCAAACAGACCGTTCAATATATTGAGTTTGTTGTTTTTTTTTTTTAAATTGAAGACTTTTTTTTTCATCTTGTTTGTATTCTAATAATTAACAAATGTTCAAAGATATTGCTTCAACCTTCTTCCTGGTTGATCTAAATCACTATTTGTATTTAGTTTTGAAAGCTGCTTAAAAGCTTTAATCCTCAGAAATCCTCTTGACAGCAATGATCTGACAGAGGCAACTGTAAGGATCTCCATTTTTCACAAAGCAATTAGTTACTCAACTTGGAGAAAGATTTTCTTATTCTATTTAAGAAGAAAGGAAATAGAAACCAAAAGTGATTGGTATACCATGGCCCAAGTGGGCTACTGTTGTTTACATAACTTAATAAAATTCAAATTCATAATGTATCAGTATCTCTTTTTTCCTTTACCCCGAGGTAACTCAGTTCCACAGAGGCTGGGGGAGTCAGCCTTGATGTGCAGCACTGTCACGAGAGTGCTGCTCTAACCCTGCTTTATGAGTGAGACTTATTAGCGATACATCTCTTTTCATAAATTTATTAAACCACTTCACAATCATTAACCCTGTTTTCTACTCAAATAACTCTCTGCAAGAAACTCTGAAAGCACCAGGGGTCAGATTTTCAGCTAGTATGAATGAACGCAGATCTGCTGAAGCGTCGGGCAGCCACGTCTACTTACACAAACTGAAGACATGTCTTCTTCATGGCTCCTCTCATTTTTTCTGACACTCTCTATCACTTGAACTGTGAGAGCATTTCAAACCTTATAAACAAATATCATGCTTTTAATTAGCACATTCAAACTATACTTGAGATATAACTCAATTATTACTTTGCTTTTAGACAGCCTTGCCAGATGGACAGTTTGGAGGATATTACAAAAGGTATTAGTTATCAGAAATCTGTATGGGTTTGTGTTTCTTAAATTAGATATTTATTATCTGTGGACAGGGAACTCTGCTTCATTAATGAATGCCCTGTTTGTTTCTTGCATTTGTTACTGTGATCTTTCTTAACTATTCTTCCAATTCTGGATTTTTATTTGGGAAGATTACTAAACCAGTAATCTAATCTAGGTTTTATTTCCATTCTATATATACTTTCTTCTGCTATTTGAACAGAGAGGCATTCTTGATGAAAAAGTTGTAGGCATTTTATCCTTATGATAACTAGCTTATCGAAGTCGGTGCTGGTTGATAACCAGTTCTTCAAACAGTTGCTTCCCCTTTGACCCATCACAACTATTAGAAAAAAGCTTACCACTTTATAAATTCAACTAAAGCTCATTTTACTGCTCAACAGCTGGTTTAGAATGTAACTCTTTTATTAAGTGAATGGTGATTTATGTTATTTAGCATTAAATAATGGGCTTATGTTACATCAAATGCATGGATTAACAACCTGAGTACAAAGAACTCATTTGATGTGTAAGAAGTCTTGGAAATCATACATAAGGTGAAGTATGCTTGTTTCTAGTTTAGAAGGCTTCAAATATGAAGCTTTTTATTTTACAAAGCTCTTCCCTTAGCATCTAATATTTACAATAAGCAGCATGCTGTATATTGAAAGAATGTAAACTTTAAACTGCAGCTACAAATATTTACTATAGATGAGATAAATGAGGAGAATGATCTAGACACATTTTTACAGATACCTCAGTTTTTATAGCCAGTAACAACACAGGGTACAGGCGTATTTCCACAAGTAACATCACAACTGCTGTCACTGCTTCTTCACTACTGTAACACAGTAGTTTCTTACAGATAACACATACTTGCATATACAGGATGTTCCAGAAAGATGGACCCAATTTCACGTCACAGTCAGCTTCAAATTGGGTCCATCTTTCTGAAACACCCTGTAAGACAGCCTAGTGAGATCCTCAATTTTTCTTGACCATACCTTTATGCTAGCATACAGCATCAGTAAACATACATGCTGTGATTCTCACCTTGGTTCCACTGCACTTTGTGGGGAGTAGCTCATGGCAACATTAGGTTGGTACACTAGATGACTTGCTGAAGCAGAGAAGTAGAAGAATGTCCATAGCAGTGCAAGAACTGTGCCTGCAGAACAGAAATAGAAATGATAACGTGGACCATGGATAAATAAACAAATACCAAGAAGACAGTATGTCAGCCAGCACAGTTAGTGGGACACTCAGAGTGTGTCCCTCTGTCATATAAAGCACTACATCCACCATCTCATTTCCTCTGTTCCTGTGGTGGGTTACAGCCCTGGGAGTAAATGCACCATGTTCAGTTGGCCCATGTGCCCCACCATCTTGGACCAAAGATTACTTGGGTCGGGGACGTTGTGCAAACCCACCACAGCCCCCTTCTCACCCATGTTTTCTCCCTGGGGGTCTGGACCATTGTAAAGGGTGCCAGGAAGTGTTGAGGCTGGTCTTATCCTTACCCAAGTCTGCGATGTACACCTACAGCCTTAGTCTCTGCTGGGCTTGTCAGTAATTAACAAAAGGAAAGCAGCCTGGGTGCCGAGGGTTAGACATAACTTTTTTGGAACAATGCACAGGGCTGTTACTTCAAAAGCTACTACACTGGCTGTAGCAGTGACAGACCCAAATATACTAATGTTCATAACATGCAGAAGGAATTATTGAGAGCTCCCTTAACCTGACTTTCATGACTTCCCACCTTTCCTGGCACCCCTTGCTTTCATTGATAAGATTCAGCTGTAGTGAAATAAAAGTTTAAGGCTCAAGAAAAATGACACTCTTCTTGCAGATTGTATTACCCAAGTATGAACTGTAGTAAAACAGGAAAGGGGAAGATAGGAGCAGGAAAATGTATACAGTATTGTAGAAATTCTCTTATTGATAGGATTGACCCTGCCAAATGGACCCCCTCTGCTCTTTTGAAAAGCTGTTTACAGCCATTTCCAAAGCTACTTAATGGATTTTTTTTATCATGTCTACAATTACACTGCTCTTGCTAAATGGAAAGTCTGATTTTAAACATCTCCTGCTTTCACTTAGTGGAATGTCTCATTTGTATAATCCAACTGCTTCTGTTCCTTGGAAAGTATCCTGTTGGCTTTTTTTAATTTAATGTGTACAGGTTTCACCAGATCTTAGCTGGGACAAAAACTTGCAGCTGCGTTTGAAAGAAAGAAAAACTAAAAAACAGTATATGGTGAAATAATTGTGGTGCAGAAGTGTTTGGTCTTGTTCCTAAATTCTGTTCAAGACATTGACATACTGATTGCCATATTATGACACAGATCTGCTCAGAGAAATTTTCATCACCAGCAGCCAAAAATAACAAATAATGGACCACTCAGTGGCTTCCGTTATGTCTGATCTCACACCCTGAAAATTCAAATCAGACCAAAAATTAGACCCATAGGCCATCAGGGATTCCTGGCCATATACAGAAGGTGCATAAAAATTTATCCAGAGATAAAGAACTCATCATGCAAACAGATTGGTGGGGTTTTTTTCTTTTGCACCAGCCTTTCTTGTACACACGTGAAAACATAGAAATGAGGCCCACTACCTTTATGTTTAAGAATAGGTTTATCTCTCCAACTGCTTTCAGGTCTAGACTTTTTCAGGAAAGGTTGAGGAGAAGGCAGGATGGAAGGAAGAACATCCAATGATGATTCATTCCTTCTTAAAATGTTTTCTAAGCAAAGAGAATACAACTTCTACAAGGTGGCCTGTCTCTTGCCTTTGAGTAAAGAGTAAGTTTTGATAAATACCTTAAACAAAATGTACTGTGTGCTGATTTTCTTTAGCGCTACAACTTCACACTACATCATTTTTTACATTGTGATAACAGTGATATACAAATAACTGTTCAACAAAGTTTTCCAGTAGAATTCATAGAACTAAATGGAGATATACTTTGAGATAAAATGAAAGGTTCCTTTTACCAACAGAATAATGACTATTCCATAAACTATTTCAGTCCAATTGCAGTGCAACAGCTTTACTCCACAGCTGATCCAGCGGGACATACATCTTTAGAAAAAAAACAGTAAAGCTTTTTATCTTGTATTCTAAAAATACATTGGCTGCTCTCACAGACCGGAAAACAAAAGTACTCCCTTCAAATTCCAACCACAATTTAGAAGGGTGCAAAAGAGCAAAATGGAGTCCCATTTTAAAAAACCACATATCTTTGAAGTCTATGAAGAATTTCCTTCTTTTTAGCAATTTTAAACACAGTGCCAGCAGTCATCCCTTGTACAGCTACTTCTCTGAAGTAGCTCCAGTTCCAGTAGATGTAACTTCCTCCATATATCTCTGCCTGCAAAGTCTGATGAGGCCGTCGCCAGACAACCTCAGGAGCCAAGGGTCCAGATCCTCAAAGATGGATCAGAGGGAGTAAGACATCTTAATAGGAAATGGGTGCCTTTGCAGATCTGTGTCTAAATTGTTCATCATTTATAGTAACCAGTTCTTGTGAAAATGTCAAAGAAATTGTACAGGCAAAGCATCACACTGATTTGAAAGCTGCCTATTTGGAGTAACTTTTTACAGCACTCTACTTAATGCTCATGTTATGCAAGAACCTTTGTGGACCACAACTAAAACAGTCTATTAAATCAGGCTTGGTGATTTGAAATGTTTTTAGGATGCACCCATTCATCAAATAAAGTTTTCAGGTTTAATTTTCTGTATATGAGCACAAGGCTGAATCTCTCCACTTTGGTAGTGGGTCATAGCATGGGGCAGGTAGATGACAGGTGGAATTAATTCTGCTAGGGAGTTAACACTCCCCATATATAAATATGCCCAGAGAGGCGAGAGGAACAACTAGAGCTATAGAGGAGAAAATTCTTTCCCAGCCTGCCACCACTTTGTATCCTGCTTACATACACTGCATTGTTTCCTGTGGATGAGGTTCCATATCTAACTCACCATCATCTGGCACTCAGAGAGCATGCTGGTTTTCAAGAACCACTGAAGTTTTGAGTTGAATTTTGGCACCTCCAGCAATGAGAGCAATATTGATTTCTAAACAATTTAAATTCCACCATACTAGAACACACATTTCAAAAACCTCAACAGTCAAAGAAACA
The DNA here is from genome assembly GCF_036013475.1 of Columba livia. Classification (NCBI taxonomy): domain Eukaryota; kingdom Metazoa; phylum Chordata; class Aves; order Columbiformes; family Columbidae; genus Columba; species Columba livia. The sequence goes on along the minus strand of NC_088605.1, from coordinate 64,715,000 downwards.
GAGGGCTGTACTGGTGGCAGGGGCATTACGTGCCACATTTTCTTTAGAGGTTAGTGCAGAGGAGTGTCGAAAAGGCTCCTACAATGTGTCCCACCATCTCAAAGAAACAAGCCTCTCCAGGAGCAGCTGCAATTGACCAAAGAAATATAATGGAAACCTATAAAATACTCTCTCAATTCCTATTCTTTCTGGAAGGGTTAAAAAGACAATTCCTGTCTCTCACCCTTTTAATTTACAAGTTAATTAAAAAAAAAATATATATATATATAAGTATATATATATATATATATATAGAAGAGCCTTCCCATCTGCCTCGTGTAATTTATTTTTGCCTTCATATGTAAAGGACCTATGGCCAAACCCCACACTTGTTTACAGTAGTATATTCCTATGTTTACTCAGTTACAACTGAAGCAAAGTTTTCTGCCACAGCATTCTGTTTACTTGATTCGCTTGGCTTCCTTCACAGTGCTTTTAGTGACACAACCACACTTTTTGCGGTTGGTAGCTGTTGTCTCCTAATCTTTAGTGACAGCTCAGATCGATCTATGGTGTTTTCCAGGCTTGGATAGAAGACAGAAAATTAAATAACTTTTTTCTCCTTCTCATTGACAAACTTTTTCCTTGCTTTTTTTACTGAAGGTTCTTTTCTACAGAGGTTTTCTGGTTTTCACATTGGATGGCTGAGTTTTAAAACTACGAATTTTAATTACTCTTCTCTGTGGCCCGAGAGATGTTTCTCACCAGTTACACATGCTTAGGAAAAAGGTTTCTAGAGATAAAGACTTTAAAGAAATTATTAATTTATTTGATGTCTGTTGTAGTAAAACTGCTGTAAAAAGAAACAAGTAACTTTTTTCACCCTGGTTTGCCTCAGGTCCTTTGTTTTCCATTTTAGAAGGGAAAGATAGCCAGAGACAAGGGAGCAACACTGAAAGAAAAACATGACAAAGAATCCTCTCAGAAGATGGTCCTTGAGACAGACCCCTCGTAGTTTTGAACAGCTCCGGTTGCTTGTACTCCTACAACCAAGAAGAAAGGAAGAATTTAACAAGCCGACACTAGCCTCCTTGCTCCAGAGAGTGCCGAGACCTATCAATTTCTGTCTCTTGGCTAGTCTTTGTAATAAATACAGGCTTGGTGTGTAATGAAAAACAGCTGAGTGTGTCTCAAGGTACAGATGCTTTCTTTTCTTCTGATTCCAGCTAAGATTGTTCTTACTCTTCATAATCTCTCACAGCTGCCAAAAATCCATCTTATCGTTGCATGAGGTGAAGTTTCCATTAACAGCTATTATGGTAGCAGAGGTCAGGCGTCCAGTGTCGAATGAGCTGCTAAAGAGAAACACTGTGCTAGAAAATGCTGTACTAGGGAGAAGACCTCAGCTGAGGTGTGTTGCATTATTAATTTGAAGAGTTTTTAGGTGCAGATGTGGCTGAGCTGCACTGCTGATAGACTGATTTCTGACATTCCGGAAAGAGAGAGAGAAATTTGGGGTGTAGAGGAAGTGGGAACATACATCCACTTGGCTGAATGAAGAGGAATTTTAATAGTTTTGATGATGCTCTGTTTCCAGTGTGTCAGCCAACCAGACTGGCCGCCCCTTCAGGTTGGATGGCGCTAATGAAGGAAGCTCTGACCATAAACACCACTTGCAATTTCAACACTCACATCACTGCAGATGAGGTTCCTGACTCCCAGTCATAGCAGAGGAATAAAATAAAAGCACTAATAATAATAGTCCTTAGTTTCCAATCACTTAATGGAAAATGAGAAGTTCTCCCCAAAGAGAAACAACCCCATTTCGAACACTTTCATTTAAAATAATATCTTCCTCTAGTAAAAGTATCTGGATTGAATACGTTCTTTGTTGATAGTGAATGACAGTTTTTTATTCCCTTCTAGTATGATGATGGCATAATTTTCTTTTTAAATTACTGACTTGGAAGTGCATATTACCTGGAAAACATTTTGAATATTAACACTGTGTATCTGTCTTTATAACTATATATATATATATATGGTAAGGGTATCAAAACAATAATCACACCGAATATGCACTGTTAAAGTGCCAAATGTTAATTGCTAGTGTGTTACACTCTGAACAAAGACAGAAGTAAGCAGATTTAAAAGTAAGGTTCGATAAATTTATGACTTGTTTTACAAACCCCTTCAATTTTAAAACAATGAAATGCATAATTATTTGGAAAAACATTACAAAAATATTGACTATCATATATTCTAAAAATTACTTTTGACATTTGAAAACATAAAGGAATTAAACATTTGCAGAAAATACTGGTTATTTTTCAAAGTCTCACAACATTATTTTTCCTACAGTACCTCAATATTGCATGTCTTCTATGTGTTCTGGCACGCAAAGATTCCTACAAACCCCTTATTTAAGCTCAAGGCCCTTAAATGTACAGCTACAGACAAAATAGATCCTAAGTGGGCAAAGTCTCTTCAGGATTAAGGGACAGAGCATAGAGAAAGCTACAACTTGCCTTTAACTTTCTTCTTCGCTGTGTTGATAGAGCAAATGTGTGGACGCTTTGCTTAAGAGTAATTTACTATAATCATTGTGCACAGGAGCAGAATACATATGGGGTTATTATTTCCACCCTGGACTGTAATTCTAAATAAACACCCTACCAAACAATGCCAAAACTATCAGATGCCAACGCTATTACAATTTCTCAGATACATCCTGCTGAGCCAAGGACACTCTTCCTCTACCAGCCATCTTGCAAGTTTATGGGTCAGGCTCTGTGAAGAATGGGACTTCTCTTGTCAACTACCCGCATTTTTATGTGGCATGAAAAAACAATCTGCAACACACAGACTTGAAGACCCTGCACTGAACTGGGTCCTATGTTATGTTTCTTAAAAAAGTCCCTGCTATATTTAAACCATATCTATATTTAAACAGAGCTTTACAAAATTACTCACAAGAAAGCACATCAAAACCTATCTTTGCTGGCTGCATCTGCACCTGTGGCAGCAAACTGGAACAAACCCCGTACCAGTAACCAGGAGTCTACCACCAGGACTTTGGGAGCACCTTATGCTCAGGAGCAAATACGCAGGTGTTCAGCGACAGTGCCATCCCTGCAGCCACCCCGACCCAGCGTCCCACAATTGCTGGCAGAGAGGGAGCAGTACGGGCTCTGCAGGGTAGCTGGCAAGAGAAGGGCATATCTGTAACACCTTCTCAGAACCCCACAAACCTTATTCTGTACCTTCTACAATGAAGAAACTCTGAAACAATATGGGAGCAGAAGATCCAGTATTAAGCAGCTTTTTCTGCCCTCCTCCCACAGAGGGTACTATGCTGCAAGCAGAGGTGGACATTTCAGTGATGAAGACAAATCATCTCTGAAGTAGTCTGCAGCCACTCCTTAATTAGCACAGGGATATATTGTCTTCCTTAGTGCTAAAATGTCAAGAAAGTCATTCAGTCATAGATCTGATTCAAAAGTTCTGTTGATTAAAAAAATCCACTATCTTTTAAATGGCTTAATTAAAATATTTTTCATTCGTCTCCACTGTATAAACCTTGTTTTCTAGAGTGTGTGGTTGACCTATAGACACCAAAGTGGTGAGGTTTTTTTAATTTTTTTTCTTTTCCTAACTGGAAGAAGATTTACATATATGTCAGGTTTTCTGGTGGCAATCTGGTCTCTTTCAAAGTATGCTGGTAATGGGAATAACAGATTAATGAACATCTTAGTTGAATTAATGGAAACAAGGCTTGAAAGTGAAAATGTACAGTACTGAACACAAGTAAAGAAGATATAATCTGCTATTTAGAATTGGACTTTGAGTAACCATGAGTGGGCAATAGATCACTAAGAACATTTCTCAAGATGTTTTTTACATTAAAACAATTTCTTGTAACCTGTGTTCTGTTCTTTAGTGATGGGGTCCTCTTTAAATGTAAGGCTGAGATTACACAAGGATAAAACATCAGCACTTCTACTGTCTTTTCAAAATTACATACAAAAAAGCACTACGTATGCATGCACCTCTGATAAAACAATTTTCAAGGCTCCTGCAATTTAGTACAATTCTGTCTTCCAAGTAAAAATGGGAAGTCAAACCCAGCCTGAAGTCAGAACAAGATAGCACAAAGATGTTTTTAACAGCTTTGGCTGAGGAAGACTGTCACAGCCTTTGCCAGCCAGTCAGAGCTTCTTTTAGTGCTGGCAATCTTATAAATTGTCCTTTATGTCCCAAGAGGACAGAGTGCATTTGGATGAGCTGCACTCTCTTCTCACCCTCGCTCTCTTCTTCACAGAGAAGGGAAGATTTTATCACTCTGAAAAATGACACAGAGAAAGATTTGGGAAATGGCATCCAAGGTGGACAGGAACCCTCAGAATCTGTCATACAAAACAGTGACAGATGGTATCCAACAGCAACAATAAACTTAGGATAAATTCAAGACAGTAACTGAAATAAAAAATTATGGATAATCAAAGTAAAAAAATATTTCCACCATCAAGATATAATTCTAGACATTAATGCCACAGGAAGCTGTGGAGAAAAAAACTGAATATAAAAAGTTATGCACTATATGTAAGCGTTAAACATGTGGAGTTGAAATTAATGTTAAAAATGTTTGGCTTTTATCAACGTTGCACTTCATGTAGCTCATTATCCTTTTGCCTACTTAGTATTACACATTTCTTTGTGAAGTACCACCAAATACCAGCATCTGTAGATGACAGACTTTGGATCTGATGTAGCATGGCAACTTCTATTTTCCCTCTAGTTTCACTCTTCTTCACAGTATGAATCCATCACATTCATATGCACCAGAGCAGAAATAAGAGTATTTCCAGTTAAAATTGTTACACAAATTAAGTTCTGCTTTGTTGGTCAGGAATTTTTTTTCCCAAGATTTTTGTATAAAAGATGTTTCCATCCATGTTTGCCTACCAAACTTTTGATGTAATTAAAAATTAAAAGCATGAAATTTGTTGAAAAAAATTTCTGAATTGGAAAAACATTACTATGGTTGTGGTACAGATGCCTTATCACCGTATTACCCCCTCTGGATTAGGGTCCTTGACCAAGCAACCTCTCTCTGGATGCCTTACAATCCCTTGTCTTGTTCAACTACCTGGTGCCTCATAAGAGATGGCTGGGCCCTGGCCCACAGAGGTATAGGGGTGTATGAAACATCCAGTGTAGTTTTCACTAGTCGTCATAGTCACGCTTCCAGATAGACTTTTCATTGGGATACCCTTGGGTTTCTTTCCACGGATAACTGAATTTCCAAGCAAAACATGAAATACACAGTTTTACATTAAAAACCAAACCAACAAACAAAAAAAGCCCAACAAACCACAAAAATCCACCACCACCACACCAACCAAAAAAACCACCACCAAAACCAGCCTTGATATATAATTTTCAACCTGTCCTACTCATCGTTATATTTTTAGTATTTCCATGTGTGCTGAGGAGATGATACTATTCCTGAGTTAATCATATATACATTGAAATACCTAACTGTATCTTGAGCATCTGCAAGACAGTTCTGACAGGCCTGGCAAATAACCTGGGAGCTGTACCAGAGCTTGTTTCCAAGTTTAGTAACTGGACAACAAAAGCATCTGATGCATCAGGTCAGTAGAGCACAACAGTGTGTACTGACAGGGGCTGAGCTGGTTTTATTCTTTACATAAGGAGAAGGTCGCATGGCTTATTTTCCCCTCCACCTCCCCCATGCTTTTCATTATTATTGCTACATTCAATAAGGTAGCAACATATGTGTTATTTTTTCCCAGTCCAGCAACAGTAAGTGTTAAGTAGACAATAGTTCCAAAATGCAACGTGTATATCATATATTGTGAATAACACAATCTCCCAATCAGGACATTTTGATCTTCCAGTTATAGCTAGGGACTTTTTCAGGAAATGATCTTTTTACACATTCTCATAAACTTTCAGAATGTCTGGTTTTGTTTCACTCTCTCTGCTAAAGAACACCAATAGTTTCTCTTTGGTTTTTCAGTATATATTTATTGAGGTGATAAAGATTGCAAGATGTATTGAAAGAAACACTTGGTTTATTTTATTTTGGCAGTGATAAGAGAGTGGAATCCATTTTAAAACCAGGAGAAAAATAATTGGCATGTGCCAGTTGTATTTTATACACACATATATACGAATGCAGGCACACACAGATTTCCACCCCCCGCTATAGGTACCTTCCTGGCTTGCAGCCAAGCCATGCAAATGCTAGCCAGCTCATGCATTTAATTGTATCAGCACATAATAGTAGACAGATTGTCTTCCCTTCTGCACTGCAGCTTTCATAAGAAACAGGAGAGTGCAAGGTAAGAGGCACAAAAACCTAACTTGCATTGTACAACAGAGATACACATCTTGATGATATACTCACAGCATTGTGCCCTTTGTATAATTTATAGAATACATGCCTGAACTAATAAATGCCTTAGGGAATGGCTAGTGGTGAGTGGAAGCCTTGCTTAAGTGCAGTGCTCACATTAAAATCAGCCTAGACTAGCTAATGCTGTGTTTTATGTACAGGCAACAAAAAAAAAACGTTGAAGTTGAAAACTCAGATAATCTACTGAACTTTCAGCCCTCTTTGCGTCTCCATCTCCCTTTTCAAATAGACACACACACAAACACACCCCCCTGGTGAATACCAACCAGGAAAGAAAGAAAATTACTTAAACAGATAATACTGTACTGTTATGATAGTCAACAGTCAGCAAGGTATGCAAAAAAAAAACCCAAAACACAACACTTTATGACTTTCCTGCTTAAAACTTATGTTAAAGAATGAAAAAGACTGCAAGTTCTTTACCCATTATGTTGACTTGAAGGTAAAGTCATTGCTTGCCAGCAGGTTATGATTGACTCTAATTAAACACTTTTCACAAAATCACAGAATGTTAGGGATTGGAAGGGACCTCAAAAGAATGAGGTTACACAGGAATGTGTCCAGGTGGGTTTTGAATGTCTGCAGAAAAGGAGACTCCACAACCTCCCTGGGCAGCCTGTTCCAGTGTCTGTCACCCTCATTGAGAAGAAGTTTCTTCACAAATTTAAGTGGAACCTCCTGTGCTCCAGTGTGATCCCATTACCCCTTGTCCTACCGTTGGCTATCACTGAGAAGAGCCTGGCTTCATCCTCGTGACACTCACCCTTTATATATTTATAAACATTAATGAGGTCCCCCCTTAGTCTCCTCTTCTCCAAGCTAAAGAGACCCAGCTATCTCAGCCTTTCCTCGTAAGGGAGTTGCTCCACTCCCTTAATCATCTTTGTTGCCCTGCGCTGGACTCTCTCCAGCTGTTTCCTGTCCTTCTGGAACTGAGGGGCCAGAACTGGACACAATATTCCAGATGTGGTCTCACCAGGGCAGAGTAGAGGGGAAGGAGAACCTCTCTCGACCTACTAACCACCCCCCTTCTAATACACCCCAGGATGCCATTGGCCTTCTTGGCCACAAGGGCACAGTGCTGGCTCATGGTCATCCTGCCGTCCACCAGGACCCCCAGGTCCCTTTCCCCTACGCTGCTCTCTAATAGGTCATTTCCCAACTTATACTGGAACCTGTGGTTTTTCCTACCCAGTTGCAAGACTCTACACTTTCCCTTGTTATAGTTCATTAAATTTTTCCCGCCCAACTCTCCAGCCTGCCCAGGTCTCGCTTGATGGCCACACAGCCTTCTGGCGTGTCAGCCACTACTCCCAGTTTGATGTCATCAGCAAACTTGCTGATAGTACACTCTATTCCCTCATCCAAATAATTGATGAATATATTGAATAATACCGGCCCCAGTACTGATCCTTGAGGCACTCCACTAGATACAGGACTCCAAGGAGACAGAGGCCTCCAACTAGACTCTGCCCCACTGACCACGACTCTCTGGCTTCCTTCCTTCGGCCAGTTCACAGTCCACCTCACTACCACTCATCTGCTGCTGGGCAACGTGTCATTAAAACACAGGAAACATTAATCTACAGATTAATGCTATAAAAAGAAAACTTTTACAAAATCTTTACTTCCAATTAAAAGAAGCTTACAAAACTTTAACCCTTAGAATAGTACAATACCACCACCTAATAAAAGTTCCAGGTGGATGTTTGTTTTACTCTGCTAACTGCCTTTTTCTTCATCTAGTCACACCAGTTTTGTCTCACTTTGAATGTATTTATCTGAGTTATATGTTCACTCGCAGCGCCCATACTGATCTGGTCTTTTGACTACATAATCACAGATCTTAAATTAGGGAAATGGTTATGTGTATTTATGATTTGGAACAGATTTCAAATACTTTTCAGAAAAATGGTGGGTGATCTCCCTATAAATCCCTATGTCTTAGGCTAGTCAAGAGCACAGCACAGATGATTATTTATTCATTATTTATTTTTATCAACCACTGTGGTCCATCTTGAAGCAATTGCATTTCTGTGCAAAGGCATCTCTATGCTAGCTCCATCTGCTTATAAGACCAAGTAATGTTTTGGACTGTGTGTTGAGGTGGGGGGAAAAGGCAAAGGGGGATTTATGGACGGGCACATATTTCTATATTGTTGTCTATTTACCAGAAGTATGCAATCTGCTATTGGTTGCGAGGTGCTATTTGGTCTCTTGAATCTCTAGTTCTCTCACTGAATTCCTCTATTTATTCTCCTACTTCTCTGCAAGGAACTATATTTAAGTTCAAACCCTTTAAAAAGGGGCTTGTAGCCACTAAGATTACCAATACTTGATTGAAGTGTAACTAGTTACATTCATTTTGTCTCAGATTTTACAAATCTATATACACATAGAGAATGCATTCAGTAGTTTTCTTAGTATACCACTAGATTTGAGGAGTCATTTAAATGTTTGGGGCATTTGTTTGCAATTGGTATCTATATATGAATATGTATAGATGAAGAAACAGAATATGTAACACTATCTTAAGTCTGCACATTTAGAAATTTAGCACACTGTTTCCACAGTAGCATATTATAGCTGCTTTTACTTTTCAGGTCATCCAGGCCTCAACGTTTCACAAGCATTTAGTTAAACTAGTTAAACAAGATCAGATTGTTTCTGGAACCACATTGGAAATATTTACAGTAAAGCTCACCTGGCTCCAAGTATCATTCCAAAGTTGAAATTCAGCCCAGTCTTGAAAGTTCACAAAGGTTCGTTAGCTTATTTGAGTAAACCCTAGGTTCATTTTCAAGTAAAGTTCGGCTGATAGTTAGTTCTAGATAAAGGGCGCAGTATGACAGTGATATAATTGAAATGTCTTGAATGCAAAATGAATGTCTTGAATGCAAAACCTCTGTTCACTCTTGTGAATTGAAGGAGAAACATTATTTTTTTGTTACTCATTCAACACTCATAAAATCAGTCGCCTGCCTTCACAGGAAGGTTCACCGCTTACACCCACATATACTCACCACGTAGCTAAATGATTTACACCATCAGTTAAGAAGAAAATACATAACATGGGCAAGTGAAAGCATCACTGGTTATTTAGGGAGTTAAAATGCCTCATAAACTGGAATGAGCAAAGTATATTTTACCTTAACGGGAGACAAAAAGGGAAAACAACATCCTCTAAATTCTTACAGACTTAAAAATCTATTGCACATCATTATCATCACCTAATGGATTTATAGATTGTTTCTTATTGCCCATTAGCCCCATGACCCAGATTTTACCACAGCTTAGATCCGAACAAAAAAATCTTTCTAATCATATGGGAATGGAAGACCCTTAATGAAATTTCAGGGTAGACTGTAAACCTGGTTTGTCCTACCAAGCCAGATTGGATGTTACTAATCCGTGGGAGTTGTAGTTAGTTCATCAAGATTAAACAAGGGAAGAATAAGAAAGTATTATTACATCCTCTGAGGCTTCAAATCAGTTTTCAGTCTGCTGTGATGACCCTGGCCACCTTCAAGGTTCCCTGGAGAAAAGAAGGAAAGAAAATGAATGCACAGGAATTGATAAAGATGGCTGAGACTCTAAACAGCATCCATTGCTCTCTTTTTTCCCCCTTTAGTATACTGTGAACAAAGAATGCCTCATCCATAAGAAAATATAATAAAATGCATATGTTCTTTTATATGTGGAAAAGGTGTGTCATTAGTTTCAGTTTAAAATTAAATAAAAAAAAAAAAAAAAGACTGGATAAATGCATGTTCACAATAAAAGAGGAAACAGAGCAGTCCTATTCTTTTTTTTTTTTTTTAAAGTCTTTTAAAAAAAAATCCTAGTAAAACCAGCAGATGGACTAATTTCATTTAACCTAAAAATAGTACACACCCAGAGAAACTTAGTTTTGAGTCTCACTTTGTAGGGAGTGTCAACCATACTTGTAGAGGGATCCACCTTTTCTTTGGCCATTTGAGAGGGTGCACCATGCCAGACAGATCGTTTCACATCACAGCAATGAACTTTTTCATCCCAGTTTCCTCTGGCATCTTTGCCTAGGAATCAAACAACAGATCTTTACTGCTTAACAAATCATTATCTTTACCTTTACTGCTTAAGAAAAGAGGACCAGAAGACTCATTCGAGTATTGAAACTTTTGATTGTCCGTGTAATTCTTAGTCCACTCTCAGGCTCCACTTTGGTCTCACCCAGCCAGCTCTCTTCAAGACAAATGTGTAATAGAGGTGTTTAATCCTAAAGCAGTGTGGATGCAGAGAGGTGCCGTTCCATGACTGAATCCATCAGTTTTGTGCATTTTTCTTACTCAGCTATATGTAATTTTTCTCTTTAAATGATGTATTTTTGTTTCTTTCAGCTCAGTCTGGAGTCTTTCGTGATATTTCATCACAGAACAATTGTAGAAATTTTTTTTTGCTATAATTAAGGTGCAACTGAAGAATACATAACTTGGATTCCAATTATGTCACTTTGTGGATATACTTGCTACACTTCTTACCTAAAAAAAAAAAAGCCCCAGCACTCACACAGGGTCAGAAAAAAAAGCTACTCTGAATCTTCCTTGAAAAAACAAAACAAAGACAAAACACAAAAGCAATATCCTCTCCTGCTCTCCTTTCATAAGAGAACATAATACAAAACAACTAACCAAACAAAATTACAAGGATAAGGAGGAAAAGGGAAAAGGGAAGGGAAAGGGCAAAGAGAGGATGGGGAAGGTGGAAGTGGGATGTGAGATGGACCTTTTTGAGAGGTGGTAAAAGATCTCTTAAAACACACTTTTTACTCATAAAAGATAAACCAAAAATTAAAACAAGATCAAAAATACAGATCTTTCATAATTGTATCATGTTACCCTTTGGAATACAATGACATTTTAAGTCATGACTGTGTAAATAATACTGGGTAGTATAATTTGTATTTATAATTTAAAATATTGCTGGAGAATTGCTGAGTGAAGGAGAAATGTAAACTCAGAATATGTGTTCAGTAACATTTGCTTAAGTGAAAAAAAAAAAGGAAAAACTCTAGAACTGCTACTGTTACTCAATATTAAATCTGAGCAGCTGGGTCTGAATTATTTATGTGTGGAGTTGTTAAAAGTAAATCAAATAAACACATGGGAACATTAGTCATTCCATTTGCTTTCATTAAATCCCCCTCAGGTTATTTCTTTGATATATCAGCAATTTGACCAAGCAGACTGCAGGACTGTTCAAGTGTCACACTAATATTTTGGCACGTCCCATAAGCAGTGGTAGAGGGGAAGAAATTTTTTGCCACTCTCACAAAGTGTTTTTGAAGTGTTTATCCATGTAATTATGACAAATTGCAATAATTAATACTGAAGAACCCTTCTGATGAGAAGTTCCTGAAATTACAGTAATCTCTGTATCTTGAACCTTTGCAGGACACATTTTTGAGACGCTATGAAATATATTTTTATATATATAACTTAAAATACAATTTCAGAGTTGCAATCTTGTAGTCTTGCTACATTTTCTGCTTCAAAGTTGCACAGTGATTAAATTTCAATTCTGAGAATGATTTTAGCATAACAAATCTAAAATACAACTTCAATCAAAAATACTTATAGGCATTGTCTCAGGATTTTTCTCAGTAGGATTTCTTTGTACTGAATATGGAAAACTATATATAAATTCCATTCATTTTTTAAGGATGTCTTTAGGGTTATGGTCTCTGTTGTGCAAACTTTCCCATACACAAGAAAAGAACTTCATTATATTTTACTTTATTCTACTCCCAGTTATGCCTCTCAGGATTCGTGAAAGCTCAGTGTTCTCATTCCAGTCATGAGAGAACAGACTTTAGAGGACTATGTCTTTTTGGATTCAACTTCTTTCAGGTTCATCTATGATGAAATAAATAGTCTGGGCCCATGTTGTTTCTCAAAGAGGATTACAAAGAAATTGTCCATATGTAGGATCTAAGCCAATGAAACAATTTTCCTTTCATATTCTTTCTTACCAGACTGCCAGTATGGAAACTTCATCATACTTGCTGAAGGTTTACAGGAAGAAAACCTTATTTTCATGCATGAGCACGCTCTCTGATTAACTGCCACATATACATACAAATATATTACTGCTTTAAATCACTAGATATTTGTTCTGTCCTTTAAAATTAGCATGGTTTCTGAATTCAGGATTTATCTGTGAATCTGAAGATTCTTTGAGGTAGTCTACCCATTGCTTCTGAAGATGAATCTCATAGTGCTTTTCACTATGACCCATACTCCTGTAGGACTCAAAAAAATGTGGAACTAAACTAAGTTGCTTGGACATTATATTCTCACTTCTACCACCATTTTTCAGGAATCATCACATGAATTGCATCAATGCAAGAGATTTCATACAAAATTTTTCAGTATTTTAATTGCCCTTAAATCAACAGACAATCTAGAGGAAACGTTTCATTGTCCTGGAAAAAGTACACATTTTTAAATAGCCTTCCTTTTTCTATTAAACAGAATAGCACTCCCATAAATAAAATATTCACATCAAGTTTTTTAACTGACTAGCAGGGAAAGAGAAAGCAGTTGAAGATTAGATTATTCTTTTTTATCCTTATTCCATTATGTCTGAGGAATAGTCTGTAGATATCACCTATAGGCAAACCTTGCAATTAAATATATACAAACTGCAGTTCAAGACCACCTCTGAATTTTAAATTAAGTCCTATCCATTTCAATATCCCCAAACCATTTTCAAATTAGTGAGAAATTTTAGAATCCTCAAAAAATTATAATATTACAATAGTGAACAACAAACAATCATTTACCAGTGCTATGCCCCATCTTAGATGCCAACATTCTGCAAAAGCTGACTTTAATAAAAGGAAAAAGGAATTTTTAAAAAATATAAAACTTGCTATTGAGCATCACAAATGGTATAAGGAAACTTCCAGAAGTCTTTGGAAGTTTTAAAGGAAAACATGATTTCTGCCTCTGTAGCACAAGGTATGTACTATCTTTTCCCCTTCCCCCTAGTCAGAAAAGGTTCAGCTATGCTCTGAGCAACTTATTTTCAGGTCAGAAAAGTAAAAACACTGCTATAATGTAAGGTTTCATCTTTCAACAGGAAATGTCTGCCTGGTATAAGATGTACTTTCACAGCAATCCTGAGTTTATTACAGTAATCCCTTACATTAGAGGAAAAGTACGGAATTATAGCAGTATGTACTGTATGCAAAACTGTAAGAAAAGCATTGGCCATTTTTCACTTGAACAACTCGAAAAGTGGTAAAGTCTTGCAGGCTGTTTCCATTATGAGGGGAAACTGCTGGGGGAGCTAGGTGTTCTCTGATGCTGCCTTATTTATTTACACAAATTTATAAGGTGCTCTCTTCCTGAGCACAAGTAAAATCAAGTAACAAGAGACAGTTTCTTTGCTCACTTTTCCAAACCTCTGTTAGCCAAAATGCCCTCCCTCCAGCTGTTTCCTCAGGGACTAGCTCCATACTAGACTAAGCAATGTCTCCTGTCTCCTTACCAGCTCCTATATCAGCTTCTTTCATCTTTTCCTCATCTCTCCCACAGACATACAACGATCAGAAAACAGAGGCATGGAGAATTGTTATCGTTTCCAGTTGCCTTTCCCATGTGCTGCGAGGAGTTCTGTACTTTGGGTGGCAGCTACCACTTCTTTTAAAACCCTAAAATTACAGTGGTCTTCTCAGCTTTCAGGGAAACTTACTTCCAGCTATTCTTTTTAATTTATTTTTTTTACATTTAAATAATATTTATTATATTTGTTTCAATAATGCATTTAAAACTGTTGATGACCAATGAGAAGACAGCATTCCAGAGAAAATATGAATATATTAAGCATGCATAATACTTATGAAGCAGCATTAGAGGAATGTGTATCAATAGCTACCAGGAAAAAAAAAAACAAAGCAAAACAAAACCTGAAGTGGACAGGAACACCGTTATCTTAAATCCTTCAGATGATAAACCAGGAAAAGACAAGAACCTTTTCTGGGTCACTAAAATGAATTGTAAATTACCATGCATCTGTCAATTTATTCATAGTTTTAGTGGTTTTTCATACTACCATAATAGCTTGAAAGGTAAGGCTCCCATTTCATCATTCACCTCCAAAGCACACATACAACTGGTGTTCGTACGGGTATGTAAGAAAGCATATAAAACCCAATATGTACCTGTCCATCTAGCTGCCTACCATGTGCCAAAACACCCGACTTATGCCTACAGATTGGGTATCTCTATAGGTAAACAATGCATCCCATTTCATCTTCCATTTTTTTCAGCCATTGCAATAAAACTGTACCACTGGTTTACTCTACGAAGTGTGATATCAGGATCGTTGTGCGGGGAATAACCTAATGAAATTTAACAAGGGAAAGTGTAGAGTCCTGCATCTGGGCAGGAACAACCCCAGGTTCCAGTATAGGTTGGGAAATTACATATTAGAGAGCAGTGTAGAGGAAAGGGACCTGGGGGTCCTGGTGGACAACAGGATGACCATGAGCCAGCACTGTGCCCTTGTGGCCAGGAAGGCTAATGGTATCCTGGGGTGTATTACAAGGGGGGTGGTTAGTAGATCGAAAGAGGTTCTCCTTCCCCTCTACTCCGCCCTGGTGAGACCACGTCTGGAATATTGTGTCCAGTTCTGGGCCCCTCAGTTCAAGAAGGACAGGGAACTGCTGGAGAGAGTCCAGCACAGGGCAACGAAGATGATTAAGGGAATGGAGCACCTCCCTTATGAAGAAAGGCTGAGGGAGCTGGATCTCTTTAGTTTGGAGAAGAGGAGACTAAGGGGGGACCTCATTAATGTTTATAAATATATAAAGGGTGAGTGCCATGAGGATGGAGCCAGGCTCTTCTCGGTGGCAAACAATGACAGGACAAGGGGTAATGGGATCAAGCTGGAACACAAGAGGTTCCGCTTAAATTTGAGAAAAAACTTCTTCTCAGTGAGGGTGACAGACACTGGAACAGGCTGCCCAGGGAGGTTGTGGAGTCTCCTTCTCTGGAGACATTCAAAACCCGCCTGGACATGTTCCTGTGCGACCTCACCTAGGCGCTCCTGCTCCAGCAGGGAGATTGGACTAGATGATCTTTTGAGGTCCCTTCCAATCCCTAACATACTGTGGTGCTGTGATACTGTGATCATTTGCAGTGGATGCTCAACATGCTGCTCTGAATCGTATACCCGTAAAAGTACACCACAGGACTTTGATGGGCCAATGTTACTTTTTTTTTTTTGCACCCTGAAAGCAACAAGTAGCCTGAACCTTATATGTATATTTCTAACTTACAGCAGAAACAACATCATTAAATAATTCTGACACAAAAATGTGTTAGCTGAGGTAGAATTACCTCTGCTTTCAAGATGGAGTTTTTGTCTAAGCCCTGTCAGACTCCTAGATCATTTCAGGCTTGCTGCTGAATTTATATTGAGTGTTAATGACTTCCAGCTAATTCTAAATTGGAGTTAAGAGCTTACAAGAGAAGCTGACCCTTGCTGTCCCAGAGGAAAAGTGGGAGTGAAATTATTATCTGGGGCGATTTGTTAGGTCTGAAAACTCACTTAATGGATCAATAAATCAAACAGTGAACAAAGCTGGTTTTGAAAGTAGGTGTGTGGATTCTAGTACTAAATAGGTGTTTCATGTGAGTCAATGGCGTGGGTTATTACAGACTGAATGAAATCAGCTGAATTGTATCCTGTGAATCCCCAGAGCAGTATGACATTGGTTCTGACTTTACTATCACCATCCCTTCTTGTAAGCATTCAGTAAAACACCCTTGTATGTATCTCTACGCAAAATGTGTCAACGTAATATAACATTTGGTATTATTTTAATGCGGTACAATAGTCATATATAAATGTAGGAGTATCTATATAGACAGAACAGTCAAGTGTTATCAGGAAACATCAAAGAACTTAGTACTCATGTTAATGATGTTTTCTGGTTTAAGATAGAAAAATATATCACTGAACAGACAGGGCAAAAAGAAAACAAGCTTGCTTAGAAAAGCTAATAGAAAGTGAAGCCTAAAACCTTCTCTTTCCTGACTGGTGCATGACACAGCATAAGGGCACTCCAGAGAAAACTGCTTTTTCCAAGTCACATCCAGTTCACCATCAGATGTATGGAAAACTACCACAGGAAATGCTGCAGACACACATTACCTCAAGATTCCTTCACTAACTCGTCAATCAATCAATCAATCAATCATCATCACTAAAACAGTGACACATCTCAAGGATCTGATCTGGAGTCTATTTTTTAATTTATTTTTTTTTTTTAATTAAAATACATAATTAGCAGTTACATAGTTACAAACAGAACACATATGTCAGACTGCCTTTTTTACAAAAATGGTTGAAGAAATAGAGAAAACACGTTTGCTCTCTGACAACATATAATACTGAGTTTACACAAACTTGAAAGGTACTATGTGCTATGATTTGCTGTAGTGTGTTGCAAAGCTCAGTGCATTCATTCAGCAGAAAGATTGACTGAGTTAAATGACACTTTTTCAGACTTTCACCTCATCATGTTCACCTCATCATATACATATATATCATATATTATGGTGGAATAGACCAGAATCTCTTGTATACTGTGTGAAATAAATAACTACAGAACAAGTAGGTAGCATGCAACCTTAGGTTTTACATCATAGATCTCTTAAGATGGGGTATAGTATATGTCCTCTTGCCCCAAGAAAACTTTGTAACAAAGCAGTCTGGCATATGATTCTTGGGGTAAAGCCAAATTCTTAATCATGCCAATAGATATTAGCACTACAGCACCTTCCTCCATTAGAATTATCCCTATTTATTCCAGACAGCTTGTTCTGACAGGGTAAAAATTCAGTATGATCTTGGATAATTACAGAAGTGGCTTAGAAAATACAGGAACAAATAAAGTCAGAAGTAAAATACTTAGCTGAAGTTGGAAGAATTGTATGCACAAAACCAGAATAAAGAACAATTAAACAGCAGTTTTTGAGATTTAAGGAGTGTCATCGATCACAAGCTGAACATAAATTCAAGTTTTGCTCTGTGGAAAGAGGAAGATACCACACAGGGATGTATTTTACAATATTGTATTGTGACAGTGCCAGAAGGCATCTGGAGGCTTGCCCTGGAAACATCAAACTGGGAAAGAGGTTCACCATTTAAAGAGAGGCTGAAGAGAGGTGACAAGAATGATAAGGAGTGGAGAATCAAGGGCAAGGGGATGAGGAGACAGGGGAGAGAACAGGAGAAAGGATGAAGATGACAGTGGTATTCAAACCAATGCAAGTAAATGGAAAAAGGAACAGTTATTAAACTATTTAGAGTTATGACAACAAATAGACATAAAGTTATGGGCTTAAACTTCAACAGCAAAGATAAGTTATGCACTAGGGGAAAGTTAATGAAGTTTTCTGGCAGGCCCAGGGAGAGTGTGGACCCTCCATCACTAGAAGCCCTCAAGACAAATGTGTTAAGAGAGACGTAGGCGTACTTGATTCTCCCCCTGGGGCAGGGGAGATCTCAGGAGGCACTTTCCAGCCTTAATCTCAATTATCCTATGATTCTGCAAAACTATTGCCATCAAAATATTATTCAGCTCTTCAGAAACTAGACAGCCATGCTGTTTGCACAGAAATAAAATAGAGGGAGAAGAAGGGTGATGAGTTTTTGAATAGGTCTCTTGTGATTGATCTGAAAGAAGTCCCTGTTAGGGTCCTGAGTGCTTATTAAGAAAAGTTTCGGAGGGATACAACTCTAATATTTTCCATTTTGTCTTCTTTTTTACCCTCACTACTATTCTTTAGATTAAATTTTGTTTCTACTAATCTTAGTGCATCACATCATCCACGGTAATTTTCAAATACATCCCCTCAGAATAAGTCCAAGAGATCTCCTGCATGATAAAGAAGCACCAGGAATATTTTTTTTTTTTTTTTTTTAATGGACATGTTTTTCAGTTAATAATATGCTGAGGGAGCAGCTGCACTCAGCAAAACTTCAGCTATAAAACTCTGAAAAGCTTGTGTTTCTTTCACATCATACTGCAGCCAAGCCAGCTGAGTCTACATCTGCCTCAAATCACTGGCAGGTAAAGTTTGTGTCTCACTACAGGGATGTAGTCCCACTGGGTTTTTGTATTTATTTGAGGCAGAGCAAACCAAAACATTTGGCTTAGTTTGAATTTGTGTTTTGTTTTTATATATCTTTTTTTTTTTTAGTTGTATCTATTGTATACTTGCAGCAACAGCCAAACACCATCACACTGCTCTAGGATTGCAGTGGCCATTTGTGCTGCCATGTGCTATAATGACTGTGACAAGGTAACACACAGTGTTTATATTTGTGAATTCTGCACAGAAACTCAAGATGGGCAGCACTGAGGAAAATTTCAGTCACAAACTGTAAAACTTTTTGGATATATACACATATAACAGCAATCAAAATATCTTCGCTTTTCTCTTTATGTGGCCCTCAACGCTTTTAGCTTTCACTGGTTATGACCTTCCTGTTGCCATTTGTATCCACATTCCATTAAATAATTTCTGTTCCCATAAATCTTCTCTGGATTGCCAACACTGCACAGAGTTTGTTTGTGTTTACAGACTGTTATTCAAAAACATATAATGTGAAAAATTGTTTTCCAGTCTCTTACATTATGCATGCACATACTAAGCATTACTGAACTGGGGAATATTGCTTGACCAAATCACAATATTCAAGGCTAAGAATGCCAGTTAAGCAAGATACAGATCATATTTTATAACATCTGTATTTACCCTGCCACCCTTCCTGCTCATCCCTTGCTGTTCTTCCTGCTCCCATGTCTCCCTTTCACCGTCTCCTTCTCAGGACTCAGGATTTTCAGGCACACAGATCTGAAGGTTGGCTTAAATAACTCTCTTCCAGTCACCTCTTCAGTATTTCTGTCTCCTACTCTGCCTTCTCCAACATCAATGCCTCCCTCTTTTCCCTCAAGAGACCTCAGATAGAACTATTTAAGGTTTAATTTGATCTATTTATTTATAGTTTTGAGATTATACCTTGCTCTTAGCTTTCTACATGACAGTACTATAAATAAACATTAATAAGTACTCGGATCACTCAAAAACCGTCAAAAGACACTAATTGCAAATATTTGTTTTTTTCCTTATCTAGGTGAATTGATGAAGTGATTTCACTATATGAATATAAGCAAGAAATTAGTTTCCAAGTCCAGTGGAAAGTCACAAATAAAACACTTGCACATGGAAAGATAATCCGTTTTGATGATGTTTACAAATAAGGCATGTAAACAAACAAGAAGTATGCAAAGAAAGGCAAATAATATCCACTTAAGATTTTGGACTTTAGACCTCAGTGAAAATGTGAGTCAGAATGTGTGAATTAATTTCATCAGGTGCAGCCACTGAACTATTCAAATTAAAAAGATGACCTGATGCATTATCAAGAACAAAAGACTACACATGAAAGCAACAGGGAATTAATATTTCACTCACTTTAAGCGTAAGTATGATCTCAGTTTTCAAAGCAGACGTCCTGTAGCTTTCATTTGACTTTCATGGCACAGTAATTTATGAAACAGTGATGACCTTCAGTTCCCTGGTTTGCTTACAGAACTTACAGTTCTTTATAATGTGGTGACCTATAGACAAATACACCTGTGACTACGCAGTCAAAATGTCATCGAGATTACAAGTTAATCTGCATTTGCTGTAGACAGCAGGAAAAATAACAACAGGTACACAACATAAACTTTATGTATAATTTGTCAACCATATGCATAAAATTCACAAGTACTAGATCTCTCATTGTTATGGATTCACAGAAATATCACTGACTCTTCCAGTCCTTGCCTGAGCTCAAAATTATGTGAGATGTATTTAAATCATCCCTCACGCATACCTATCTTCTAAAAAATCTTCAGTGGGTGAAATCCCACAGTCTGTCATTGTGGCTTGTTCAAATGCTTAATTTATGCATAGTTGTCTAAACTAATGCTCTTTTTCTGCTGGATGTTTAGGTTCTCTCCTGGTTTCCTTTTCTCCTTAGTTTCCTTTCATAGAACCTAACCTAGCAACTCTGATTTTGCTGAAATAGGTTTTCTTGAATCCCTTATGACTGTTTTATGATGTTGATAAATACTTGGTAAGGATGAAGCTGGGAAATCGTTGTATTCATTTTACAAATAAAACATTTTCAATGTGAACACCCTGTCTTCTTAAGTGCAAAATGTACCTCACCACCTGGTCCCTTGAATTTGTAAAACTCTCTTTTTTCATGCTGTAAAAACATATGTTGACATTTAAGATTCCAAACATAAGCCATACAAGTAAAGGCTGAGGACATAGGAGAGGCGTTTCTTAGAAATAGGAAAGGAGAAAGGGCAAAGAAAATATTGCCTGAAAAATCCTTACTTCATTACCACCAGTGGATTCACAGTGTGACTCACAGAGTATTTGCTATAGTTTGCTTCCTAACTTGCAAAAAAACTTCTTCTAATACCTTCAAATTGACGGTACAAAAGGTTCACAGTATTTATTTGTCTTTATACACTGAAAAAGTACAATTGTACAGATGGGCAGTTTCATCTGCTTTTCATTAACTTTTTTCTTTTTAAACACACCTTCTTTGCTCAAGCTAGTTTATGCTGGTTTTGTTTTACAACATGATGGTTTATAAAATTTCTGTCAAACTGTGTTACTGTTTGATCATTATAAGAACAATCAGAATAAGTGTTGCCAGTTACAGTTTTTCATCCCAGCCAAGTCACAGTGTACATATGGTACAAGATATAAAGCAATGCAAAGGCTGATTAGCGTGCAAAGAGCAGCGCAGTGGTCTTTACTATTCATCATTAATGTCATAGTGGATTTTAGGAAGCAAGAGACTTTTCCCATAGCCAGAGCAGTCTTGCACATAACCACAGGGAAGAAAAGCCAACCAAAAATTATGCAACATGCATGAGCATTGTCTTCAGCTATAACTTCCTTTTCAGAAACAGAAAAACTGTTCCTATCACATTTTCCTGCTTACTCCTCCTAGACATTCAAGAAATTCGTATCAGAACAGCTTTCCTTAAGGCTGAGAGGTGAACTTTTCCACACATTTTCAGGAAAAGCTTCACTGCCTGAAAACATGGCAGCCTCTGCCCTAAAATGCCTGATGCCCCATCCAAAGTTTGCAACAAACAAGAAGAAGATGATCACTGTAATCTATGGACTTTATTCTATAAATGGATATGGATGTTAGGGAAAAATCTGGGTCATAAACAATGCTAGCAAACCAGCCTCCTGAAGATCCCAAAGACTTGCCTGGTTCACTTTTGTGTTTTATAGCCAAACATTCAAGGTTTCTTTCTGATTAGGCTTTGCCTTTTTTTTTTTTTTTTTTTTTTTTTTTTTGGGAGTAAAATCTAACTTCACATCAATCTCTACATATTAAAGACTAATTTTATGCTCACCCAGGAAACCCTGTGTGTACTGAACCTGTTCTGCACATGCAGACATTAATGGAGCACACATGCTCAATGGCCTAAAAGGCAACTCTTCAGCAGGAGCTTTTGGAAGGTGGATCTTCATGAAATCTCTCACAGAAAGACCACTTTTAAATACTTTTCTCTCTAAGCAAAAATTTCATTTCAAGAGCCAACACATTTGTATGCTTGACAGGAATGAGTGACAATTTACAGTGTGTTGCCTGCTTCATTGGTTAATATAAGAAACTGACATTTATGCATGTCAGAATTAATATGGAGACATGTCACCAGAGGAATTGTTTGGGGAGCACTTCAGCAGGCACACCTTCACCAGTCTTTATAAAATATATACATAACACCCTTCCTGCAGGCAGTTTGGCTCTCTGAAATCATTTAGGACCCACTCAAGACTTCTGGGAGAAGGTGGAGGAAGACAGAAAGCTCATAGGTAACAAGTTAGTAAAGAAAGCTCTCAAATGACTTCTCTGTCACATGATGTTCTTGAAGTGTCTGATGAATCATAATCAAATATATGTGATTAAGAGAAGGTGAACCCAAATATATGGGGACCAAATGAATACAGTGGCTTGTAGCCACATAATTTTGTGTTATGAGCCAGTCAGACCTCCCAAGTTAAGCAGTGCTGAGCCAAGTCTGAATTTAAACAGGAGATCCTCCAAGGAAAACTGAGTGCATGTGCTGAAGGAAATAGTACTGGTAGCCCT
Source organism: Columba livia (assembly GCF_036013475.1). Taxonomy (NCBI): domain Eukaryota; kingdom Metazoa; phylum Chordata; class Aves; order Columbiformes; family Columbidae; genus Columba; species Columba livia. The sequence continues at coordinate 64,692,337 of NC_088605.1, read as the reverse complement.
TGTCTGTCTGAGTTACTACTGAATTAAGGCTCTTGCATGATGCCAATAGCACTGGACTGAGACTGCAGAAGAAATCCAGATCTTTGCACCCTAGTTCCTAGTGGTCATTAAAAATCCATCCTTTTTTTGAAAAGTAATGATGTTTCTGTAGCCAAGTTTCATACTAAATAATTATAATACTGAGACACACAACAAATACCCTGGCAGTTTGAGGCAGATTACAGTGTTTTATTTCACTTGTTCTTTCATGTTCACTTGTGCTTTTATGGAGCACTATTGTAAGGGAGTTGTGAAGTATTCCTCAAGAGGTGATTTCACTCACGTTTTAGTGTTAAATAGATTACAACATATTGTGCTGGAATCATAGGTTGAATTTTTTTTAAAAACCTCCATGTTATGCCTTTTATTAGCTTCTTACTCACAAATAGCACACTGAGCAAATCTATTTGGTGATCCCTGTCTTTGCATTGCACTAAACTTACAGAATAACTGGAGACTCTTAAACTCATGGAGTACTTCAGACTGGAAAGGATCTCAGGAATTTATGAAGTCCCATCATCTGGTCGAAGTAGACATGATGTCAAAGTTAGATGCAGGTGCCCAGAGTCTCATGGTAATCATCATCCCCTCTGACTTTACATGTGATATGAAAAAAAGAATAGCTACGGAGAAAGTTCTGGCCCTTACTTGTTTTAGAAAAAAATTATGCTATACCGTTCTGCAAATTCCTATTCAAACTTTGCCCCATTTTGTTCACACATGAAAGTTTTGGTGTATCCACAGCCTAATTCAGAGTTATGATAGTTATTGTTAAAGCTAACAGCTGAAAACACTCACTGGGATGAATATGTGAAATGTACAAATAAATCAAGGAGAGAGAGAAAGAAAACATAGAAAACAGCTAAAACTTTGCAGCATGGTCATAATATTGAGAATAGCAAATAAGCTTTTTGACATATCTGAAAACTGCAGGTAATTGAATCCCATGACACGAGTGTTAACTAAACACGTGTGTATTTTTGGTGCTAAGTGTAATGCCTATTACCAGTAGATTTTATTAGATTAGATGATCCTGCATAGAAGAGGTGATAAGCAGTACTTCAGGCAAAAAAGGAGATATATGTAGAGAAAAAAGTAGAAGAGAATTTGGATTTGCATACCGAAGACTACTGAGATGACTTATGTTCAGTATATTGGTCCTTTATATAACTGCAATACATGGATTATTCATTTGCTTATCTCGTATTATTCCTTGAAGTGTGCTCCTCACTGCAAAAGCACAGAGACAGTCTGGGCTGTAAACTCTATCAGCCAGACTTGGAGGAGCCAGAATGGACCAGGAATCTGTGGGATGGGATCATTCAGACTGGTTTTGTGCTTGGTTGTGTGCATTTGCTGCTTAATATTTTTTCAGATTGCTGTTAATGTGGGACAAAAATAACATTTTAGTAGCACTCTTAAATAAGGATGATTTCTTTGGCTATGATTAATGTATGGCAATTAATATCTAGCCAGAAGCATTTCCTCACTTCACACTAGGGGAAAACTTAAAGTGCAGCATCTCCTTGACTTTTCTGCCATGTCTGCCCTGCAAAGAAAATGGATAAATGCAGGCCAGAAGGACGGCAGATGATGGGAGACAAGGTCAGCATGGCATACTACAAACAGCACTGGCCCATACACAGAATTTTTGAGGACTGGGATTCTGATAGCTTTACTGATCAAGTGGCCTAGCAAGGAAAGTGAATGGAAATGAGTAAAAGTAAGATAAAACTACTGCATGGCAGAAAACAGCACAGCTCACACAAGTGATCAGTCACTTCCCACTAACACAGACTACGTAGCCACAACAAAAGCATATTTTAATCCAAATTGACTAAAGTGAACAACATAGCTGGTTCTTTCTCCACTTCCTTGGACCTATGCAATTACATCTCTACTTCAACTTGCTGAGACCTTGAACTGTTATTTGAATGAGCTCAGCGATTCTTTGAGACACACCTTCCCAACAACAGCCACAGTTGACCATTACTCCTGTGAAAAGCTGATGACTGCCAATGCTTACTACTTACCTTTTGTGCCATTTGGATCTGGTTCTGTTCTTCACTTCTGGTCTCCAGCTCAAAGAGGTAACCTGTAATTCATCAGCTTTGGGGAAAGTATGTGTGATCTCATGAATCCTGGATGTTGTAAAATATTGTTTTTTTGGTGAGGAGACAGAGGTCTGTATACCATTAGACCAGTAAAACTTGCAGTTTTCCAAGGATTTGCCAAGCAAGTCTTGAATGCCTCAAATCTTCTGCAATCTGTTTGATATATCAGGAGGGAGATGCAGTAAACTATCCATGAGGGTAGCTAGCAAAGAACATAGCATCAAATGCACGACTTTATACACCATAAACTTACTTTAAATTCCATGCTACAACAAGCACTGTAACATTAGGGACGGCAAAGCTGGATAATACTGATTGTGACCATGTGTGGAGCAAGGATAATTTATTTTTAGCATTTTATTTCTGTTCTAATCCAATTCCACCACCCAACACAGACACAAATGGACATCTAAAGCACTAATATTTTAAATAACTGTCCTAAGCAAGAGCCAGAAAAGGAAGAGATGTGTACTTGGTTTATGTCATGTTCGGAGTATAAAATGTATCAGGAGTGGGGAAACATTTTATTCCCTTCATGGGTTCACTGGATCAGGTTTTCCTCTCCATCTCAAGCTGCAATTTCAAAATTCATTCCAAAATAACAATAATGGGCAGTCAATACCTCTGCCTCAGTATTCCAGAAATTGGCAGCCTTCAGAAAGAAACAATGAAGTCACTAACAGTACCATTACAGGGCTTCTCTTCTACTCCTCACCATTATGGGACTGAATGCATTGCAGAAAAAAAATGCTGCAACAGAATGGCAATGAGAAGAGAAAAAGACCACTTTTCACTTATGCACAAATTTAGCAATGTCCACATATTACTTTACAGTTCTTCAGTACTACAAAGGCCTTATGCAAGGGTTATGTACTAGCAAAAATATTTGAAAAGCAGAATTAAGGCATTCACTTTTAAATTCCTGCAATTGGAAGTATTGCTTATGTCTTTGCAAATTCCACTAAAAAGAGGGACCTGCTGGGAAAGAAAACTCACAATCATCTTATGCTCAAGCACTTATGGCAAAGACTCATATTCCTTGTCTGTCATCTACAGCTCCAAATAAAATTCCTGTCAAGACATAATTTTAAGCCCACTGTCAAGACAGCTCCTACTTAAATCTATGCAATCAGGTATTCTTTTCAACTTAGTGAGACAAAAAAAAAAAAGAATCCAAAGAGAAAAGGTGAGCACAACTGACTGCATATTGCAGTAGCTACATACCTTGTGAAAACCCAGCTTCAAATACCTATTTGTATATTCATCATTTGGGCTAGTGATTATGCTAAAATAGTGCTCCTTTCACTTCCATCAAAAACTGCAAAGGTCTCTGTGACATTCCTGGAAGGAAAAAAAAACAAATTCTACATAAGCCTATATTTTTTCTTTATTCTTTTTTATCCCCTACCCAGAATTTTTGTTGTGAAGCCAACCCTGGAATGAAGCATCTGTGCAATATCGGCTCCAGCCATATTGAAAAGCAACACAAAGAACGTTGTTAAAAAGGTGGAAGAAGAGAGGATTTTGGCCAGCAGTATGTTCATCAAAATGCTGAACATCTACTCTGAGAAAATGTCATGGAATCTTTAATCGTGAGGCAGAGCAAATAAGATGTTTGCATGTTACCCTGTTTTCTTTACCTTTTGAAGGAGGAAGGACAGAGTCAGTATTGCCAGGAACTGAACTTTGGGTCCAGATATTGTACATATTTCAAACTTGATTATTAGCTCTCTCAATTATTCCCTCCAGGTTTAGATTTTTTTAAAGGCCATCACATTTTCTGCCAGCTGGTAATGTCAGAAACAACAATATTTCTGTTAGTATTTAATAGGTAATACTACTTATTTCATGGAGTAGATTTTGTTCCAGTTTGGGATTGAAATTGATTTGTGTTAATGATTTAACTTGTTGACAAATAAACATTTGAGGAAAAAATATATAATACAATTCTGGCAAACCAAACCATGCCTTTAGCCATGCCTTAAATTTAAGTTCAGCTATTTATTACACCACTCTTTGCCAGAATTTGGCAGTAAACTAGTTTCACATTCAGAAGAATGTTTCCATTTAAAATTTAGATTTAAATTTGCAATATGATGCTGGGTCTTGCTCTTTTTGAGAAAACTGTATTGCATTACATTAGCTACATTGTTAGAGAAATGGTGCATTCTGCTTCCTGTATCAGTTTTAATTAGCTGGGTGCATTATGCACCCATTTTATCATGGGATGTTAAAGTTAAAATTAGTGTAATTCAAAGTGTCACAAACCACAGCTATGAAATGGATTGGTTAGTTGTTAATTATTTAAATACTGCACCCTGTGCATAATCAATTTCTTACCTACAGTCATGATATATTATTGACAGGTTGGAAGACTAACTCTATTGCTGTCCAGCATAATTCTGAAATATAATTTATAGCAGTTATTTGGAGAACTATATCAAGTACATTAAAGCCATATGGTACTGTGGTTGCATCCCCAAGAGATGCCTCATCAGCTAAGAGAAGCATTATGATCAATATGTATATTACTCATTTTTAATAGAGTGTACTAAGCTGTAGAAGATTACTGTTCCTGCCAGTTACTTGAAAATATGAGGTGAAACAATTATTTTAAGATTGTTGGAGAGTTACAGTATTCTCAAGATGTAGAAAATATGTCTTTGTTTTGTTATGTTTAGAGTCTGAAACATTCTCTAGCAGCTGAAATCCCCCAGAAAATGGTATGCCTAACTAGAAAAGCTAAAACCTATAAAAGGTAAAACTTTATTTGAGTTATAATGCCCAAGCAATTTGCTAAATATGGTCCCTCAGAATAATAATAATAAAAAAAAAAAAACAGCAAAACAAACAAACAAAAAAAAACCAAACAGAAAAATATGAGAACACTGTTTGTCGTTTATCTTGGTGAGAAGACATAGCTTTTACCACAGCTATGCCTATTTCACTACTAAAAATAAAAGTGATAAGCACTACCATGATTGTTGCAGCCCTGACAATATGGAGAATGTTGGATTTTATGTAAAGATTTGTGTTATGTACATCAGTTCCTCAATAGGCTGAAAAAAATACCACATAAATACCAAGCATTATATTAACCTCTGACCTGGTAGAAATATTAGCAACTGAAGACACAGAGTAAAACTACACTGCCTAACAAAGGACACAAAGCCACGGGCATGAAAGAGGAAAATGCAAAATAATTACAAAGTAAAATTTCAGTTATTCAATCAGATGAAGCAAGTGAGGAATAACTCAGAAACAGCAGAACGGCAAATACTACAAAATTGGGTGGGAAGATGATGAAACAAGGCCACGACAGTGGCTGGGTGCAGGGAGATGGGCAATAAGGGATGGGAAGGTCTGTGCACCAGTGATGACCCATGAAGAAAAGCCCTCAGAGCACAGTACCACACCAATGTGCCCTTCCTGCTTCTGGACTCAAGGCTGATATACCGACACTGCATATTAAGCTCTCACCTTGGCCTTTCAGTCAGCAAACACCAAAGTCTGCTCCTGCTGCACCCACAGCACCCGCAGCCCGTGCTTGGCCCCACAGTCCCGGTCCTCGGGGTCTGCTGTGGGGGTCCAGCACATGCAAGGCTGGAACTGGGCATGGGAGAGTGGTCAAGGGGCCCGTTCTGCCAGCAGCTCCCCAGAGCAGCTGGCATCACATCTCTTCCAGCAGCAGTGCTGCCTGTCCACCCCCATGCAACTAGGATGAGCCCAGCTGCACCATGAATGCGCAGGGGAGCAATTCCTCCAAGTCTGAAGACGCGGGTAAGGAGCAGGATCAGGGGGTTACAGCTGGAACAGGGAGCCAGGGACCAGATGGAGAGTTCAGACTTACAACTGTGTCTAGAAGTGCATTTGCGCTGTGTTCCACCCAAACTAATAAATCCTTCAGTGGCAACTCAGGTCCAGCTCTTTGATTACTGTCTGGAACTTTCATCCATTTCTGCTTCAAATATCTGATTCAATGAAAGATTTTTAACCTGAGTTACTTTACCTTGAAATGAGGAGGATTCAAGGCAGCTCAGAAGTTGCTCCTGTGTGCTTAATCAGCTTTAATCTCTCTTATCAAAACAGAAAGCTCCTTACAATTAGATGTGACTGCATTTTTATAGATTGATTCATATTTTTTTCCAAGCAGTTTTCAAAGCTTTTTTAAATGCTTGCTTTAGTATTTCCTAAAACCAAACTACTTTCACTCTGAAATATTACCATAGAAGTATGGTACTAAGAAGTCACCATAGAAGCACCATACTAAAAACTCTCATGTCCCTTTTTTTTCTCTTAAACTCCTCAGCTTGACTTCAGCTCTCATGATACACGATGGCCTACAGGATTTTTCCATGTATGTGTTCCTCACCAGGAACTTCAGCCTTCGGTGGTCTACTATTCATGAGTCACTCACCTGCCCTCTGACGAAGCTGCTCTGATAAACTGGGGATGCCACAACTCCCTGGGCAGTTCAGCAGATACAAAGAACAGAATTGCCAGTTTAGAAATAGCACTGCACTTGTGAGGATGACTGTAGTTCTTCGGAGGTATTTCTTTTACAGAGAAAACCATTCTCCAAACCATCCTACTTAGATGTACCATAAGCCCATTCAATTGCAAAACCACTCTTACAGATGGCGGGAGCTGAGGTTAAGCAGAGTTTCTATGCATGCACAAAATTTTCTAACCAATTTACATGCTCTCCCATAATTCTCAGTTTTATTTATTTCCAAACCTTCTCTCCCATCTGTTCCCTTCCGCATGATCTATATATTATCTTAGGCTATTTATCCCTAACAGATTTTTCCTTCCTCTTGCTGTTCCAGTTAGATTAATGATGCCAGTATTCTCTGTGTATTTCCAGTCTCTTTGCCTTCTTTGTCATGCATCTTGCGTTCATACAGGAACTTTAAAATACTTATCATTCCCTCTGACCCTTTCAAAACAGTCCAAGTTCTTAACCCTATTTCACAAATATTTTCTCTTAATATTTTCCCTTTTTTCCTCCTTACACCCAGATTACTGGTTTTAGTGCTGAATCTGGGTCCTTACCTTGTTTTAGCTTGTTTGCTTGCTTGCTAGCTTCCTTTCTTCTGCCCTTCCTTCTGCCCTTTCTGGCTTTTCTTTGGCTTTGTTCTTTATTTCTCAACCTTTACTCCTGTACCTTAGCTAGGGGTTCTTTATCAAAATCTACCTCCTGAGACAGTTTAATGCACTAGTGCTGCTTCTCTTTTCTTACCATGCTGTGTGCCGTTTGACCTATTCATTAAACACGTCTAAATAACTGCTTCATTAAATGCCTCTGCACACCATTGTGAAACACATTCAGGTTTTAATCCATCTCATGTCCACGGTACCAAAGTTTGCTTGTGATGCTGCAAAAACTGCTTCTGTTATCCTTTCTCAACATTAATTCATGAATACCACTATATTTTGGATTGGAAGAAGACCAGTACTGTTGTTTTTAATGATGCAGCACACTTTCCTCCTTTGGGAGATAAAATAGTCAAATTGTAACAAGCTTTTTTACCCTGCTGCTTCAGGCTGCCTCGGGTAGAAGAGAAGAATTTATAATAAAGCAAATACTCATCTGACTAAATAATCAAGCATATCATTGCTTAGAGAAAGGAGTAAAAGCTGCAGGGTTGAAGAATAAGAAAGAAGCTTTCAAAGTCAGCCTGTGTACATATGCCAATATGCCTACCTGAAGTTTCCAGTTCTGTTTAAAAGAGACAAGTCAGTACTATAGACAAGCAAAACCTCACGTACAAAACATGTTGCGGAGACCCATTGGAGATACTTAAGAGGAAAGACAAAATTTTCATTACTAGACAAGCAAAACTCCATAGAGAAAAAGTTTATACAAGCTTTGGAGTTTCCCCATTTCAGGGACACCAAATTTCCAAAATAATCTCTTTCCCCTCTTTCCAGATCTCTAAGTGGAGGCAACAGTTGACTCTGTAGAGAAAGAGGACCATAGAAACCACAGATGACAAAACCAAAGAAAGTTCTTTATGTTGTTACACGGAGAAAAAGGATGAGACGGGAAAAACAGTTGCTAGACAGTGCTAACAGTGCAGCACAAAGCTGGTGGGAGGGCTGCAGTGTCCTGTGAGCAACAGCTGAGGACTCTGGGTTTGTCTAGTTTGGAGAAGAAGAAGAGGCTGGGGGGTGACCTCATTGTTCTCCACAGTTTCCTGAGCAGAGGACGTGGAGAGGTGCTGAGCTCTTCTCCCTGGTATCCAGTGGTAGGACACATGGGAACGGTTTAAAGCTGAGCCAGGGAAGATTCAGACTGGACATTAGGAAGCATTTCTTTAACAAGAAGGTGGCCAAAAACTGAAACAGGCTTCCTAGGAATGTGGTTGATGACCCATCAGTGTTTAAGAGGCATTTGGACTATATCCTCAACAACATGTTTTAACTCGGTCAGCCCTGAAGTAGTCAGGCAATTGAACTAGATGATTGTTGCAATAGCTCATTCTGTTCTACCGGCATCTCTTTCTCCACTGTCAGAGAACTAGATGGACCACTGATCTGATCCAACAAGGCCTTTCTTATGCTTTTGCATGTTACAAGAGAATTAAAGTCAAATGAGCATTCATAGAAATCAAATTGAATACATGAATAGTAGTTGACACCCCTATGTAGAAAAACCTATGCTTAGAAAAAATCCTCTTTATCAGCTGGTCTGAATTAGTAAGTCAAAAAAATTACAGAGTATGAGCAGGATAGAGGACTAGTGGAGAACTGCTGAACAGGGTGAAGGCAAAACCAGTCTTTGTAGGCCAAGAGCAATATTACATGCCAGATGTTAGCATCTGAAGTCCCTGATGGTCTAAGACTGTATCTAAAGTACAGGATCTGGCACCACTCACCATCTCCCAGTGCCAGATGTATCCCAATTCGGCTGTGTCCAGGATCCATGTCAGGGTGAGAGTCAAGTCCATGCCATTTGCCTGTCAACATGATGTCCAAGGGAAAAATAATTAGCAAACCTTGTGTCACAGCTAAATGCAGATCACATTTGCCCTTCCATCTAGAGCCTTTGAGCTGTAACAGTTAGGTAAATACCATCCTCACATGACAGGCTAAATACCAGTGAGCAGCAAGGCAGCAAACAGCCACACAATAATAAAGTTTTTGTTAGAAGGAAAACAATTGCTACAAGTTACAGTTTGAAGGAGGCAATGAGAAATCAAACTATATTGCTAGGTACGGCCACACCATTGAAATAGCTCTCTTAGCAAAGAGTCAGTTAATTAAATAAACACAGAGTGCTTTCATTGCTATTAAGCAGCACAAACTACTACTATAGTCTCATTTATCCAACATGAGCCAATCTGTGTCTTGGCTCCTGGCTGCAATGAGAAAAAGATCCTGACAGTATATCATTAATTATTTTATCTCAGTTACACTTGCATGAATCTAGAGTAAATTCAGGAAAGAAAGTGGAGGCATTTCTGATTCCAAGCCATGTAACTGGGCCAAGGATCTGACCACCCAATATGCCGGTAGAGAAGCTTTTATGCCCACTTAGGCACGAGTTGTGTGCATTCAGCCAGCCAGCTCGCACTTGGCTTGTCTACAGCTACTACCACTTCCTTTTTCCCCCTGTCAAATCTTCCTCCCCTCAATGAATACACTTGATGGCATTTGATGGATGGCAAAGAGTAAGTTAAATTCTTGTTCCAGTTTGTACATAGAGTTGTTAAGCATCAGAAAGGAGAGTGGCTAAAAGAGCACTGCGTATCATTCTGCAGATCATTAACTGGTAATGTAATCTGCCCTGCTCTAGGTGTCACATCCAAGACAAGACCACAAAATTAGAAACTTAGTGCTCTGAACAGGGGAGTACTCAGTGTTCTTCTGCTTGCCCTTCATGCAAGCTTTGCAGTAAGCAGCCAAGCAGAAATCAGCGTTTTACACAAAATGTCTCAGAACCTGGTAGCAAATCCAAACAGCTATTCAGCATCATGCAGTCAGATGTGGTCCTGTAATTTATATATTATGATAATCTGGTTTCCATCTAACCTACTAATTCAACCTTTATTTCAATTAAATAATTGGTTATCTGACTCCATGTTGAGAAATATGCTCACCACTCTATTGGAAAGATACCATTAACCTAGACAAAATGTCATGAAAAAAAGGAGAATTTTCCATGAAAAAGAAATGGTATTCACTTTCATGGGACCTTACCTCCAATATATATTTTAAATTAGTCAAATTTTTGAAGATATAGATGAAGAAATTGTTTCTAACACTGTTTGAAAGGATCACATTCAATGGGGATTTTTTTAGGAAGCAAACGGTTTGGTTTGGTTTTCTAGATTTTGGTTTGTTCATTTTTTTACATATACAGTTATGATTTACTTTCTCAAAAGTCTTACAGCGAAGCAGGCTAACAAAAAGCTAACAAGAGACTTTAAGAACAACAGAGGTCACAATAAAGACAGCAAGAAACATAAGGCCACATGATGCTACTCAGGACATTTCTACTGTCAAATATTCCATGACCTGGCTCTGTAAGGCTATGTCCAGTAAACTTACTCTTTCATAAGCAATGCCGTGTATGCAGCATTCAGCATTTGCTATTTTTAGCCATGGTGTGCCTGTCTCCTGCAAATGTTCCCAGCTACAGGTTACCTTATGATGCAAGTGATGTTACAGGATACAAATAGCCCGCGTTTTCGGCTTAGACAGTCATTTACACAGAGGTAATACAACCCCTTCCATTTTCAAAGCATTTTATACAGTCAGCAAATGCAAGATGGTGAACCTCATCCACAAAATGTATGGTTAATCTTAATTACAAGGTTTGTGATTTTTTTCAGTTTTCCACTTCAGTTTGTAGTAGTCAGTCATCTCACAAAACTACAAGTAGCATAAAGAAGCCCCTGCCGTTTTCAACACATGAACTAGAGAGTATCAACTCTCTAAGGAAAGGGGACAGAAAACAGTTCTAATGAAACCAGCTGCAGAATTGGGAAGGACAATTTTAAAATATGATACCAAGTAGCAAAAATGTAAGAAAGCTATGTGTTTATATAATAGATCTTTTGAAATGAGTGGGTATTGGCCATTGTCTCAACAGAGTATAGGAATGAGAGTCCTACAAAATTCAGAAGCAAAAGTTGCTTATAAAAATACAAGAAAAATTGACTAAAGAAGCAGTTGGGACTTTCAATAAAAAATTATGAGAAGTAAAAGTGTATTTCATATTCCAGTGAAATAGTTAGTAGCAGATAAACTCTAAGAAAATAGAGGAAGTTGGTAACGACAAGTTACTTCTTCAGATATTCTAGCAAGAATGTAAAAAAAGCACCTGAGTTGCAGGGAATAATTGACTCTACTAAATAGGCAAAGATACTGAATATACCTTTTGTACCTCTTCTTAATGCATGAGGAGGAGAGAAAATAGGAAGAAGAATGAAAGGAAAATAAAAAGAAATTGGGTCCTATTCTGGCAAATGCCAGACTGGATTTCCCAGGTGTTTATTTAACATAGGGCTATTTTCACAGGTCATTTCAAATTTTACAAATGGTCTTCCTTTTCAAGCCAATTCTGTTAAACCTAATAACTGAAACTTTTCCATATACTCACTGATTTGAAAAAGTTTTTCTTTTTCTCATCACTTTTTTCTCTTTTCCCTTTGTTTCCTTTCCATCCCAATAATTTAAACCAAAAAGTGGAAGTTCAACTCCTAAATAAATCTTTTTTCCTATTTCTTCCAATATCACATTTTCCATATAGTCAAGCTGGTCATGTTTCAGGTGGTTTTGTGAGATTTTTCTTTAGCTTGGTATTACTTTCTTCAGCCTTCTCATCATTTTAGGCTTCCTCTCATGCCTTAATCTCAGATCTAAATGTGTTTATAAATCAGTCTGACTCTTCAGATATCCCTGAGTCTATGACTTAATTACAAGTGGTGTAGAATATTTCCCTGAGTCAGAAAAGACTGAAAACTGGAAGGCACAGGGAGTTGAACTTTGCTACTCATTTTAGGCAGGCTTCAGCTAAACTTGGAACTGTTTTGAGGAGAGCCTAAAATTCAGGGGTAACAGGTACACACAAACTGCATAGGTATGGAAGCTTAACCTAATAGCTTTCTACAAGAGTGAATTACCAACACAGAAAACCTTTGGCTCCTAAAATACCTAGACTGCTGGTTTGGGGTACAAAATGGAATTACTTGTTGCCCTTAGTTGTAAATGTGGGCTCTGGATGCAAATTGTGCAGATTAAGCAATGAGGGCGATTCCATGGACCCGCCCCTGCTGGCAGCGACAGGTATCAAATATCAGACCTAGCGCAAAGATCATTCCTTGAGGAATTTTCTGATGTGAAAAGTGCTGGAGCCCAAGGCCAACTTGGGCTGAGACTGAGCTCAGGTTTCCAGGGAAGGCATTATGAAAACTCAAGTGCCAAACCTGTAGGAACACCGCGGGCTCTGATGTCTCCTGGGCATAGCCATTTGGCACTTAGTGGCTGATGCACTCTGACTGTCTTGCTGCCTTTCCATAAGAACTTCAACTTCCAATGCCCTCACAGTTTATCTTTCACTGATTTCAGGCCCTTGAAATCCACCAGATGTGAATACTGACAAACAAAGCTATTTATCTTAGGAAGACAAACCAAAAGCAAGTACAAAAATAACCCTGCATACTTGGTGAAAGTTCTCTCTGACATCTCTCTCTGGAAATAAAAAATGCAAGACAGGAATTCTTCTTTCTTATTCTTATGATCTAAGTATAATTTTTCTCAGTCACATTTTTAAAGGAGTTAAATGGGCTATCAATAGTACTTAATAATGTTGTCAGCTCTTTGCTTTCTATTACAATAGTTGGATGAAAAAATAGTTCATTCTTATATCAGGGATCTGTCTACAGCTCTTTGTTTGCTTTACCTTCTGCAACATAACAGCTTGTTGCTACGGTATTATGTCAAATAAGCAAATAACACTCATTACTCCCTCAATTTCAAGCCCTCTGCATCCTCTGCCTGGGCTTGGTCCCGCACTGCAATTGCCAGTTTCTGTAGAGCACACAGGCAGCCGCTGCAAATGCACTCATCTTGTTTACTCAGCTTCTGCTCTCCTGTTTCCTGAGCAAAAAGTCAGTGTCCAAGAGCTTAAGTTGCTGGTCTCTGTTCACCTGCTAGACAGCAAGAGAAAAAGCACAAACTGTATTTGTTCTACCCACCACCATATACTGGAAACTACATATTGCAACCACATCATTCATAGGATTTGTTAAGATTGGAGAGAATAACTAAAACAACCTATAATTTCTCTGACAGCTCCAACTGAAGGGTAAATTTCTTCTGCTGCTTCTACCCCATGGAGCTTTAATTGTATATTTTATACTCAGAGGGCCAAATTATACTCTCAGTTACAACCATGACATAATTACAGTTAATGGAGTTGCTCAGGTCTAATTGAGGGCATAGTTTATTGCAGCAAATGTTACATTACAATAAATCATTGAGAAGGATTCCAACCATTAGCTTTATATATCACTCAGCTTCCAGAAATCTGAGATAAAATTCTTTGAATAAAGCTCCACTATAGCTGATCATGGTTGTCCTTCCCAAAAACCAATGGCTAAATATTAAGTACATAAACACAGAGTAGCCAAATCATCACTTCTATCAGCTTCAACTACCCTGTTGGTTTGGGGCTTTTTTTCTTTGTTTGTTTGGTTTTAAATCCATTTTTAAAGTGTATAATGAAAATAAACCTATTTACAAACTTTTTTCTAATGAAGAAATAGCACCATGTACATTATACATGCTGTGCACTGCAGAAACAGATGTTAATTCCTGCCTTCATGCTTATGTGTAGCAGAGAGAAATGTCTTGTCCTCATCTCAAATATATTACTATACTGCAAGCAAAGGCATCATTCTAGCACCTGTGGACAGAACTGATATAACTGAGTTTTAACCAAATTTGCATAGGTGCCAGTAACAGTAAAGCCAGAACAAATTTGCCCATTTGAAAGCCATTAGGTGGTAAAGCGTGACTAAAGACACCAGTTTCTCCCCTATTGCCACAGTGTCCATAGCAAAACTAGTTTTTTACATTTCCATTTTCTGCAGATAAACCTTTCAAGGTAGGGTAGACATGTACTAGAACATCCAACGTGAAAAGCTTTGAGTGTTAAATTGTCACATCAATTTTGTTCAGGTGAATGTCATTCAAAACCTTTATCACCCTGTTCTTACAGAAAAACTGTTATCACTATCACAGTTGTACAGATCTCTGCCATTGCTATCCCTTCAACTTATTGCAGGCATATTAACCTATGATGCTAATAAAATAAAAAATATTAATAGCTAATACTGAGATTTGGTGATTTAAGTATGTTCATTATTATTATTATTATTATTATTATTATTATTATTATTATTAGTGCTTTGAATCAACTCTGTTCCTTAAAAGTAGCGGCTCACATTCTGGTAATCGTGAAAAATTTTGAAGAGATGCTTGGATTATATAGCTAATGGTCAGGGAAGCTCCTCCCTTTCATTTCATTTTGCCCCTCATTTCCCTTTTGCTTTGCTGCGCACTTTAATACTCTTTGAGATAGAGTATTTAATTTCAAGGTCTAAATTACCTAGAGAAGTTTTGGGGTTTTGTTTTTGTTTGTTTGTTTGTTTTTTGTTTTGTTTTCTGGTGTGCAGCTATGTGACATCTTTATTCACCTTATCTTAAGGTCTCTTTATGCACATCGTGTTTGTGTAAGATACATCAGAAATTGCTGTTGTCAAAAACCACTTCCTCTCCTCTGGGCTTGCTATTACCACAGGGAGACTTATAAGCTGAAACCTTGTCCCCAGCTATTATATAAGTCTTCTTTCTGTAGTTCATCATCGTTATTCTGTAAGCATTGCTGAAACACACTGGACTATTTATAACACAAGTCTGAAAGGAAGGTTCTTTTTTTTTTTTGGTTTGGTTCGTTTTGGTTTGTTTTTTTTGTGAGCAATACACAATATTGGCTTTTAAAAGCTAAGCAAGGGATTACCTCCTGTGACTGGGAGTGATAATTGTGCCATTAACAGTCGTTTTTCCTATGCTTATCCAGTGCCTAAAGGTCTCCAAACTTCAAGCTCCAGTTCATTTGTACTCTTCTGTTTTCCTGCCTGAAGGCAGAAAGAAGGCAGGTCAGGATGCAGATGAGATTAAGTGTTTAAAGCTCCACTTGGTCTTATTTATGTGAAGAAAGCATGGTTCCCTGTGCCACTTCTTCTGAAAGAAGTAGGCAGGCAAAACATTTAAAGGACCCTTTCACAAGGGATATGTCTCCAGGTGTGCTGTTGGCAAAACAATTGGAAAATGCATCATGTCTACTCACCCACACTTGTTTTTCTGTTGATATTTTGTAGTGCCTCAAATCCCTATTGCTTTTGAAGATTTCTTATTTCAAGTACAGCCAACAGTTGGAGACTGCTTGTCTGGTTCTACCACCACTGAGCAATTTTTCAGTCCTCAAAGGTACTTAAGATTACTGTCTATATATATAAATATGGGTGTGTGTATATATACGGAGAGAAAGATAAAAATATTGTTGCATGAAAATAGATATAAGCAAACAACTGAGCCATTGTTATCATTAGTTATTTTAAAGTTATGCCTTCACACTGTTTTCTGTCAGAGTCAATTTTTTTCTACTTCAATGTTACTTATTCCTCCCTCGGTTTACACTACTGTAGATTTATGTACCATTCGCCTTCATGTACTGCCAGTCACTGGGGTTTGTTCAGCTCTGCACACATCAGAGATGGCTTTCCTGACAGCTTCTTGAGATCTTAAGAAAACTGTTCTGTGCAAGTCTAGTTATATTCTTGCAAGGTCACAACAAAAAGCCCAATTTGTTCATTTATAGGAAAGGAATACTTTCTTCTTAGTTTTTCCTCACAGGCTGGAGTACCTTACCATTCTGTCTGCTGCAGATAGATATGGAAACCTAACGGGTTCATCAGCTGCATAGCTGCAGCCCACGCCTTTCTTGAACTTCTTACACACTGAAGAATGGCCCTGCACAAGTGGTTAAGCACTGGCTCAAGTTGACAGCTGAATCACACAGCAAGTCAGAAGACTGTGCTGGCAAAAAAGGATGAGGAATTCAAATGTCTGGCTGTGGAAAGAAATGAGCCAGCAGCAGCTGCGAAAGCCAAAATCAATGGGCTGCCTGGGGATCCAGCAACACGGCTGGCATGAGCCAGACCTGCTCCACCATAAATTAATGGGTCCTCTGGGAGCGGTTGTCAGCTACTGTCTGTGAATCACTCCAGGACCTTCCGTTTCCCTCTGCAGACAGTATGCATCTTCTGTGGTTTTTGATCACATGAAGGTTTTGGTATGTGATTCAGAAAAAAAGGAGAGTTAGGCCAACACCACACTGATGTCCAAATACCGTGCACGCCTTGCAAAATACGTATCTGTGCTTCATGCTAGAAAAAAATGACTGCGTTTACATTATTTCAAGCAAAAGCATTGGTATTCTCTTGGGAAGATTAAGGCCTATTCCACTTTCAAATAGCCAGCACAAAGTGATTGTGACAGCACTCTTTTTCTGAATACCATAAGTAACCATATCTGCAAGACAGTTCGGGTAACAAAAAAGCATCTTTTAAATTCATAGTTTACTTCAGAAACTCTTTTGAGGGACCACCATCATAAGTCAGTGCTTCAGTGAACTTTGCTGAGTACTGGCATGAGGCACAAACTGCAAAGACGTGGAAATATTGTTATTGGTCACTAAAGTTTATAGAATGATCAATTAAGTTATTATAGTGTAAAATTCATTATCAGGTACCATGGGGTTTTTCAAAACAAATATAAAAGAGGCGGAAAAAATATAGGTATAGGAGAGCACCAACTGTATGTGCTTATTCTATATTTGTGCAGTCCATTATATAGCTTTTTTTTAGGAGAACCATGCGACACTAGAAATCACTACAGATTAGTACACACATACTTTTTACAGACAGTGCATACTTACTGTTTACTGCACAATAATTTGATTGGTAATTTCTGGAGAGTTAATAAGAAATGGATTGTACTGGGCTTGTGAGATCTTACACGCCTTTAAAAATGTTTCAAAATGCTGCTACTCCTAGAGACAGGGAGAGATTATTTGCTTTGTTTATTTTTTTAGTAACTGTCTATTCATCCATGACTTTATCAGACTGTTGCTGTAATGTCTAGCCATTTTCTAGCAAAATTATGTGTGACCTGCATTTTTTTCCAACCCCCGAACATTTTTTAGTTTTTCATAGTCTTACAAGCAGAAGAGCATTTAGTCTAAGGAAGCTTGAAAGGACTATCATGGGAAAGCTAGGGTGAATAATCGGGTTCTTGCACTGAGTGCTTAGTGTGGCACACGTACCGGTCATTCTTATTTTGTCTGGCAACAAGTTCCATAGTCTTAGTCCAGCTCCTGTGAACATTTTGTTTCCTGTGGTTACGAGACTTTTCCTATGTTGTTGACAGCTTCATTTTTCCAAAGAAGCAAAGCTGTAGCTTGAGGTCACCTTGGTTCATCTGCTATTTCACAAGAAAGGAGGAATGGGAAGATCTAGTGTGCTACAGAAAGTACTGCTGTATGTTAGAACATACTTAGAGACATAATACGTGACATAATATATGTAAAAACATATCTACCCATTTCCAAGGAGAAAAATTATCATGCATTGACTTATAGCTATGAAATGAATACACATCAAATTATGTGATTAATATATCAGGGTGAATTCATCCAAGTTTCCAGCTAAGTCTCTTAGCCACCACTGTGACTGCAGAAATAAAAATTATTGTTGCCACTGTTGTTATTATCGTTACTAACAGGGAAGGAGAGTTTCCCACAAGCTGATGTTCCTTCTGTTCATTCCCCTTGCTCATGAGCCTTTCTAACTTGACTGAAATATACATATGAAGCAAGACAAAGATAGAAGGCACAGGAAAACATTCAGAACTGGTTAGTCTGGGACAAATTCTTAAACCCAGGATATATTACTGAGAATTTTACCTGCAGCTGGCTAGGATTTCACCTCACCAATTTACCTAGCCATCTACAAGTCCTGCTGCAACACAGCTCATGCCAACTTCAAACTCAACCTCTATAATTCAACAGTGCATTTCAAAGCACCATCATCTGCCGAGCCAAGTATTCAGAGTTAAGGGCAGGGTTGAGCCCACTCCCACAATTCCCTGACTTCTCTTCCCCACTATGCACCAGTGCAGGCTGGAGATTGAGGTTGTATGTGGAAAGGGACATACATACCCCAGGGCATTTTAAGAGTTGGTCAAGGAGGCTCAGCTGAGCTCCCCAACTTCAAACCAAGCAGACAAAACAAAGGTAGGTGAGATGAAGCTGTGTACCAGGCTGCACAGTGCCCTTGCAGCTATCATTTCAATCAAAACAAACACAAAATGAGTAACTGCCTTGACTATTTAAACCATTAACCTTTTTTTAACATTGCTGTTTATAATTAGATTTCACAGAAAACCAGACTGTTGGGTTTCTCTGAGCCTGACATTTTTATCATGTGAAATATGTTGGATCAGGCAATCATAAGGCCATAAGGTCAGGTAACATGACTGAATTGCTGTTAGTAATTAAATGTGCGATAAATAACAGTATCTGCTGTAGCAAGAAAAGATCATGTAGGTAGCTTCATGTTCTGTTTTATAAATCATATTAAAAAAAGCGTATGGGTTGTTTTATATTAAACATGGTGGTTACATGTGCCAAAGATTTATTAGTGCAGTCTGTCTTATAGTGAGTGGCTGCAGTCCAGATTCATGTGGTAGAATAATAAAATTTTTTAAATGGCTGTAGAATTTGATGGACCAAAATGGAGTTAGTTACCGGATTGGCTGCCAGTGATGTCATAGCCATGGCTGCAACTCCATACGTGTTTATGAGAGGTTTATTTGCCTTAATTTCCACCTATACCATAATAACAATCAGACGCTCTGAAGCAGCCTGTTTTTAAGAAATTGCTGAACTGCCCTGGTGACTGGTATCTCTCAGCCCCATCTACTTCACCCTGACCATGGGGCCTACAACTGCCCCCCTGATTTTCCCTGTCTCTCGGCACTCATCCACAATTGCCTTGCCACTTTGCCAGAAAATAAAGGCTGTATTTAGGGTTAGGGTTTAGGCAGGCTGTGGAAGATCTTTCTGTTCCTAGTACTTAGCATGAGATTCTGCAAATGCTTAAACACATATATAATTTCCCTTTTGCATGTAGCCCCACTCACTTCAATGTGACTATTATGAGAACAAAGTTACAACCCTAAGTTTTCAGGAGACTTAACACATGTATTACCAGAGGCCAAGAATGCTGACAGCTCTTAAAGAAAATAAAATGAAACAGAGAGATGCATGATGTGGACTGTGTTCAAAATTTTCCCTAATTGCTTTAATCAAATCCCCACTAGGCATTAAAAATGTCTATGCTAGCAGAGTTCCACTGGTCATTATTGCCTGGCAGTGGTTGACATCTTGGATTTTCTTTTCCTTGTTTTTGTTATGCATGGGTGTATTACATATAGGAGTTACTGGGATGTCTGGTAGTTTCCCAGAGGAGTTGCCTTAACTTAATGACAGGAGCTTTTTAAATACGCTATCTGACATTTCAAAATGGCTGCAAATTTAAATTTTGATCTACCTTTTCAGAGTATTTGTATCATGCAACCTGTTGCATGAATTTCAAATGGTGCCTCACATTTCTATCTGCCTATTGTGCAGTCTCCATAGAATACATCTATGTGAGGGATTTCCTTACAAATTCTAAATTAGAGAGTCTGGTGCACAGTAAGCTATCCTGAAGGACATACCAAGTTTCTAGTGCTAAAATCCCTAGCTGCCAAAAATCCAACACTAGTCTTTTGATTGTCACAAAAATAAATAAATAAATAAATTGATGAGAACAAAAGTGGTTCACATTGTTTTGCTTTTTAAAACTCCTTTATTTTTAGCTGTATTACTGCCTTCTAAATAGCATTACTCATTTTAAAGAATGCTTTAGGCATTCCTTTCAATAATCTATTTCTTAAAAACTTCTTAAGGGATTTTGGTGTGGTTGTTTTTCTAATAGAAACTGTTTCTAACCACAGTGTCTGCAAAACAATTTGATTCCTGTGTCCAAATACTAAACAGCTCTTGTGTCAATACCACATCTCAGGATTCCCTGAGGAGCAGACACTTTGTCTAAATTGAATTCTAAATACTACTGTGATGCAGGAAGTAATAGTCTAGTAGTAGTTTACTCTTAATGCCATAGTTTTGTTTATTAGTTTTGGCTGTTTGATAAATAGAGAGAGGTTTTAATTTAACATAATAGTTCTTTGCACAGATAGAGAGCCATTACTGGTGCAGCCAAGTAATATCCCCTCCCATGGGGCACACTGTCAAAAAGGGAAACAATACCAATTTAATTATTTCGCTTTCTGAACACACTGTAGCTAAGGGCCTTGGGTATTGACTTCATGTTTTTCTTCAATAAATGTAGCATGTATTATAGTACCAAGTTTAATGAACCTTTACTTTTTTTTTTTTTTAACTGAGAATTGAAGGATTCTTTATTAAACAGACATGTAAAGAACTATATTAGCTTTCTTCTACGCAGTTATGATTTTTCTACCAGCTTTGTAATTTCATTGTAAATTTGGAGCCATACTGTGGGCAAAACTCCAGGGATTTCACATACAGGGGTGAATAATGCTCAAAATGTCTTTAGTTGTATATTACTAATCACAAAGGATTTGTTTATTAAAAATGTTCTTTTAAGCAGTAAGATGTTTTCAGGAGTTACCTGAAAAAAAAACAAAAAACAAAAAACTGGCTATAAAAATTACACTCTCCAAAATATATTTGACAGGTGTAATTATCATGTATGAGCTCCTATTAGAAGGTTAGTAATAGCAGCAGAAAATTACTCTTGGATTATTGCTTCGGGTGCAAAAGGGAATGTTATTCAAAACATAATAGAAACAAATTCATTGCTCATCAAGTGCTGAAGTGTTTGTGACTGGAGAAGGCCAAGTGTTGGATGCTGACCCCACAATCATTTAAAAGCCTCAGTGAAGCCATGTGGTGGCTGTGCAGAACGTGTTTTCTGACAGTACTAAAGGAGCACTCTACAGACCTGGTATGCCAAATATCTTGAAGATTAATCTGTGTTTACATTCACAGGGATTTCACATTACATTGATAAGAGGACAAATGACAGCCTGTGATAATACGGTAATCTCTGTGATATAAGTGCTTAGAGTTTGGAAACATTTGTGTTTCAAGTGGTAGCTATATCTACAGCTATGGCTGCCAAAGAAGTCTCTTTAGCTGTTCTGTTTTCAGTTGCTCATGAGTTTTTCAAAATGGATATTTTAGCCTGCTATGTTCCATACCAGTTGTTTCACTTAGACTCAAATGTTCAGCATAGATCAGTGAAATTTTTGAGAAACATCTTGTCCAGTTGTCCTTCCTCTCTGCCCTAACTACATTTGAAGAGATGCAGCACTATTATGCTGTAAAGAAATATTTAATTTATAGGCCAAGGTGAGTAATGGACTCTTAAGCTCCTGCACAAGCAAAAACTTTCTACTATGAAATACAGCAAAAGGTGCCACTTTCATCTCAGAACAGTGTATCAGACTGGGAGTAGGAGATAACCTTGAACTGTAATCCAGCCCTTTCTACTAGTTATACTATCAGTACTATGGAATAAGCTCTCGTAAAAAGATCTGGCAAGGATTTTTATTATTACTGCTATTATTATTTGTCTACAGTTCTGCAAGACCAGAAAATTATTAACTTTCCAGTTAGAAACACAGGGGAGAGGGTGTAGGATAGGGCACTCAGCTTGAGGAAAAGGAACAAACATTTGCACAAAAGGTAGCCTACAAGTGGAAATTTCATTTGGTCAAATAAAACAATTTTCTCTCACACAGCAGTTTTAAAGGAAGCAACTTCAATCAACTCAACTTACTCCAAGCTTTGCTAGAAATAGATAAATAGCAGCCACACAATTTTATTAAAGAAGCATGTAAAAGGTTGCACAGGAGAACAGGTCTGTAAGCTGAATCTATGTTTCTAAGATAGCCAGTGACTGCTATGCTTTTTTTCAGTATGTGTTCTGATGAGTTTGATGTACCATCTATATAGATCATTATGCCTCTCCAGTACTGGAATGGAAACCTCAATTTCCAGTTCCCAACAGTTACTTGCTGCACAAAAGCGTCCGCATTTTTGGACCACAACCTCTCCTCCACACTGGTTTGTAACAAAATCATCATATTTACTGTGGAGACCAAAACCAAAAAATCTACAAAACAGAAGGGAATCTGGCTTATTTTCACATTTTTTGTTGTTGTTTGTTTGCTTATTAAGGAAACATTGTTAATTATCGTTTGCTTATTCCTAAAAGCTAGGAACTTCAGCTCTAAAAGTTTTCATCAAAAGAAATGTTACACTTGGAAAATCCAAACCTCAAAGTTTAAAAATGCTACAATTAACCGCCCACTGTATCCACTGGTAGAGAGTCTGAAAAATTAGAATCCACCTCAGCAAATTTTAGATGATGAAAAATTAAGCATAAAGTCATCTGTGCTTATAATTTGATTCAGTGGACAGAGAACATGAAAGATGAAGGCGGGGTAGATGAATTGCTCTCCCGTGGAGGACCTTTCTCTTACTGATTTAGTTTGGATTACTAACTTTGAAACTAAAACTTAAAGTAAATGAAATAATTCCTACTTCCACAGTTTTGCAGGAATCCCTAATTAAGCTGTGAGGGAGGGCAAGGGAAGGAAAGGCAGTTGGAACAGAGAAACATGTATGGCAGAATGTTTTGGAAAAGCTGAGTTTTGTGTAATAAGAGGAAATTCTATCTGTTCCACATAATCCTTTTCATTCTTGGGTAAGGTTTGCTTTGATGGAGTTTGGTGCCTGAGAGCAGCTCTGTTGGGGACACTGACGAATGTCTGTGTTGCCCCCTCTGAAGTGCTGCAGGGAAGGCATCCCACATAGGAGCTCTGCTCTGCTGGCTCCCCCATACAATCTCTACAGCTGTGTACGTGCACATGTGTTGCCTGCCCAACAGGCTACCAATGGGATGCACACACAAGTGCTGAGAGATTTGGCAGATGTTATTGCAAAGCCACTTTCCATCGTCTTTGAAAGGTCTTGGAGAGAGGTGCCTGAGGACTGGAGAAAAGCCAATGTCACTCCAGTCTTCAAAAAGGACAAGAAGGATGATCCAGCTAACTACAGGCTAGTCAGCCTCACCTCCACCCCTGGAAAGGTGATGAACAGCTCATTCTGAACATCATCTCCAAGCATATGGAGGAAAGGAAGGTTATCAGGAGTAGTCAGAATAGGCTCACCAAAGGGAAATCGTTTGACCAAACTGATAGCCTTCTGTGATGGCATGACTAGCTGGGTAGATGAGGGAAGAGCAGTGAACATTGTCTACCTTGACTTCAGTAGGCTTTTGACACCATCTCTCATAACCTCCTCATAGGCAAGCTCAAGAAGTGTGGACTGGATGAATGCACAGTGAGATGGATCATGAACTGGCAGGATGGTAGAGCTCAGAGTGTTGTGATCAACAATGCAAAGTCTGGTTGGAGGCCTGTAGTTACCGCGGTTCCCCAGGGGTCAGTATTAGGTGCAGACCTGTTCAACCTGTTAATCAATGGCCTGGGTGAAGAGATTGAGTTCACCCTCAGCAAGTTTGCTGATCATACCAAAGTGGGAGGAAGGGCTGACACATGAGAAGGCTGTGCTGCCATTCAGTGAGACATGGACAGGTTGGAGAACTGGGCAGGGAAGAACCTAATGAAGTTCAACAAGGGCAGGTGTAGGGTCCTGCACCTGGGGAGGAATAACCCCAGGTGCCAGTACAGGTTATGGGCGGACCTGCTGGAAAGCAGCACTGCAGAGAAGGGCTTGGGAGTTCTGGTTGACAACAGGTCGACCATGAGTCAACAATGTGTCCTTGTGGCTGAGAAGGCAAATGGAACCTGGGGTGCATTAGGAAGAGCGTGACCAGCAGGTGGAGGGAGGTTCTCCTCCCCCTCTATTCTGCCCTGGTGAGGCTGTATCTGGAGTTCTGTGTCCAGTTCTGGGCTCCCCAGTTTAAGAAGGACAGGGAATTACTGGAGGGAGTCCAGTGGTGGGCTACAAAGATAATTAGGGCTCTAGAGCACCTTTCTTATGAGGAGAGACTGAGAGAGCTGGGTCTGTTCAGCCTGGAGAAGAGAAGGCTAAGAGGGAACCTTATCAGCGTTTATAAATATCTCACGGGTGGGGGTCAAGAGGGTGGGACCAGACTCATTTCAGTGATGCCCAATGATAGGATGAGGGGCAATGGGCACAGACTGAAGCACAAGAGCTTCCATCTGAATATGAGGAGAATCTTCTTTACTTTGAGGGTTCCAGAGCCCTGGAACAGGCTGCCCAGAGAGGTTGTGGAATCTCCTTCTCTGGAGACATTCAAGATCCACCTGGACGCATCCCTGTGCCATCTATTCCAGGTGTACCTGCTTTAACAGCTGTGTTGGACTAGATGATCTCCAGACGTCCCTTCCAACCCTAAGCATTCTGTGATGCCCTGAATTAGCTGTTTCCCTGATTTGTTATGGTTACCCTTGCTTTTGCACATGAACAAGCTCCTACTAAGAAAGCTGTTGCCTTTCATGAAGATGATAACAGAACTCACTACCACCATCTCAATTGGATGTTACAGATGTCAGGTGAGGAACAAGAACTCAGGAATGTCACCTTCTAAAGAGAGACACCATGAGCTCCACTCTGTGGATCTCACAGAGGAATAGGTCACCACACGTCACCAGAAAAAATAGTTTGAAACATCAATTCAGATATACACCACAGTTTGTTGTGTATTTTACAAAATCTGCTCAAGTTACATTCAAGCTGTTCTAAACCCTTTTACAGTATTCAGATACTTCTAGTATGATTTTGGAAAGAACTCCATAAAGGAACGGATAAATGACAGATATGATCACCTATGTGCACCAATCAGTCTGGTGACTGGGTGGGTCTGTTGTGCTCTTTGCCAAAATCTGCAACAAACCCAAGATAACTGCTTTCAAAACATTATCGCAAAGGAGAAGGAAACACTAGCCTCATTGTTTTTAAGTAAAATGGGCATTTTAGAATCTATCATGAAAAACTGTCCCAAACAGTTTTAAAATGTCATCACTTTGCTCAGTTAAAATGCAACTAAGGGGATAATAGTAGTCTACTAATCCTTTCCCCCTATAACCAATTATCCTTCATTTGAAATTACTTACCTGTGTAAATGACCTATTCTTCACACAGATGACCAAGAGGGTGACCTGCTGCAATAGTGTAATCAGTTTCCTCCCCAATTAATTCAACTCCTTTGAAGTCCAGATAATGAAGAGAGCACCAGTTGTCGCTGTGTTGCTGAAAAGGTCACCAGGATAAGACTTGGCTCCCAGAGTACCTTCTTGTTTCAGGAGGCCTTTCCCTTGCAGTCGGTTTCTCATCTTACTGATTACCTGCTACATGAGAAATTTCAGTCTGGATTCAGGCCTGGACCCAGCCCAGAGGCTTCTGTCAACAGCGCTTTTTATAATTTACTTATTGTAATTCAGAATCCCATTAAACCAGGTCTTTATCTGGCTCGCTGCATTGGAAGCATTTGGTGCTGTTGGTCAGTGAATGCTGGACCACCTTCAACACCTTATGAAACTTTCAGATTGAAAGTTAACACAAAGCAGGCCTTGCTTCTCGAAGATGTAAGTGTGTGCTTAAGTCCTAATGTAATCAATGGGACTTAATACCTGCTAAAAGTTAAACGCGTGCTTATGTATTTTTATATATAGGGTAGAATTCCTCTATGCCTATGGAAATGGAAGTGCTCAAATGTTTTGGAGCCTTGGAGCTTTAGTTCAGAAAAAAAAAGGCTTTTATGTTGTTTTTTTTTTTTTTTTTAATATTTTTCATACCCTTTTTGAGAAAAAAGAAAAAAAAAAAGGTATTTTTAATGAAAGAATTTGCATTGCTCTGTGTCAGGCTGAGAAGTCTTTCAAGGCTTAGTAAATTTTTTAAAATAGAACTGTAAAAAATGCGAGTCAAATTGGATTTTTTTTTCCTAGGCTTGGTTTTAAGGACCAAAACCAAACCACTTTGGGGCATTTCCTAAAGATGTTGTTTATCTATGTTATACTGACACGAAGTCTCTACATTTATCCAGAATCTACTTGCACTTTTTACTAGTCCATAATGTGGGAGTTATTTCGTAACTTATCCTAATAAATGCAGTTCAAAGATGAGATCAGGCTCTCGACTAGTGAATGAATGATTGTTGCTCTTCTGCTGCCTATTCTGTCTCAACACACACAGTTTAAATATTATCAAAGGAAAACACTTGTAACCTTTTTTCGGAAAAGAAATGGTTTGGGAATTATGAGCAACAATTTGGGATATAAATGCTAGAAAGCAACTGATAAAAACTAGAAACTAATCTCATCATTGTTAGTTCTAGCAACAGTATGTATATCTTCACATAATCCAAGTGCAAGGTCCTGCACCTGGGTCAGCACAACCCCCAGCATCAGTACAGACTGGGGGATGAAGGGATTGAGAGCAGCCCTGCAGAAAAGGACTGGGGGATACTGATGGATGGACATGAGCTGGCAATGTGCACTTACAGCCCAAAAAGCCAATGGTAGGTATCTTGTGTGGCCAGCAGGTTGAGGGAGGTGATTCTGCCCCTCTGCTCCACTTTGGTGAGACCCACCTGGAACCCTGTGTCCAGCTCTGAAGCCCTCAGTACAGGAAAGACATGGATCTGTTGGAGCAGGGCCAGAGGAGGCCACAGAATAGATCAGAGGACTGGAACAGCTCTGCTGAGTGAGTTGGGGTTGTTCAGTCTGGAGAAGAGAAGGCTCCAGCGAGACCTTATGGTGGCTTTTCGATACTTAAAGTAGGCCTAGAAAAAAAGATGGCTTTTTAGTAGGGCCTTCGAGACAGGGCAAGTAAAATGCAATGAAGGGGATAATGGTAGTCTAGTAATTCTTTCTCCCTATAACCAATTAACCTTCATTTGAAATTACTTACGGGCTTTGCTTACAGTGAAATGTTGAGAAGAATAATGTATAAATCTAACAGTTTCAACCTAAAAGAGGGTACACTCAGGCTAGATATGAGGAAAAAAAATTACAATAGGAGTGGTGAAACACTGGCACAGGTTGCTCAGAAAAGTGGTAGATGCCCCATCCCTGGAAACATTCAAGGCCAGGGTGGACGGGGCTCTGAGAAACCTGACCTAGCTGAAGATGTCCCTGCTAATGGCAGGGGGATTGGACTAGATGACCCTTAAAGATCCCTCCCAACCCAAACTATTCTATGATTCTATGATAACTTTCACACTCCTCATATAAAAGGGAAAATTAAAGCATGTAATTAATGCTATTTAAAACTTGTCTTCCAGATGTGTCCTCTTTTTGTAGAAGAAGAAAACTAACACACATCTTCTGCTGGTTCAGAATTAATCTATAGAAAAAGAGAGTTGTCTTTCCTTTAGACAACATATACTAATAGGAAAAAAAAAAAAAAACACACAAACCCAGAGCAGTGGTGAGAAACAAAACTGCAATATTACATTGCAGTAAAAAAAAACAAACCGAACTGACAAAACAAAGAGATTAGAGGTAGAGCTTTATAAAAATATAAGAGCCAAAAAACAGTTTCCCGTATCGCCTAAAGGAAATATCAATATGTTGGCTAGTCTACTTTCCATTATCACTTCATGGCTTAGGAGTCGTTGTTTTCTACCTATAACCTCTCTCCATCCCCCTTTTAAGTCTATGGGTCCAAAATCTGTTAATGCATTTATCATACACTTTAGGGACATATTCAAAGAGTAACAACTTCTATGAGGGCTTTAAATTATCCTAAAGAATGCAAGCACAATTCAAGGTGTTTCTGGCCCAAATCATTAATGAGGTTACACACCATTAATGGTGGAATTCACTTGCACAATTTACTCCAAAGAAACATGGAATATACATAAAAATGGATGTCCCGCAGTTTTGGTTTCCAGATAAATGTCTATAAGGCTGCAGTAGGGTCACCATTTCTATAGTTTTAACAAAGATAGCACACATCTGAAAGAGGAGTTAAAGTAACTTACACCAAAAAAACAACTGAACATGTCCCTTGCTGTGTGGTTACTTTCAGATACATAACACAGGCACGCTCACGTTTAGACACAGACAAAACTCAGTGACACCATAAGAACTAAGCTGTATGCAGATATAACAATTTCTTTAGCCTTCTGATTCCTCTCCCAACTCCTTACAGCTAGTGCTTGTTAACTTACGTATTGTTAATTATGCAATGTCACAGTTAGAAGATATAACTCAAAAAACTTCTCAATCATCCTCTATCTACAGCAATACATCTACAAAAACATTCATAATTTTCAGAAAGACAACAGGTAGATATTAGAAGGTAAAACTGAAAATCTGCTCATGTTGAGTACACTGCCAGCACTTACTAAATAAACCAAATACATACAAAGAATGAATAGCACCAAATGAAGTACAACTTTTGGAAGCTATGAGGTAGTACTATTACAGCAACCAAATATCATCTACATAAAATCAATAGAACTGATTTGATGGTGTTTGCTGCATATAAAATTAGTCACAAAAACTAAGCAATAACTTAAACATACAGAAACAAAGGCTTCCTGTGCAATTGCTCATCTACACTGCTTGTGTGACCACATCCTTTCAGAACACCTTGCACCACAGTTAGGATTATGCTGCAGAAACAGGAATTTTCAGGGAAAGATGCCAATGCTGCCGTGCCAGAGCGATGGTTACAGTCTGCAAGTATTTAAGTATTTCAGGACAGGCAATAAACAGCCTTCAAGGCATCCTTCCATGTCTTACATGCACAGTACTCCGGACTGTTGACGTGATATTTCCCATGCTTCAGCAAGAGGAGGAGCACAGAGCAGTTTGTCACTTACCATAATTTTCAGCTGCATCATGCATGCAGAGCTTCGGCAAACTACATCAGAGGCTATCTCCAGAATTATCACAAACAGCAGAGACAGTGACAGAGGGTGTAGAGGGGCGAAAAAAAATAAAAAAAAAAATAGCAAAATTACACATTCAGATAGCATTACTTTGAAAGTTCTTCAGATACTTGCAACACCAAATCACTGAACTGTAGAATGTAAATTTATGCTCAAATTAGTCTCATGAGTGAATTTCATAGTAAACAGTCCACCTATGAACAAATAACAGATGATATGCCTGTATGACTGTCTTTCATCTGGCAGTCAACTTTCACACTAAGGGATCAAAAGTTTACTGTTTATGGTAAAATACTAATTTTAAAAGCAAGCACTGTTTTGCCTCTGGTAAAATTGAACTGTGAACTGTGCCACACTTGCCTTTGCTTTTCATTAAGTAAAGTGCCAATTAGCCCTTTGCTTTCCTTTTTTTTTCGGTGATGATCCAGACCTTACTGAAGTACATTCCACTATTAAAGCTCTAAATAGATTTGCCTGCATAAAGACTGAGTAGGGGTCTGGCAGATTTGGACTAATAGCTGTAACATGATAATGTTAGAAAGTTGTCAGGCTGTCAAAATGTAAAGTACTCCAAACAAGGAAATGTGAGTGTTTAGGTATTTGTTTCCATGGATATTAGGAAGAGTTACACAGCCTAAATTCTCTTGTTTTCTCTCTGAAGTGTTCACCTCACTGCACATCAGAAACTAGAGATGACTCAAGGAGAGATTTTGAACCCCAAATCAAACCAACAATTTCACTGATCACAATAAACACATTCATGCACAAAAGTGCTCATCAATGAGAATGTCTGGTTCAATGTGATCCTGAAAAAACCTTGGTTAGGGAAATGCAAAAGCATTTCTGTTCTCATTTTACAGTGAAAGAGAAGACTGAAACAGAAATGATGATGACTTTTCCCAAAACAAAAAGGAACACAAAGCCAAAGTGCTATTGTATGTTAACAGTTTTAGACTGTTATCTCAGATGACTGGCATCTTTCACTTGTACAAATCAGAAAATAAATAAAGGTAAATGACAAAACAATCCAGAGTCCTTGGGCTAAATTTTCCAAATTTGGCCCCAAGTGGGTTATCATCTCAGGAAAAATAATGAAGAGTGTGGAGAAAAAAAAAAAATCTATTATTGCGACAAAATTTGCTCAAGAAAATAAATTTGCGGAGTGTTAAGACACTCCGGTGATATGACTGCAGTAATGATGAAAACAATATGTGGAGAGACCACTGTCATACCAACATGAGGAATGTAATCAGAATGGTATCTTCCTAGCCTTTTGGATGCCAGCTCAGAGCTCAGAAGACAGATGCTTCAGTTGTTAAAACACTTAACATCTCATAATATACACGAAGCCAAAGGCATATTTTGCTAGGAAGAGTTTGTCACTTACTTCAGTAGTAAGTTTGGGCCCCAACTGAAAGTGCAGCTGAATTAATGGGTAGATGTGACCCCACCCTGAAGAAGCAAATGAAAAAGTTTTCATTATTTCAGTGGGACTTGGACCAGGACTTTCAATCACAGAACTGGGAGAACAGCCAGAAAACATCTACACAAACTGCAATTCATATATCACATTAATTTTAACTGTATGCGTTCTTTCTTATAGCCGCTGCTGCACACACTCACACATGCGAAGCACTAACATTGTTCCAGGGAGGGTAAGTATACAATGCATATGGTCCATGTGTGTTGAGCACAACTGCTTCTTCAGCAGCTTCATTCTTTCTTTATGTTTTCAAGTACGAATGACAAGAAAGTTACACATATGCCCAGTCTACTTTTTGTATATGTATATGGCTACTTGCCTTTCATCTGCTCTTACATTTTACGCTGACAGATGAACAGTACAGATGCTCATAAATAGTGACACTGTTTAAACCTAGTAAAGGCACAAGGGTAGCCCTGAAAATCTAAGTTAGGGCCAAAAGTATATTTTTCCCTTAGTATGTAACTCATATAACAACAGTAAGTCACAACAAAGATACCGAGGAGCAAAACAACCATAGAAAAAAAAGATTTTATAGGTAAGGATAGTTTTTAATATTTATGTCTTCTTGACACTTCACTGTAAGACCTTGTTTTGAATTACTTACAACCTTGCAAAGCTACAAGCACTCAACTGCAAAATTCCCATGCTGACTACCTGACGCAAGCTCTGGGTTATTTGAATAAGTAGTTTTGTCACAGTGAATTACTTACACTAATTTCCTTTTTTCAAAATGATGACAACTTTGTTATTTTTATCACTAATCTCACTTTCATATGTGTCTCCATCTAGACATCTCAGGACATTTAAAAGTAATGCTGGTCTCCATTTGCAGATGAAAAACCTGAGGTACACTAACATTTCTCTGAAGTAGTTCAATACCAGAACCAACAGTAGACTTGATAACTCTGTAAAAAGATTACTGGAGCCAGAATTCCCTCATACAAAAGAATATATGCTTCTTCTTGGCACTTAATATTTCTACCTATTATCCCTCTAAACCACGTATTCAACTTTTCTCACTCTTACAGGAATGTCTGGTTTCACTTAGACATATTTACATCTTTTGACCTACCCCAGAATCCCTATCCCACTAAAAATTGCTAGGACTGTGGCATATTTTTTGACATCCCTATATTTGCCTTCTCTATTTTCACATACTGGACCATGCCTGTGGCCATACGTCCCCTCAGGCAGGAATGGTGTTTTGAGCCAGTGACCAGGCACAGCCCAGCACACCGTGAGCTGAAGCTGCTGGTAGGTGTCCTGAGTGCAGGGGTAGTTCCAAAAACAAACATCACTGAGTAGTTTATATGCACGTCTTGGGTATCCTCAAATCTAGACACAGTCATATCTAAACTGCAACAAAAATCCTAGAATTTATTTTTAACTTCTGATCAGACCTTCACCTGCTGCTAATTGCTTCAGTTCAGTAGAATTCTGCAATTGGGTGCCAGGGCCTAACTTTATGAAACTGCAGGAAGACACATTAAAGACCAGACTGGTTGTATCACAACGTGGCCATGGAACTACCTGTAATAGATTTTTGGTAGCAAATTCCAAGGGCCAAATCTTATCAGTTCCAGCTCATCCCAGGGAAAAATAAACTTGTTTTCAATTAAATAAAATGAATATGTGGCAGTCACAGATTTTCAAATTCAATTCCAACAGAAACATCACTAAATACTGTAGTGTATATCTCTGCATCTTGGAAAAAGTATAGTAGCTTTGAAAATACCTGGGCAGGCTAGACTCAATATGCAATCAGAAGCCTATAGTCCTCATTGCAGAAGTTCCCAACACCAGGAGAGCCTACAGAGATTATTCGCTTTATGAGTGATTTAGCTGAAGACTTAATTTGTATCTGTGTCATTAGGACTGTTTAAGTGTCATTTGAAAGAAACAAATATCTGCACACATCTGCCCCATATCATGGTACAAAATGAGTGTAGCATGGATCGGCACATACTGTAAATTGTTGCACAGTGACTCATGGACTAACTGAGGCTGCTTCAAACTGAACATTCCTGAGGGCTAAGGTAAAACTGTCTTTAACTGAGAGAAAAGGAAAAAGAAAATAAGAGAAAGGGAGAGGAAGATTCAGTTGCCTATTAAATATAGTTCTGTAAGCCACTAGAATAGAAAATGCAGTCAAAATATGTCCTTAAAGGGTATTAGCTGATGGTCAGTAAAATATTGGTAACAAAAGAACAATCTCTCATTATCTTTTCAAGACACTTTGAAAAGTTAAGTGTTTGATTAGACAATCATAGGAGTAAGGGCAAGAAGCCCTTCCTAAAGGTCATGCTCAAGTATAATGAAACATTACAAGGAAAAGATACTTAAAGTTGAATAAAAATTTCATGTATCATCTCAGAGTTACAAGCAACATCTTTGACTTCCAATCAAAGGAGAATCAGACCTAAAAGAAATAAGAGCATACATTTATCTTTTTATACAATGCTCAAGTAGTATTCTTTGAAAATATATTTTTTTTCAAGAAAAATGTTATTGTATTTCTCCTATCATCTTCTGAGTTTCAGTAGCATAAAGTAATTATTGAAAATTGGCCCTTCAAGGGGAAAATGTTCAGAAAAAAAGTCAGCAACTCATCATCTGGCTTTGTAGCTTTGCTAATTCCACATCCCAAATCCCTGCATGAAGACCACAGATTCATGGTTACATTTCTCTGTCACTAGTAGGAAAAAAATCAGAAATGTTTCATAAAATCTGCAATTCTAACACATTCTGTAGACAGGAAGGTGGTCATGAAAGGTTACAAACTTTTTGATACCACTGAAGACATTTGTATTGCTTTCAGCAAGAAGGTAAAGAGAACACCTCTGAATATTTAAATCCAAATAAATGGGGGTTTTATCTGTGTGGTGCCCAACCCTTGGGAGAGAAATCTAGCACAGGAAATTATCTCATGGTTTAAATCCAGTTCCTCATAATGCCAGTCATTACATCACATGGCCCTTTCAAAACTGCACTAATTCCTTTCAATAAAACGAAGCACAGATATTTTGTCATCAAAAATATACTGTTTGAAAATACACTAACCCTTTTGCTTATTCATACAGGAGTGTAATGTCTGAACTTTTCAGTTGCAGCTCAGTACACTTTGATGACGAATATGAATCAAACAGTGCTTCATATACTGAGCAGAGTGCATTGCATTAATTTAGTTTCAAGGTGACAAGGAAATGAATTATAGTGATTAAATCTGCATTATGAAAATAAGTGTTGAAAACTCCTAACCAGATGGAAATGCTCAAGAGCAGTATTTTAAAAGCTAAGTGAGGACCAACTAGCATCACAAAACAAGAATCTGTAGAAACACATTGAGTGGTTTTGATGCACATTTTCAGCATATTTGTAGATGCTCTCCAACACTTTGCCAGGACTAAGGCCCAAGCTCATCCTTTTTCACTTTCTTCTAATCCTACCTGGAGGAATTTCACTTCTCTATTATGTCTAGATCAGGAAAAAAAAACACACGCAGAAGTGCAATTAAGTAGCTCTATTGTGGAAGATTTCTTCAAGAAGGGACTATATACATTTCCAGTAAGAAGAGGGCCATACTTATATTCCAAAGGTTTTTGGCACTGCATTGGAATCCCTTTCAGATTTCCAGCAGCAGTCTGCTTCTTCAGAAACCTTTAATCATCTTTGTTGCTGGCAAGAGTTCTGTTAGAAGTTTTGGAAAACTGAGAATGAAAAAGCTCGAACTCTGTTGAATTCACTAATAGAAAGTGAGAAATAAAACCTGTGCAGTATTACTTGAAACTTCAAAACGTGCTGATAATAAATGGAATCTTGCTAGAAAGATTTGGGAATTGAAGCCCTGCAGTAAGCATCTCCAGAGCTAGGCAAATCAGTTTTTATAATAATCTAGCAATCTACCTAATGCTGCAACCTCTGTCTGAACCCAAAAAAGAATAAAAAGTTCCTTTATATTAATGTAAAGAGAACCTCCTCTCTTATCCCAATGATATTTTCTTCTTTCCTGTTGACACAGTTCCTTATTCCACATCTTCTCGAGTTGTCATTGAACCCACTACTATGTAACTCTAGTGAACTTACTGACTGATAAAGTTCAGTGTTCCAGAAAATGCTCTTCAAGAAGGGTAGGTTAAAAATAAGATTCCCAAAACCCAAGAATTTCAAGATCAGCAATACCTAGGAACTTGACAGAAGTTCTTGTGCTCCTGCATCAGAAAATATGGGGCATGTATATGCTCCCCAGGAGCTGATAGCATTGGGAAAGAAAAAAATCAGACTGGGGCTTGCTGAGGAAAAACTGTTTCTGACCTTGCACATTTAAGAAAACTGACATTAAAATTCTAAAAAATTCTAAAAAAAATTCTAATCTTTATCCAGATAGATCATATTTAAAGACCTTTGTGAGCAATTCTACACTGCTGGGAGTTTTCAGCATTGTAAGACTGTTCTCAGAATTCTCACCACTTCTGGCCTTATATTCTGTAACTATGAAAAACAATAGATTTCGAAATTTTATCCAACTTATGTTTGCAACTAACATCTTACACGATTAAACAATTGTGAGTTAAACAGAATCACAATTTCTACATAAAAGAGAGTTTAAAATCCATGTAGATGTTGAGAAACTCGAACGCTAGTTGACTCAAACAATAAGCCTCCTGAGTTCTGGGTGTTGAATCAACCTTTAACCCCTGCAAAAGTAGAAACCTTTTCACCACTGTGTAACCTGTGTGTATAGCTGTGAAATTAAGAAGTGAGTAAGGCCATGTCTTCCACTGGCCAGAAAAAAGAAGGAACAGCTTTGCATCCCTGTGACAACAGCATGGATGGCATAAGGGAGAATACTCCCACTTCTAAAGATAGAAAAGTTAAAAATGAACCTGTCATCTCCTTATATTATTTTTATTTAAAAAAAATATAGTGAATAAAGGATGGGTGGATCAAAACCGTAGACCTTTGTGAGCAGATTTTAAAAGGAATCAAAAGATGTATATATTTATTTGCTTAAAAAAAATACAAAAAATGTTACTTAGCTGGCACATTGGAATATAAACAAAAATTTGTATTTATATATATCTTGCATAAATACAGATATGTGTTAATAGTAAGCACACACACTACTGACACAGACTGAAGTATTCTTCATTCAGATTATAACCAGACTTATCTTTCTATGATGTAATTTATAAAAGCAAAGGAGTAAGAACAGCAAATCTGAAAATCTGTTATTTGCGCCAACACATGCAGAAACAAATACATGTCAGTTGATCTGCAATGCGTGTTCATGCTTATAACCTATGATGACTCAGAAATTAAAATATGGATTCCACTCCGTGAACCTTCAAGATAAAGCTGGGTAAGAACCAATTTACCTGCTCCATGAAATTTTAAACACTTGAAGATTGTTATGTTGTACCAGGATATAGGCAAAACCCTCAACGTGTTTCCCAATAAAACAGCAGAGCGACAGTGGTAGAGGGAAACCTTTCCATTACTGCTCTGCTCCTCAGAGAAGGCAGCTGAACTTCAGATACTAACACTCTGTGAAGGTGACCTATTCTATTGAAAGATACAGATATAGATATATAGATATAGATATATAGATGGTAAGATTCAAACTGGAGTCATTCTTGACTCCTTTTCACCTAGAATAGCCAGAAAGTCCAAGTCCTTAGATGACAGCTACCAAGCCTTGAGTCTTTGATTTCTGAAGCGAAACATGTTCAGAGCTCAGGTGCCAGTTCTGATGGACAGAGTCAGAAGGCATTTGGTCATCAGTAAAGATTAGGTCATGCTTTCCACCTCCAAGAAGGCTGAAGCTAACCATTACACCCTAGTTTATTTCTGCTCTGGAATGCCACTGTGGATAACTGCTCCAAAGATAATTCCTCATTGGTACCTCCAGATGGCATATCAGAAGGAAAAAAGCTTACTAAAATACGTCCAATAAGTCTCTCATGAGAGGTCTAACCTGGTAACCCTTTGTTTTTGACCCTTCCTGACACTTGTGGTAAAAATGAATTGCTGCAGATGTGAAAAAGTTAGATGGGCAATAACAAGGGTAAGTATGAACAGGCAAATAACTAGGGATTTACTCACTTTCCTTTGCGTGTAGAGCTAGTTAGGAAAATTACAAGCTGTACCCACTGATAGGTAACAGCTTGGTTTCCCCTCAGGCCTGAAAAAATGTCCTCACTTCAACTGTTGACTGATTAAAACACTATGACCAAATGCCTAATGGGATCCCACTGTAAATGCAGTCTCCAAATTCACTTTTCTGTGTCTCTTAATAGGTAAACCAACCTTCACTTGTGCATAAGCCATGGGACACAAAAGCATTGTGTGCAACTGTTTTAAAAGAGCCCTTTACAATCTCAAATGAGACATTGCAAATCCTCTGTTAAATTTCATGGGATAATTTAAAACATTCAGAAATAGATGAATGGTTCAAAATTCTTTTGGATTCTACTATAAAGGCAGCACACCATCAATTGCAGTAACTGATTTAACATGCAGAAAATGACAGTAGATTGTGATCCCTGAAGTATAGCACTCATTAATCATTGACAGGAGGTGAGGGGAGAAGTACTTTCTCATTTAAATGTGCTTCGCTCCTAGAATTTGTATCCCCTAAGCCACTATTATTAAGAATGGTGATCACAAATGAGAGGCAGGTAGTAAGCTGATAGAAAATACTAAGAAAGGGAAATGTTCATGCACCGCCTTGATTCCCAAGACAAATCAAGCATAATAACTAACTTTGCCTAAAAAGTCTAATTCAGTTATGCTGAATGTTTCTGAGACACTAAATTGTATCTACTATGTACTCATCTGATGTAGTAATCTCATATCAAAAAACATTTTATAAGTAGGAAGGTACCATGCACCTACCTTTATGAGTTTGAAGGCTAAATAAATAAAACTGGTATATAAAAACCCAAGTGTACAACTTTACATTTTACATCCTTCATTTCTAAATTCAGACTGAATTCTTGAACAAAAATTAAAAATATAAAAGGTGCTATTCAGAAATGGAAGGACAGACATGTACGCAGGCAGCTACAAAAGCACAGAAAGTAGCCATCTAGATCTGTGAACAGCAGTACAAATCACTAGCAAAATAAATTTCATTCACAACAAAGCTCCACAGGTGCTACCAGGACTAAATGTATGGAGAGTTCCCTTTCCATATTGCATAAAGTCATCTTTCATAGACCAGTCTCTTGTCATGCTGCATTAGTTCAAACAAATGCAAACTCTATTTCCATTTTGAAAAGACAGACAAACGTTTCTGTCAACAGAGAAGAAACAAAGAACATTCATATTAATCTACTGGAAATGACTGTACATGTTTTCTTCTGAGCCAAAGCAGGGTCCTCTGGAGACCATGACTTTAGCAATAACAGTATCCCAGTTTCAACATGGCCCCAACTCGAGAAGGCTCTTACTGAATTGGTACATGACTCCTAAAGGCAGCAGTAAACTCACCAGCGTGCACTGTCCCTCCTTCATCCCTTGTTGTCCTCAGACCAGAGGAAGGACTCAGGACAATACAGTGGGAGAGTAACCCCCTATGCCACCATTCAGGTTTCACAGGAAAATATTTAAAACAAAATCAAGAAAACATGAGGAAAGAATATAAAAACAAATATCTGCATGTTCAGCTTCACATAGGTGGCATCTTTGGTTTCATTTAGGCTAAAATATCAGAGTAAAAACGCACTGATTGTAGCTTTTTAAAAACAAATCTTGGGGTAATCAGTAACATCCGTAAGAGGGGAAAGTTTCCTGTAGCAACCTGAGCAATCAAAAAATATTAGAGGTCCATGGACTGTATTTCATATGTAAATATTATGCTAAACATTCTAACATTTGTTTTAGTCCAAATTTCACAATAGTTTCAGCAGCATTTCTAGGACAGGAATAAATATTTGCCCTGCTATATTTTTATAAAGAATAAATGAAAGAAGATACTTACTGAAAGGGAATCTCCCCAACAGATAGGGTAAGTTTTATGAGCTATTTTATAATGATGGTAAAAAAAAAAAATTGATCTTTGATTGGGGTAGCTTAACAAAAAGACTGTTGTATTTTATATTGTGTAAAGATGCTCAGTGGGCACACCTGGCTTTGTTTCTGCATACAAAAGATTGCAATATTCTCACACAGAGTATGTATGCATCATCTTGATGTAGGCATGTGCTCAGTCAGAAGCAGTACAACAGTCAGTTTGGTGACTAGATGGAATCAGGAAACATTTTTGAGTCTTGGCCATATCTGCAAAAACTATTTTTTCAGACAACAGCCTGTAATTGGAAAAGAGATATTCTGAAAGGATTTCCAAAGACCATTAATCTAGGTCAGCATTGATCCAGTCTCAAATGGGGTTCAGTTTATTTTCTACATTTTTCCACTAAAATACTCATTTTGACAAAGCTTTGAGAATCACAGAATGGTTGGGATTGGAAGGGACCTGTGGAGATCATCTAGTCCAATCCACCCACTAACACAGGTCCACCTAGAGCAGATCACACAGGAGTGTGTCCAGGTGGATCTTGAATGTCTCCAGAGAAGGAGATTCCACAACCTCTCTGGGCAGCCTGTTCCAGGGCTCTGGAACCCTCGAAGTAAAGAAGTTTCTCCTCATACTCAGACGGAACCTCCTGTCCTTCAGTCTGTGCCCGTTGCCCCTCATCCTATCACTGGGCACCACTGCAAGGAGTCTGTTCCCACCCTCTTGACATCCACCCTTGAGCTATTTATAAACATTGATGAGCTCCCCTCTCATCCTTCTTTTCTCCAGGCTGAACAGACCCAGCTCTCTCAGTCTCTCCTCATAAGAAATGTGCTCTAGGCCCCTAATTATCTTCATAGCTTTCTGCTAGACTCCCTACAGAAACCCATAGCAAGGTATAAATTATCTTTTCAAGTTAAAGAATGAGATTTAGAAAGAGTTGCTGTCAACATGGTGCAACTCATTTTACCTTTTTCTTCTGTTCTTCACATAGACAGCTGGGGACACTGGAGGTAACAGAAGAGAAGAATATAGCTCAAAACTCTGCAAGAAAAAAAAAAAAAACAAAAGCAAAAAACAAAAACAACAACTTTGAAGGTTTTGTCAGAACATTTTTCTCAGTATGGAGTACTGCTTTTCTAAGACAGCTGGACATTAAAATACATAAGCACCAAAAATCAGCTAAAGGTTCAGTAGCATTCATGTACTCTCCAAGTTTATGGATGGGAAAAGGTAACACACCAGCATTACTGTGTGCTTAATACCTAAGTCTGACTTGGAAGTATTCCAGTATATCAGCAATGGCTTCTTGTTTCACTTATTTAGGAAAGATAAAACACAGAGACAATTTTATGCAACAGATTTTTAGGAAGGACTCACCTGACCTAATTTATACTTTACTTACCTTATCCCTAATCTACACACTGGGCAATCAGGCTTTCACAGTGGCCTGCAGAGAATTTCAATTCTTCTTATCCCAAAACAGGCATTGTGCACTCCCATATGGAACTGCCTGATTCCTCACCACTAACTGTCAGATGTTCCTAAATGCTCCAGGGTGTATCACAAGTATCTCTCATCAATGAAGATTTTTTTTCTTTTTTCTAGAAAAATCATCCTTGTTATATTTTAAATATCTGTACATTAAGGGTTTTCATTGAGGCGGATTTTAAAACATGAATTTAATTTCAGTTTCTGTTATGCCACAGATTTTCTGTTAAGAATAAAAATGAAGCAGAAAGCTTATCTCTGTCTGTCAGAGTGCTTGGATTGCAAAAGTCTCTTTTCCTTGGAAGCTTCAGTGCCAGCTAAATCTAGGCTCTGCTTCTGCCCCCTCTCCAAAGCTCTGATTTTGTTGTAGGAAATTTTAAAAGAAATTTCTAGAACACGTTCACATGTTCTGGAAAGCTATCATTTTCAAGCAACAGCAGCCAAAAGGTCATGATGCTTAACTTACATACATATCATAAAATCAAGTTTGAAGGGGTTTTGGAAAAAGAAATATAAAATACAATTTATGAGGCTCATCTCCACTCAAAGTTACGTGATCCAGACTGTGACAAGTTGCCAATTTGCCAGCGTAAATAGGAAAATGGTTATAATCATGTTCCCCTGTGCTGCTGTTCTGGAAAGTTTTGACCACTTAGGATGTTCCAGAGTCAGTGGTTACCCAAGAAGCACAAGTAAAATGAAGGCCCCAGCAGGAAGGAATTGTATATCAGCTGAGCATGAGGATGCCAGCCCACACACAGAGCACCGGCAAATATACCAAGATGGCTATAAGGGGAAAAGAAGCTGCTGAGAGTCCTTAATAAAGCTGAATTAACCAACAGGTTTCTATGAGAGCCACATTCCAGGGGACAGTGCAGAAATATGGCAGAACTACATGAAGACCTTCAGAGAAATGGAGTCAGGATGATGACACTAGTGAACTGTCTCATACTTTTACCGCCAACTGCACAGAAAGAAAATAGCAGGGTTTTGTTCTTGACTTCTGCAGGTGATTACAATAGGAGCAAGACTTTTTAGATGGTTCTTACAGTTTGTCTTTCTTTTTTGTTGTTTGTTTTGTTTTGTTTTAGTAAGTCTTAGAACATCTTTTATGCAGATGTGTCTGAGAGGGAAAAAGGGAAAGAATTAATTGACATCTGCTTACTTGGGCATCTAGCTTACTGCATAACACAGGTTTTTTAGAAGGTGAGTCAGAGCAGGAATGTAATCTAGCTCTCAAAAATTAAGGGCTAATAATGCCTCTTTATGTGCCATACCTCCTTTAAGTTACTTCCATGTGTAAAAAAAACAAACCAACCAACCAAACAAAACACCCCCACAAAGCAAAAACCACTGAACACAGCCCTAATTACACAGTTTGCTGTTCAAATTTGTGCTCAAAAGTGTATTATTTTGGTGAAAACCATCTTTCTATTAGGTGGTAAATATAAAGCAGACCTTGGCAATTTACATAATTCTGGTTCATACAATATTTAACTGAGACTGGATACAACAACCTTGAATAACTGATGCAAAATAAAACCATATCTGTGTATTCAAAAACATAATTAAATACGTATCAATCGATACTTACTTTTTTATCTCACAGTGTGCAATTTAACAGGAAAAAGACCAACAAAATTGTACCAGAGTGATTTAAGTTATTGACTTGTTCATTTTTGCAAGAAAGATGTTCAGCTTAAGAAAAATTGGAGATAAATTCTACAGGTCATTTAGGGATCAAAAAAAAAAAAAATGGAGAGAGAGGGCTAGCAACATTTATTTTGGTCTCAAATGAACAGCCATAGTGAAGAAACTGCCAAGGTTTCTTTCCTATGCCAAAAACACAATCCAGGTCCTTTTCATTGGATAGAAAAAGTTAAGTCAGTGCAACAAAGCTGGCTAACTAACTTACTTTGGACAGAAGTTGTTCTATACTGTAGTTCTAATTTATTTGGGTTGGTATACAATATTCTACCTACCCCATGCACCTGTATACAAAATCAGTTCTTCCCAAGGAAGTTATTTTTTATGGCATAGGCTGCAGATGACTGAGCATGATTTCAAGCATTTTGCAGTAAAGACTGGGTTTAGACATGCAATTTCTACTCCACATCATCAAAACAGGTTAGTGAAAAACTGTGTCAAAATAATAAATCACCTATTAAAAATGCTACAAGCACTGATGCATACATTTACCATTATCCAGCACAGGAAGGCACCAAGGAAGCTTAAGTCATCACCTACTGCTGTTTTTATTTAACTGAAAAGCAAGAAAATGAATGTTTGCAATGTTAGAAGCTGACTTTAGAGGAACTACAGTTCTGCAGAAATGTGAAGAGCTGAGGTAGGCCAAGAAAGAAAAAAGAAACCTGACCTGAGGCCTCAGGAGTTACCATTGCCTCCAAGTGAGTTGTATCTACAAAGGCAAAAACATGGCAATCTGCAATTGCGGTCCCAAAACATGTCTACTTTGTTGAAGTTGCCCTTTCATTTAAACTGAGGAGCTGTAAGAAATATTTCCCATCTCCCAGTACTAAGGCAGGAAGTGGCACAAAAATTTTCTTCTGGTCCCAAAGTTCTCCAAGAGGGTAGACACAGAGCAGACCAAGTTCAAGGGACAAACAGATCGTAGACACCACCAGAAGGAACAAACATCCTGCCTCCTGAAAACAGCTACCACAGGGAGATGGGCAAGGCTGGAACACAGGATTAAACAGCTTAGACATCACTGAGGCCACACGAAGAAACAGGGAGATCTCTTTTCTGTAGCACAAAGACAAGGAGAAGCCAACACCAAGCACAGCAGCTGAGTGTGGAGCACCTTGGTTGTACCCACCTCCTCGCTGTGGGGATAACGCAGACCAGCTGGCTCACGGCTGCCAGCAGCACAGAGGTCTGTGTGGACCAACCCAGACACTAAAACCTCCACTCTCCACTGGATTTGGAGAGAGGAATAAGCAGTCACAGGACTCCACACAACTCATTTCACTTCCCTCCATAGGCATGCAGCTGAAATAGCAATCTAACTCGCATATAGGTCAGCACAAAGGAAAAGGGTTAACATCAAGCTCCACTACAACCAGGCAAGATGCAAAACTAATCCTATTGCAGCAAGGGTTTGGGGGACACATTTTTTTCCTCACTACAGTGATAAGTATTTTCTAGAAACATATCTGCTTTTCTTGAAATCATCTACTGATTTTTCTCCTTAAATCATTGACTTCACTTACCTTTTGCATAAATATTTCTCTGAATGCATTTCAAATAAAAATTATTTCAATTTACTGACCCGTGAAAAGTCTTTCCGTAATTTAATCAGGGATAATAATCATTCTTAATGCTGTGAAATGCCTTAACCGTAACTTTCCATGTAAGGAATAATGAATTTTTATATTCAATAATAATGAAATGTATATTAACTGAGGCATACATTTCTAACAACATAGTTTTGAGAGGAATGACATTTTTAAAAGCAGTTACACTCCACACTAATTAATTTTGAGAACATAAATACTTTCCAAAGTTACAAAATTAGACAATTATACAATAATATGTTGTAATTATAACAGTTTTTCAGCTCTGAGGATTTTTTTTACTTATTATTCCCACCACTACTAGACTCTTGGACCATATGTATGAATATTACAAAGCTAATCAGCAATATGAAATGTATGCCTTACTTTTTAGCTTAGATTTCTGGTGTTTGCAAAACAGTGTGTCAAACTGCTGTTCCCACAGCTGTAAAGCTTTAAGACTTAAGAAAGCATTGAACCAGAGTCTGTCTTCACACAATTGGAGTGGCACAAGATTTTGTTTGTGGATGTTCATTTAAAACACAAAGCTCCATGTGACAAACCCCAGGTTACTCCCCACAGAATAAAATTATCCATTACTCTGTGGCATATAATCATCATCATGATTTGCTCTATGCACCTTATAGGCAATAAACTTTTTTTTTTTTTTTTCTCCTTCTAACAACCACTGTTTAAAATCACTACAAGGAAAAAAAAAATATATATAACCACTGTGGGAATTTCCAAATTAAGAGGTCCTTCATATTCCAAAACAAGCCCAAAAATCATAACAGACACTCTACTGTTCATGAAACATTGACAACAGCAGAGGCCCAGCTCAGTTGTGAATGGCTGCAGTGCTCACAGGACACTGTGAGGCCGCACAAAGGGATCCCACAGCTACTGCGCATCACGGACTAATGAATCTTTTCCCATGACAGGTATAGTCCTCAGGACTGGGATGGGAGCCAGATTGTCAGAGGAAAAGTTCAGTGCATCTGCAGTGCCCAAGGCTCAGCGTGCAAGATCCTGCAGCAACCTGGAAGATTTACCTTTGTGCATGTACA
The DNA here is from genome assembly GCF_036013475.1 of Columba livia. Lineage (NCBI taxonomy): Eukaryota > Metazoa > Chordata > Aves > Columbiformes > Columbidae > Columba > Columba livia. Next base: position 64,647,708 of record NC_088605.1, on the reverse strand, counting down.
TTATAAATCCCAGTGCACACCTACCTGTCACCATATGTTTCAGTTAAATCTATGTGTTATCAAAAAGATACAGAAACCAAGATGCTGACAATCTTTAGGCTGCCTCCTGAAGACAAATAAACCTATCAGAATCATGAGGAAATTTTCCTTTTGTTCTGCTAAAATCTTTTTTGGTGTCTTGAGTAGTTTAATACCTTACGGGCATTTGAAGGGGAGGTGGAAAAGCTTTCTCCAAGTCTTTTGTTAGTTGTTGCTTATTAAACATAATATAATAATTCTGACTAATTCTTAATAATTAGGGAATAATCCTACTAATTCTATTTCAAATGCAGCATAGGACCCTGAATACATTTTCCAGTTATCCACAATGGAGCTTTCAGACTTATTTGCGAGAACCAGGTTACCAGACTCATTGCTGGAGCTAACGTAGAGATGTGACTCCCCCAGAGCAGCACAGATCTTTTCAGTCTCTACTTACTCACAGAATATAGGGACCTCTGATTCCTCACACCCACACCACAAGAAAGCACCGGCTTTTCCTGAGTGTGAGGCCTATCTAAACTTTTACCGTTCCTTCTACTTCTTTGCTTGTTTCTGAAACCCAAAGCCTCAGAAGGATTTAAAAGAAGAAGTCTCCCAACCTTACTTCAACTGTCACTCTATACACGTCTATACATAGATCAGTCATCTGAACTATCCCTTAGCCAGCAGAGGGAATAAACACTTCCAGATTACACATACAACCTATTTTAAAGTCTAATTTAAGCAGAGATTAGTTGAATGTTAGATGCTCCTTTTTTCTCTGCTGCTGATGAAGGTAGTCTAAATGACAGATAAATGCCACCATGGCTAACCTACATTTTAAAATTATAGAATCCCTACAGATATATCCTAAAGAGTTGCTGTGCAGGTCTCTAAGTCTTTCAGTCTCATTGAGAAGAACAGATGCAAGTGTAATTTTTTTAGTTAAACGTGACCTTAAAGAAATCACAGATTCTAGTCAAAGAAAAAAAGAAAAATAAATAAATAAATAAATGAATTGCCAAACTATGATGGTTTCTGTTAATTCTTTTGGTCAGAAAAGTAAAATCTTTTTCTCTTATTGCCCAAAGAAAACATTTCTATTTTGATATTTTACTAATGAAACATTTTTTTAATTCAAAACCATGCTTTATTTTGAAATTCCCTCGCATTTTAATCACAAAACAAACACTATCAGAATGAGCCAAGCAAAAAAATCAACAGCTCTAGTCACGAGCTCATGTTCCACATTTAGCGTGCTGTGGTGCCACAGAACAGAATTACCTTTGCAACTGTACTCTGCTCTCCTCTATCATCTTCCCCTGTGTCCCAGAGCAGTAGTCGTTGCAAAGGTGGATGCTTTTGGCATTGCAATTTACCTTCCCCTTCAGCTTTTGGCTCAGCCTAGCGTATATCTGATGGGTGCTAATCCACCCAAATCAGCCTACTGGGAAAACAACAGACAGCTCACAAGCCTTGAAAGGCTTGTTCAGGAAAGTCAACATCTCTGGCAAAGAGTTTACTATGTCTCCAATCAAGACAAAAGGAGAAACTGGATCACCATAATGAACTCTAATTTTGTACTGCTCTAGAAGGATAAAACGAGGGTGAATTAAGGCTCTGAAAACTTTTAGCACAAGAGCAAATGAAAGCTTTAAATTATGCATTTTTTTTTCTGTCAACTGAATAAGCATGACTTTATAAGCATGATTTAATCCAAAAAACAGATGCACTCTTCCCTTAAGACAGAAATCTAAGCCAACTGGCTTGCTTAAGCGTTTTCTGTGCGTGATTGTTGGACGTGGCAGGTTGAAAGAACCAAGAAGCAGGATTTTGAGCCATGGCAGGAGATGCAAAGAACAGAGGTCCAAATCTTCACAGGAAATAAAAGCAAGCAAGAGAGAGAGTAGTGGGGGAAGATATTCAGCAGTGCTTAATCACAGAGTTCAGGAATCAGGCTACAAATGCAGTGATGACATGTTTAAGTGGTTGTCCTCTTTCTGCAATTTTGCTGTGCGAGCAGCATTGCAAGCTGTCGTGCATCATCCACAGCCACAGTTACAATTTTTACCTAGCAATGATTCCATTGTAATTAATAGATAGTCCCACTGCATAAGGCAGAATACTGATGAGGAATTTGAAGGGCAGACAATAATTTAAGTATCTTTCATGAAAGTTTCACTTTACATTGAGCAAGCTGCATTCATCATGTTGCCCCTCTGTTTCCTATTCTTCCTGATTATTGACAAATCAAACTATCAGATTTCCACTCCGGTAGATCTTTTTTTACTCTGTTTTGTGTACTCCATCTCCTGCCTTTTCAAGGCAGACCACAGATAGAAGAGCCCATTACGCTTTTAGTTATCTTTGCTGTTATAACAGAATGGATGCAATTCTGTTCATGGTGCTATAACCATGTCTCCAGCTTATTAACAACCAGTTACAGAACATCCTGGATATAGTTGAAAACTGTTAAGTTAGATTTGATATAAACACATCAGTGTATGCAAAATTTTCTGCTGATTGAACTTCTCAATCTGTAAATGTCACATTTTGTAAGGTACTCAGAAATTCCAAATTTTCAGCTGTGGCTCAAAACAGGGTATATATCGAGAAGTTATTTTTTTAGAGTACCTACCAATTAGGAGATTAAATTACAGCAGCAATAACCTCACCAGAAAGAGCAAATTGATAAAAAGAGGTAAAAAAAAAAAAAAAGGTAACATGACCAGAAATCATTGCCTGATTCTGAATCCTGAAGTTGGTTTCAGCAGTGGCTGTGGCACACAGACAGATTTTTCTTTAAACATTTGGCTCCAAACAGCATTGCTCTCACTGCCTATAGGAGGGTTAGTGGCAAAATCCTTACAGATATCGATGTTGCAGGACAAGAACTAATAGCTCCTAGCTACACAACATTTGAAAACAGACCTATTTGCCATCTCTCTTCACAAAAAGAGATCTCCCTGCATGTCTCTTCTAGCTGAAGTTACAAGGAGGTTCAGAGTATGGGCATGTTTATAAAGTCAAGACATGTACTTTTTACCATACTGAACAGCAATGATTGGTTGTATTTTACCATTTAGCAGTCCATTATAAAATAAAACAATTGATTTGCTTATTTATGGAGTTAAGCTTCAGATAGTGAAAGAAAATGATTCAGAATGGAGTTTAAATGAACAAACCAGCCTTGAGGAAAAAAATCAGCTGGGATTTTACTTTTGATTTAAAATTCAGTTATCTTAAAACTCAGCATAATGCTGAATTGTGATAAAGAAAGGACAACATCCACAGCTAATTTAGGGTATGGGAACATGCAAGCTTTATAAGGTAGAGAACAAATTCTGGCCCACTTTCTGTCTACACAAACACCACTGATTCCAAGGGAACAGCAGCAGTTCTCCCTTCAGATTTCTTTTAACCAGTGTTATTTTTGGGGTTTCGTATTTCCATATCCATTTTGTCCTGGTCTTTCCAGCTGCTCTTGAGAACTTTATGAAGTTTGAGATTTTGGTGCTTGGCTAAAACACTAAACACCTATTGGTGCTCTCCCTCTACTCATTCCTATGTCCCTTATAGTCAGGGCAAAGGAGAAAAGCCTGAGGACCAGCTGATGAAGCAAGATCACAAAAGCAGGAAAGTGAGAGTTGGCTGCTGCCACCTCCCCACCAACACTCACTGTATGAGAACCAGGGCCTATAATCCTATATACATGCACATGGATGACTGTAGGGCCACTGATGAGTAGGAATGTTTGTCATGTGAAAAGATATCAGCTGCTTTTGGCTTCAAACTCAAGATGTCTGGTTTTAGCCTTTCTTCTGTCAGAGACACCTGATGGATCTGGACTGAATCCCACACTGATATATCACTAGTATTTAGCTAACTTTTCTGTAGACCATGTAGAATTAAGGAAAATGCTTAAATTTGTTTTCAATTGTTTAAAAAGCTTTGTTAAAGCCTCTCTTTTTCCCTTTCTTAAGGAAGATACTGATATCCTGAGAGCCATTAGAGAGAACGGAAAAGCTCAAATCCAAGGTGTAGGACAGAGGAGATGAGCTAGATGCTGTGCACAGAATAAGGACTCCTCTCTAATATTGGCTGGATATTTTCTGACAATCAAACAAACAAGAGACTGGTTAACAGAAATACTAACTTAAATTTAACAATAAAACCAGCCATTAGAGGTTTTTCCCCATGCCAAAGAGAACTTTGAGTAATTGTCAGCTTTTGTGAATCAGGAAAGAAGTGCAACTACCTCAGAATATTTTCCTGTTATGTACCACATAGTGACATACAAGATCAGTTTGTCGCTTTTCCCCCTTTGTCATATTGTACACCTCAAAAAATGACAAAACACTTTTAAAGGTAGATATTTGTTTCTCAGAACTCATGAGTAAACTCCATGTTTTTCACTAGCTATCTGAACAGAATCAAGTTGAGAACACTTTTTTTTCCTGTTTTCTTCTTGCTCTTAAGGGCTAGAAAAAACCGTAACACCACAAACACTGTTTGATTTGTTTTAAGTTAAAGACTATAAAGATTACCAGATTATTACCTTTCTCCAGGGTTAAACAAGTACTCTGAGATGATGCTACATTGCTTCTTTGCAGTTTAATATATTGACAAATCCCTGAAAAACCTTTTTTTAGAGGCATACTGACCTACAGAGGAAAAAGGAGTTGCAATTTCTTTTTAAAACTTGGAACATGGTAAATGGAAAAGGAAACTCTAATTTGATAATATTATTCATTAGACTTAAGCAAGCCAGAGGTCCAAAAGAAGTTATAGAAACTCGACCATTTGACCTATTTTAAACTCAACAAAGTAAAACATGAGAAATATACTATATGGAAAAAAAGTGTGCAAAGGTAATAGCAAAAGAACCAGATGTCTTTGTAGGGATTTTCAGTCTTTTACTTTAGCATCAGTATGATAAAGAGCAACATAAAAACCCGTCACCGCTACAGCCAAGCAAGCATACACTTTCAACACAGCCAAGATATGACACTTTTAGGAATATGGAGTGCATCCATTTTGTTCTTGTGTTTGTACGTTTCTGTAAGTATAGCCAGGTTTTTGCAAGGCAGAACACAAAGAGAAAGACCAGGAGGCTGGATATGCTGAGTGTCGTCTAGCAGGATATATTGGACTATTGGTTTCCCTCCAGATGTTATTCAATGGAGCCAGTATTTCAGTGGCCAAGTTTTACCAAGCTCCGTTACATCCAGTATAAGGTCCTCTATGACACGACCCAAGAAATTAAGGATAAAAGCACTACCTTAAGTTTGGTTGTGAATCTGGACAAATTCCTCTTGCAGAATGCGTACATTGACAAAAGACACACACGGAAGGTTGAATTAAGTGAAATATTACAAAAGTAAAAAATACATTTATGTGTATTAAAAAAAAATATTGTAAGAATTCCTATTATTAGGACATTTTCCACAGGCACTTAAAACTTCCACTGAAATCAATGGATCAGGTCAGGCACACAGTTCTGCTGGCAAATCTTATTAATTACTTCAGTGGTCAAATTCAGAAGCCTAACTTTTTTTTTTTTTTTTTTTTTTTTTAAATATTATGATCTATATGATTCTCCTCTTCTGGTGACCAACAAACCACTGAAACACCTAAATATCTTGAGTCTCAGAAAAGAGAGAGAAAAACTGCTTGGCATCATGTTCTCCTCCCTTCTTTTAAACTGAAAAAAAGGAATTTTACATTATCAGATTTCACACAGAATCTGTCCTCATGAAGAAACGAAAAGGTCAGAAAGTTGAAACAGACAACCAGACTTTTCCTCTGCAAGACCCAAACTGACTTCACAGAATCACAGAATGTTAGGGATTGGAAAGTACCTCGAAAGATCATCTAGTCCAATCCTTCCATGGGAGCAGGAACACCCAGATGAGGTTGCACAGGAATGAGTCCAGGTGGGTTTTGAACATCTTCAGAAAAGGAGACTCCACAACCTCCCTGGGCAGCCTGTTCCAGTGTTCTGCCACCCTCACTGAGAATAAGTTTCTTTTCCTATTTAAGTGGAACCTCCTGTGCTCCAATTTGTACCCACTGCTCCTTTTCTACCATTGGTTGTCACTAAGAAGAGCATGGCTCCATCCTCATGACACTCACCCTTTACATATTTATAAACATTAATGAGGTCATCCTTCAGTCTCCTCCAAGCTAAAGAGACCCAGCTCCCTCAGTCTTTCCTCATAAGGGACTCCACTCCCTTAATCATCTTTGTTGCCCTGTGCTGGACTCTCTCCAGCTGTTCCCTGTCCTTCTTAAACTGAGGGGCCCAGAACTGGACACAATATTCCAGGTGTGGTCTCACCAGGGCAGAGTAGAGGGGAAGGAGAACCTCTCTTGACCTACTAATCAAGCTCCTTCTAATACACCCCAGGATGCCATTGGCCTTCCTGGCCACAAGGGCACAGTGCTGACTTATGGTCATCCTGTTGTCCGCCAGGACCCCCAGGTCCCTTTCCCCTACGCTGCTCTCTAATAGGTCATTCCCCAACTTATACTGGAACCTGGGGTTGTTCCTGGCCAGATGCAAGACTCTACACTTGCCCTTGTTCTATTTCATTAAATTTTTCCACACTCAACTGTCCAGCCTGCCCAGGTCTCGCTGGATGGCAGCACAGCCTTCTGGCGTGTCAGCACTCCTCCCAGCTTGGTGTCATCAGCAAACCTGCTGACAGCGCACTCTATTCCCTCGTCCACATTGTTGATGAATATATTGAATAGTACTGGCCCCAGTACTGCCCCTTGAAGGACTCCACTAGATACAGGCCTCCAACTGGACTCTGCCCCATTGACCACAATTCCCTGGCTTCTTTCCTTTGGCCAGTTCACAGTACACTTCACTACCTGACCGTCCAGACCACACTTTCTCAGTTTAGCAGCGAGGGTGCTGTGGGAGACTGTGTCAAAGGCTTTACTGAAATCAAGATAGACCACATCCTCCATTCTGCCATCATCTATCCACCTTGTTATGTCCTCATAAAAGTCTATGAGGTTGGTCAAGCATGACTTCCTCTTCGTGATGCCATGTTGGCTGCCTCTAATGACCCTCATATCCTTGATATGCCTTGAGATGGCACCAAGGATAAGTTGTTCCATCACTTTCCCAGGGATGGAGGTGAGGCTGACCCGTCTATAGTTACCCGGGTCCTCCTTCTTGCCCTTTTTGAAGACTGGAGTGACATTTGCTTTGCTCCAGTCCTCAGGCACCTCTCTCTGCTAGTGGCCTAGCAGAACAAAATGGCAAAAATAGTTTCCGTTAGAAAATCCCCCTCCTTGGCTTCTCCACAGCCCAAAAAATATCTCTATGAGGAAAATAAAATGAGATGGACGGCATGTTTATCCGTGAAAAAAAAGTTTGCCTTTTCTTTCTTGTTCAAAACAGGAACATTCTCAAAGCTACTGCCTACCCTGCATAAAGGATATTTGTTTCTTTCTGTCACAGAACAGAGCTACATAGTAAGACAGAATTGATGGAGTGTACCTCTTTAGAAGAAGTTTCTTGCCAAATTTACAAATTCTAAGGTTCAAGAAATTAGCTTTGTTTCAGTTCTCCAGAAAAAAAAAATATATTTTTGTAGACTTCTTGATAAACTCCCATCACTCTTTATCACACTCAGGCAACTTCAACTAAAGGCCTTGCCACTGCTCCATCTATAATTCTAAACCATAGTATCAAATGACTTCACAACTGTCTCTCATTATCTTCTACCACATAAGATCCTTGGGATGAATGTACCATACTTACTTAATTCAGTAATTTTTTCCTGTTATGGAGAAACATAGAGCATCTACATACCAGGTTAAGATTCCTTGGAATGTCTGAGAAGGAGAACGCACATCTATAAATCATCTGAAAATGGACATGCACAGATGGTTTTAATTGACATAAGGACATGATTCATAACAGAATATAAGGAAAAAATCTAGTGACTTTATTTTGGCTTACTGATTAACTGTCCTGCACAATCTCTGCATGCAACCTATGTTGGGACTTAGTGTATTAAGCACCCTGCTGACAAATTGTCCAGAATTACAAATGGCTGACACCTCCACATCATGTTAATATTTTCAAAGCAGAATCTACCAGGAAGAAAATAAATAAATAAATAAATAAATAAATAAATAGCTTACTAGAGTTCTACCTAATTTCAAAGTTACACCCAGAATTTTAAAAATGCTCTAGATAGGATAATATACTACTACTGAGTGTGACTCCTGAGACTTGAAGCTCTGCTTGATGTTAAAGAAGCTCAGTACTTTCTACAATAGTGTTGTTTCTCACATGACTCTGTCAAATGTGACTTTTGGGTTGATGTTTCCTAAAGCAGGAGGTCTGCTTCGCAAGAGTTCTTCTGGAAGCTTCAGCCAAAAACATTTACCTGTTTCTAAGGAACAGACAGGGGAAAACACAGGATTTTTGTTCCTGCTGAAAAAATAATATATTAATAAGCTTTTCTTATTAATTTGGTCATGAAACAAAGTCTAGGGTTAGGCAGGGAAGTTATTCTCTGTCATGTATAGTCTTTCAACTACACCTGTAAAATCCACTTATACTTGACCCACCCAGATTCCTATCAACAACAACAAAAAAAAGACTATTTAAGCAAGCCCAGCATGAACTGGAAGTTGGAATTGAGCTGCAAATTTCCCTGAAGACTCCTCCTGTTCTCAGTTCACTGTAACATGCAGCTGAGCAAAACATTTCCTGCAATTAAAGTATAAGAGAACTTGCAATGACACTTTTCATCCTCCATGACGCTTTGGCTTAAATCTGAAGGAGAAGAATCTGTAATTGTGAGGACGGAGATCAGCTAGAGACTGAGAAGCAAAGCATTTTGTAAGAGGAATCAAGAGTACCACTGGGCCTACTTGGCCAAATACAAAGGATGAAAACACATACAGCAGGTGGGGGAAATTGCCCAATGGAAATATGTGTGGGAGCAGAGACGGGAAGGCAACAAAATGTTGATACATCCCTTCAGGGGCAGGATCAGAGCTCCAAATTGCCAAACCAGTTTGTCATTAGGAATAAATTCAACACTTAACTTACCTCATGACGTTAAGACATCTTCAGAGGTGTCTCCACCACCAACAGAAGCAGCATAAACTACAAGGTTGTATAAGACATCTACCCTCCAGACAACATGAATTAGGTATGGTAAGGTAGTTCCTATTGGCAAAGTTGGGCTTAGGCTACATGAATACATGAAAATTCTGCAGCAGAGTTAGTGAGAAAATTAAGTTTTTCTGGGCAATGCACAAGCCAGGTGAGACTAACATCTCCTTCTAACCCAACTTCTTTTATCCTCCTGTAGCCATGAGTAGATGTCTAGGGAAAGCAGTAATGAAGGAATATTTCCCTCAATGCACTCTTGCAGTCTTGAGTCAGATAACAGGAACTTCCTGACCCAAACCCACTGTCTCAGCGATAGGTATCTCTGTTTTTTATTCAATGACTTTACTTGGTTACTTTCAGAAGCCAACCCAATTTCAAGTATCCACTGTCCCAGGCCAGAACATTCCTTAAGGCGAAGTTACTCCCTTTTGTTTGGTTCTGAGCCTGCTGCCGGCCAGTTGCATTTAAAGCCCCAGCTGTTGTATCAGAAGAGACAATGAACAACCATTCCCTCTTCTGCTCCCTTCTCCATCACATTTATCAGTTTACAAACTTTTGTCCTTTTGTTCCTAAATAACCTGTTAACTTGTTTCTATTTGATCATTCCTCATACAAAAATGGTTCCTTATTGCCTTTCTCTCTTTCTCTTCCAGTCCTTTATCCTATTTAGCAGACACAGAAGAACTGAACACCAATCACTATTAAAAAATATAATATAAATACAGATACAATATACAAATATAATAGAAAGATTTGTATTTTTCAGAATAATTCTAAATAAGTAAGAAAATGCTGGCTCCTCACATCTGTGCCCCTGTTCAGTGTTTTCATACAGGTATTACAGACAGGATTTGAAGAAAAAAATTTCTAAGGGGAAGGAAGATACGCATCCTTCTGGAAAAGCTCCAGAAAAGGAAGATATTAAATGTATAGTCCAGGTTCATGTAGTGAGGAAGCAAAGGAAGATGGTTGTTTTGACAAGATAAGCAAATAGAGAGAGCCTCCAAAGAGAGAATAAGAAATTTTAATTTGGTGACAGAAAGCTTACTGGGAATAGCAGTGAGGAAGGAAGTATAATCACTCGAAGATTAACTACAGTGTTCATTCTGGAGAGGTGAAATGGAGTCAGGAATAGCAGAGACACTAACAGGAACAATAAATAAAAGTGGGGAGCATAGAAAAGCTTTGGTGTGTTTGAGGGCACAAGTACTAATGCTAAAAAGCAGAATACAGGCCTTCAAAAATTTAAGATGTCTTTCCTCCTCTTTCTCCAAACATGTTCAGTGTCAGTGAAGTTCTGGGGCAGAGCACATCAGGGTGGTCTTGCCAATATCAGCTGATTCAGCAAACAGCAACATTATATAATGAGATTTCAAATAACAGGGTTTTCTTCAAGGTATTCAGAAAGCAGAGTGGAGAAAGAGGTAGGTATTAGATACATTGAAACAAAACCTACTCAAACTGTTCTGCATTCCTGAACATTAGCCCTTACAGGCCTTGCAATTGTGCAGGACAATCATCTTAACAAGCAAAATCTTGAACAAGTAATGCTAAAGCATTTGAATGGGCTCTAGAGAGCCAGTATAACAACTGGCTTAGAGAAAGCAGATCAAGCAAAGCAACAAGATTATTACAGATTCCCTAAACAGAAGTTAAATGCTAGCAGAATACTTCACAACCCTGAAAAAATAATGATCTCCAAAACAGGCAGCTTTTCACCAAAGGGCCAGTTTAAATCTTCATCTGTTTTCAAGAGTTACGTACATTTTCCGTTGCTGACAATGAGATCAGTCTTGGGTTCCAAGCACAGGTCTAGAAGCCATTATACCAAACGACAAAAGCCGTCACACACAAATTACATTGGAATGCCTATTCTGGGGGCCAAATTTAACATTTTATATTTGGACAAACTATTCAGGAATACATTTCCAAGTTAGCAGAAAATAAAGAATTTTATTAAAAGATAGCAAATAAATAACAAATGTATCTTTTCCAGTATAAATACTTGGGCAAAGAATCCAAAAGTTCAGGAAGTTTAACTTCAGGATATTTCAATCCGTTTACGTTGCTGATCCAAAATTTAAAAAACTTATTTTACATGTTTTAGAGAGGTTTGGAGAAAGTGGATGTAGCATTTCAGCTCATGTTCTGCTGTTACTGCAAAGGCCGGTGTTTGGGGAATGATTTACAAAAGTGCAAAGAAACACTCAGTCACTCTTAAGACCCAGCAGAAGTTGACTACCTAATTCCACTGTGTGTTTTTAAAAAGCTCTCTAGATATCTAGCAACCTAGCGCTCCACACAGCAGCTCAAATACAGGCTAGACACCATAAAAATGGTGTAAGTGTTGTCAAGAGGGGATGTTGGCTACTGCACTGTAAACTGCTGTGCAAACACTGTTCCCTGGTAGAGGGAGCAGGATGCAAAAGCCAATGGAAGAATTCTTCCTCCACAAGAGCAAGCGAAAGACTAACACAGAGGAGAACTGTGGGAACACACTTAAGAGAAAAAATAATAATCCTTGGCATCTGACACTTACAACAGAAGCTCTGATAATACAGAAACATCAGGATGTTACTTATTACATTGCTGCAAAACTCTACGTGTTTTAAAGTGCATAATGTCCCTTTAAATTCGACCATACAATTTTATATAAACCTCTGCATAGAGAAGAAATTAAATGTACTACAGATCATGTTACATAAACTGTGTAACAGATGCTTTATATTATTTTTTTTATTCTAGGATAAGGTTTTATTCATTCCTAATCAAATGTTTATATGACTAAAATTTGGGTTAACTTGAAATTATGTGTTTTATTTGAATTTTTGAAAACGTGTAATGCCCATAGTTGTCCTGACTGTATTTAAAAAACTGAAGTCATTAAAATATTTTCCAGTCTAAAAGGGAAGACAAAGTTGAATGTGCTATATGGAAACAACTTACTACTAGATGTACTCATGCCACGTAGGAAACAATATCGATCCTTTAAGAAGGATTATATAATATGAAAAAATACACATCAATAACACACATCACGAGAAAATAAAACATATCAAGGATATATCAAGAAATATGTCATATTTGTATTTATTTTCTAAAAGAAAAAAAAAAGCCGACAAAATGGATTAAAGAGAATTAAATTGATTTTATAGTTTTTAAAAAGTAAAAGAAAGGAAGCCTGCTAGCATGAGGATTCTTAATCAGAATTTAAATGGGAAGTACCAAATTATTTGAGGCATAGATTGCAAAAAGCAATCTTTTCCCAAGTTAGCCTGTCTTGAGACTTCGAAGTTCAGTGTACTTTTTAAATTTCAAAACTGCCGAAGTAATATTTCCAGTGAGTTTTCTAATGACAGTTGGTCCATGATGGTGTATTTTTTGAAGTGTCTATCTTCACTTCAAGAGCTCAGACAAAAGAGTTTATTGGTAGGCTATCAGAGCAAATCTTGGCTAAGCATCACTTAAATGAAGACACCAAGGAAACAGAAGATATCTTGTAGTTGTGATATTCTGTCTTCTACCATGGGGAGTAATGCTTGTTGTTGAGGCTATGGCATCTGCAGCAAAGAGGCCTACAGAATAGATGTTAAGTCATCTAAACTAATCATCTACTATGTATTGGGCTTTCAGTTTTAGGGATCTGGATTCATTGGCCCAGGTCAGCCAGCCTGTATTATTCTTAGCTGGTTTTTGAGATGAACAATTAAGGGAAGCCAAGCAATGATTTTTTCCTAATATTACAAACATGACAAATTTCAGAGGAAAGAGTGCCTGAGCAGAGGAGAAAAATCTGTGCCTGTGTCTGTCAGAACAGCTGTTCATTCACTTTCCAATTGTTTGTAACCAGCATCATCCAGAGGGGTTGAGTTTGTACCTCAGCTCCAAGCCTCTGAACAGCCTTGCTCCACTCACACTAACCTCTTCTAGGGGAAGTGTCCATCATTATATTGTCTGATTAAAAAATCAGTTCAGTTGCAAACATAACCTTCCAACAAATTATTATTTGTAGAGAGATTTCCCCTCAATGTAAATGAGAGCTATCAAAAGAAATAAAGATGATGCTGTGATGATATAAAAACAACAGTGAGTTATATCTGTCCCATGCTACTTTCAAGGGTGGTACGTATGTTTCAGAAATAACCTGGTAAATGTATTGTATCACTTCAGCAGACAGAAAATCTCATCTCTTGTCTAAGTCAGTAACCATGTGGCATTCACACAACAGTACATATGGTACATGCCTGCAATCCCATGAGTGTAGCAAAGAAAAAACAGAAGCTCCCAAGCTGTGAAGTTCAAATCCAGACTACCCCCAAAATTCAAGATAGCTGAAGCCAGATTTTGTTTCAGCACAATAGAAAGTTTGGTGCCAGCTGCAAATTTTGGTTATATAAATGACTGTTTGTGAAATGCAAGTGTTTTCACCAACTAGGCTTCAGTTTGATCCACAAGCAAGATATGGAACAACCACAAAAGTTCAGATATTAATTTGGGCCCAAAGTATAGGTCAAGACCTATTTGGTCCAAAGTGTGCAAAAAGTGACACTAATTTGTTCTATGGTACAGCTGACCTAAAGAGCAAAAAATTTGGATAAAAGTGACAATTATGGTTCTCTTTTACAAAAGTGCACAGTTGTGATATAAAAATTGGCCATGTGACAGACTCCACAAGAACAACAAAAAATTGCTCCAATGGTTAACTATTAATGAAAATGTGCATCTTCTTTCTAATCAAACTTATCCAGGTCCCAACCTGCAGTCACTGTATCTTCTGACAGCTTTTCTCTGCTAGAACAGTGATCTCAGTTTTCAAGTTTTACTTGCCTGACAGGTATGCATCAGCAACGACTGAAGTACCCATTAAGGTTCTCATAGTCACACTAAACAATATAAATATAAACCATACGTATTTCCTAATCCCTCCTTGATCCTGACATTTGTTTTCTGATCAGCTTTTGCCAATCCAACCTGAATTTTTGATGCTTGGGCACACTAAAACCCAACAGCCATCAAGACCAAAATCAATGTGCCTCAAGATTTCTTTGCTTATTTATGTACGGATCATATCAGCTCGTTTGGCCACAGCAATGGTCCAGAAGGTAGCAATCAGTTATTATGCATTTTGATTCCCAGTTCTTTATTCACTATTTCCAAGTCAGAGACCCCTCTCCTGTAATTACAGCTGTCCCCCTGGCTAATAGATGTAGGAATTATTTGTCCATATTCAGACATACTATTTGTTGCATCCAGATGACCATATGATCTAGTTTTCCTTTCTCATTAATCACTCCTCAGTCTTTATGCCACTATTACACCATCAGTAAAGCTTTTACATTTTATTCCAGCATGTTAACATGGACAAATGTTAGACATAATGTTAATGCCAATTAAATAGGATTAGTACCTTTTGCAGATAATATCAAGCTTATGATTACAGAGAAAGATGGTATTTCCACCAGAATGAGGACAGCAACATGACCTAAAAAACTTTTTAAAAACTTCAAACCCTTCAAGGAATATATCCTGCCAAGTTCTAAGGTCAGAGTCTCTTGTTCAGGAGAAGATATGGAACAAGAAAGGCACTGAGAATTTTGCAAAGTTCTCAGGTTACTTTGTAATTCTTCCAATTCTCCTTTTCCAGCCCTCCATCCAACATTATGGGATGAAACCATCTGAAGGAATGAGTTGGAAAAGTCTGAAGAATAACTTGAAACTCTTTTTGGCTTCTGGAAAATTCTGAAATCCCTCCTATTTAATTACACCACAGCTTGTATAACACTTTGGCTGTATTTCCTTCTCTGCTTTGTTTTGTTTGTGTTACTAAGAATATTTGCATGAAAACAGGATATTTGTTTATTAAGAGTTCATCATCTCCTGCTGTGTATTCCCCACTTAAACTCATATTCCTTAACATTTATTAGCAGAAGGAGACCATAAATCCTGTTTCCCGTAAATGTGCCTGATAATAAAATGAGCAAAGAAACAAAGTGAAGTAGAGAGATTCAGGGAGAAAGAGAGTAAGTGAGAAGGAGAGACTAGATGATACATACTGTAAATTCTGTCTTCCAGGTGCAATGGCATAAAACATTCCCCATGCCATGTGAACTTTTCTTTAGAATTTTTTATCCACCCTTCCATTCCTTAGCTGTCATCCTTCAAACTGGGCAGACAAAGATTAAAGTCCTATCTTGTCATCAGAAAGTGAATGAGTAACACCCTCACCCCTAATTTTCTCTAAAAAGAATGCCAACTTAAAGGAGGAATATGCGACATGGAAAAGAAGTATTCACATTGCCCACACAACAGCTGAAGAAAAGATTTAAGTGTTTGCCAAGAAAAGACTAAGCAAGCCTCAAGTACAGTCTTAGGTTTAGCTCATACTGTCTTCTCATTTATCATTTTTCTTCAAAATGTGGTTTGCATTTCCAAGATGTACTAGATTGATAGATTCTCACATGACTGAACATGTTTACAATTTTGCAGGCTTTTTTTAGAGTGAAAATCTGCAAAGATCTACAAGTAGTTGGCTAGAGAAAATGAGTGAGGAACTGTTCTGGAGTGCTAAGCAATAGTCCAAAGCATTAACATACAAAACACGCACCCAAAGGATTTCCACTTACCCTTTTCAGGATAAAAATGGAGATTAAATGCAGTCAGTAACCATCTTCAGTGCTAGACATTTATAAATCTGTGGATATTTTACTTCCAAATAGGAATCTAGGCATGAGAAAAAAAAAATGTAAGAAAAGGACTGGGAATGATTCCCCAACTCTGGTATACAGTACAATCAGTATTGTATGATCATATCTTCAGAGATGTTAAGCAAACAAAACCACCCTAAAAATAGGGTAGATGTTGCCTTTAAGAAATCATGTGATAAGCTTCATTGGGTGTTAAAATGTATCTATCCATGCTGGTCCCAGCTAGCATAAAGCCAAGGACAACTTACTAAAATTTAAGAGTAGTAGTTTAAATGCTATTTAAGAATCATTTATATTGGTTTCATGAGGCATGTCAGTTGTATCCCTTTCTCTTTCCTTTGTCTTTCTTGAAGCATCACTTTGTTCCGCCTAAAGCTGATCTGTCCTTCTAGACTCAAACCATATATTTTCACTGATGCAGGTATGAATTCTGCAGCTACACCAAATTGCTTCTCAACCTGTGGAAGTTTCACATACACAAAGTGAGTCCTACAATTCTGCCAGTTAAAACTCTCATTGGTACAAGCAACTTGACAAAAGAAAACAAGAAACTGAAGGTTAAGGCAGTTACATATCAATCCAAAGACCAATGGACTGTCTTGTCACCTGTTTTCTTGTGATGCTTGTTAGCTTCTTCAGGAAGCTGATGGACCTGATGATGGACCAAATCCTAAGTTAAATTTTTCAGCGTGCTGTCTCTCACAGTATCCGGCAAACAATCTCAAGTTAGACAAATATTAATTGACCCACTCCCTAGAAGGGTGAATTGCTTGAGCTGGGCTTAAGCTCTGAAATGATGGGGACTTTGTCTTTTTGTCCCCCTTCACAAAGAATGTACCACAATTCCCAGAAAATGAACATGATTTTTTTCTTTCTAATAAAATGAGTATCATTTTTTTTGGTTTCTTATGTGTGAAATCAACACTTTCACAAGCAATCCCAGTTGATGGGTGCAGTGCAAGAAACTAAATTCCTCACTTTCTTGAAAATTACAAATACCAGGAAGTAACAGAATATAACAAACAACAGGCAGAGTTCCTACAAAACATCCAAAATATAAGGATTTATTAACTGGATTAGTAGGAAAAAATATACAACTGCAATCCATGGTCCAGACATGAGTCATGAATGCAGTTCTCCATTATTTGGTTTTGTGGCATCCACTATTCAGCATCATGCCCACTGCTTTCTTCATGCTCAATTAGCCAAATGGTCTTGTCATGACACAAATCTCAAAGACTGTCTCTCTTGTTTGGGAAAGATGGTCTCCGATATGGGGAGAACAGCACCTGGGATGAACTCCCTTTGGGCAGAAACCCAGGAAAATGGACACAGAAGGTGTTGACATGAATTCCAGTAGCTACCGCAGTAGAGACAGTCAGGTCATCCAAGACCAGGCTCTTGTTTCACAGCTTAAAACATTTGCAAAACCCGATCTCCTCCAGAGATGAACTGTGGGATGTCTTCTCTTATTCCACTTGCTCCCTTCAGGAGGTCTAAGGACAAGACCTCTACTGACAGTTCCTTACCTTTAGTGGTCCATGCTCACCGGGACACAGGCAGAGAGATACAACCTAAAAGAACATGAATTGCTCAAATTTTAATCAGAGACTTGACTACCTGCCAAACTGCCCCAGAATTGGTAAGGAATCAAAAGTTCTTAAATCATGTTTTAGACACAGGCTTTAAATCATTTGGACTTTACATTTATAATAAACTACATGCTTTATATTTTTATATATGAAACTCCATCAGTAACAACTAAAGCCAAACACTCTCTAAAACCAAATTATTCCCATGACTAGAAGTGCAGATTTTTTAACTGTATTAGAACAGAATTTGAACAAAAGAAGTCATATCATTATTCCAAAATGGTAACTTGCAAATTTTAGAGACAAAAAGTTGTCAGCCTCAGATACCTGCTGTGAGACTCCTAGTTCCAGCACCTACTTTCAGAAGCAATGAGACTCCGCAAGTTCCTCTGTGGACAGATGTCTAAAGAACTTGAATAATCCTTATTTAAGATAATCTCAGCTTTACAACTCTTGCCATTTTCCATTGTAAGGATACAAAGTGCTAACTATTATGTCTGATGTATCTTGTTGGGAATTTGGGACCTGCATGACTTATGTTAAATAATATTTGGATATTTCATATTTTTCTTGGACTCATCTACACATTTGTCTTGGTGCCAGAATGAGGAGAAAATTAAAAAGATTTTAAGAGATCCCAGTTCTCAAACCATTTAAGCTACAGTGCTGAATGTTTTCTCATTACTTAACTCCAGTAAAAGAAGACCAACATGGTTCATGAAGACATGGAATTAGGTGCCATATTTTATTTCAGAAAGATTAATAGCCGTCACAACCAGAGAAAGCAGATTCTTTTGCATTATGACACGAACAGCAGAGATTACAGCTATGATGTAGGCCAAGATGTAAGGACACACATTTTTGTCTGAATGCTTACCCACAACCTCAGGATCAGCATCAAGTCATCAGTATATAAAGCCCAGACCATACAGCAGGATCTGCTTGTGCAGATTTCTAATTCCTGTGTGGCATCCCATTAAGTTCAGTGAGACTGTGCATTGGATAAGAGTTCAGTGCAAGATCGGAGCTTTGATTGCAAGCTCTTCGCTGCACCAAGATTGTCTAATTCTATGCTTTATAAAGTGCTGTGAACATCTATAAAGCTATATAAAAGCATAATAAATAAAGTGACAACAGAAGCAATAAAGCAAACGTAAGGCTAGTGGATTCAGGCAGTGTTGGATGCAGTAACCAGCCACCATATATGTAGCTACTGGAAACCATACGGGTCATATCAGACAGCAGCAGCAAAAATGCCTTTTCCATAAAGCATACTTATCCTAACATTTTGCCAGGTTTGTGTTATTTTCCTGTACCATTATGTGTCGGCTAATCTGTGCACGACATATTCCAGCTTCATGCGAATCAGCCTTTTTTAATAGGTAAAAATTAATCCAAGGTGTTTAATGACGTCCAACCCAGTTAGGATTTCCCCCTGTATTTACAAGTCACTACAAGGGGACAGTGAAAGAAACAGGGATGTTACTCATTGAATACCCATTTAACCAAGAAAAATAGTATCTCATCAGTGGTTTTGTTACCAATGTATTTGCACACAATAGAAGATTTAGCAAGCAGAATGAGTTGGTTTGTTTGTGATGATCAAGCAGAGAGAGAGTCTAAAATTCAGCTGCAAAGATCTAGTCACAACTTACCAACATTTTTGTGAATACCCACTAATTCAGACTCCTCCCCCCAGTGCTTTTCACAACTATGCCAATTAAATGCGTAAAAAGTCAATAGTGAAAGTTTATCAGAACCAGTGATCTCCACATGCAGGTAATAAAGATACACGTCTCTTCACCTGAAACACTATTTCAGCACAGGACTCCTGGAAGCTGGCAGAGCTCCCTTAGTAGCCAGATGAGGAAACCTGAACTGGCCATGTTTTCTTCTGTTTATACTAGACAGGAGACCAAGGGAGAAATTCGGATTCATGCTTAGAATTTCCCAGTGTTTGGAAATACTGTTCCAGTGTTTGGAGTTTTTATCTCTGACTTGTCTCTAATCAACGTGTACGTATATACTTTGAATCGGATTCTATGAAAAACAGTCATTTAAATATTTAATGGAGATCAGAGTAACTTTGGTTTTATACTTCTCTACAGCTTTCTTTCCTGCATCTTGCAAATCAGTAGCAAAACAAAGAGAGAGAGAAAGCTGAAGGATCTTCCTTAAGAATTATTTTCTTCTTTAAGACAGGTTTAAGTTTCTCCATAATTCAAAATGACATTAGAAAAATGGCAATACAGATCCCAAACTCTGGGTACAAACATGTAATCTCAGTTGAAGCTAGAACCCTCTAAAGCAGGAGTGTCCAACTCCTTTTCACCGGAGCGAAGATCCATTACTAAGGATAAGCATGTACAACTATGTTAGCATGCATTACAGAAAAACAGGAAGAGTTTATAAGGGTGAAAGTTGCTGCTGGTGACCCAAAATCCACACACTAAGCATTCGAGGGACAGAATGGTGGGGGTTTCCGATTTTTTTTTGGTTGTTGTTTGGCAGTTTGTTTATTAAACTTCGGGCTGGTTAAGTCCCATTGCCTGAAAGCCCTATAACAGCTGGAGTGAATTAGACACAATGCTGGAGTGTATCTTACAGTGTAGATTCATGTGAAAGGAATTTGGCTCATGTGCTCTGAGATCACTTGCCACTGCCTATCAAAGCAAAGCAAATGGGGACAGCCAGAAGATTCTCTTCAAAAGGGCACTCCTGAGCTGAACTAAAATGTGTAGGTAGATACTTCCTGTGCATGTTCTTTGAGGGGAAAAAAACAAACAAACAAAACAAAAAAGAAGCAATGAAGAGACTGGTAGAGCTCACTGACCCACAGAAGATTTTCTAGTGGTTTGCAGGGACAATGGCTATTAAAAAAAAACAAACAAACAAACAAACAAACAAACAAACAAACAAAAACTAATAAATCACATGAACGGAAAACTAAGATAACACTATACCTTCCCTGTAATACAGTTTTTCCTCACACCAATTGGTCTGACTTCACCAACAGGTCTGCTATGTAAATACAAATGGAAACAGAGGTAGTACAAGTAACTATTAAATTAATAAACTGAGTAGTTACATAATCCTTCTGCTAAGTTATGATCACATTACAGAAAATTCTGAGAAATCTCACCCTAAGTGATTCCTATACTGTTTCCTTTCAAGCTTCCTTGCAAATGACCCAGTGTGTTGCCTTTGGTGTTTTGGTAGGAGACTACACACTTACCTTGATTTACTTAGCTTAATCAGAAAATAAAAACAACAACAACAACACCATGCCACACACCTTTGCATTCAAGCAATCTGACATGAAGTAGATTATTTCTCTGTAGTCATCAGTGTGTAAAATCAAAGGTAACAATAAGGTTTGTTTTGTTTTGATTTTTAATTAAAGTAAAACTGAACATTTCTCCATACCCCCTTTTCTGTAAAATCTAAACATCTGCTTAAGATCCTGATGCAGTAACATAATATGTCTGCAGCCTTCATAGTTATGAATAAATGCATCTTAAAACACAATACTGTAAAAACCATTCCTCCTCCGTTTGCCTGCCAAATTCAGAGTTCAGAAATCTCTGACCTGAGTCCTCTAATCAGTTTCTGGCCCTCTCACCTCCCTCGGGAGCTGCAAAGGTGGAGGAGGCTGGCCGGGGCCGGCACTGCTCCCTCATCCTGCAGGAGAGCCCTCCCTGGCACATGCGTGCCAGACCCAGAACCATGCCAGACCCAGAACCGCACTGTGCTTACTGCTGTAGGCCCTGGCAAAGGAAGACTTGTCGGGGGAGATGGGAGACATGACAGGGCCATGGTCAAGCCAGCAGAGCTCAGGCGGGGAACGCACTTGAAGAACCGAAGCATATCTGTGCATTTCAAACCTCCTGGGAATTTTGTTTGGCATGCGAGGATCACAAGCAGTAGTGATGTCTGGGGTTGAAATCAACTTATCTAAAGAACACCTTCGATCTGTTGCACTAAGGTCAAAGGTATCCCCTGAATATACTATTGAGGGCTCAATAGCTATAAAAGCTTGAAAATTATTTTCAGTGTACTTCATTATATCAAAAAGAACAGTTAGACCAAATAGAGCCTTGAATCCAATTAGGCAGAACTCGTAGCTGTGTTTTAACATCTTTCTGCTCAGGTTACACTTTGTGAACTGAAATTAAAATCTCCTCACAAGGCTATTCAGACGTATCCTACAAACAATGGTAGTGCTACTCCCATCTCACAAAGATGAAGGAAGGTAAAACAACACTTCGTACCTAGCTTGTCTGTGCACAAGAAACAAAAAGGAAATTGAAAAAAAAGAACTGGATTTTACTTATTTCTGAGCTAGTCCCAGATTAAAGATCAATTTAACTCACTGTTCTTAGACAAGGACTATGGTCCTCATTACCTGGACTGTGAAGGAAGTTTTGTGGATATATTTTAAAACTCTACTTCAGAGTTATTTAATTTAGAATTGGCTTAGTCAGTGACATTTCTGTACATTATTTCATGGATCATAGCTGTGCATGAATGGAAATATACTCTATTTGATGTTTAAATATCAACACACCTTGTGAATATCACAGTGTTCAAGCAGCTGTTCTAACAAGAAACACCTTTAAGTCTGGAAGGCTTTTTAGCTGAATCCATTTTGTTTATCTCTGATAGACTATTTCTGATTAGTTACCTAGTATGAGTTACAGAGTTATCAGCTCTTTATGAAAGGGCTAACCCCCCAAACCTGCTATTTTTCTAGGGGATAGGGGTATTTCTTTGTTATATTTCACTTCATTGTCTTTTGTTTCATTTTCTCCTGGTAGAAGACCCTGCCAAATATTTCAAAGCCCTCTTGGCAAGTAGTAAAATCATTTGGACAGAGTATACTGCAATTAGAGCTTTTTGGCAGGTTTCATGTTTTGGATGCTGATGAGAAGAGTATCAACTGTAGCGCAGTGGACCAGTTCATAATTTCAGATTATTTTCTGCCACACAGCACCATTGCTACAGATTGTGTTTACTTGAAAAATCAGCAAGGAGACACATCCCAATTTCTATGTTAGTTTTTTTGGGGGTTTTTTGAAGTGCAGATAACACCAAAAAAATCAGGTTTTTTCCTCATGTCTGTCACTGACTCAAAACTAACCCATGTTATCTTATTTCTCTTCCTAACCTTCTGTTTCTTACCTCCAAAATGTAATATCTTATCACTTATACAAGCAAAGGTTGTAAACCCCACAACCTCATTTGCATTGCTGTCATTAGAGGCCAAACTCAATTATTCTCTCTTTTGTTTGGCTTTGGCACCAAAAAAATCCATGAACATCCCACTAAGTCACATTTTTTGGGTGGCAGAGGTGGCAAGGACCAGGGTTGCAACCTCATGCAGGTTTCTGCACTCCAGAAGCCATATGATGTTTTTATTGGATCCTGTTTTAAATTTGTGTCAGCACTTCCTTTATAAATCCTTATTTTGATATGGATTATAAACTGCTCATAAAAAATCCATTCTAGACTAAAAGACTATTTTGTTCATGTGGGGAGGCGTTAAGTACCAGACTGGATGATTTGGTCTTTCTAGACCCTAAGATTACAAACAAAACACCCTGTGAGAGTTCAGTAACGTTTTTACCAGTCAGTGACTTGTTCTCTTTATGCTTTACAGTTAAAGTATTACGCAGGCTGTTTGCTAGAGTTTTTATTTCACCTACATAGCTTTTCCAATAAAAACTTCCAATGAAACCTTCAGCAACAGACCACAATGCAAGACATGCCATTATACAATTTCTTCCCCTGCTAGGAAAAGTCCTAATGCTTTCTGCTATTTCTTCCTCACAGAGTTATCACCTTCTGAGAAAAAAAAACTCATAAAACTAAATCAGGGTCAGAAGGTACTGAGGTCAAAAAGGGGTCAAGATCCATGTCCTCATGCTCAGGGAACATTGTTTTTCTTAAACCTTCTGTCTACCTTGTGGTATTTCACAATAAAATAACATTGTGTTTTTACCTGTCACTGTAGACAGCATTGCTCAGGAATCAGCGCCTCACTTGGTAGCATTTGCAGTTCCTCGTGATGATCTCTACCACATGCCATGATTCCTTCTGCAAGTAGAGCTCTGTTGAATAGACCTTCATAATGAAGTTAGGAATTACCAAGACAGTTTTAAAAATGCAGCTTCCCCACACCCTCCGGCCCCTTGTTCTCCTGTCTTCAGAAAGGATACATTTGGTTTCTGAAGGCAAAACTTGGCTAATTAACCCACCATAAATTGTGATTTCTCCAAAATTGTCTCATTCCCAATGATCTCACATTGCAGAGCAACCTAAAGAAGAAAGCGGGACTTTCTTGGTGCACTTCTCCTTAGTCACAGGGTACCTTTGCTGTTTGCCTTCCCATCCTTCACACACCGTGAAGCACCATTAGCATGTTCAAGGAAAATGCACACAGCCCTCACTGTGAGCCTCCTATTCCCTGTGCACCACGTTGCATTTGACAGACAACACAGCAATACACAGAATTCACATGCAACACCTTCAGGAATAACCAGCTGCCTCCATGAGTCCTCCAAGAGAAGCAGAACAAGCACATCTTAGGAATCTTAAAACTGAAAATGCTACAGAAAGCTGACACTGATCAATACGTAGTTTTATAATAAATAAAAAGCAATCCCCACAATAATATATAATACTGTCCACAGAACTGCATTGAGTTTAGCTTTCTGAAAGCACTGAACTAGATTCACGTGTTGCAGGGAGAGGAAACTGTGCAGCCTCTGGTGGTGCTGTTTTCATGATTAACATAAATAATTTGATGTGAGTGTTCTTGGCAACATTGGTGGCTGAGTACTGCAGAAGCTGGATAATGCTTCACTGATGATTTGCAGAAATCCTTGTATGTTTATATCTTCAGCAGGCCATCAAATCTAAGATACGCTTTGGTCAGTTTAATAAGTTTCTTGGGAAGCAAAGTAGTGCTGCCATTATCAAGGATGCTTGCTTCTGCCTAACGACTTATATCAGCTTTCTATATTTGGGTGATAGATGTGCTTGAACATTATGCATAATACATCACTTACACAATAGGATTATGACTTGTTATTGATCTCCATCACTTTCATCACCACATCCACATCAACTATTTTTATCAACCTCAATAACCGGTTACATGTATGTATATATGCAGTGATGTACAATTTCAAGAAAGCTTACAAATCTTGCTCACTGTATTCTGCATTTTCTGTTTGGTCAACTCTATTTTACAGTATTTGCTTCTTAAAGTAAAGTTGGTTTTGTAGGTCTTTTTGTTTGATTGGGTGGTTTGGTTTGTGTGTGTTTGTTTGGTTTTTTTTCCTCTTTTTTCTCCTGTTATTGAATATTAACACCTTTCTTCATTAAAACTCATAGATTTTCTTTTTTGACCTTCTGCAAGGAAGAGGTCTCCATTAACAGTATTGAAATATTAAGGAGCTGGTGGATTCTTTGATTTCAAATTAGCACCACCACATACAATGGAAAAAATCCATGTTTAAAGTAGATACATTCATAAGAGTTAAGTACTAAAAGTTTAAATATGTATGGACATACTTGCCACATTTCCCCCTAGAAAACACCAATCCCGGCTAGACACCATGGAATGCAGAGAAATTAAAAAACAATTTAAAATTATGTAAAATGAACTGCATAATTTTCATCCGTGTCTTTAGCGTGCTTTTCTTTTTTTTAATTAAATCCATGAGATTTACCAGTCAGATACCTGCAAAGATCTGGACCTCTGTTCTCTGCAGGGTTTCAGCTCCCAATGTTTCACTTTCCCCTTGTTGCAATATGTTGATAGAATAATAAATAGAGGTGGAATTGCAGCATCTTTCAAAGGTTTTTGGTTTTCTTTTTTTTCTCCTTAAGTCCAAAGCCAAGTACAGCATTAGAAAAAAACAATTATACAAACTATTCTGTATCTTTACTAAAGAAAAGTAATTCCTCACACATACATAGCCAGTCACTAATGGAAACCGGAAGCATAAATCACAAACACATCACAAGCACATTCCCCAAGAAGACCAGTTCTCCAGAAGACTGAAGATGGGGTTAAAACTGCAGCTTCCTCTAATAAATGAAAGGAAAACCTGTTTTTGCTTTGTTTTACTTCATAAGCATGTAAATGACAGAGGTCATTCCTAGTGCTAACTTCATGCTTCAAGGAAAAGAATTTTCTTCTGCAGAAAGCATTCCACACTTAGCATACTGCATCTAGCAAAAACAGAGAACAATAAAAACCCCATTATCTTAATGACTACAATTAGAAAAAGAAAATAAATGGAGATAAGTTTTATAGATTGTTGCACATCTGGGGGCACAAAATATCCACTTACTGTTGTGAAATAAACAACAGAGACTATGAAAGCAGGTTATGCCTGAAGTCAAATTATCTATTTATGTACTTTAGAATTTAAAAACTAGAATGAGGTCTTAAAAATTAGGTGAGGTCCATAGGTGGTAGAAATAAGCAACCAAGTTCACATGCTCTAGGGGTTTTTCCCCTCAGAGATGCTTGTACCTAAGTGTTCACATTCCTTATCTGCGTTCCTATTTTTGACGCTTTCACCTTAGATTATAGAGGTTTAAGTAAACTGGTCACAGAGAAATCAAACCCATATCAGCATCAGTGGCATCACGATCTGCTCAACAAAACACTTAAGATATCACATATTTTTAGTATCTTTCAGACATTTTTATCACAGCATTGTTATGTTATACTGAAGTTATGCTATGAGGTGTAGAGAGGAAGGAGCTAAACGCTGGTTTGCTGAACACTGCAGCATCAGCAAAACCTAGCATGAAACCCATACTGGTTCAAAACAAACTCTGAAATCGAAGAGAGGGCATAAAAGATTAGTCATACATTGTCTATTGAAACAGAGATGATAATGCAGCCTACTGTAGACCTTTGCTGAGTCCACTGTAATTCTGAAACATTGTGTCTTTATTTAGCTAAAAGCTAAAGCTAATAATTTTGTCCATAAAATCATGTTTTACACAAATAGTGTTTATTTCTGCCCCAGATTAATATTTTTGGCTGCAATCTGTTTTAATCTACAAGGCTGACAGGATTTAGCTCAACCTGGCCCTTGTTCTATCCACTGGACAACACAGATCTGCAGTCTTCAGGGTCAGACTGAGGCATGTGAGTGAAGATACACCCCAGCACACCACACTTCCTCTTGTCTCCAGTTTCAAACCATCATCCACCTCTCTTGCACTTTAAAGCAACAGGATTCTAAGTCCTTCAAGAATTAACACAGATGAAATTTCTCTCCACTGGGCTCAGTTCATGACAATTTTCTAGCTAGCCTGTCCATGTTCAACATTGTCTCTTCCCACAGCAACGAGTAGGTGAGCATGCTGTAACATGGCATGCCCTGTCCATCATCCTCCATCCAGCAGGAGACACATGTTGCAGAAAGCCAAAGAAATGCACACAGTACCTACTATGTGTTGAGATTTCCTTAGCTCCTGAGGGAGTCTAGCCCAAGGCCAGTATTGCATGCAAATACATTTGATGTATTTTATATAGCAACAGTACTCAGCTTATTTTGTAAAGGGTTGAACATAGTTGTGCCTCATTCCACACTCTCTATAGACTATGGCATTAAATCCAATGACACTGTTAAAGAGGGTGCATGCTAAAATGTCCAAAGACAAACATAACCTATGTGGCCTCCACATTCAGCTCTGATCCCCAACAGGCAAGGATGTACATGTCTGGTTTCTGAGCAGCTGAAAAGAATGTCCCAGGATCATGAACTTGAACACCACTATATTCCAATGCCTGCTATTTTCTAGTGGCTGGCTGTAAGTCTTCAAAAAACACCTCACCCTTGACAGGGATTAATTTGAGATTAGTCTTTCTGAATGGAGACAGAACTTCAGAGAAATACTTACTGAATATCACCTGCAGCTGCAACAGACTAATGTGAAATTGCAGACCTTGGGAAAAAAATACTGGAGTGAGTAGAAGAAAAACTACAGAATGCTTTTCAGTAGATCCTACGTACCATGGCCTTTGCATCCAGCTAGGCTCTTCAATAAACATACCTGATTCAGTAACCACAGCTGGCCCCTGTAGTTACCATCCCACTGCTGGAGTCAGTGGAAGTTGCTGAGTGTGCTCAAGACCACGTCACAGTAAAATGAAGCACCCTGCCCTCTGCTTCAAGCAAATTACAAGATCCTCTTTCCAAAACACTGGATGAACTGACTTTGGCTGAACAAAACAGTGAATAAAGAAAGTATTTTTCTCTGCTCGCATGCAAGTAAGTGGAGGCTGGAGCAGTTCAGATATTTTGAAGGCAGCATTCTAGGCGGAAGCAAAATAGAAATGGAAAGCAGTACCTTTATGTCTCTCTCTTTGTCCTCAGTCTATTCTACCTATTGCCGTAACTTCAGCTTTTACACTAACTCCTCTGCTTGGCTGGATGAAGCTCCCTGGCAAACATGAGATCAGACCCAATAGGACAGAGACTGCTAATGAGGAGTTTCTCCTTCACACCATTCTGCAGTGGAACAAAGATGCTGGAAACAGGGACATGGGCACTGCTTTGTTGAGATATGTGGGGTAAGACAGCTGCTTTACCCTACAGAGTGCTTTTCTGCAATAACAAAGAGAGCACTTCTGTGACAGATGAACAGAGATGCTTGGGCCAGTTAACAGCTCCTGGAGTTAACTAATTTTCAAGGTGTTTATGGATTCTGGATGCCAGGTTGGCATCAGCTATAGTCAGTTGAACTAAACTGAGCTAAGAACTTCCTTTAGAAGAATGAAAAATGAGTAATCTCATGGCACTGAGTTCTGGGGCCCAGAGCACTCTTTCTATAGTGTCTCTGCTCTATTACAGCCCTGTCCTGACCAGAGCTCATGTTTAATAGTTGTGCTGAAAACTCACTAGAACTGTAAGCCTGAGCAACAGATGAGTTTATTTGACTTACACCATATGATAGAAAGACTCCGGGCCAGATAAGATAAACTTAGTTTACAAACAATAAATGAAGTCATTTGACCCAGAAATCTTTGGTTAAAAGTTTGTCTAAGTAAAACATATGGAATATGTACATAAACATATAAAACATAAGAAACGTTTTCCCATGTGTTCTCAAAGGCATTTCACAAATATGCACTTTTTTCACACAAGTGCCATATTCATCTGGGTTTGCATGAATTAAATTAGTGTTTTTGTTTGAAAGGTACCTGCAGGTATCTATGAGAGTTGTTAGTTCTTTTATAATTTCCACAGGTGTACTTTATGCACAACTTTTTTTATGTCTGACCACAAGGAGACTGTTTAGCCTGGATGTATTTCTTTTCAGTCAGAAAACCTCTGAACAATGCAGACAATGGAAGCTCTTTCCACATTTGGAGAAAATTACATTTTTGTTTTGCTTTATGAGAAAACAGACCATCTAAAGTTTCTTTCAGGTATTTCTTGTTTCCTAGCAAAAGATACTCCCTATCTTGCAATGTTCCTCACTGAGAGAACATCCAGAACTAGAGAACAGCTCACTATTATTTTTATGAATTACCTGAGATCACACTACAAGTTACTACGATTTTTACTATCTGAAATGATTTAATGGTCACCCACAAATTGTGCAACTCCTTACCTACTATACATCATGTGACTTTCTTTTCTTTGATTAGATTAAGCAAATCTGAGCCAGGGGCTCAAAATGTGCTTTTCATGAGTGTTCTTATGAACAAAAAGGTACTTTCACAAATATTCACAGAAAGAAAATAAAAGCCTCAGGTCAGGAAATCACTAAAGCATGTGTTTAATTCCACCCCTCCTTAAGAAAAGAGTTACGCATAAGCTTAAGTTGCATTGCTTAACTGCTGTCCAAATAAGGCTGTTTTTCTGAACCAGAACCAACGAAGAGGCAGCCACAGTTCAATCCTCCTTACACCCTAAAAATGGTTTACAGAGAATGAAGATTTCTGATTTCAACAATAATGTATTTTTAAAGTAACTAATTCTGCATTTTTATAACATCTAATAGTTTGTATTCAGTTAATACTGGCTTTCAGCCCTCTGTCCTTAAATTCTCGTGCCCTCCTCTGTTCAAAACACACTTAATACCACAGCCTCCATGTGTCCCATTATACAAAATTTGTGTTTAAAGCTAGATCCAAGAGTGACTGAAGTTAATGGAAAGACGTAATAGATTTCAATGAGAGTTGGATGAAGAACTGATAGTTTAACTCTGGACGCTCCCTTCTGAACATTCTCACTAAGGTGCTGATCCAGCTCCCACTGAAGTCAATAGAAGGATTTGTGTTGGGATTTGGATCATACCTCTGTTCTTCTTGGAGTCAAATTCCCTTCGTCAATATGTACACGCACAAATACACAGATCTAAGTGAAAACAAATGTTTGGCAACTTGAGACATAAAGTCCAAATCTGTATCTGTATATTTGGGCCAAACCAAGATTGTTATGCTTGACAAAAACATCAGTATGCTGATCTGGTTTTGTTTTTTGCTTACTAGTAATTGTTTGGTGAATATAAATCCAGCCGCTCTTATTTTTTGCATAAATGTGTTCCTCTGTCACTGTAGACATTAAAATGATAAGAGATTTCTACACAAAACTCTATGTTCAGACTTGTCATAACTTTGACAAAAATAATTCTCTCAGACTAGAACTTTCCATGCTTGGTCTCCATCAAGAGCAATTCTGCTTTTGCCAAATATGAAGAAATTTGTTTCAGCTCCTTCTTAGTTTCCAAAATACAAAAGGTTTCTCAGCTAGGATCCATCCTACACTCAAAACAAAAGGGATATGGGCTGGATTCCCAGAGGTGCAGCAGTCTTGTAATTCTCATTGGCTCTAGCATTTCTAAAATCAGCTTCTGTGTTTTTAAAACATGAATACCAAGGGGATGAGGGAATACTGACTTGGACACAACGAGCCAAACAGAGCCTTGGCTAGCACGGTTACAGGGAGTTAAGATGTTGCCGATTGCTTCATTTGCTGAAAGTGGGTGCTATATGTTATATATATCTTATGCTATGTGCTAACATAGCAGTTTTCATGGTAGCATACAAGGACAAGAACAAGGTGGACATCAGAAGGAAGATGAAGAGATGTAAGAGAATGTAAATCTTACAAACTTTTGCAGATCTGTGTTTTCAAAACAACTGAAGCAGCCTTTTCTGCTATGTGGACCAAAAAAAATATATATATATAAAAAAAATAAAAATCATAATTTAGGCTGCTAGCAGTGCAGAGTAAACCATACCCCCAAACAGACTTGATTTGCAAGACCCAGTGACGAACAAACTGGTTCAGCCCCTTGTATCTTTTCTAGAATGGTCAGATGCCCCTCCGTTTTAGGCTAAGATGACCCTCTCTGGTGTTACCCATCCAAGCACCAGTTCAGACTACTAATTAATCGTCTAGGTAATTCTGCAGTTACTTAGCTGGTGTTCTCCAAGAGACTGTGCTGCTGTAATTTTTACTGCATAAAGTAAATACTGTCAAATTATTTGTCTCACCATATTCTCAAGATATCAGGTAGTCCCCTTCAAAGTACATCCATGTCACCTAACGGTGATAAGGTCATGGGAAGCACCCAGCAATTGAAAAGTAGTTCTTGGACTTCAAAAATTACTGAGCAAGCACCAAAAAATACAGTGATATTGGTCTAGTAACAATCCAATCTCTATTGCTCGAAAATGGTTTATTTAACTCATCAGCAAGGTAACACAGAAGAGCTTTTGGTTACTCATTCTCTGGCTGACATAGTCATAAGATATTTCTCAAAACTGGTCTATTCATTGTAGAAAAAAGGATTAGAGTCATTTTCTGTGTGTTTTTTTTTTTTTTTTTTTTTAATCTGTGAAATAGCGATTACCAAATTATTAACTTGCAACATGAATTTGGGATTATATTAAAAGGTAACAGAGTGAGTAATGAGCTGCTTAGTAAATGGATACTTCTTAAAACATGGGGAAGTTACAAAACTACTCTATTGAAGAAATACAGCATCAACAGAGTAGCAAGGTACAAGAAGGTAAGGCAAATAGGTAGCACCAGAGAAGATGCCAGTAGATGGAACTGGAAGAATTATGATTCCATATGGGATCTCCTCCAACCTGTGCAATATAGTTAACTTCCAATTTTGTCTGCTCCAGTAAACTGATAATTGGCTTCTCCTCTGTTTTTCTCTTTACCATGCAGTAGAGCTTTATCTCAATTAGGGTTATTAGGGTTTCAAAACTATTATAGTAAGATGATGATGGAAAGATGAGAGTGACTGACATCACACCCATAACTTGGGAGCAAAAGAGTCAGACTCAAGTGAAGGAATGCCACCACCTGAGACGGAAGATAAAATGGAATAGAATAGTTCAGCTGGAGGAATCTACAGCAATCACCTAGTCCAAGTGCAAAAGTGCAAAGGCAATAGTGATTGTAAGGGCATCTGCAGCTAGAGAGAGAAAATAATATAGTTTACACTAAAAGTCTGTAGCTGGGGTAGCTATGTACAATTTATGCAATAAAACTGTTCACCACCCTACTGTGGTGTTTATCTAAGCTTTTGCTTGTTTTATAGGCCTTGCTACTGCTTCTAATGCCATAAAATAAACGTTAAAATAAATGAAAAGAGAATACATAACTTTCCCTAGCAATAAATAGGCTGTGAATTAAAGAACAGAAGTAGCTACCTTCAAATGGCTAGAATGGTAAATGCAAACATGCATTAGCAGTCCCAGAGGATGACAGATGCCAAATTGTCTGGATGATGTGTTCATTCACGTCCAGGCAGGTACTGACAACAGCTCCCATCTAAAGGTGAGGTCACATACTCTGTTGGCACCTTATTTAACATCCACATCTGATGACTGAAATCCCATCAGGATTTAAGGCAGTTCTGCAATGCCTGATTTTACAAAAGGCACTAAAACCTTAGCATAAAATAAGTGATGCCCGTTCAAATACATCTGTACACTTTGTTGTCAAGGTTGTGCTCAATCTTGTAAGTTTTTCTAGGCTGATGACTTGTCTCACAAAGCCAAAATGTATCATTGGGGGAAAACAAAAGGAAAGGCTTTTTACAGAAACAATTGGTTTGGAAAGGGTACCTTACCACTGTAAAGACAGTCTACACTTTAATTTTTTTTCAAAGCTTGATAAGCTTGATCACCTTCTACTAAATGCTCTATCACCTACCAAATCAGGTGTATAACTTTAGCCTATATTTTAAGTCTAAAAATGGTTTTCTGCATTTACTGCACATTCAGGAGCTAATTCACGATCAGACAGTAGAACTCAAGGCATTTATTGAAGAATCAGCAGTATTCTTTGTATTTAACCGTACCTACGCTTCTGTATGGGCTAAATCACAGCAGCTTCTGTGGAAGATTTAAGTCCTGAGGCACAATTTCAGAGCACTGGAGGGGCCTGTCTGTGAAAGAATGAGATTAAGTGCATATCATCTCCCTGAGAAAGTTCAGATTGGTAAACTTGGCAGAACAACAGGACAAGTCTTCAAAACCGCTTTACTTAGCAAGATTTGGAAGAAATGCGCCAACTGTACATTCTCTACCCTCATTATATTCTTGGAGTTTTGACTTCCTCTGCTGCTCCCCAGCCACAGATAGGTATCTAAACACAGGGAAGGCAGACTGTTTTCACAGCTGCTATTACCGTGTTATACCTGTGTACTGCAGGCCACACAGGGGGAGTGCAGTCACTTGACTATTAAAATAATAAGATGTAGTTTAAATCAATGAGGTTTAATTGTGCTCCTTAACATTCAGTTCTGTACCTAGAAAAAAAAAAAAGTTGCTAGAAAAAGGAGAGTAGGTAGATTTCTTTGGGGAAATAAGAACATAAAGTAACGTAATCTTACGAAACCACCAACACTTCACAGTTCTTTGTCTATACTTGACAGCATATATGTGGCTCTGTATTTCAGAATGTATCAATACCTCCCAAAATCTATGCATGTTGTAGGGCAAAATGGCATATCAGAAATATTTTTCCCTTTTAAATAATAATGAAGGAGATTAAAAAACAAACAAACAAACAAACAACAATACATAACCCAAACATGAGACATGAGTCTGAACTTTAAGACTTCAATTTTTTCAAAAGTCTGATGAGGAGCAGCTGTTTAGGGCTGTTTAGCCTGGAGAAAAGGAGGCTGAGGGCAGACCTTAGCACTGCCTACAACTACCTGAAAGGAGGTTGTAGCATGGAGGGGGTTGGTCTTTTCTAAGTAGCAAGTGATAAAACAAGAGGAAATGGCCTCAAGTTGTGCCAGGGGAGGTTTAGATTGGATATTAGGAAAAAATTCTTCCCAGAAAGGGTTGTCAGACACTGGAACAGGCTGCCCAGGGAAGTGGTGGAGTCACCATCCCTGGAGGGGTTTAAAACACATATAGATGAGGTTCTTAGGGAAGTGGTTTTGTGCTAGAGTTAGGTTATGGTTGGACCTGATGATCCTGAGTGTCTCTTCCAACTGAAATCATTCTATGATTCTATGATTCCCCCTTCCCAATTGAATACTGCACTTAAAACAGCTGTATTTCAACTGTGGAACAAACTACCTATAGCTGATATAGGACTCAGTGTACTTCTAGCACATCCATAGTCTTACTTCAATCACATAATGCTGGTTCACATTGGCCAATGCCATTGTCCAGTGACCTAAAAAATAATTTTCTTCCCTTTATTTATAGAGGGGCAGGTTAGCATCACAAAAACAATCCTGTAATTGCTAATGTTGACAATGCCACATGAAAGTATTTGGAAACATTTAAGAAATTACTGTATAAATCTGCAACTTCTGGATATTCACATAGGTCCATTACAATGAATGGAGTTTTGTCAATAGGCCAATTGATGACCTGCCTGCTAAAACAAAAGAAACCCAGCCTTGATCATTCTTTTATTGTTCTGATTCTTTCTTTTGCAGATTTAGAAAGTGTAAGACAACTGCTTAAAATAGCCCCAGAATTTATTATTTCAGGAGCAACGTTTCTTAATAATACAGTCAAAATGTGTTTGGAATTTGGAAACACGTTGTATTTTTCAACAACACACCAACCAATCAAAAAAGCTACATTCCATATCCAGGACAAAAAAATCATGTCTGTTAGAAAACAAGAAAAAGTACATCATAAAAAAAAAAAAGAAAATACTGCTAAAGCTAAAAATCTGTAAAGTAACACTGACCTTTTTATATACCTCATAAACAGCACAGAGAAATTCCTGCTTCTGCCAAGCATTCCAAATTTTCATTAGCACAGTAACCATTCTGACTGATAGCCAGTGGCTCAAACCGGTTCCTCCCTTCTGCTCCTGGGGAAAAAGCAGAACAACACAGCACCACCTCATAAGCCACCCCCATAGATTTATGTTATATCACTACACCACCTTTAGATGGTGAAACAGCTGAAAGTGACAAAGTTAGATCCAAGATAACAGTGTACCATGACATGAAAACAAAATGCCATAGAAAGTTCTTATTTTACAGAAGAGGAATTTATGGGAAAGCATAGGCCATAGGTAAAAAGCTCTGACTGTGTAAGACTTCAGCTTGGATTCTGATTTTACTGATCCCAAAATTCAAGATAATGTGACCTAAGATTTTCAACCAATAAGCAGATATAGCTTCCAAATTTCTCAGTTTTGGAAGCGATGGCAATTACCTCATTATCTCATGAGACATTTTGATATGTAAGATGTTCCAGAGCAAGAAAAGTAGTTGGTAGTTACCTCTGGTGCTGTTCATGATGGAATACAAAAGAATGTGCTAGAATGATTACTACTACAACAAAATACAAATGAGATATAAAGTGGAAAAAAGGAAATAAAAAACCCATTAGTTCAATGCTTTTCCAGTTCTCTTCCCTGTAATATATAGATGGAAAACAAAATTGATTGAGGGGGCTTTAGCTTGGTGCATGATATTTAGGTGTCACAATAAAGTCTATGAAACCCTCACAAAATATTGTTTCAGCTGCTTAGAAGTACATTTTGCAGTTCCATAATGTTGAAGGTACCTGATTCCTCATCAGAAATGTACAACACATCATGGGCCTGGGTCCTGTTACAAGAGAAACAGTTTAAAGGAACTGCAAGTGAAAATGATCTTTGTAGCAGATGATGTGGACAACATAAGCTCATTGTCAGAAAATACTGCAAATTAATAAAAGGTAGCAAAACTAGTTCTTTGTATAAAGTGTGCCAAAGGACAGAACGGATTATGCCAAAAGACAGAGAATTCCACTTAAAAACAATGACAAAAGGAATAAGCAAATTTCTCTGAAAGGTGCAGTTTTTAAACTTCATCTATAAGACTATTAAGAAAAAAACATGAAATCCATAATACCATATAAATTTATTCTGGTCAGCATTCTATTTTAACAATGACATATGTCTCAGTAGTGGAATAATTCCTAAGATGTGGTTAAGCATGCAAAATGTTATTATTCTAATATTAAATACAATTACGATTACTTGTTTTCTCAGTTCTTTCTTTCAAAAAGGCAGTCATAATCAATCAAGTCCCAAATTTGGCATGTGTCTGTATGTGACTGTATTATTTAATTCCACACTCATAAAATTCACAAAGAATAAACCTGATGAAGTACATATGCATTTTAATAAGTAAAAGGGACAAATTAATTCATTGTCTATTGAAGCAGTTTTATAATATCAAAACATATGCTGAACCAAGCTGTAACCTATTAAAACAAATCATACAGGCTTTAATTACAATCCAAATCTGCACTATTAAAGTAATAAAATGACCCTAAAATAAATATTATGGAAGTCATGTTGTCCCTACAAATGAACACAGCATGAGTGAGTGATACAATAAAACACCCTAACGTTAACGTGCTATATGTACCACTGTGGTGTCCCACAGAGCTAAAACAACAAGACATAACTCTCTTCTTCCACAGCTGCGGGCAAAATTCTCTCCCATAATTTGCCTTTGTTGGCCACATTCACCAGATTTACCGAATTCCCAGTGTCAGGAACCGCGGGTGCAGACGGGTGCAACACCAACACACAGGGGGCAGACCAGTGACACAGAGCATGGGGACAGGCCTGCCAGTCTGCTCAGACGTTCTCTACACATTTGTCTTCATCTCCCCACACTGCCTACTTCTAAAAAAATTGAGGTCAAATTTCACAGGAGGAGTAGGAGGGGAGGGTTACGTACTCCATTCCCTGCCAGGTGCCAAGTACTTTCCAGCTCCTGCTGCTCTCAAAGCTGACGGCATGCCACAGTGCCCATGGCAGCCACGGTGAGCTGTCCCTTGCCCACCCCTGCTGAGGTGACATAGCTCACGTGGGGCAGCATGTTCCAGCTGGGCCCTTCTTCCTCCCTGATGCCCCCCAGGGAAGGTGTAGTGCTGAGGGACCCTGGAGATCTCCAGTTCTGGGGGATATCCAAGCACAGAGATGTCAGGAGCCAGATGCATCAATACAGAGCTAGGGACTAACTCAGCTTTACTGTGAAAATAGTCCCAGTTTAAACAATAAATTTTGGCATTACTGTGTGGCAGCATAATACAATGGAGGAGTCATTCTTGAGATTATCCATGCAAAGAACATTATTCATATGACTTTCACACATGAGAATTTGGACGGTCAGCCATAAGTGTGTTTTTTTTTCTTCTGGGCAAGTACTGATCTCCAAATACAAGATCTGATATT
Organism: Columba livia; assembly: GCF_036013475.1. Taxonomy (NCBI): domain Eukaryota; kingdom Metazoa; phylum Chordata; class Aves; order Columbiformes; family Columbidae; genus Columba; species Columba livia. Next base: position 64,610,516 of record NC_088605.1, on the reverse strand, counting down.
ATTTCTTAAAATAATCTGCTATTTTAGAATACTTGATATGTGATCATGACATTTATGATCTGTTGCAGAGCCTGTACTGAAGTCTAGAAACACTTTAACCACAGTATTTGCTGCCATTTTCTAAATCATCACATACCACATTGATTCTGACAACAGAAGAAAAGATGACACAGGCACTGAAATAGTTGAATTTGAACGGAAGGCCACAGTTCTTACTTAACCATGTATTTTCCAGGGACTATGAGATAAAACAAATCCAGGACTTCTTTCTACTCCTTTGTAACCCAGATATTCAAATTTATCAGTCTAATTCAAGCAGACAAGGACAGCTTCTCAGTAGGGTCCCTTTATGCGTAAATAGTCATAGGTCTGCCAGACCTCACAGGTCACCAGTTCCAGATCTCCTTCTGAGGGCTGGCTCTGAGCACAAGATCTAACAGACTGCTACTCACTATTTATCTTTGGCTTGCACTAAGGGAACTCGACTGCCTTTCCAGTCTGACCCACCAAACACAACCCTGAATATACTACCCACCTTCTGAGATGGTGTTTTCCCTTGTAGGACAGTCACCAATGCCTCTGAACAGTTTCCAGTGCTTACTGGGACATGTCACATCAGCTCCCATGCCTGCAGTCACCCCCAATTATCATGTGCTATGGAACTACCTCAGCATTTTCCCAAAGCCCCCTGCTCAGTTATCAGAGAAGAGCATCAATCACTCACCATGCAACGTGCATGACAAGCTACAATTACCTTGCAATACAGGCACTAAGAGAGAGATTTCTGACTTCTCTGTGGTTACCTCCCCTACAAGGGTGAATATTGAAAAAGCAGATGAGAAAATGAACACATGTCCCTCTATAATGAAAAATTAGTTTTAAGAAGGCATTAAGCCCCTTAGCCTAGCTGAACAGTGAGCAAAGGTCACCAGGGCTTTCTGTTAGTATCATAGTAAAGAAAATGTGTTCAGACCCTAGTAAAATGGGAAGCTGTTAATAGTTTCTGCATTAAGTATTGCAGTCACAAATGCTAATTCTGAGCTACAACTGAAATGGGTAGGACACTGTGCATCCATTGTAGCCCATGATTCTTCAGATTAATCTATAAGAAATATATGAATGTGTGAGGAAAATAAAAAACAGAAGGAAGGCAAGAAACTGCAAAAATATGACTGGCTGGATAACAGTGAGCAAACTACCTGAGCAAAATCAAAAACTACTATACGGTAATAGTCCCAAAAGTGCATGCCATAAGACAGTTATATTCTATATCTTCATGATAATTGCAGAATGTTGATTTTGTCTGTGTGAGTGTATGTAACAGAAAAGAGTGTATGTAAAAGAAAAAGTAGATTGCCACCTACTGCTTCTAAAAGATGCCAAAATTCTTAGAAGCTTCAGTAGAAGAGTAATGACTAGAAGGGATAATTAAAACATTTTAGCTTCTCACAGTAGCACATAACACTTTAAAGTCAAAAAGTATTACAAGACTGAATGCTTAACAGATGCTCTTATACTTACATTCATAAATAAATAAATGACTTGCAACCCTTCTGAACCCTAGATTTTGTCCAACATGGTCTGATTGGATTTCTTTTTTTCTATTGAAATTGCCATTTTGGCCATATTATGGTAAAAAGTTGATTTTTTCAGTTCCACTCAACAAAAATAAAATAATTTGACTTTCAAATATTATATTCTAATATGCTTTAATTATTCTTCTTGACTTTGTAATTAAAGTAAGTAGAAGAGGTCACACACTTAACCAGCTCCACTGTGCTGGCTTTTCAAAATGTCTGTTGGAAAGCTCTTAGTCCTTTTCTATGTAAAGTCAAAATGGTTAGCTTAAACCACAGGTGACCACTCAGACCAAAAATGCAGCTTAACAAGCTATTACTTCTCTTCCTCTTAATTGCCAACTTTCACGCCTGTACTTCTGTATGTTTGCAATTATTTCATCTACGACTGTTTAGCCTGAAGGCCAGAGGAATCACAAGTTCTCCAGTGTTAGCTGGCTTTCCTCTAGCTCCAGGAGTGATGGAAGGGGATGCAAAGTGTAGTATGTTGGTTAGTAAGTTAAGACTCAAGATCAGATGCTAGCAAGGCTGTGTGTATGTACCAGAGCAGGCACTACAAGTGCCTTTGTAAAAGGCACCTTACTGAATTGAAATGTGTAAATTCACTCCCATGCGGGGAGTTAGCAGGGAATAGCAAGGGTACCACGAATCCGTATTGCTGTTCACTGCACATTTTTTTATTTTGTAGAAGAATCTAATTGAGTGCAACCTCAAAACACATATAACCTAATGGTTATAGCACTCTTCCAGAATGAGAGAGATCAGATTTCAGCCAGGACTGTAACATGGGTCTCCTCCTTCCATGTGACTGTTCTGAAATGCAAAAGCATAAAAGGCCTTTATGTGAAATTTAGTGGTGCTCTGTGTATGAAATCCTGATGAAATCCTGAAGGTGAGGTGTGTGAAGAACCAAAGCTATACACTGAGCATCCTGTGACTCAGGCAGGAATTGGGGGCAACCTTCAGCTTTTGAGGCTGTGTGCATATCTAGTAACAGAAACAGAGACACTACTGGGGCTTTCCTAGAAAGCTTTGGTCCCTAAAAGCATTACACACCTCTGAGGGCAGGCAAAGCTGAATTTTTGCAGATACAAATACATATAACTGTTGAATCTGCCACCCTACTTAGTTTGCTTTAAGGATCACCCATCTATTGAGGGATATATAGAAACTTTTAAACCTCATTTCATACCTGATGCCATTCTCACTAGTGTTAGGTTACAAAATTCTGTTCTTGATGTCAGAACTGCAAATATGCAGGAGTGGGACAGAACAGATGGTAATTTCCAATCAATGCCTGTTACCCAACCTTTTCTGGACACAAGTATGCAGAATCCATACTTCTTTATATTTTATTTTTTTAAAGAGCAAATAATCAAACAAAAATAAGTATGTTTGTCTTACTTTAGAGACAACTTTTAAAAGACAGCTCTGATTAACTTCAGACTCTTGTTATCTTTTCATTTTCCAAAGTATTAACACAATTTAGACACTCAGAATGTTTTTCATTTTAAACTCTAAGCAATATTTTGCAACATTGTAATTGCAGAAAAACATTTGATTCAATTCGTTTCACTTGGGATCTTGGTAAAAATTAATTCTTCTCAAGTTTGATGTATCTATACAGCCCAGCATTTTATTCTTTGGAGAAATGACTTCAGAAAGGTCTTAAGAACTATAAAACATGTTCTTTAATCATATATCTTCTCTGATTCAGGCTCAAACTGGGATTAATCACTCTTAACCAGCTATTTCATAGGCATGATGTGAGACCATCTAAGGTTTATTTGCAAGTTGGGTTTCGTTTTCTTTTTTTCTACCACTCCACCCACCTCTCCCCCCCCTTACCCTGATCAGCCTGTTTGCATAATAAAGCAAAGTAGACCACATCAGCCACAGAAAAATATTACTCACTTCCTTCTCATCACTCTTAATTGGGATCAAGTGGTTTTAGGTCAATCACTATGGTCAAGAAAATTTATGAAAAATACAGGTCTGTTTATAAATGATAGAGGTGATTAATGCTTTTTACAGACAGTCGTTATAAAGGCCTTTCATTCCTCACTCCTCGTTGCATCATTGTGAGCAAATTCTTTGGATGAAATGAATGGATGGATTGTAACGTTGAGCTCCCTGGGCCTTCTGACGTATGCTCAGTGCAACTATAACAGGTTGCTATCACTAACTTATTAATCATTAAACACACACATGCAACAAAAAGCTTGGTTTATTTTCTAAGTTTGTACCATTTGACCAGATGGTAATCTCAACCTGACAGGTGTGTCCTGAAAACTAATTTTAATATTTGTAAATAGTGGGACAATTATTGGATTAGGGGATTAAAACAGCTGATTCTGCCACTGTCTTTTTAATGTTGCTTCTGTCTTAACAAATGTTGAACTTAACAAGTCTAAAGGAAACTTTAACAAATGCTTTTTCAATCTTATTCGTCTTCGTTAATTATCCAACAACTTCTTTCCCACAGGCAGTGAACAGCATATATTAGGTTGTGAAAATGCTAACTCTTATTTACAGCACTACATAAATTCAGACTTCGCTTATCAATTTAGCAAGCATAAGTGACTGGGCTGAAATTTTTGGACATTTATCTGGCTCATGGTGAACTGTAGGAGACAGTTCACTATTTTTTTTTTTTTATTTTATTATACATCTATTATCCTCAAACAAAGTTATGCTATTTTTCATATCTCTTCACTTTAGACTTTAATTTAAGCTCCTGTATAAGAAGGCTGGTCACCCTAAACTCCATAAACAGTAAATACCAAAAGATGGTATTCCAGAGACTATCCTGAGTAGAGATCGACCTCAGATATTCTGAAACATCATCTGAGAACCTATTATTCATCACTGACTACAAAAATCCTGGGTCAACCTAGATCCTTAAATTTGGTGTTTAAGTTTAGGTTGTATGAATAGGCCCCTTCAGGAGAATGAATTATTACAACCAGGTTAATTACATTGTTATCACTGTTTCATTAAGAAGCTCTATGACCTCTCCCATGATCCTCTCAGATCAGAAGCATAATTTTCCCCACACCACCCAAAACACACTCAATTTTTTATATATATCCCATTAAATTCACTAACTCAGTAGACACATGAAAGAGTCTGGTAATTCAGTTCTCCAGAGATGGTTTCTGTACTGCACATGCTCTAATCCCACACACCTCGCATCAATCAGATTGCATCCCTTCCCCCCTAGGACTGCGAGGTCTCACTACATCTTTCTCCACCAACACTTTTCCAGCTTCCTAGAGGATCCCACTGTATCAAGTATCAGAATAAAAAGTGGAGGAAAAAATAAAATCGCTGTGGTATCATTTCAAAGTGCTTATCTGCAAGAAAACAGGAGAAAGTGGCCTGATTTAGATGCAAAGGAAGGAACTGAAAAGGAAGGTCATGGAGAATAGAATGACTTTGGGAGCACAAGGTGAGAAGGAGAACGGAGCCTGTTTTGGGGGACAGAATGGCAGAAATGGAAAGATGAGTTTACACAAAACAAAGGATATCACAGGTGACAAACAAGAGGACAATTTGTGGGAAGGAGCAACAGAAGAATGGAAGAGAGGCTCTGGGACAGACACAGGGACAAAAGTTTCAGATAAGACATGGTCTGGAAAGAAAAGGAACAGAACCATGAAAGAACAGGCTCTTCCAAGACCCAAGACATTGCAATCACAACATCACCTCTCTGTTGAGCAAATAGCTGAGAAATCCAGGTGCAAAACATATGCTTCCATTCCCCTCTAGTGGCAGGTACACTTAAAGAAAAACACCCATCAGTTATCATTTTATTGCCGTGGTGCTAAAGGTGACACAATAACCTAAAGTTTTAAAACCTGCCCATGGCTTATGTAGGGTGTACACAGTGGTCTTTACCCCTTCTTCTCTCTCTAGTTTGTAACATTTCAAAAAAACTCAGATGTTAAATATGCAAAGTCAAAGACAGAAAAAATAGGAAATTAAGTTTTTATTTTAATATCTACGAAAGCGCATTGCTAGGACAATGCACTTTGTAGTAATACACAAACATTTTCAAAATAAGTACCATCTACTTAGTTCCAGACTAGTTGGTTCTCACTGAACGAACAGACAATTAGTACCGCTATCTCATAACATATAATGGGAAATTGCCACTTGGCACTCTGGCACTATACCTTCTGTGCAATGATCTCTTTAATTTGCATGTTAATAAATGTCAAAGTATGCCTTCTGCTCTGATCTGCTTTCCTCTTTTTTGTGTGATCAAATTGATATATTTCTGTATACTTATTTCTTGCATTACACCAACCTAATTATTCAGTTTAAAAAAAAAAGTAATAAAAATTAACTTCATTTTACTCTATTTGTTTTATTACATGAGTAGAGCTTCCACTATACACAGGGATTCCCATTACGCTAAGAATTGAACAAGACTGTGATACAAAGCTTAGAGTCACACTCTTCATCCAGTGCTTATCTCAAGAAAAAATACTGTCAGTAAGAACTTAAAAATGGTTGCTGGCTCAATTGATAAGAGGTGACTGAGAACCTAGAGGTCAGGCAAGATGATCAGAGGGTGGGAGCACCTCTCCTACAAAGACAGGCTGAGAGAGTTGAGGTTTTTCAGGCTGGAGAAGAAAAGGCTCCAGGAAGACCATATAGCAGCCTCCCGGTACCTAAAGGCGGCCTGCAAGAAAGCTGGAGAGGGACTTTTTACAAGGGCGTATAGTGACAGGACATGGTGTAATGGCTTTAAACTGGAAGAGGGTAGATTTAGATTAGATACAAGGAAGAAATTTGTCACCATGAGGGTGGTGAGGCACTGGGACAGGCTGTCCAGAGAAGCTGTGGATGCCCTATCCCTGGCAGTGTTCAAGGTCAGGCTGGATGGGGCTTTCAGCAACCTGGTCTAGTGGAAGATGTTCCTGCCCATGGCAAGGGGGTTGGAACCAGAGAATCTTTAAGGTCCCTTCCAACCCAAACCATTCTATGATTCTATTTAAAAGACATATTTTCACTAAACACACAAAATCAGTGTTAGAGGTTGCACCTGAGGCATCAGCATAGCTAGAAGGTCCAACTAAGCAGTCTGATTTATTAAGTTCATGCTGTTAAGTCAACCAGAAGAGAGAGTTTTAAAGACAAAGGCAGTAAATAGTTTGAAAGTCTGAAACCACCAAATGTCATTTATTTTTTAAGAAAAATAAATATAAAAGAGACTCATTTTTGCTGAGACTACTACAGCTTATTTTCATTTGCAATGCAGGGGAACTGTTCTCTGCTTTTTAACTGCATGGTCATAAAGTTTTAATTAACAAAGTTTCAAAAACATGACAATCACGCTGCTGAAAAATCAGTCACAGTTGCAATTTACAAGTCGGCAAAGGATTACTTGGTAGCAATTGGAATGGATTGCAGTGCTTAAACCCAGAAAGTTCTAATGTTACAAACAGAAACAAATTATGCAGTAATTGTCCTTGATAGCACTACTTGGAAGATTTTTAGGTGTCCCAAAGAGAGGTTGACAGTACCTATCTGTTTGTCTACAGCAAATGTATCAACCTTGTGCGTGAAGCACCATTTCATTTTTCATAAATGCAAATGCTACTTAACAGTAGCACACAGTAAAAAAAGACTTAACGGGTAAGCCACTTCTGACAGAATGTTCAGTGAAAGGATTCTGTGCAAAATTCAGGAAAAAAATAACAAAACCGTCTCGAATACAGCCGAAATCAAGAATGAGACAGGGTAGCACCCTGAAGCACTAGCATGTCTGTAGGACTGTGGAAACAGCCACCAGAGAAACCTGAAGTATAGAGATTTGGGAGGGAGCAGGGAAATCTAAGAGATGCAGGCAAAATTAATACTTTTTTTCTCTCTGATTAAATAAATCCTTATACATTTGAAGTAATTGAAGGGTTCTCTCGTAAACAAATAGTGAATTTTTCTGATGACCCAAATGGAGTCTTAACCATCAGCTAACCATGCAGGCCCAAAAGGAAATGTAACAGTAAACGCTGGTGTTGTGCTTAAATTGAATAATCTTGGTCATTTTTCATCAGACTTTTCTTGGTCACTAAATATACAAGTAACTGCCTGGAACATGTACACATATATAATTAAATACTGTCATCCTGATTGAGAGCTCATAGCTTGTGTCAAAGCAATAACAAAACTATATATTTCCATTAAACTCTCCCTCTGTTATGGTATCTGAGATCGTAACAACCCCTCTTGGTTATCAGCACAGAAAAGCCAGGGCTGGGAGGAATGAAACGACAACCACATGAGATCACTGTGCCAGCCTAAGGATTACTCATACAGCAAGGCACTTTGCTCTGCTGCTATTTGCTGCTGCTGGAAATGGTTCAAATCTTTTGACTTCAGGAAGAAAAAATTTATGTTTTCTTTCTTAGGTTACCAACCCAGAGGTGGATTATTCTACTACAAAGGCTCACACACATATGAAAATAACAACAACAACAAAATGGAACCAGTATAGCGAAGTAAGGAAATTCTCAATTTGATAGGATACTTATTAATAATTTTCCCCATAATTTATCCAGTTATAGCACCTGCTTTTCAGCTGTAGCAAGAAAATAAACTTCAAAGTATCCAGAGGTTTAGTGAAACATTTGATGCACAAGGCGCTCCAGATGCACTCGGTCTCCTTCCAGACTCTTTGGGCTTCCACCCAATCCAGAAACCAGAGACCTGCAGCAGCAGCACATACAGTGTCTGCTCAAGGTTTGGTTGTATTTACTATAATTAGGTTTTACTCCCTCAGAGGGGCATCAAGGACAAGCAGACAATTATTCCTGAATAACAGCAAGAATGAAAACAAGGACAACAAGTAGATACTGCCACAGATTCAAAAAAAGCACAGCAATTCTTGAAGTACAGAAGGAAGTCTAATACCCAGGCACACATGTTAATTTAGCAAATGGATTTACACAAATTCTGAATCCCTTGAACTGTTAGTAATTCAAACAGTTATATCTAAAATATTTTACAAGTAATTATAAAAATTGAACTTGACACTTGACATATACAGAAAGAGCTTACTATCAATGCTAACTTGAGTGGCAACACTACTGTTTAGCTTGATATCAGCTCATTACACTGTACACTTAGAGTTGATATTCAGTCTGAAGAAATTCCTTATTATATGGTATTAAATTTTTATTGTTGCAAAAACTTTTTACTTTGCAACCACATACTACCACAGCCACATAAAATTAATGTTCAATTTTAGTGTTAAATTTGAGAATATTTCTTTAAATGAAATGCAAGGTCTTTAATGTTTCTAAAGAATTATCTGAAGTCAAGAAAGAGTTATACTCCAGCAAATTCACAGACAAAAGAGCTCCCTGTAGTACTGCTACAAGAATTTCAAAATCTCATTAGAAAGCACTTCCACAGCCCTTTAAACTCTAATCCCAAATGAAAAGAGCTAGATAAAAGGAATGTGGATTTAATAACTTTTGTGTCATACATACTCTTTTACAGATAGTTTACATTCACCCAGAAAAAGATTGGGCTGACCAGTGAGCTCCTCAATTCTGCAACAGCAGTACTTCTCAGCTGCTTTACATGTTAGTTCTGGGCTAAGTTCATTGAAATCTATACATTTTTTTTTAGGACAAACCACAACAAAAGAGTTAATTATAATTTCAGTGTTCAAGGTTCTGTTCAAAGCTTTAAACAGAGCTAATATACATATCTTTTGCTTCAGAGTTAGTATCTGCAACAATAAACTGAGATCAAACATGCTTCAAAGATATTTATATGTCCTGAGAATTTAGTTTTAGATAAGCGTTCAAACAAGTATTTAAGAAATGCTTTACCTTTACTGTGTTACGATTTTTTTCTTCTTTTGGTCACCAGCATTAAGCTACAATTGCCAGATCACAAATGTAGCACTTCAGCTTCCATTTGATTCATATGTATACATATAGCAGGCCAGTTCCTGAGTAACTTTATTTAAGGCTATTTGGATACAGTACAAGAAGGAAAATTAATTAATCAAATGGTAACTAGAGTCTTGTGATCTTGTTTATGATGACTATGATGTTGGACAAGTAGCCTGGTGGCAACGAACAAAACTGTCATTCATGGGTATATTTAAGTATTCACTCTAGCATTTATCTGGAAATGCCATAATAGTTTTTAAAAATTTAGTCATGTTTATCCTTAAATTCTGTTTGATCTATATTACTGTACACACACAAAGGGAAAGAAAGAGAGAGAGTAGTTTTACGTCCTATGTAATAGCATTATATTCCACTTAAGGAAGTGAGAAAACTATTGTAAATATTGCTTCACAAAATTTTAAAACCCCTGTCTTTGAATTAAGTAGATGTTTATTTGCTCTTAAATGCAGAAATTTGCTTTTGTCATACTTTGATATACAAAAGGGCTGTTCCCATTTGATTTAAAACGTAACTAAGATCTATTCTCAGTTTGAGGGAGTTCAAAGGAACCACAAGTTACCTCATCAAACATGAGCAAAAAAAAATGTTCATTGGACAGATTTGTGTATTTTGAGGCCAGAAGTACATTTTGATTATCTAGGCTGATTTCCTGTACAATAGTTAACACATAACTTCCTGTACAGACCCTCACCAAGTGATTCCTTCATCAAGCCTTTATTTTCCAATTTAAATAGACCATATGGTTTATAAAACAACCAACTTTAATTCACTCAATGTTGACATGCTTTTAATGTTAGCTCATGTAGAAAAGGGATCAACTGACTTGTGCAAGTACCAGAGTGGAAATGAGATGATCAGCCCAAGTGACTAGCAAATATACCTCAGAGCTTTACATTTTCCCATTTCTGAAACTGCCAGCTCATATGCAGCTTATCTCCTCCTCTTTAAAGACTTATTAGTGCTTGGTCCTTTGATATTTATGATAAGTTTCAAGATACTCACATAATATTAACACTGGAGGCACACTCCTGTTCCAAATGTCTGAAGATACGATTGAATAATTTTCATTAACATCCTCATTAAGAAGTGGAACAGATGAAGTTTTTCTTGTCACTTGAAAATGCAGCAAGTCATTCCATGGATTTACAACTGTTTTTCCATCCTTTTGGCTGTCTAGAATCAGCATTGTTAGAAAAGGAGTGCTTACACTGAATCTGTTCTCTTTCTGCTCACAGGATCAGGGTGTTCCAACAAAACCGAGAACATCCTGCCTCTGAAACCAGTGCAAGAGGTGACCCAAAACTGTGCCAGAATTTCCTGAGCTATCAGTCCATAGAGAAGTGCTGCTTCTGACAATGCCACAGATTGCAGTTTTCCTTTTTCTTTATTACAAAGGCATTTGAGCAACTCTAAAATTCAAAGTGAACATCTGTACCGTTGCAGAATTTGTCTGAAGGAAAAACACAACAAACAGGAAAACTGGCAGAGATTTTCTTTCTCTTCAACTTTAAAAATAGTTTAATCATTTTCCTGGTGCCTAGAACTTCAGCAGAGCTGATTTATTATAACGCTTCACAAAAATAGATTGATACACTAAGTCTCACAACTGACCTCTGGTTCAAGAACATCTGGTCCAAAGACATGAAAAAGTTCACTACATCTGTACATAGTAAATCAGTTAGCCCTAATGGAACTTGGCAGCCAATACTATGGAAGTATGGCACACAGTAAGTAATGATGGCCTTTACTGAGTTTAACGATACCATAGGACACATACGGTTCAAGGGTCTTCTTTCCTATAGTGTCACCATCTGCGTAACATTAATGATGAAGACAGATCCTAGGTCTCACTTACACAAACAAAACATATTTTACTTCAGGGATCAGGTCCTTATGCTTTCATTATGTCACCATCTGTTGTCCCTCCAACAGTGGTGTTAGAAATACTTCTACAACTACAGGCAACTCTGATGTTAACAGTTGGCAGTTTATAAAACAAGGGTTGTAGAGTCCATCCCTTCTTTAATCCCTTGGATTACTCTTTTTGGTTTTTTGTTGTTTTTTTTTTTTTTTTCCTACATGTCTCCACGGAGAGTTTTTATCAGGATAAACTGAATGCACATCTATTAATCTGGCCTCACTTTATGATTAGTATCCTATGACTTGCTGGAGAAAAAACAATGTATAGAACATGTCTGTCCTTTTGCACTTCACATGAAGTGAATAAACCTGTGCTCCACAAGTATCACAAGTGATCAGAACAATACATGAAACGCTGGGTATCTAAACCCTTTTTCACATTCCTAGTCAAGAAAACAGGCAGGTACCACAGAATGGGAACAAAACCATATACCAAGAAGGATACAGTCTCAATCTGGAACTCAGCAGGAAAATACCCAGAGTGGTCCTACAGAAGCTCTGAGGATGGTCCCTCTACCTGGAATTCCAGTTGGAAGTCTCTCTTCAAAGTGCAAGCCTACAACATTGCTTCCAGAGGAAAGAGCCCATTTCACTCTTAAGACTAAGGAGTAGTCTTGGCACCTCCTCATTTACCAAGTAACTTGGTACTCAAAAGCCATACGTAGGGAATGGCAGACTGAGATTAATTTTGCTCCACAGCTGTATACTTCTAATTTCCCAGCATAGTATCTTGCTGCATGGGGATTTAACGCCTTTAATTCTTCTATCTTGCACCAGATAATTCAAAACTCATAATCAAGAGGTGAAACCTGAACACAAGTTTATACAACTGCATTTTGTAGGTTGAAAAACCTGAGACTATTTTTTTTTTTTAGATATTTACTAATTAAAGATCTCACGTGTGTGAAAACCTGGTTTGGGGGCTCAGATTTACACACAAAGTAAGCACTGAAACATCACCACAGTCAAGTCCAGGCATGCAATGAGGTGTAACTAATATAGTGTAGGCTCCCAAGAGCTACGGTATCCTTCTTTCCTCAGAAGTCTGCTTTTGCAATTACACTGTAGGACATTAGATGCAGAGGAATCCAGAATGGGCTCTCTGTTGCCCAGTAGGCCATAACTGTCACAGAAAGGTTTCTCTGTGGATAACTTTGCATTCTGTGTTTATTCCTTCATACTGTCTCTCTGATATCTCTCTGAGCTATCCCTGAATTTTCTCCTCAACCAGGGCACTAGTACATCTTTGCTATATTGGGTCCCAGCTACCTTTCGTTTGCGATAATAATGTCTCTAGACATTATTGAACTGCCACAGTTCTCTGCCAAATGTGGGCAATTGGTTTAAAGGTGTGGGAGGGAGGGCATTCACGCTTATTTGTTTTTCTGGGAGGCCTACCAACAGACATCCAGTAAGTGGCCATTAAAAAAGTGACCAAAGCTTTACCTTCTTAGGAAATTAAGCTAAAAATTTAAGAATCCCTATTAAAACAGGTAACTCCTGAATCAGGTGCCAGGAAAGCAGGTGTTTTCAAGGTGACAGTTTTTAATCTCAGTTCCTGCCTTCCCATGAAGTGTCATCAATTGTGTGACATCATTGTGTGACAAAACTGACATCGCTCTACTATGATTTAGTCCTGTCAGTAAGTAAACCCTCAAATACTGACTGGATTACACAACTGCTTTGTAACCACCCCTTGTGTATCCAAACTGCTTTTCCTCTGCCCTGACATCTCTTCTGTCATTATTTAATGACACTAATTATTTTTACTTATTTTTATCTGCCATAGCTTCTCTCCTATATTTCAATTGGTTGAGTCTTTTTGGCTTCTCATTCTCTCCACATTTGGAGTTAGTTCTTCCTCTGTCCCTCTCCCTTATCCTTTTAACCCAAGCAGCTTTATTAAATGTTTGGTTTGGGACAACAAGGGTTCTAATATTGCTTCAGTTAATATTTTAAAAGGCTTGTTCAGTTTCCTCCTGCATGAGTGTATTAGCAATAAATAGTACTATCTAACCATACTACGCTCTCTGTTGGGTTTACTTTTATTGTTGGAGATTAGAATTGAAAAATAGGAGCTTTAAGAGTCCCTCCATGATGAGTAACTGATGTATATTTAGTTGCGCTAGTGTATGTTCTTTTATGGTTCAGTTGTGTTTTCATAAGATTGGAGGAAGGATCTAATTAATGCATCAAATATCAGTTCCAGCTGCAATATGCATTTTTTTCTGTGACTTAGTGTTTTCTGTTCTGTGATGTATTTATGGTTGGAAAAATAAATAATTATTTTAACGAATGATTATCTCTAACACACAAAGAAGCATAAGAAAAAGCCCACCACATTTAATAGGTTAATCAGAAAAAAAAAGAAGAGGCTAAGGAATGCATAACTGGAAAGAGGAATATTAGTTTTGCAGCATGAAAACTGTTAGATTTTGAGAATGGAATTCAAAACACAGTGAGTTACAGCAGGATTCCCCAACAGCTAAGGAAAATGCACAGCTCTTATGTAAGCAGTACTTTCCTCACTTGTATTTAATTTTGAATTATGCAAATTGAAAAACTGCTCCAGCTGACCCAATCACACAGCTCATATATCTGGGGAGACTCATATTGTTTGCATTAGGAGGTGAAACTGGCAATGGCAGCAGAGATCTCTTTGATGCAATCCCACTTAAGTTACAATAAATGTGTACAAAGTCCTGGCTTCCCCCGGCTCTGCACAGATCCATCAGGAGGAGATAAGGGGTGTTTGCTTATAGTTCCAAGACTCTTTCCATCAGATATTCTACCTCAAACGCCACCTTGTATGCTCACTTTGTCCAGCCACCTCTCTCACACATGTTACTTTTTCTCTAAAAGCAGCAGCAAGTCCAAGCATTTCTATGGCTTTCTTTCAACTGCTACGCAGGCCTCTCTATGCATTGCTCTGCAGTTCATTTTATGTTCTCTCTTTCTGTCTCTTTCACATACACATGTACTCTTCCACTAAAAATATTCTGTCTGCATTCTCAGACCCCAGGGAAAACTTCAGGATCCAGTGTTGCATGTGGCCTGCTGCTTTGGGGCATTTGCAGAATAGACAGAGGTTGCCTAAACAATAACAAGATAAAGTACTTCTGACATTTTGCTAAATGACTTCTCATGCTCATCAGTTCCAATAAGATCTCCTCCAATTCTCCAAATCAAAATAGGCAGATTCAGTTAAATATATCAGTCATATAGACAAATTTTATTATTATCATTTTTATCTGTGTTATCTCAGAATTCTCTGTCTCATTCCAAAGCTTAAGCAATTACAAAAAGAGTTAATAAAAGCATCCTGCTTCACTTTAAGTTATAAACTAAATAATGCTGGAGAACTGCTCAGATACTGCAATAAAGCTAAGCCAATACATAAACAAACCAAATATCTCCACCAGTAAGTTAAACAGAGGTCTTGAGATGGATTTTCTAGCTTACCATAGCAAAAAAGTTACATTTTTCCTTGAAGACCACAGTTCCATCACCGAACTACAAGTGAAAAGAAGGTCCTTCAGGTAGAATCTGGTCTTCTCACAGAGGACATTAATCTTAAGAATGCCTTGCACTGGATAAAAGAAGTGAAACAAAAGCTGCATAATGGATCGATACTGTACAGCTCAGGGCTGGTTCCCTTCAGGACCTACGGTGAAAATATGTGCTTTATTCAGACAGGTAGTTTGAGCAAAACCGAAACACTAACCTTATCTGTATAAACTTTCTTGCTCAAAATATCCGAGCCCCCAAATTTCCACTTGTGCAGAACACAGGAAAAAGAAATATCCACATGGTCAGAGGAAAGACAAGAGCTGGGATGTGATTCAGACACCTTCCTAGCAGGCAATGGGACCACAACTGCAACTGCTACCTGGTAGAATCTGGGAGAAACATAAATATACCCAGTGATGGGGAATGTCAGAGGGAATGTGAAGCTGGAAGCTTTCTGAAGTGAAACAAATGTAGCTGAGTTTCCCATGTTCTCTATGTACCTTCATATTTTTCCAGAAGTACCTTCTTCTCTTTGCCCACAGTTGCTGGGCAAGCTACAGCAGTACAGACAACAGTATATCTCACTTGTCTCTTAGAAAATAATCAGAGCTCAACAAGGTGAAAAATCCTTCTGTCACTGCATTATACTCCTGAAATGTCAGACCTTCCAGGTGTCTCCAGGTTTTCCCAACTCCTTAGCCACCCATGGACATTTTACCCAACTGAAACAGTTCGGACTGCCTGTCAACGCTCTGGGTTTTCATCAAGGACTCATCCTCTTGTCCTCCAAATTGCAACAAAACCTAACCATAGCTCACTTGCACCTTTTCTGAACATTTTTAGCAAATGCTTTCATACCTATGTTCCATTCCTACCATTTGTACACAGGTTGGCTTTAAAGCAGATCAGCCAATTTAAAAGTACTTTCTTCTCCCTGTTCATCTTCTGCCCTGTCAGTAATTTAGAAACCCTGTCTTGCTAGACCCTCTTATTAGTTCCAGGCCTTGGCTATCAACTTATATTAGCATCAACAACAGACACTTCCACAGCTTTGAATAGATTTTTGTTAAGTTATGCTGTCATATTAACTATTTCCTTCAGACGTGTTTATCTTTGAGTTATGCTTTGCTAGTGTCACTATTTCCCCAACAGTGTTGAAGGCTCTCTTTCTGGTTAGCAACCTAAATAAAATTTCAGATTCATGTTTCTGTTGTTCATTTCTTGGCAATTTTTCCTCACACTTCTAAGTTTAAAAAAACACAGATGGTGAGCGGGAAAACACACCAGAAGCTAGATGTTTGAGAGGTCAGCTGGCTAATACATTACTAGAAAATGAAAGACAGCACAAGTATTAGAATTTGGTGTTGGTAAACCTCAAGATCAAGTTTAATGACTTTCAGTATTCAAACAACCACTGCAAAACCTTGCTTCTTTCTTTTGATACTTCACCTTGAAGAGATATGTTTTCCAAATTGAAAACTAGAAAAAATGCAATTCTTGCAGAATATAATACACTTAAAAATCATCTCAGTAAAACTAACCTTTATTTGAAGACATTAACTCTCCTTCATATTTATTATTCTCTCTACATTGTAATTTCACCTTCAACAGGCACTGACTAAATCAATATCCCACACTTCTACCTGTCTTATTAGAGAGAAAAAAGAAATTGGAACACAAAATTGAAGGCACAGCGTACAAAGGAGCTGGGGCAAAGGGGAAAGGGCAGCACTGGTGAGTCCACTAAACTCTGTGGGAACCTCTCCCATCCAGCATGGGTTAGAAAGAGAGGAGTGTTCTTCAACTTGCATCCAGGCCTGTGTTTCTCCAGGGCAGGCCCGCAGCTGGGATCAGCCTTTCCCTGCCACAGGCAGGTGGGGAAGCGTCACTACAGGGCTCTGCTCCCCAAAACCCCCAACTCAGAGGCTTTTCCTGTGATTTGAGACTCATCTGGGTAGGCAAGTGCTTTTCCATCACCCACAACTCTCTGAGGCAGTAAACTTTGGCAGAGTTTTTCATCAAAGGATCTGCAGAAAGCAGGCAGCGTGCTCTGGGGAACTGTAGTGGAGACAATCAACCCAAACACTAGAATAATTTGGTGCTATTTCAAGAATACCACTGAGATGGCATCAGAGTAGCTTAGGTTAGACTATGGCACTGTATGAACACTGTCTTCAGCCTATTTTTAACTTAATTCAGCTAAACAGCAAACTTTGCCACACATAGATCCGTTTCCAGGAAAACTAACATAGCATTTACAAAAACAAGGTAATTTTAAATACTTTTCTCTTTGATTATTTGCTGACTTAGAGTAATTTCCAAGGAGACTTTCTGAAAGCTATCCAGCAGTTTTTGGCATTTAGGAGGGAAGCCACACTTGCTTTATATGGATCAGCTCTGCCCTCAGATATGTGCTTTTCATTTCGCTGAGACTTCTGCTCTGTACACAGTCATCCAAGAACAAAATTAAGCCCTTTGTGTCCAATTATTGGTTCTATTAATATGTTCCAAATTACTTAGCTGCTTCCTAAAAATGTGTTAAATCTGCACAGAAAAATAGAACTAAATTCACCGTCAGCTACTTCTCTAGGGAAATAAACAAACAAGAAAAAAAAAAAAAAAAAAAAAAAAAAAAACACAACCAGAAAAAATTCTCTACCCTTCAAGATCATTATATTTCAGCTTCTTATGATGAGAATAGCAGTCCTGTGATTGCCACTCCAAGTCTTATTTAGAATTATTTTTTTGGTGGTCTGCTTGTTGTCTATAAAGATGAGGCCACACCTGGTCAAGTGTGCAGTCAGTTGGTTCAGGGTTTCCATTCCAAAATGAATATTGTAATATTCAGACACTTCACTGACCAGTTTCCTTTTTTATAGACCCTAGATGTGCAGAATTAAACAGCATATACCTCCCAGAAGCTGTTCCCTTCTTAGACCATCTGGGTAATGAGAGTATAATTTACACCACATAAAACTGTGACATCTGGAAAGGAAAAAGCCAGTCTGATAAGATCACACATATGAGCAGGTCTACCTAGCTTTTAATCAACCTTTCTGGGTTTGTGGGCTGTCTTTTTTTGAGGTTAATTTTGTTTTGGTTTTAAATAGTGTGGTTGGAGTAAAAGCATGTTTGTTTTAAACAAGAGTTGAAAAGTAGACAAAGAAAGGATTTCCAACAAAGAAAAGCATCTTCAATTAACATTGCAACCATCTTAACTGAAAATATGAGTATGATGAACAACCACAGTCAGGTTTTCTTTAAAAATCAAAAAATCCAAGTATGTAATAGAAGGCTAAACTTCATAAACATAGGGGGAAATAAGATCTGTGTTCTGTGACTGAAGAACAACCTAGAAGATATTTAATATACCATAAAGTCAATACTAAAATATTCGGAAATTTTTTACTTTTGCCTACCTAAATCTTAAGTGGACTCTGATTTGCAGTAGATGCTTCTGGACTTAAAGCAGAGCTTTCCTCAAACTGACTTAAGTTCAGCAGATACAAACATTACTTTATACTAGTTCAGTGCATCTTCTGGACTGGCACAGCTCTGAGCCCTGGGGTTCACCCATAGTTTTGTACACAATACTGGGTTTTAATAGCTGTTTTGGTAGATAATCATCTCCCTATGCATTCAGGAGGAATAAGCACAATCCACAGAGCCAGGTCATTTCCATTGTTCAGGCTCCTGCTTTTTAACATTCATATATTTCTTAAAGAAATGCAAAGTTAAACATTAAAACAACACTGTTTCACTAACTTGATCAAATTATATATATAAAATATATCAAAACAAACACACAGTAAATCCAGTTCTGCTCCCCACAGTAAATTCACATGCACACTGAGCTTCTTACATCTAACAATCCAAGAGTGGGAATTTTCTGCAGGACATATTTCCCCTTTATTTTTTGCTGAGATGACTTATCTCAGGCACAACAAAACATCCCGTTGTGCCCATGCCCAGCATCACCTTTCTGCAGTCAGATCAACTAGACAGTAACATGGAAACCAAGATAATACATATGTCTCCTAGGGAGTTGCATTAAAGGGACCAAGACCAATGGTGCAAGCACCACCAAAGGTTCACAGATTATATAAAAGCACAGTTCTTAACTGCATGTAGTAGATCTGTGTTCCCATTATGGTCCAGCTAGATTCCTAACTCTGTATTGTTTCCTTACATGCAATCAAGGCACTTTCTTCAAGACCAGTGTTCCCAGGAAGGCTGGATGACTACATTGAGTGTGGCTGTCCTCGGGTGGTGTGTGGAATGAAGTTTCTTCCCAGCCCAGATTTAGTAAAGCATTTAGGTTCTCGACTTCTTTTTTTAAGCTCATGCTTTTCCAATAAAATGAATTAAAAGTTAGCAGTGTAGGTACTTCTTTCAGCCTATTTTTCACATCTAAGAGTCAGCACTCAAAAAGCAGAGTCTACTATGCTGGGATTCCATCATCTAAACAAAAGCACCCAGTACATCTGAGTTGCTCAAAGACATGTGAAAATGTCTGCAACAGGAGCTGCAGGAGACACAAGCTCTTCTGGAACTGCAGTTGGAGGCCCTGCAAAATACCCTAGAGTATCTAATGTGGTAACAGTGCATAGACAGATGAGTTTCGATTCCAATGTGTTTGCTGCTGGATGAAATAATTACATTTTCACCTCTCCAGACTGCTTTTTTTCAGCCATCCTCACATGGACAGCTGAAACCATAGATCACCTCTTATTCTTTCTCTTCTAGGTACACCAGGCTAAGTACTACATAACTTTGTAAGACCAACAACAGTTAGTTTCTTTCCCAAATACAACTCTCTCCTTTATTGTCTCTTTGGAGATAATGCTGTGCAGATTCCTCACAAAAGCTGTCATGTCTTTGTTCCTCTGTATATTTTTCTGGAATTGTCTTTCAAATATTAAAAATATCTATTTAGTCATGCCAAGCTTTTGTTCCCCCTTATCTGGTAACAAATGCTGCACCAGCAACCTCACAGGATATGCCATCACACCTATCATTTTGTTTCTACTCCTGTTCGGTATCCGACTTAAACCAATACGATGTAATGAAAACCATAATTCCGAATTAAATAGGTTTATTTCAAATCTATTTCAGGGTTGCAGTCAGTGATACACCTCGCTGAGGCCTCTTTCTTAAAATATTTAGGTGCATGGATAACCCAGGTTCCAGTGAGACACATTAATCCAGTTACACACAGCCCAAAACAAGATGGCAGTGCCAGGTTACTGATTGGACTTGATGATCTTAAAGGTCTTTTCAAACCTAAACAATTTTAAGACAGATATTTAGAAATCTAAATGGATCGTGGAGATGCAAGAAAATCCACATCTAATCCTTGAAGTGCCCACATTCCTACTGATACGGTAATATTTCAGGAAATGTCTGCACCGGTCAGCAGTAAGTTCCTGAGGACTCTCCAGCCAGCTGCTCAGAGGTACCTGGGCTTCCCACCAAAGGCAGCCACACACTCACAGCCAACAACTCCACACCAAAAAGGTGATAGGACATTTATGGCAGAGCTCAGCAGCAGCAGCCCCACAGCAAGGCAGACTGCAGGTTTCTTCGGAGGGACTCATTTTTCCCTCAGTGTTTAGGTTGTGTAGCTGTTCTATTAAACACAGAAGTTTAATGCTGACTCCTGTTTGCACATTGATGGTTACAATTGGCCCACAATCATTTCTTAAACATCCTGTCCAAGATATCAGGTTTTATTAACAACAAAAACTAATTTCACTGACAGATCAAAGATGACTGTGACTTCCTTGCAGCTGTTAAAATTGTTTAAAAGCAAGAATATTTCTTCCGGTTGGGAAATGCAAGACCAAGCTGGATCTAGGTTTTCTAATATTTTCTTTAAATAAAGTCACAAATAATTTTTTTCCTCAGAGAGTCTAGAATAACTATTTTGGAGAGAGAACCAATCATATAATAACTGTGTAGAGACCTGGTTCGTGATCATGCTTCGCATTGCTTGCTCATAGAGAAGCAGCCTTTTAATCTAACTTGTTTGGTTTAATGTCTGCTATGAGTTAGAGTGAATAATTCAAAATTAGCTGTATGTAACCTCTTTCCCTACTTGTGAGACTAATCCCATGAAGAGCAGTTCCTTCCATGCCTTTTATTTGAATATAAATGAGCAATACTTATCATAAAAGTTGCAGCTTCTTACTCCAAGTTGCACTAGTCAAGTTTCATGCTGTGTTAGACAGGTTTTACTACTCATTAGCAATGCTGCAGCAACACCTCACATCTACAGCCAGACTATGTGAGTGCTTCAGAGTGTACTGGTTTATCTCTGCTCCTGAATGGGTTACCTGAGGGTGAGGGCACCTGGACGGACAAAAGCTCAGCTCTGTAAGGGAGCTGTGCACCTTGCTCCCTCACAGCTCTCTGGGGAAGGCAGAGGGTGACTCTGTCACAACATTAGCGACAGGAATGCTCCAAGCAAGAAACCAAGTTCTCCACCAATAACAAACTTAACATCAAGGAAACATTATCTTTAACATATACTTGATTATCTGATGGCCCAGCAGTGAGCTGGCTGAATGGAAATATGGTACACAACACCAATTTCTGTTGTCTTTGGTTATATGTCACGCAAAATTATTCCAGATGAGAGACTGTGAATAGCTAGGACATGACAGACTCTCAGGGTCACTGTGACTACAACTGCTTTATTGGATCTAAGAGTATCCTTGGCTCCGGATGCACATTGTGGCAATGCCTTAACTCCATGACATGGAGAGTGCCAGGCAGGCACCATTTCCCCTTTCCACTCCTCTCACACTCTGGTTTCCACACCAAGGAAACTGAGGTACACAGTTTGGGCTCAAAAGGCTTCATAGCTGAGTAATTTTTGGTCTGAGTGAAAAGTTTTGGTCTCAGAGAGTTACTAAATATCTATCAGTTCTTTAACTTGTTTGGAACAAGGCTTATGAGGTACAAAGATCTTGATAAGGGCGAGCTAGTGACAACACATGCATTGGGCTTCAGGTAACTCTACGTATTATGCAGGCAAATTAT
The DNA here is from genome assembly GCF_036013475.1 of Columba livia. Lineage (NCBI taxonomy): Eukaryota > Metazoa > Chordata > Aves > Columbiformes > Columbidae > Columba > Columba livia. The sequence goes on along the minus strand of NC_088605.1, from coordinate 64,588,528 downwards.
TGTCTTTTTAAATTGACAATGAGTTATTGTAAACCTGCACAAGCACATCAGATATTTCTGCCAAAGCAACAACGACAGTAAATTCTAGCAAGATGTAGCCAGAAGAGGTCCCACACACTGAGCGACTCAACCAAGACAGTTTAATAACTTTACTGTTACCTGTATTTCCTCTTATGCAGCTACTAGAGGAATACGGAGAGTAAGCTGTGCTCCAGGGGAAGAAAGAGGAGAACTTGGAGGCAGAGGCTGTACTAACAGCCACTGCTCGTAGCACAGAGGTCCCTGCTTCCCTGCAGCAGCCTCCATGACTTGACTGCCTCCTCTCTCACCTTTGCCATGAGCTTTTTCCACGAGCACAGAAAAGTCAGTTTTGCTTGAATTACTGATGAACTTTGGGACTAAAGCATTCTGAGACTACAGGGTGTGCAGCCACTGGACACAACTGCAATTGCCTGAACGATTCTAGCACCCAAGAAACTCCTGCTTTAAGGAACCAGCACCAGTCCTTCCAATACAAATGCTTTTCTTCAAAAACTGAACTAGACAAACCAGTAATTTTTTCAGATAGATTTCTGCCTTTTCTGTGTTTACTGCTCTCCATTTCAATGTACTGTTGATTTAGCTTTAACTTTTTTAGGCAGAATGCTTCGTGCTTCACAGACCAAAATCTTTGGCAGTGTTGCTGCTTGGAAAATGGAAACTGCGCTACCAAAATGATTGCTCAGGATAAGGATAGACTTAGTCTGGAAAAGAGGGAATACTTTCAAATTGCTGGCTTTCACCTGTCAGTGCACTGTGCACTTTGGCTAAATACAGCATAAGTATGACTCCAGTGGAAATAGAAAGCTCAAGAGCAAAGCTCAGACTGGGAAGGCAACTAATAGTGTTCTATCCCATTTGAGAACAGAGGCCAGGAGTATAGTGAAAGTATATGCTAAGCATACTCAAAATAGCTATCTGCAAGTAGTGGAGAAAAGAGAGTTTACTCATTAAGCGTTAAACTCAACATTCTGATAATTCCTTTAACTTTTATTGCCTAATTCAAGAAAGTTTCGGTTTGCTTTTTTTGAGTTTCTGTGCAATTTCCCTTAGACTTCAATGGGATTAACAGGTGCCTCACATTTCTAAAAATGAGCTCTTTCAGTGCCTCAAATGCTAGCCATAGCAGGTTTTTTGCTTTTTTTACTATATGACAATTTATAGCTAAAGTGTTGGAGTTCTGCAGAAAGTAGAACTTGGCTTTTACTTCAGTGTATTCTCCCTCCAGAAAATCTTGTCACAGGATGTAAAGAAAAAGGAACCATGAAGTTATCAGCTGCCACCTCCCATATAAGTGGTCCTGGGTTAAGGTCAATAATTTGCCTTATCCATAAATTCTATTAGAAGCAGCTAAAAGAGACTGTGTACATCCTCAGAAGTGTTAAAATTTGGGGCCCTGGTTCAAAAAAACTTTTTTTTAGTCCTCTATTGGAAACACTGTGGCCAAGTGAAGTTTTCTTCTTCCCCACCTCCCATTGGTTCAGTTGTAGTTTCCATTTCTAGGCATAATCAATTTTCACTATTGCTTTTGATGATGCTTTGGGGACCTCGTGACTTATGAATTATCTCCACCAGAGCCAGAGTTCTTGAGTCACCTGCCTGCTTCTTTGCTACCTGACTTACTCTGAATTGGAAAGACACACTGTCTGGGACTCAATCTCACCTTTCTGTAATTCTTAAACTGCTTTCATAATTAAACAGGAAAATGATTAGAAAACAGAAGTTCTTAGAAAAGATACTTCTTCTGAATATAGGAAATATTCTAAAGTGAAGTTCCATTTGTAAAATCTCTTTTAAAAAACCTCTCAAATCTAATATTAAAAACAAATTAAATCCATTACTCCAGCTTGCTTTCACTTAGTAACTTCTCAACTCGACGCCAGACAATGCAAACCTTGTTTTAGCTTCAGCTGACAGTAGAAATATCTGGGATGTACAATAACATATGGAGCCATCTGATGAGAGATCATCCAGCCAGCTGAACACATCGGCAGACAACCTTTCCCAAAAGCAGCCTCCGCGAGCCTGATCCTGCAAGGCGTTGAGAGCCTCGTCTCCTGCCGACTGCAATGGGAATTGAAAGCAGACAAAAAGTTGCAGGAGATGATCAATATCTCTGAGACCTGGGCCCTTAAGGGGCTCAGATTTCAAATGCCTTGTTCTTACTGCAGATGTGCAACAGAAATAAAACCTCGTACAGCTCCTAGGAATTGTTACATTAGAACAGAACATAGCCAAATCTTAATGCTTACAGGGATGTTAGATCTCCTTCCTAAAACATAGGAGCCAGTAGTACAAATTAGCAAGTTTTAAAATCAGGTTGAAAACAAAGTCCTTAAATGTACTAGCCAAGAGTGATAGTTTGCTTGTGGTTCAAGTTACAAAATCATCTTCATTTCTCAAAGTAATAGTGGGGAAAAAAGCAAACCCAAAACCCAGCGACTGGCAGGTATACAACAAACAGAACTCACACAAATTTTTAAAAAGGCCAGCATTTCTGTTTAAGATGTATATGCCTCACGTCAGAAGCAGAGCCAGCTGACACAGTGTAATTTGCTTTTGACTCACAAGAGCTCCAGCTAAATTGTGGGGCTCAGGGATTTTCTGTCTCTCAAGTCTATTCCAGCATGAGAGTCAGGTCCTGCTCACACTCCCCTCCTCCTGCCCCCAGGGCAAATAATGTCAGGACCAAGACCCCCTATTTCAGAAGGGTGCCCTAGTCCAGGACTAATGTTATTTTTATTCCCTTTTTGGCCCATCTTCAAGTTCCTGCACTGCTCCTTGTTGTATATGGCATTACTTCAAGGAAAACCTGAATGTCTTCTCCACCTCGGCCCATTTACCAGCCTTTTATTACTATATTTTACCCTAGTGGTTGGAGCACTGAATTGTGAAGAGCATAACAGAGATGGGCACTGAATCTACAAATCTATATTTTTTTATTTTTTTTTTTTTACCAGCAAAGTACACTATTCAACAGGCTGTTATGCCAAAGATTTGCAATATAATTATTTTTTAAATAAAATTACTATGCTGTTAGATAGACTCCGCATTTCTGCCTTCAGTCAGCTTTTCATCTGGCAGTTGTTTTTTTGGTTTTTTTTTGTTTGTTTGTTTGTTTTTTTATATTTGCACTGCTAAGTTTGTGTCTAGTCACAATAATTGGTCATTTAGAAAATATTTTAAGCTTATGTTTTATTTACTAGTTTTGAAATGGGGGTCAAACATCAGACATCTCTTAGTTATTATAGAAGACTTACTATTAAAAGCCACATAAATAATCAGCTTCTCAGACACATTATTTGATGGAAGGCCAAGGATCCACTTTACAAATTCATGAGCTGATATATTTAAGTGAAAATAGGTAGCTAAGGTATATGAAAGAAGAAAAATGACATATGAGACCAAAAAAAAAAGATCCTTCCAACAAAAAACACTAAATATGCATTACTATTCCAGATGTTTCTTAAGATGAAACAAAACATGCAGCAATTCTTAACAGATTGATGATACAGGATTAAAACAGCTGGAAAAAAATTCCAAGGTACAGAATAGATGTGACATCTGAAGACTTCCAGGTTAGGCTGGGAGCCCAAGAGAATAGAGGTTCCAGGGCGTCAATCATCCATCAGGTGTCTGCACAAGACTGAAGGAAACCCACTAGTGGGGAAAACACTGAAGAACATTTCTGAACAGGAGGGGAAGAGTTACTGCACTTCATGGATTTATTTTTACCTTCGAGAAGATAAAGAACAACATCCCAGAGCATTTAAGTGCATGGTGGCTTGGGATCCGAGGGTTTGTATTTGATTACAAGGCACAGTAAGGTTGCATTTTTCACCTCTGCAGTAATAAGAACCTAAATTTACACGCAGCTGAAGTGATTCTGTAACAGACAAAAACCAGCATATAGTATTTTGATGTCTTTGTTTTAATCTTGTAGTTCCCATTTGTAACAGTAAAATATGTAAAAACCTCTAATAGTTGTCTTTGTTCATTACCCTTGAAAGTGTTTAGCTAAACAAGAAAAAGTGTACACTTCAGAAGCCACCCTCTTGTGTTTCAACTTATGTAAATGGGCTTGTATCTGCTAACAAGACCCAGTGTGAACACCCAGCCAAACCTGTGGCACCACACCTCCAGGGAGACCACTACCTTTGATGGGTTACAACCCGTACAGTAGATGCCCAAAGAAATGGAAAGACGTCTATGACATCTCTGTTAAAAACAAACAACTTCTGATTACATTCACATTGGTAACAGCATCTACAGCAAGTTGGACAAATTGTCAGTCACGTTATGCCAGGTCATACCATCTCAAAGTCAAGCCTCAAGTCTGTGTGACTGGGAAATTACCCACCTCCCTTTCTTGCTTCCCAAAAGGCAGTCACAGCTGCCAGAAGTCTCTGAGATGGGCAGATAGGCCCTTCAGAGCATTAATCCCTTTACTGACAAGCCTTTGCTCTGCTCTCTAAAAACTATCATCTTCTATTCCAGTTTGCTCACAAACGAGACCCAGCACCAGGCCCATATTGCACTTAACTGGCCTATCATATCCATACAGTGCTGCATATGTTCTCTCCATTCCATAATGCTATGCAATGATAAAGTAATTTTTATATCCTTTTTTGGAAAAGAAAAAAAATAGTGATAACAGCCACCTTTCTTACAGTTCTTTGCTAGTCTCTTCCCAAACCAAAGTCAAGACCTTTAAAGCAGAATAAATGTCGCTGTGTATGAGCAACCCTGAGTTGGGTTAAGGTATTCCCATGGAAGTAGTGCTGCACATCCCTAGTTTGCAAGAGCTATGGGCAGCCCAGGGCACCAAGAGCTGATGCCACAGCCACCAAGGCTTTCAGGGAACTGAAATTCCTAAACTGTATCTAACTCCCCTTGCCACCCTCCACATCAGTGTTGAAATTTCTATTGTTTAACTTCACATGTTGCTCTGACTTTCCATTGTGGGTGTTAAGCAAATTTAGAATCTTTGGGTTGTTTTCTTTGGCTTTTGTCCACCTAACTAGTATTTAATCCTGGCACTTTAATACTGGAGAAAACTGGCCCCCTTTAAAACCAACAGAGGTGTTAGATTCAGTAAGACCACTCTTTTCCATATTCTTGCTAAGTTTGCCATGATGGTAATTAGTAGCTCAGTGAATGTGTGGCATGGAGCAATTTCCTCAGGAGGAAAGTACACTGTGCTGTTGGCATTAGAAACCAAGAGGCAGGGTTCAGAGAGAAGGGCAAATGTTTGACTGTGGCTTATCCAGGTCTAGAAGGGACTGAATGCAGAAATTGAAGAGTCACGCAAATCAGAAAAAAAGCCTGAGAAGGTGAGTCCTGCAACAAGTAACACTCAGTATCAGTGAGGAAACTGAAAGATGGATCTGAGTGAAGGCATTTCTTATTTTTCCTACCCCCTTCCATTTACTCACCACAACTTTTGCCAAGAATATCACGGAGAGGTGAAAACAACACAAATACAGTCACTCCAAGTATATTTGTTCAAAAGTACTGCACAAAGTGAATCGCGATTGTGTTAGAAACTGGCCATGATGTCAGTGCTTCTTTCATTAGCTATCACATCAGCCTGAGAAGTCTGACACAAAGCACTGTTCTTCAGATACTGGAGAGGCAGTAGAGCGGGTACTGACAAATTCAACATTAGGCAGAGGTCATGCTGAGCTCCTCACCACAGACAGCAGTACCCAAACTGCTGTGATCAAAGCTCTCAAGACAACAGCAGATGGATCTAACATGGAGATCCAAACACAAGAGCCTGGGTCCAGCCCAGAAATGCTTTTCCTCCTCCAAAAATTAAAAAAAAAAAAAAAAAAAAAACAAAACAAAAAACAAAAACTTAAGCAACATTTCAAAACCAGCACTGGTACTGAAGATGTAAATTCATATTCTTATTCCAAAACAAACAGGTCTCTCAGCTCCTAAATAAATGTTTGGCTTGTTATTGGAAATGGTATGGTATGGGACTCTTATCCAAGATAATAAAGATGCGAGCCAACAATATAAGGCCAACTTGTGAGTTTAAATGGCTGGGGAATAAGGTGATAGAATAAATTTAATGTAGATAAATGTAGAACATAGCACATGGAGAAAAACAGTCTTAATCTTGTTCACAAAAAATGGTCAGAAACAGGACCTTGGAGTCATCATACACAGTGCTGTGAAAATAACAGATCAGTAGCTTTATAAAAAAAAATAAAGTAAGATAAAATTCAAATGAACAGCCTCACCAAGCCAGCATGGTGCTGGACATTCTGATAAGAAAATGCAAACACTTTAATCTCAATATTTGTTTAAGACACACGCTTGGAAAAAACTGAAAAACCTTCTAGATTGACTACTGCGGATAGAGCTACAGCTTCTCTTTTCCTTACACAGAAGCTTGACTTTAACCCACAGGTGAGTATCAGTTGTTTTTTATATGATCATTGTTGTTCAGGCTCTGCTTTTACATTTTTCTATAAACACCTACTTCTGGCCTCAAAGCCAGGATACTGGCTAAGTGATCTAACCTGGTTAAGCTGCTCTTAGGTCCTCGTCTTCCTTCAGAAGGGAAACGAATAGAAAGCTTTCATAGCAATGTGAAGACTGCTTTCATTTATCTGCGTTTTCTCTTGCCAAAGCAAAAGCACCCCATGGTGAAGTAGAGAGGGGCATAAATTTGCCCAGTTTCAGAAACAGAAAGGAAGTAGTTGACTACTCTTACAAAGCTTTCCAGAATAAAAGTGAAAACTTTAATATAGTTCTTCACAGTGAGTAGTGACAATATTTTCTATTTATTCTTCACTTACTGGAGACGTCTCAAAAGCAAAGAAATAAGTCTTTGTTGCAACATACCCTTGCCATTTTCAGCTAGCACTGAAATCTCTCAACTCCATAGAGTTCTTTCAAGAGTTTTACCTGATTGTCATAAGTGAAAATGGATCCAAACTCAAACTTTTCTGTTTTACACGTTATAAAATTACACACAATCATCATCTACTTTGTGTTCTTTGATGTGGTATGTGAGCATGAGATGAGAATTAACTTTCACATTTTCTAGGATTAAGTTTTATGAACTGTGGTGATTTATTACCAATTTTAAAACACACCTGAAATTATAACTACCAGGAAAAAAAAAAAGTTATTATCAAGATACAATGTACTAGGTGGGTTTGCTCAAAAATACAGGAAGAGGAAAAATTATTCCAAGCATCGACAGAAGGAAAAGAGATACCCCTGAAGAATGAGAAAAATGAGAGTGGACATAAAGAATTCTTTACCTACTTAACTCTTTTACAGGTTTCCTCCTCCACCCCAGATAGTGGAATGAGCTTGCTTGAAATTTCTGGCATAAATGCCCTCACTAAACCAGGAGCCACATTGAAACCTAACTCAAACCATCAAAGGCTGACACAGATTTACGGCATAAAAAAAATGAGTTGGGATCCCAAAGAGGTTTGCAACAGCCACGCTTCAAACCCTGATGCTGCATTGTTTCATGTGAAGGACACTAAATGGGTGTCATTCTTGTCATTTCTTGCTCTGCTGAAGTAATTATCAACTCACCTTCTTCAGGCCTCCCCTGACTCTGCTAATTCCAACAGCAGATTTGGTATTTACTGTCTGAAGAGTGATTCGGTGGCACTGTATTTCCATAGATGAAAAAGGAAAGGAAAAAAAAAAAAACAAAAAAAAACCACACAAACATGTAGAATCTAAAGCAGAGAGTAATTGAATAGTCAGGCTGAAAAGGATTTTCAAGGATAGAATTAAGTTTCACAGCTAAAAAGGTTTAAGTTTCTGAAGGTACTATTATGGCCATTTAGCCTGACTAAATTTCACTGTATCTATCCAACACCTCCAGTTCAATTTGTAACCTATTGAGGGACTTTGTCACTTCCCTTTCAGTCTCTGCAATGGCGATAACATTTCTTTCTTGTGACTTGAGACCTCTCGAAAAGCTGGATACCATCCATATTAACACTTGGCTATTTGCCAAATGGTATTAAAAACAGATTCCCTGCTGATATTTCACATGGAAAACAGCTGAGTGAACCAAGTGTCATATTGTGGTAAATCTAATAAAAGTTTAAATTTTTAGTGTTGTTATTATTATTATTATTATTATTATATACACATCTCCTTTAAAGTGTCATGTCTAAGTAAACGATAGCAAATTTGGCCTATGAAGAAACTCCAGGAAAAACTTGCCACTCTACCAAAGTGATAAGACACACTTTTTCAGGACATTTGGTAAAAGAGAAAATATTTGGAAAATTATTTTAAAACATGGCTTTAGTCCATGCATTTAGATTGTAGCCATGATAAATGCCCTAAAAAAGCCCTAGAGGGCCTTCAGAAAAGAAAATCGGCACTTTATACCTTTTAATCCTTAAAGTTTAACTTCTTTAGAAATTTTTATATGGTCACTCTATTTCAAAAAAACTCTCCTTCCTGTCTCAGTTACACTTTCTGCTCTCTGCCCTTAACTGTGCTCTCAATGGCTCTTCTCATGCATACCCTTCTTGCTAGATAAAAAGTACAACACACATATCTGAGGGTCTTCTCAGCACTGCCTCAAGGCTTCTTTATGCTCTGCTTCAGCTGCCCATGAAAAAAATGTATTTTGCTGTTAATTCTGTACCTTAACAACTCCCAGGAGGATGATGTGGATCCTAGTTCAACGAACCTGCTGAAAAGTGGACAGCATACTTGCAGCCTTGCTGCATTTTTGGGGCTTCTTGTTCTTTAAGTTTCAGAGATGTGTGTCTAGAATATCTGTGTCATGTCCTTGGTGACTTTCTCTCTTTTTTAGAAACCATTTTGGAATATCTGAAGAATAGTTTCCTCAAATAATACATCCTGATTTTACACTGATACCAGTACACGCTGGGACAGAGCTTCAGATGGCCTACTGTAATATGCATTATGTTACATTTTATTTTAAATATAGAAAAAAAATTATACAGTACAGTATCCCCACAAAACAAGTTTGTCAATCCTGCCTAACCAAATAAAATTTTCCTATATGGATTAGAATAGCTGCCAACAATTTGACAGTATAAGCATGGCATATGGATTCATCCATTTGATATGAGGTTCATGTATTTTAGAATCTGTCTCTCTCATGCCATTATGACAGATTTAGGTTGGGACACTGAAGAATTTGCCCTTACAGATGTGCTAAAAATACTCTTCAGTTAAACAGGACCTGCGTGAGATCCTTATATTTTATCTTGTCCTGGCTTCTGTCTTTTCTCCTCTGCTGCAATGTAGCTAAAGCTCCATTAATAGCTCTAAAGATGACTTTCCAAAGCAGCACCTTCCCCTTGACCCACTCAGATCCTTTCTTCCAAACACCTGCAGCTCCTCTGCCTTGCTAAGCCTAACTTTGTATGTTTTTTCAAAGCCCAGAATCTAAATTTGCTCACATTTTGCTTGTTCAGAAGCAACAGGTCTGAATTCATGAGCTTTCATCAGGACATGGAAGATACACTGAAACCATTTTGTGTATATTTCTCATGTAAGCCCAAGTTCCTCATTCCCTTCAAAACTGAGCTAGCCATGTTGCAAGAAGTTCAACTGCATTTTTGAAAAATAGCTTGTTTTACAAAACAATTGCTTTATAAATTGTAGCCATTAAGACTAAAAGCTTTCTTTGTGTTGATAAGCACTAATGTAAAGTGATGCAGATAGAATTAGACAAAGACAGTTTAATGTTGATTTTTCTAAAGCAAGAAAAAGAAAAAAAAAGAAAAACAAATTAACAGCTTACTTATTTTACATTAAGCTCCAAAGAAATCACCATTAATATCAGGAGTATCTTTATAAACTCACTATAGTATGGCAAAAATTTGTCATTATATGTTTGTGTTCTTTTTTACTGACCTAAATTATTTAAGACTGTGGCAGGACATAAGGCCACAGTAGGAATGTTTGTTAAACCTATCTCGCAATGTATTATCCTCACTTAGAATTGCCACATGAGGTACAAACTTCAGTCTAAATCCTGAGTAAAGCTTTACACCTTCTGCAGAGGGTCTGGTCTCATGGTGCAGGGAGCCCTCGTTGGACCTCCTACTGCCTCCCTCTTGGCTGACCTCAGGAAACATCTTCTGCTCCTTGTGCCTCAGTTACTACCCCATCTCCCCCTTGCAAAATATTTAGAATAGGATCCTATTCACTTATTATGTCATGAGGACACTGTGTATTTATTTTTGCCTCCAGAAATTCCCAAGTATGTCTTAATTTCCTGAGAAAAATCTTTTCAACAGCAATAAAGAGGAAGGAATACTAGATCAGGAGTAATGAGAAGAGCTGTCTGTCAGAAGTTATCAATGAAAATATTCAAAGTAGTCCTGTATTTCTAAATACACACTTCCACTTTTAAAGAGATTTCTTTAAAAGCTTCTTATCTGTTTGATATTTATGTTTTCACAATAATTTAACAGATATTTCAGTGCCAGGATAGCAGCACTGCACAGTAATGATACCATCAACTGCAGAGCCTGGAGGAAGCTCTGGTCTGTTGGTATCAAGTTGGTTCTCCAGCTGAGACCACTTCTCCTCAGCACAGTGTTTCTTTCCTTCTTGCAGCAGTATCATTTTCCTTCTCACACAGGGCACAACAGCCCCAAGCTGTTCAGACAGCTTTCATTAAAATACCAGATTATGCAATTTTACTAACTCTTCACCCTGCACATCCACATCCTCTCCAAAACAAAGTAGGCATAACCAGGTAAAAGAAAATAAATGTTAGAATCAGTGAACACTAGAATCAGTCATATTAAGTCAACAATAAGACCTGTTAAAAAGCTGCCCAATAGCCTAATTAAAGTCTATTTTTTATTTTCAACTTAATCTATTTTAGATTCTTTTTATTCTCCAGTTTCAGTTACTCTCAATCTAGTCTCTGTAGTTGCTTAATTGGCACTTCTTACCATAACACATGAATGCTTCCCAATTTTCAATGCACTTTTTCTTCCCGTTTTAATGACTTCATTGCTCTATCAGCCATCAGGTGTTGTGGAGATCTGCATTCCAATGCCCATACCAAGTGCTGCCTGTGCATCCCCTATTAAACAGTCGTTGGAGAACATTTATAAGGAGTTCTTAAAGCAGGAATCAAAACCTAGACTTTCTCCCGTCCAGATGAGCAAGTCCATCTGGTCCAATGACTATGTCCAAGCAAAGGGAAAAAAAACAACACTCTTTCCTAGCATGTCAAATCACTGGAAGGAAGAAAAAGTGCGGGAGAAGACCCTTCCTCATTTAGAAGGCACACATACTGGTGGATACTGTACAAGGAGGGTGATACCACACACCCTTTTTCCTCAAGGGCAGCAGCCACAGTGTGTTCTACCCGAGGCTCGGTGGCTAATGTGCTTGCCAGCTAATCTCAAACCTCCCTGTCCGTGAGTGTCCTGTGTCACCTGAGGCAGCAGCACAGCTGTGTGTGGGTCATTCAGTTGACTCCATGCATGCCATGAGTTTCTCAGGACTCACAAAAACCCACATGTTCAGGGATATGTGCAAGGGCACCGCTTGGATGACCAAGGGAATTTCATCAGCTAAGGAAACATTTTGAGGATCAGAGTCTTACATGTCTACAGATCTGTCTCACTTGCAGCACTTCTGTGCTTTCTGTTTATCATAACAGTTCATAGCCCACCTGAAAACTAAAATCTTTAGCCATGTGCAACCTATCAAGCTCTTTTTGTATTCTCATAAGTACTAACACCCTTTGTGAACAAGTGACAATCCCTAAATTGCTGGCTTCCCAGCACTCAAACAAAGCCAGTCAGCTGATGAAAACAACAGGCTGAGCTCCCAAGGACATTACTTCCAAACTTTGAGATATGATTAAAATCTTACAAATTATACATAACCCCTGCTGCAAACCACATTGACTGGCACCTCCTCTTTCCAAAGGACTCAGGCTTTATCTGGCATGCTAGAAATTCTCTAACTTACGCCAAATGTAACACTTTAAAATGGTGTTAGAGCTCAAATATTATGCACTCAAGTTACACACAGATCTGTATGGAGAGAGAGTCAGAGGGAGAAAGGTGGCTCATAAAACAGGCTCAAAGTACTTAATTTTGCCACCTCAGGTGATTGGTTTAATGTAACATATTTTGATTACTATGCCCCAAGAAAATGTAAGGACTTTGAAAGAGTCTTGAAGAAGTCCTCCCAGAGGATACTTCTTTCAACCTGTTGGCATCCGCAGCGTGGTTCCCAGTAGAACCTGAGGCAGCAGTAGGACTGGTTGTGCCAATCTCTTCAAGGATGCCAGCTTACAGAGCAGGGCCATCTTCCTCACCTATATTAGACCTTTTCAGGCCTTTTCCAAGGCAGAGCTATTCTCCAGCTAGAAAGCTTTTCCAGCTTCTCTGCCAAAAAACAAAATTGCCAGGACAGTCAGGGTGGCAAGTAGTTTTCTTGCCCCCAATTAGTTCCACAGTCCATGGCCCATGGCCATAAGAAAAACTTGGAGCTATACTAAGCTTCCCTTTTCCTTGCCCATTTCTTTAGACCAGTACACTAGAAAAAGTTCCTTGTCATACACTGGCAGCTAAAAATCATTCAATCTAAGATTCCCCCTCCCAATTTGTTCATGGGATTTAAATGAGTACAATAAGACGAATGTCATATTAGGATATATTCAGCTTTTGGCAAGTTACCTAAAAAGATGAGGTGATTTTTCAGCACAGTTTATGTCCTATCCAATCTTTTGCATGATAATTATTGAGTAATTTGGTAATAATAAATATTCATTGGCTAAGATCTTTGCTTCCTCTTCCAAATTTCTATTTTTTACCTAAAAAGTACTCCTTTGAATTAAACGAAATACAATGAGCAGTGCCTTTCAGTTAATCTGAAAATGCCTGAGTGACAGCAGTAACCAGCAGTGGTCTTCTTGGAAACCATTGTAACACACTGAATTATGTCTCTAAACCCTGAACGCGATTAAATAAAGGCTTTCTGAATATTTCTAATCAAGGTAGTAGATAGTCTTAACTTTTTCATTTTGCCCCCTTTCTCCCTGCCCTGCCCACCCACTCCCTGCCCCCACTAAAAGGTAAGACACCTTACTCTAAGGTTAATCCAGTCCACTGCACCTTGCAGTAAACGTCATTGCCTCTTTTCTCCCATGCATCACCATCTGAGATATTTTGACTGTAGCTAATTCTACCACAAGATGATCTCAGTGTACCATTTCACTAAAATAGTTACTCATCTTTTCTTGATTGCCAATGCCAAATATGGTTTAAATAATAAAATAGATTTAATCTTTACCTGGTATTTTAGCCACCTTCAGCAAGGATGTACATCCTGATTTCCAAATCAGCAGTGGAACAGAAGAAAAAGAGTAAGAGATTAAGGTCAACAGCCAATAAATTCTCCACCTGGAAGGGATAATAGAGAACATATCACCATCAGAAACATCTGTGCTGAAGCAGCTTCTGTTTGCTTTCTGCTAGATAATTATTGTACAGGCGTGTTGTATCTACTGGGTATCTACTTTGAAAACAAGTAAGTTCAACAGAACACCTGTCAATTTGTACTTTTTATTTCCCTCCAGCCTTATAAGCATAACACTGCCACATGCTTTACATACATAAACCAAATAAATGCCCCTTGACTCAGCATTAATGAGAACTGAGTTTAGCAGTGGCTCTCTAATATGTTCAGAGACTCAAAAAGGATTCCTCAAATCCAAGCATGTCCTACAGATCTTTGAAAAGAACTTAGATCTCGCTAAGTATTTAGTAAGTACAGAAAAACCACATGCAAAAAACACTAATAACTGTCCTGTAGTAATGAGAAGTCATCACTGAAAGGGAATCAGACACTCTCTCTTTCCTTTCTTGCTGTTGGAGCTCCTTATCTGGAACTACAGCAGGAGCACTTAGTCAGAAGTAGAAACCAAAACCAAGTATCAGCTGTCCAGGATTTTTCTGATAAGACATAGTACTTAAATATAACCTACAGTCATCAACTTCAAAAACTTGAACTGATGGGAGTGAGAAGACAGAAAACATAGGCATCTTCTGATAAACAAAGATCACTATACAGACCAACCACCCACTCCTAACTTTCCTTTCATGACTGTCTGTGAGTATAGGCCACTGGTCCTCATCAGTACCCATGACCTACTTTTAAAGGATTTGTGAAAAGCAAACAAAAAAAAAAACAAGCATTATGTGGCTTAAATTCTCTATAAAAGGGTCCATAACAGCAACAGGAAATGTTTTCCCCTGTATGCTCTTATTTAATTTCTAACCTTCCTTAAGTTTTTTGTCAGGTGGAAACTCCTTTCCAATTCATTCTCAGTTAATTCTACCATTTCCCCATTCCCCCTATAAGCAAAACAATCCACTCTACTATGGAGGTGATGTTGGTGGAGCCAAGGCACATTGACTACTCTAAAACTCACTAAAGATATTCTTTGAGCCAGGCAGATTTCAGAGCAACTGCAAGCAAAGGTGATAGACAGGCTCAGCCTGGATGATGTTTAGCAGGTACCTAGTTGACCTCTCTTCCATTAGTTCACAGGAAAGTCTTTCAAATGGACCTAACTGCCTGAAAGAAGAAAAAAAATCCTGCTGAGGACAATAGTGAATATACTGACTTCTTGCTGCTGAAGCTGCCTCCCTGAAGTGCAAAGAGTTTTGCTGGCATAAAGCAGTGTAATTTATGAAGCACTTTGGACAAAATTGTCCAAATGTCTTTTGAAAGCCCAGTCTGGCAAGTATAAGAGCTGCATTAGCAGTGCACTGCTAAAACTGTCTCAAGGGTTATCAGCCTATCCATCTGTCTTTCATGGAAACTGGGGATGGAAAAGAGCTCATAGGTATTTAGTTCATATCTTTGCCAATGCAAGACTGCTCCACACTGTGTTCCTAGAGGCTTGTCCAGTTTTTAATGACTCAAGTAAAGGAGCTCCCACCATTTTCCTCCAGAGATTATTCTCTATCATAAAAGATTTCACTGTAAAGAAACAATTCCTGACACTCAGGCTAAAATATTCCCTTGCTGACTTTTCCATTCATCTCTACTATATATATAAACTATATGGCAAAAGCTAAACTGCTCCCAGTTACATCATACAGTCCTTTAAAAGTTAGTCACATCGCTTTGGTGTAATGCCGAAAAGAATTTGTTCTCACACTTTGTTCTTCAAAAAATCTTGATGGAGCTAGCAGCTTTGTTTTCATGACACACATTAAAAGAATAAGGGGTATAAACTGGCAAGAACCTCAGAACAAATGAAAGTCTGCAATCCTGCATTAACCAGGCCCTTTTCGAAAGTTGTGAAAGAAATGAAAGGCCACTGTCCACTGGGATTTAATAAATCAAAAGGTGCTGGGGAGTGCGTAGATAACACAATGATGTCATTTACCAATAAACAATTTGCAGACTGAGTACAGCCTCTGTGCAAATTTACTCCATTCTAAGAAGTCCATTCCTGCATAGACCTGCTGTGTCTTGGTTCTTCCATTCCACTAAAAGGTACCATAAACAATAACAGCAACAATAACTCATTGTTAATTTGCAGAGCCCTTTCTCCCAACAATAGTATTTATTCAGGGAGTGTTCTGTATTTACACATTCTTATGTTATGAGCAGCCATCTCTAAGGAGAAGGAACTGCTCTAACTCCGTGAAATATTTGACCTGGGGATTCATAAATATATAATCCTACATTGCCAGTTGCAAAATGGTTTTGATTTTTTTTTTTTTTATTAGATATTCCCTAAAAATAATCTAAGAAAAACCTGTACCTTCCTGAAGTCTAAGTTTCATTTCAAAGGCAGGACCTAGGACCTAGCAATGCAATTTGCCTTCCAGTTTGATTCTCAATGGTTTTGATTATTGATCAGATTGCTTAATGTGACCTTATGAAAAATTGTGCCATGGGTTGTACTAGAAAGAGGTCTGTACACTTCAGAGTTTACATCTTTATATATGAAATAAAAGCTGACTTTGAGCCTTTGTAGATATTAAAAACAGATGAAATTTTTCTGACTTTCACTGATTAGTCCTTCAATTAGTTTGCTCTCTAGTTCTGCCAAAATTACTTGTGACATTTTATTCATTGGCACAATAACAACAGGTCATTTTCAATAACCCATGGCTAGCTCCATATAAAGAGATTAAGCTAATTCTCTTATTTCCCATGGGAAATGTTAAGGTCAATGTAAAGGTTGTCGAGACAAGGAAGAGTTAAAATTCCACTGCCAGAGCTTCTCCAGTGATTACAAATCCAAAGCAAAAGAAATAAATGTTAGTTACACTAGTCCCTCAAGAATGGATAAAAAATGCACACAATCAAGACATACATCTACATCTGTATCTCACCCTCCCTCAGATGACTGAAGTACTTCATTACCTTCTTAGATTCAACAGCTCCTGGGAGGAAGGAATGCTGCAAAGACCTCAAACCCAAAACATCTAATATGGGTAACCCTAAGCACCAACCTGAATTTTGGTCATCCCTACCTCCTACTGTGTCTCTGATCTTCAAGAAAAATGCTACTATGGCTCAAGATGTAAGAATAATCACAGAAGGCCAGAAACATCTCACAGCAATTCCTAAGCTCAGCAAGGACCATCACTGACCTTGCTGTCTTGATTTCTGAATAATCACTGTCACAGCTGTGACAAAACCCGAGACTGAGCCCATCTCACTGATGTGGGTGTCACTAATCAAGGCTTTGGGTTCCATAGTCAACAAGAAATCAGTGCAATTTAGAGAGCAAGTAGCTAAGAGACAGCACCTGGTACTGCAGGGGAATTCAAAGCCCACTCCAAGTCACACCTTCCTGACTGGTCATTCTGTCCATTTAGACCACAAGTCACTCCAGCGCAGCAAGTACAAACTGCATCTGCAGCAGAGCCACCAGGCAGGAAGGAAAGCTTTAGATATAAGGAATTCCATTTACACAACTTTGTGTGGCTCCAGGTCCCCTAAAGAAAAGCAGGCTGGCAATCTGACAAAAAGCATGCTGCCTGAGCTACTATATCTTGTTTGTACAGTGCCACAAAGATTATGCGTGCCCAAGTCAGCACTTTTTTTTTTGTTGTTCTCTAAACCTAAAATGCTTTCTCTTATGGACCTAGTTTCTCCTTATGACCTGTAGAGTGTGGTTGTTCTGCAAAAACAGCCCTTGAACAATGGTTTTGTGGAAGTTTAAGTATGGCTCACTAAATCCAGCAGCAGTTCCCCTATTTATTTGTTTAGCTTTCCAAATGCAACCTAGCCCCTCAGAGCCTACCAGCAACTAGGAGCTGGGATTTTTATGTTCTTGCTTGTGTTGGATTTTCATTTTTCTTTTCTATGTCAAAAAAGACAGGTAAAATTAAACTCTCAGTAATATCAATCCAACTCAATCTACAGTTGATATTTAGGTGTCATTGGAACCAGACAGCTTGATAATACCTTAACTGTCTTAAAAGTTAACTCACTCAAACTCATTTCTCTGGCAACAAGAGAGGAATCTGAAAATCTGAGGTCTCTGTTATTCTTGCAAAACTGAACTGCTTTGCTCGCAGATAAGGGACAAGGTAGGTAAAAAGAACTAGCCTGAAAAAGATACCTAAATCAGAAACCTGATATAAAATGACTTATTTATTAATGCCAGAAAGCTTTAGCATGTCTGAGAACAAAAATTTTGTAGATAAATATCTGAAACCAGCTAGACAACTGAAGGCATTCTCTTGAGGAATTGTCCAGCACTTCATATGTGAAATTATTAAAGTAAGTCTGAAATGTAACTGTGAGATAACATTATGTGCTTCTGCCACTGCTGTTGTTTGTGAAAGAAAATATAACAATGTTAAAATGATTTCTCTTAAGATCATGACAGGTATATTTAAGAGATAGAGTTTTACCAGTAAAGCCACAAGTCTTCCTATTTCTCCCATATCATCTGTATCTGTGAAATTAGATATTGTAGAAAGAAATTGGACTAATCAAATAGTACAAAATATCCATTTCTCAGTGTTTAAGTACATGGTGGTAAAGGTTTGGTTTGTTGAGTTCTTTTCTCCTCCTGCTTTATAACAAAATCACTAGGGGCACATGTTGCACAGCTAATTTTTTTTTTTCCTTTGTAACTGGATCCAAGGATCCAAGGCAAAATATTAGTCTATTCCCAGGCAATTGAAATTTCCATTCATATTGAAAGCTTTTGGCAAGAAATTTCAAAGTTTTGCTGCCAGTGAAAGAGCTCTTACTGCAGAATATGGGGGAAACCGAGTGGCTGAAGACTTACCAGCTCACAGGGGTGCTGCCAGGGATGGGGATCCAGCACTTGGATCCCTGCTCAAGCCTCGTGCACCTCAGAGCTGCAGACCCCAAGCAAGCACTCTGACCTCGAGGCTTTTCGGTTCCAGCTCTGGTTGCTGATAGAGCTGAAATATTTGTCCTGGTCTCCTAGGAGAAGTATTTTACGTGAGATATGACAAATTGTCACTGTGGATCATGTATGAGAGCAAGACTCTTTATGTGGGCTCTCTCAAACGGGTGAGCAGCCCAGTACCAAAAAATTGGCATTAAACATGAAAACCACTGCTGTGACAAATTACAGGATATGGAATAATTATGATTTCAAGTCTGCAATTTCCACACAGAGGCAACAACATCCATAATAGTGATTAAAAATTTTCATTTCAAAGTCACAAAATTTGCACTCATATTTGCAATAGTAAGTATGGGCAATCTTTTTTTTTTTTTTTCCTTCCCGCTGAAGGTCATTGGATTATATTGTTTTGATTCAGTTCCTACTGGGAGAGATGTTATCATTTGGCACCAACACTATAATTCAAGGCCACTTTCAAAACCTAAGGAAATCCCTAATTCATTTTGAACAGGAGAGAAACTAGTTTGAAAAACATCAATCTGCCAAGTTTCATCATTTTTACAGGTCTTCCTCATAGCCTTCTTTCATTATTATTTTATCTTATGGTTGAAAAAGCTTGGTTTGCTAGCATTCATCTTTTGCAGCCTAAACATTTCAGGAAGCATGAGCAAAAAGATGTTGACTTTTCACATTGGACTGTTTCGGCTTAGTTCCAGATTTAGATTTATGTGCCAGCAAATGACCCACCCCTCCTTTTTTTTAGTGAAATATCCAAAGTAAGTAATTTCTCAGATTATTCCCTCCCAACTTGCATCATTTAATTATGAAATATATCTTTAGTTTGGGTTCTAATTTTGAATACAGTTTCATGCTCCAAGTCTGTAGAATAATGAATAGTGTGAATTATTCACTGTACCTGTGTTTTTCCCTCAAATTGCATGGGGCTGGTGTTCAGATCAACATTTCCGATCGTAATTTTTGTGATCCCAATAGCACCCTGTAGAAACTACAATAGCTGTATGAAGGAATAAAGATGATTGTATCCACGTTCTCCTCTGTCAGATCCCCCACCTCCCATAACTTCACTGCAAAAATGAAACCTCTTCAGCTGAAAGCTCATGGGTGGCAATTCACTTACACAGTCTGTGGAAAAAAACATACATTTTACATGAAACTTGATGAGGACTTTCTCAGTACCTCTGTCACCCTGCACTTCCAGGAGGGGACTCACACAGTCAAGAGCTTCAAGGTATGATGAGAAGTCATCACCCCGCACAGCTGGACAGTGCTTAGGCCATATTGGAGCTGGTTCATACCATATAATGTCACAACATGTGTGCCAGGAACAAGTGGAATGATAACAGAAATTAGGGGCAAGAAGTGACGGGGTAAGAAAATACTTTTACAGAAATAAAGCCCTGACAGTAGTTCAAGTTAAGCCATAGTCTCCTTCATGTTCCTACACATCTGTATGCTGAAACCATATTTGTCTTTGGCATCTGGCAATGTCATTTAATATGTTCTTATGGCCCTGCATGCAGTTAAGCATGCACTGTATATTTTTTTATGATGTTTGAATTGGAATCACACTTTCTGGGTACAAGTATTCATGTTTTTGCAGATTCTTGTGTAAAGCTGGGAGAACCTGTTTCCAATTTCATGACCGTTTATCACTAATCCAAAATGACTGCAGCATTACCTACAGACAGGAAGCTGGATGAGGACTTGTGTGTTTTGGATGCATCACGCTCTTCCCAGGAAACTCTGTTAAACTAGTTTTAGGCTTACATGAGAGGAAGACAGAAATTACTAATGGACATGACTGTGCCTAATCTATATATAGTTTAGCAAAATAAAGGTAAAATAGAGATGCGTTTTATAGCAGCTCTTCATCCATATGAGCTCGAATAATCATTTCAGCATTCCACTCAGGTTTCTGCTTTTGCTTTCCCAAAACTCAAACTGCATAAAAGGGTCCTGCACTCTTTAGTTCAGCCAGCTTCCAGGAATTTTACAGGTTTTGGTGTCTAGGCCCAACAGTTAACTTTTCCTGAACCAACAAAAATCTTACTGCTAAACATTTCTTCTATATAATTCATGCTATCGTCTTACAAGAGATTACACTGAATTGCAGTCATGTTACATGTCAAAGGAAACATATTGTAGAATATTCCCTTGAGGGGCAAAAAAACAATACTGACGAGTGGACGGATTAAGCTGTCCTCCAGAACAACCAGGAACAGCCTAAGAAATATATACTTAACATTTTATGAACTTCTAAAATTTTAGAGATTCATTTTGGCCAGCAGCTGATTTAGAATTGTCCTAGTAACTCTTGTGATAAAAGGGATTCTCCTGAGATTTATAGCAGCCCAGAATTTTGATGATAGAAAGAGCCATAAGATTGCTCTCTCAATAATTCTAGATTCTTATGCTTAATCATCATAATCAAACACTAAAGGTTCATGCATTTTTCTCCTTTTAGAAAGTTAACCATTTCACTAGAATTTTCTGAAAAAGATTAGCATCTGCTTTGCTTGAAAAGGATTTGATCTGATTGGTTTGTTTATGATTCTCTTCAAATACACTGTTCATTATGTTACTCAAGCAACATAGGCAAGTTTTTCAAGGAATCTATATTATTGGCCACAGTCAGAAAAATGCTTCCATGTTTAACTTCCAATTAATTGAACCTGTAGTTAGTCAATGGTAAGCACAAAAAATAGCAAGAAATCCTCTTTCTGTAAGTTGCACATTCATTTGATGTCACTTAATGATAAGCAACGTCTACACAACCCACCCAGAACTGCAGGGAGAAAAATGAAAATATGAATTTAAAGAACACTGTTTATAGCAGTGAGAAAACAGGAAAAGAGACACCTAAGACTCTGAATAAAAATACATTTTTAGTAACCATTTATAACTATTTGATCCAGTAAAATAATATTTTTTTTAGGTCTTTTATCATCCTTTACAAGCTCAAGGAATAATTTTCCAAAAATGTGAAGAAAATTCATGCACTTTTGCTTAAGAACAAGCATAAGACCAATTTCAGTTGACTGTGTCCAAATACCTACATCTAATCTCTTCCTTACAAACAATTCTATACCTAAATTTTAATAGCTGAGAAAATGCAACTTCCTTCTTGCTCTTGTAAAAGAGTTACAGAAGGAAACCTCCTTCATGCAGGATACTGCTTTCAATTCTTCTACACATAATGGAGTTCTCTGGAGATAGGGTTTGCTAATACTTGCTTAGTCTATAAGATATAATTGGACTTTTTCTTCTGTCCAAAAAACCAATTCATGTTTGACTAACATAATTATGAATTACATCATGCTTTGGTGTTTCTTTGAATGATTTACGTTTTTCTATTATATCTTACTTTATAAATGTCTTCAGGGTTTTTCCCCATAATGTTATTATTGCATTGTATGTATTTAGTTACAGTAGATTATGATTTCCATGGCTAACTTTTTAACTGTCAAACCATTTAAAATATATATATATATATATAAAATATATATATATTATATATATATATATATATATAAAATATATATATATTATATATATATATATATATATATATATGTGAAGACATGTTCACAATCAAGTTCACAATCCCTTAAAAATAATTAAATTTGCAGGAAAGGAAGAACAAAGCCATGTTTGTCCCTTGCCACTAGAGCTCTGTAGTATGAAGCCCACCAGAGTTCAAGAGCTGTGAAGCCACAGACGCTATTCAGTAACCTGAGGGGAAAATAACCTGTCTGAGGCAGCTCTGGATAGCTCCTGATATATATTCAGTAGAACCTCCCCTCTCCTCAAAAGCAGCCCATAACTTGGCCACAGTGTTTTTCAGGCAGCACTTGAGTAATTATGTCTAAGAAAATAGCAGAGAACAATGTCTACCTCACCAGAAGGTACTTCCAGGAGGTAAACATCTCAAAAGGTAAAACTGCTTGTCTGTCATCTTCCCTAGAGGAAAAAGTGCTTTAGTATGAAAGGGAAGTGTGAAACAAGAATTTCCAAGGTGAATGAAGGGGTACAGAACCACAAGAACAAATTATCTTGACAAGCAAGGGGGCACGTGAGGATCCAGAAATCACAGCAACAGCCACACCCGCACTGTAGTGAGTCGTGATATGCTCCAGTCCTTCTACCTGTCCTTCCTGCAAAATAAGTGACAAATTATCAAAAATGCCATCCTACATCTACTGCCACATAAAGGTGTTAAACCCAGGAGGAAACCAAGAGAGTAAATACTCAGTTTATAGGACAATATCACAGTTTGAAATATGGTTCTATCACAGACACAGAAAAAAAAGTTCACAGCTAAAATAGGAGATGAAGTATTAAAAGGTGCCTGTTCCATTTCCAGCTGTCAGAACCTCTTGATTAGACTTTAAACAACCTGCTTGGCTCTCCTGGTCCCTAATATCCACAAGAGGTTTCGCCATTCCAAAATATCCTATAGCTTGTAGAGAAATAGGCTCAATCTCTCCCGTTAAATGTTTCAAATGGAATAATTAAACAGTAAACCGGAGCAAAGACGGAGTGTGAAATTGTCAAGCACTTCCCCAGCGTGAGGGAAAGCTGAGTTACAGTCCTTGCTGTAGCAAACATTTCAGAATTTGGAGGAAGCATTAATATGCAGGGTGTCTGTACTCCTTGGAGCATGGCACACTCTAATGGCATCTGTGGAATGGGCAGAAAGCATCACCTGTCTTCTCCCATATCGTAGTGGTAAGGCATCCTCACAGAAGCATATCTGATTTGCCTTAGGCAGAGGAAAAAAAGAAAAAAAAAAAAAAAGCAAATTGGCACCCTGGACACAAGAAAAAAAACACCTAACAACTGAATAATAAGATGGCAGCTGCTACGGCAGCACTTCCTCTGCCCAGAGAGCTAGCACTATTTATCAGGCGAGCTTGGTGCACACATGTGGGTTTGCACCCTGTTGGCAGCTCAGGCAGGAGAACACCCAGTGCCACGTTCTGACCCAGCGTCTGTCAGCTGGCACACAGGCATTTAATGCCACCACCGGCACGGTGTTTCCGGGCACAGCAAGCCCTAACACTTTTGGCACCTGAGGAGCTTCAGCGCAGCAAACTAAGGCTGCTGGAAACACTGGTGCTGGACAGGAGCCACACGTGGCTTCTGAGGAGTGGAATTTCGGCATTAGATGCTTAGAACGTGAATCACAGGATTAGGTGCTGGCATCCAAAGCAGATTGGGCCCAAAATGGCAACATACCTACCTCTCAATAAAAAAGAAAAAAAAAAAAAAAAAAAGTGTTTCTGTACAAATAGTGCAGATTTGCCAAAACCAAACCTTTTGTAGGAGTGTATCAATTTAAACTTCAAGGAAAGTTCTCCATGTCCAAGACACAAATTCAGTTTAAATACCAATATTTCTTTTCACTATCCCCTCTCCATTATCTGAAAAGCCAGATATCAGGAAACTCATCTCATGTATACAGATGGAAGCTTGACCCCTGGTTTGACTCCGAGATAAAAAGTCTTGAACCTCAGTCTCATGCAAAGCATAAATAAGCTATAAGCATAACCTAAGGATAGAAGGGTCTTGTCAATTATTTTTTTTCTTAACTGCTCTTTCCATTCAAATACAAAGCAGGAAAAGTTCTACAAGCTGCCGCCCCCCCCCCCCCCCCCGTTTTTTTTTAGTTCCCTGTGGGCCAGAAAAATCTATTTCTTGTTCAGCTTTAGGCCCAGCTTACCCCCCAGCACCATTAGGCCATCACAGGATTTTCTGTACCTTCAGTTATTCTCTCTATTTTGGTTAAACTGTTGTTGGGGAATTAGTACTCCAGAATCATTTTTGAAACACTTCCAAGAATAAAAAGTATCCATCAAAGCAAGCGTATTGCTCACAGTTACTTATATCCTATCTCTGAAGGCAGAGGTTGGCCCAAGTACTGCACATCACAGAGTTGTTAGTTCTGAACCATGTTGGCTGCTCATTTCAGAACACAAAACAGCCTTTCCCACAGCATTCTAGAGTAGTGTTACACAGAGCAACCTGCTGTATGTTTAAAAAAACCCCAACACATTGGTTTCTGAATGCACTGAAAAGATATAAGACCAGATTCACCAATAAGTTCCAGCTGCTTTGCACTCCTTTGGCAATGCAAAACAGCTGTAAAACTGGTCTCTCTGTGTTTAGCCATGCCTATGGATACTTTACATGATCAGAGTACAGAAATGTCAGGACTTTCTACTAGAGTCTAGCTGATAGAGAATATTACACTGCTTCTACGCAAAGCACAGGGAGATAACATACGAATATACTTTCAGTCTGCTATATGCTATTATTCTGGACTAAATCTTGTCAAAGGATCCACAGAAGGGTGGGAGAAAAAAAATCTCAATTTTCATTTATCAATTAGATATTTTAAAAATACTTTGCACACATGCCTTTTTAAAAATATTCAGGACAACACATAACTACATTTTAAATGTTCCAAAAGTATCAATTTTTAATGATTTTGAATGCATTTTGTTATATCACATATTTGAATTATTATGAAAATTGGCAAAGTTGTTGCACTTTAAACATACAGTATTTTATATAGGGGATATATATTTTAAATATATGTGCAATAAATTTTAGGCAAATATATTACAAATACATAGAAAAAGTATATTTTTTCCATATGTGAAGAAAAGATCCCTGTTACAGCCATTTTATGGCTGCAGACAGTTATGTGAAGCAGATTGCATTCATTTTCTTTTTCTCCTACAAATCTGGAAATTTTTTGCAGATCCCTCACATACAGTTAGCATGATAACCGAACCCTATTGCAGATACAGTGTAACTACAACGTAACAGCTGTCTCTTGAGCTCTATTGACAGAGCTGTGTGTTTTAACACGAGCTCTTAAAAAATTGGAAAGTGAATCAGTCCTACTTGGGTTCACATCCTTGGTCCTCAGAGATCCACGTCTATATACCCTTGACTTATTCACACTGCGTCTTAAGACTTCTACTCACAGTTTTCTTTTGGTACTGGAAATATCTACATCAGAAGCAGAGGACCACAGTTACAATAACTTGGTGACTAAACCAAGTATCACTTGAAAACCCCTCCTGCTGTTAGCAGAGTAATATCATTGCACAAACAATTTGTTGCTGTTGTTTCCAATGATTCAAGCATTTTGAGCATTGAAGAAACTGTTACTCAGAGCTTAGCACTTGGAATGACAGAGTTTGCTCAGCTGTGAAACAGTGTATTTGTTAAAAATAAATTCTCAGCTGAAAGCAAATTTATTTATACACTAAATCCAAACATCTGATATTCAGCTCTGGTTGCAAAGTTCCTAGCCTTTATGAAACACTCCAGGTGCCTAGAGAACAAGAAATTAAGAATCCGAGGGAAAACAGATCTCTTCTTCAATCATGTAAAATTTTGATCCTCCTTGTAAAAAGAACAATTGTCCAGGGGCAAATCCATCCTTAGAACTAGGTGCTGGTACTTTAAAAGATTTCTGATCATGTCATCTCACCCCACTATTGCTATTTTATTTCAACAGCTAGCTATTTCAACACTTCTGTTTCCATGTCATTGCAAAGTAGAACTTTCCGCTTTTGACAGATCCTAAATACCAGGGTGTGCAGAACATTCCATCTTTTTACGACTTTTTTTCAGATAATAAATTCTATTTTCCACACAAGAAATTGTTTAAACCATATCCAGGCACAAGCTGACTTAGGAAGCTACTGGCTTCAGCCACTAGACAGTACCTGCCCCACTACAAACAACAGGATTCAGTTTACCACACCAAACCCATCTCTACTGCCAGCCAGTGAATGACCCTTCACACTTACTGAGAAATCCTCTTTGAGACTTCAGGCACTTGCTGTCCATTCGAGTGCTCTGTTTGTGTGGATCAACTGAAAACGAAGAAGCCCAGTTTCTGAATAAGCAAACAAATTTTGTGTGGCTCCATAAACAGTCACAGACGCCAGTGTGGCTCTGGAACCACCAGCTCAAAAGACAACAGCAGCTTTAACTGCTTACATGGAAAAAACACTCCATTATTTAATAATCCATGAATTATAGTGTAATTAGCAGCTTTGAGTCACAATACTTTCACTCCAGCTCTCAAAAATGCCATCTTCTAACAGAAATGTTGAAAGTTGGTATATTTTCTTCCTTCTTCTTCCTTAAGTGGTATGGAGAAGGATTTCTAAAAGTCCTACAGTGACTTAAGATGCAATCAAAGACAACAAAGAAATTAAAATGGTGATTGCAGCACATGAGATGGTAAACATCCAAGCTTAAATTAATCCAGGTAACAACAGCACTGAATACATAGTAATATGGGTTCTGTCCTGACTTTGTGATCACAGTACATAACTATGGTGAAGAGAGAGTTTGCACTCTGTTTTTGATATATAGAAAAACTCATGCCATTTTAGCTTCACTGTTATTTTATAATGCTAAGTAAGACATGTTTGCAAGCATATGCCAAATATCTCTGGTTATATACATGGATTTACTCTTGAAATTAGAAGTCACACTGACTGTAGTGCTAGAAGCCAATGGAGGCTAGTGGATATGAAAACCTTTGGAAACATCTCCCAAAATGGGAAAGTTCTGTAAAGCTCATATGTCTTTATATATTTAAATGACAGGTATGATACACAAAACCCCATGCATATTTATATATATTTATATATAGTGTGCATATCTGCAACTGTATAGACATTCATGATCAGTCATTATATACATTTCAGACATCTATTTTAGTCATAGGATTGGATACCATCATCAATAGGTAAATCACGTAGTAAGACTTACATTAATCTATATCAGTACTGCATAAACTGTCATAGATCGCAGAGTTAAGGTCATGCATGGATTTCTTTTTTTATTGAAAGTCAAATATTGTTAGGATAACTTTTTTTTTTTTTTTTAAGAGACAAAATATAAGCAAAAGCATTATCATCTTGGGAAGCTTTACTTAAGATTATATCCTTCCTAAATTTCACTGAATATAAAGAGACCTACACTTCCTCAACTGCCCCCCAAACACAAGCCAATTGTGGTTGTGTCTCTGAAGATGCTTCAGGACAGCTTTCCCAGAATGAATCATCTTATACACTTGTGCTATAAATATACGAGGCCCAAAAAATAGTAGATAGCTGTCCTTTCTTTTACTATCTCCTTGATTACATGGTTTGCAGAGACTGTCTCAGAGACCAAGTTCATGATGAAATGGAGAGGAAGCCATGTGGTGGTATTTGGATCCTACATCAGAAGAATCACTACCTCTTAGATTCTGCCACACAACATATCCCCACAGAGTTTGAAGAAAATAAGAGCAAGCAAAAATTCATATAATTTTCTGAAGGCTTAAGCTAATTCTGATTCTTCTGTCGTTGCAGGCAGCAATAAAACTCACAAACATCGGGGAGCATAATCCAAGCAATAGTAAGCGCTTTGGAAATTCCCCTCTGTATTATCCAGCAAGCATTAGTTTTGGTTTGTTTTTCTGGGAATATTTGTGCAAAATATTTTTGTGTACACAAATGTTTGGGAGGGAGCATGTATTCCTCTGAATGCAGCACCTGAACAAATACACTTGCATATAATCCTGTAAATATCCAGATTAATGTGGATCAGCACTGCAACTGCTTTGACCACCCTGTCTGTAAAGCAATGTCTTCAAGAAATGTGACCAGAAAGAAATTAAATGTAAAGCTTGTAGGTCAGCCAATAAATCCAGCTTACGTCTCTCTCTCTTCCTCAGGCAGGAAGGAACCCAGCTATTTTTAAATCTGGTGTCCAGGTACATAGCCAAAACCAAATGCTACTTCTGCTGGAGAAGACAGGAAAAGGTTTTATACGATCTAAAGTTTTCCCAAGGCTTGCTAGTCTCCTCTCTCTTTGTCCTTGGTGTGCTACACACTCATTCTAGAATAATTTTACTTTCCACGGATTTTTTCAGGTGCTGCTTTTTCCAGTTAGGGAACAGAAATTGTACTGTGTTACCTAAGGTGTTTTTTGTGGGTTTTGTTTAGTTGTGTTGTTGTTGTTTTTTTTAAAAAAAAGGAATAACAAAACCCACTTACTAGTTCTGTATTTGCAGAAGTCAAAGTAACATCTGCTTCAGACTATCTATGAACAATCCCACAATCCAAATCTATTCAGATTATTTCACATAACAATTTCAGAGTAGAAAATATCATTAGTATTGCAGTTTTATAAAGAAGTCTAAAAAGGGGGAAAAGATCAAAGAACACTTTATTCTACTGATCTGTTGAAGATTTTTTTGTTTCCTTAGGTTTTCAGAAAAATAACTAAATTTCACCTTATTACCTCTTAATAATGAAGCCTAACATATGTAAAGTATCATTAGAAAGGCTTCTGGATGTTCTCAAATACAAGTAATTTTAAACTTTCAGGGTTTTTTTAAGTCATTTTACACACCCTCACTGTTTACACCTTTTCTTTCCTGATAATCAATTAAAAAACATTATATTCTTTAAAGCAACTTCAAACTTTCTTCATCACTTCTGTTTTACTTTTCACCTCCCCTTTTTATTTTTTTTTAAACCTTTAAGGCTGGACCATGATTTTTAGAGATTACAGTAACAGCTAATTTTCCTAAAAAGCACATGTGATTTATTCAGCCCAGTATTTCTATAGTAATTCTATGCTATAAATTTAGATCTAGATGCAGTTATTCTTCTGAGAGTTTCAAATGGTAGACAGTGCCAAACACGGGCAGGTAATGTTTAAGTTGAGTGTAAGTTACCTACAACAGAGATATCTCACATGTAGTCAGGAACTAATCCAGATCCAACTGATGCAGCTTTTGAACCTCTTCCCACACAGCTAATTTGCCAATTTCAATAAATTAATAAGTTATAGCTGCCAAAGGAGGTTTTAAGACATAAAACAATACAACTCTCTTTTAATCAAGCAGAAAAAGGGCATGTGTTCTCTAGTATTTTTCTGATGGATACAGCTGAGTCAGTGATAAGAACTTGAGGAAAATACCGTACAAATGCATCTTTCAGGCATCTGGGGAGAACAATTAAGTTACAGAATTCTGTGTACGCAACAACTGTGTTAGATTAATTGGGCAACAGACATGGACAATGCTCTAGACATTTTCTTTTGAAAATTACAGATTTCTTCATCATTTCAGCAAAATAGTGTTCCAAATGCACAATGACAGTTCCATGACCAGCTTTTCACTAATTGTAAAAAAAAAATTCTGGAATTCAATTGAATTCCACAAGAAACAACAGAAGTAGCAGAATGCTTCAGTTCTTCTGTGCAGATGGATTTGGAAGGTTATATTCACTCCTTAAATGGAAACCAATATGTAGTCGCTAGGGTATCGATTTAGCAGACAGGACTGTTGAGCTACAATCAGTCCACAAGGGCCATACTGTGCACTCACCCTCCTGAGCTGTCATCAGGCGGCAACAGATCTAATTCCAGTAGGATGCTGTACTCACAGCTCACCGATAGTCATCTAAATCCTCTGCCCGTGAGTTTTCCTTAGGCTAACAAGAGCAGATCAGAGCAGTGAAAATGCAGCTTCACAGCGTAACAGTCAGGTGCTTATTTTCTTCGTGGACATCATTGACTTCAGCCCTGGCAAATGTGCCAGAGAAGATGTGGATATTTCCCCCTTTACATTTCAGAGTTGTTCGCCTTGCACTAAAGAAAATGTCAGTGTAGAACCCTGAAATGGATCCTTTCTGGACTCAAAAAGGCTGCAGCTATTGCACCAGAGGGAACAGTTAGAGTAAGCCAGAAGGTGGGCACAGGGAGGTCTGCAAGAGAAACACTCATTTATCAGTGGTCTGAAAAGATCACTATGCAGGCTGGCAGTGAGTGACTGAGGTGATATTGTTTGAAGGAGTTGAAAGACAGACTGAAGTCCAAATAGATCATTTAAGATGTTTATAGGAAAATGCTTTATGACCCTGTGTTCTCTAATAAACTTTTCTCATTATAAAAATGTAATGAAAGAATTCAGTTTAATAAATCCTTTGGTATTTGATGTAAAATATAATATAAAATAAATAAAAATGTTCTGCCCTTTCTTTTTTTTAATGGACGGTTCCAGAAAACTACTGGAAGAAATGCATTAAAAACATTACTTTTCTGCTTTTGAAAAAAAAAAAAAAATCTAGTGTAAAACATTTTTCTACTGTGGGTACAATGAACAAAACTCCACGGAGCCCATCGAGGGAAATACACATGGGAAAATGTACAAACTGTCCTGGCAGAACAGTGTGGGAAAGTGCATTGTGGCTTTCTCTGTCATAACTTCACCTGGTCTACAGATCAGCAAAGAAATCTTCAGGCTGCAACACTATGAATCTTTTGTTTCATCACTAACACTGAAGTGCATATCACTGTGGCCATTTCACAAGGTCAGGAGAAGGAACTGAGTGAAGAAAGGTAGGAGGAAAGGTAGGGATGGGAGACACTATCAGAAGAAAGTGACACAATTTGTTTTCCCTAGAAAGCTGGCCTTTCGTGTCTATCAGTAACATTTCTCAGTGCTAAAATTTTGTAAAAGCACACACGCACAAACACACACACACAAAAAAAAAAAAAAAAAAAAAAAAAAAAAAAGGAAAAACCAGTTCTGAACTGTTTGTGCCACCCAAAAAGAATGCAAGAGAAAATAAAAATCCAAAAGAGGAAAGATAAAACAACACATTTCCCATCCAAGCAATACAGTGGGAAACATAAAGCATTTGACTTAGTCTAGGATGCTCAAGGATGCAGTCATAAAAGATAAAAATACTCCAGGGAAGCAACAGCATTCTCAGGGCTAAGAATCTTAACGGGTTTATTCCAACACATTCAAAGGCAATGTGGTCTCCTGTTGCCCTTTTCAACTCAGAAGAAAATGCTTAGGCAGTGGTTTCACAATACAGTAAATCCACTTTTGGGCTCCAACTACCAAAATTCTATTGGCATCAATTACTTTCCATTCTTATTCTACTGACAGTTTTCCCTACACTGTTAGTTTTCTTATGGCAAAGGCTGGTTCAATAAAGATTAAGATTATGGGATCACACACTAATTCAGTTTGAAAGGAAACCCAGGAGGTCATCTAGCCCAGCCTACTGCTCAAAGCAGCGTTGGCTATTTGACAGGTAGGTAGGACCTGCATCTCTAGGTCAGGGCTGTCCCTTCCAGACACAGAATCCAGAAGAAGCAGATTCTGCATGACAGGGAATTTGACTCTTATACCTCTGTCTTTGGTAGCTGAGCTGCCAGAGGCAGTAGCATCTGCTCTTTGCTTGAAGGTAGTCCTATACTTGCTTACCCTTCAGCTGGAAAACTAGGACTCATGGCTTTGACCAACTCACCTTTTTTTTTTTTCATTATTAGAGTGATATTCTCCACCCCCTCAAAGCACTTCTCTGAAGTGGCTTTAGCACTGCACATTAGCCAGGATAACTTCCTGAAGGGTGTTTTCCTTCCCAGACTGTGGCAGCCTGACTTGTCCCAGGTGGCAAGTAGGCACTTAGTGTATATGTATGATACACAACAAACTGTTAGAGATATTCCTCCAGGTGTTTAATGATCCTTATCAGAAGAAAGGGTTTGTCCAGGATTTGAGGCTCCTAAAAGAGTGATGGCTCTCTAAGACAAGAGGAAGACACCGGTTAGGACAGAAAGGCTATTGTGGCCTCAGTTATTACTGACAATGGTTTCAGTTCTCAGTCTATGCATAGCGAAGAAGAGCAATGAAGCAGAGAGATGGGGATAGCATCGCCCCATAGGTAACAAAATGTCTTAGATTTGCTACATATTCCATAACACGGCAGAACTAAACTGGAAAACTACGACGGTAAATTCAAAAGAGAAAGTCAGATCAAAAGGAAAGTCATACCCATGTAGCCTGGTAAGGAATCATTAGGGAAAACAGCACAATAACATTGCTCAGGCACACAGAGCTCAGAAAAAAGGCAGAGGCAAAGTAGGGCCAGCTAAGGAAGTGGGAGAGAAGGTAACAGCAAAGCAACATCAGGCAACCAGTAGATAAGCCTGATATTAGCAGAATATTTACAGGCACATATAACACACAATTTAGAGTGTGCCTAATTCAAAACCCAAAGAAAGTACCTGCTGTTTCTTCTTCTCCACTGCTGTTTTTTGGGGGTTTGTTGTTTGTTTGTTTGTTTGTTTTCTCTTCCAGTGGTACAGACAGATACTGAAGTAGGAAAGAAAAGCTTGTATCTTTGCATTTTTGAAAAGAGTTTGTCCCTTTAGGAACACAGTGTGGTTGCAACTTCAGGAACATCACCTACACATTCTCTACTCAGGCTTCTCTAAGACTTACAGAAGTATCTAGGTTTTCACCTGTGGCAGGTTTGCTAACAAAACAGTATTACATCTCCAGATCTCTGTTTCAACGTTTGCTCTCAGACTGTAGAGGTGTGAGGTCTCAATGTATTTTTTCATTTTCAAGATCAAACAGGCCTAATAGTGACAATTGAAACCTCCAGTAATGTGGACTTGAAAAGGTTCAAGAGAATACTTTTTGCATCATTTTTTCCAAACAAACGCTTTTTGCAGGATGATGGCCATCAAAAAAAAAAAAATAAAAATGGTAAGATCAGTTGTCTACAGTTAAAATGTGATAAATGGTGTTAAAAACGTCAGTACTTTCTTCTAATCCAGTTGACATTAAATGGCTATAGAAGGTCACCACACAACCTGGAAAGGATGAAATATGCATAGAAAAGCACATTCCACACCAGAACATCCCAGGGAAGCCACATCTGAGCATTTTTCCAACAGGTACCTGAACAGATACCAAGCTTTTAACATGATACTCAAGGGCAATGGGTAAACAGTCTGGGAAATGCTACCTTTTGTTATAAAACAAATGCTACTGTAATTAAGCCAGATAAATGCATTACAAAACTAAGGAACAATCTGTGTGTTACAAAAGATTAAGTATTAAGAGTGTTGGTGGGTTTTGTTTGTTTTGGTTGGTAGGATTTTTGTTGGTGGGTTGGGTTGTCTTTGTTGTGTTGTTTTGTGTTTTAATCTCAGAGGGACACTAAAGCAGCAGTGCAAAAGAAATGGGATGCAACTAACTAGGGAAACGCAGAAAAGAGCAAAGACAGACAGTTTACATGTATTATATTCATCTTTCAAGTTAAACCTTTAAATCTTTTCTCTTTATAATTACCACAACTTCACACTTCTCTTTTTCTAAACTAGCACCTTCTGAAAGTTAAGCACTTGCACAGGCTTTTTTACAAGGCTTTTCACAGTGTTGTATTTAACAGGATAGTCTATATAATTACACGGTTCTCTTAACAGCATTAGCTCACAGCTAGAGTAAGTGTAGAAGTGCCATAATTTAAAAAAATTAAGAAAACAGTCATGTGCTTAAGTAAAATACCTCTGAAAGGGGAGAAGGGTGGTTATGTCATAGAGGAAAGGTGCAGAGATGCACAGATGATGTGTGTTCTGCATAGGGAGAAAACTAGTGTCACCCCGTACAGTGCTGTGCTTGAACACACAAAGATGTGTGTTACTTACTTACTAACCTGGTGTTAACTGTGCTCAGCCTTTCTCTTTGCTCAATGAACAGGAAAAAAGTCTCTTCCAAAACTTCTCTTCTTGAAGCATTTTGAAGTCTGCACTAGTGGAATTTTCCACTTTTGCTGTTTGATGTGGACAGCAACGGTTAAGTGAGCTCTACTGAAATACCACAGGCTAGCTGGAAATGAACCTGATTTTGCCAGAGTTAACACAACTGATTTCGTGTGTACAGTTATTTGCTATAAATTATTACCCTCCCTCATCTCCTGATCAAGCTACCTGATTTTCTTTAAATTAATATTTCATTTGCAATTGCCAGAACCTAGGATTTTTTTATTCCAAACCGAGGCCTTGATCTGAACTTAGTAAATGGAAAGTGTGTCATGGAGCAGCAATATCTTGTTTGTTATACAGTGCTATTAAAAGTTACGTATTTTTTATCTGGTAAACCTATCAGAAAAAATCCAAATTCATCTTCTCCCATAGAATATTCTGATTCAGGAGTAGCACAAGATGTATAAAGTTCCAAGGCACTCTTCATTCTTCTTTCTCACTGCCACTCAGAGCTGCTTTAAAAAACAATAGGAAGCAGATGAGAGTCCTTCCACAGAAGCTACATGAATAAAATTATTGTATTTCAATTCTCTACAAGGCTTAGATTAAGGCACTGAGAAAAAATGGCAGGTCCTACAGTAGAATGCTTTCATCTGTTTTCAGTATTTTAAATATATGAAAAGGAAGATTTTCATGTTTTCCACTTGACAAACCAAAATAATTAACTAAAAAAAAAAAAAAAAAAAAGATGGGGGGCACAAAATAATGCAATCAGAGAGAGCTGGGTACTTGCAGAAAACAACTCACATTACTCCAGAGCCTATCTCAGGATAAAACGGCTTGCCACTTGAGACATTACACCCCACTGACTATGAAGTGAGCTTAGGCTGACTAACTTATGCTTCAACAAGATGAGATTTACCTGCCCTAAATTAGATGGCTAAGGTGATCTGCATGTTTAGATGGCCATCTGTTTCCTACACATATATACCACGTCGCAGCTCTGGAGGCTAGAATATTGATGCTTTAGCCACAATTTTTATATAATAATTTTCTACATAGGCATGATACACTAGATCCTTTGATGTCAACAGTCTTTCATGCCCCTCTTAATGGCAATGTGAAGGTTATCCCACATAATTTGGGATGCAATCTTTGGAATATTCACTTTATTCCTGTCTCATATGTTAACTTAAACATGGTATTTCTACAGTATCACTATATTTCCTAGGTATTTCTAGGACTTATTGTACCGGATACGTGCATAACTACAGAAAAGAAGTATTTAACAGTATTGCAATCAAAACATTCATTGCTTTGGCCAGATTTGATTAGAGTGCCTGGATGAGCTTCTTACGAAACGTGCTCTGAAATGCACCTTAGAATTCAAATGTACATTGTAGTTCTATATTTTTCTTAAAGAAAGAAGTATTTAAGCAAGCCTTGAAGCTCTGCATACCATTTCCACCACTGATTTACATTCTCTATCACAGGTGGAATGTTGTGGTTGCTCCACTTTTTTGATTAACCCATTTCGTCCTGTCCTCTGATGGTGAATCCTCTAATGGAGGTTTTTGTTTTGTTTTGCCTCCAGCAGTTGACAAGCACCTAACCACATCCTGTTAGGCACTGGGAAAAAAGATTCCAAGCATATAAGTGAGCCTATGAATCCTCTGAACCCTGTTCATCATTCTTAGACCCAAGACAATGTGTTGTAAATCCATAAAACTGTACTGCAAGACCGTTGAATATTTTATAATGCCATTTCTGTTTAAGATGTTTAGCAATGGCCTCGACAAGGGGATTGAGTAAATGTGTAAGCTGGTCAGGAGTGCTGGTGTACTGGACGGTAGGATGGCCATACAGAGGGATCTGGACCAGCTAGATCAATGGGCTGAGGCCAATTGTATGAGGTTCAACAAGGCCAAGTGCTGGGTGCTGCACTTGGGTCACAACAACCCCAGGCAGGGCTACAGGCTTGGGGAAGACTGACTGGAAAGCTGCCTGGTGGAAAAGGACTTGGAGGCGTTGGTTGACAGCCGGCTGAGTATGAGCCAGCAGTGTGCGCAGGTGGCCAAAAAGGCCAACAGCATGGTGGAGTCACCATCCCTGGAAGGGTTTAAAAGATGCTTGGATGATGTTCTTAGGGACATGGTTTAGAGGAGGACTTGGCAGTGCTAGGTTATTGGTCATACTCAATGATTTTAAATGTCTTTTCCAACCTTAACCACTCTATGATAAGGATCTACACTGAATTTCACCAGATGAAGGCCCATCCTCCTGAGATTTTCTTAAGCATTTGAGTCCTCCCACCTTCTCTCACATTTAGATTTCCCACAGTATTCTTCTGTATCCATTTCATCACTCCACATACAGAGAACTACAACAAGAACTGTTCTTTAACCACATTGGACTCAAAAAGAGACATGGTTTGTTTGGACCAAGAATCTTTCCTCTTAAGGCTATGTTTACATTAGTCTTTGCAAGCTACAGATTTACTGTCTTGTTTGGGGAAAAAGTAGTTAGACTTGAAGAGATTTTGTACCTAGCTTCAGTAAGTTTCTGCAAATGTCCATAATTTTTCCTGCTGATCCTTTCTAGCTTGCACTCGTCTTAAATTTATGGGAAAATATAGAAGAGATTTGTCTTTTACTGTCCAACATGGCATTTTTTTTTTCAAAATCTTCCTTATTTCCTAACACACACATATCCTCCCCACACTTTTTCTTGCAGATGTGTTTAAAGTTTTAAAGTTATAGACCTAAAAGTTAAGAGCTTATTTCATTTGTATAGTTGAAAGTCACCAACTCTTTTCACTCTTTTACCTCTGAATGTTCAGAATGCAGATATTAAAACCATATCAGTTAAGGGTCTAAAACAGAATGGGATATTTTCTCACTAAACTTAAAATCCACCTGTCACATTTTTCTGTCAACTCTTACTGCCTTCATGCTTCACACTAGCACACATGGCTCAGCTGTGTGCAACAGCTTACTGCCTTCTGCATGGGGAAGTGCATTCTTACACCAGGCTTTCTCTACACACACTCTCACAAATTCAGCACTAAAAGGACATTCAAACAACCAAAGACAAGACACTCCCTGGAGAAATCAGATTCACTTTCAGACACTTCCTGTGAGACATGCATTCTAAAGACTGTATTTCTCAGCTTCCTTATCTATCAGACAGCACACTTATTGCACCCATAGCATAATCTACATAATTATTTACAAAGTATTTAGAATTATAGCCCTCTGTCTGTTAGGATACTAGTTCTTCCCTATGCCACAGACTTCCAGGGTAAATTTAAATAATTCTTGCCTTCTTTGTTCCTCAGTCCTTCAGCTTTAAGTCTGATTCAGTATTCTGTCATGATTTTTTTAAAAAAAGTATTGCAATGAAATATGAACTTTGAGATTATAAATCAAGCAAATATTTAAAGGCCTCCTCAGCATGAGAGGCAGATGAAACTATTGTGTCACTGAAGGACCTTCTGAAGACACTGTGACCACTTAATGCTAACACAATCCCTCCTATAAACCTTTTACAGGTCACCAACTTCAACTAGTGTTGCACTCTCCCAACATCTCCTTGTAACTATCTGCATCTCAATTCCTGTTTCTGACCCCAGTAGAATACACAAAGACAGTAATCTCCAAATGCAACCTTGGACATTTACAGCTGCGTTCAAACAACATACTTGTTTTCAGAAGAAAGCAGAGTCAGAAGTTCTCACCTGCCTCTATCCACAGACTCAGGCTGTTCACCCTGTGCCACTGTTTACTGTTTTCTGAATGGTGCCAATCACTGCATTGCCTTAATTAATTGAGATGGTAAATAAGCTGTCTAAAGTGAGACAGGATACCTGTTTCCTCTCCCAAAGATTGTAAGAAACATCTGGCCCAGTAACTGAAATTTTTTAGAAAGCTTTTTAAATTAGAGTTCTGATGCCAAAAGCATTTAGTATTACAGGCTATTATATTTAAAACATGTTGTTTTAAGACAGTAGCTTCCTGCTGTGACAATGGGAGTCCTCTGGCTGAGTGATTTCAAGCCTACAGGAGAACTGAATCAACTCTGGCAAGTTCAGCCTCAGAAGAAAACAGTTTCTCCAGGCTCTTTAAGTCTCTATTTTAAGCAGATCTAGGCCTTAATGAGCATTTTCTTGTGGTGGTGTTTGAGCAGTGTTGTTGTTGTTATAGAAACTTGTAGATATTTATTGCTGGTTTTGACATATTTGCAGTTTCCCAGTTACAGGATCATGCATTGCAGCTGCATATGGCAGAAGTTTATTCAGAAGCAAATTCTTTGTTACTAATAGCTCAGATTATAAGAAACCCCCACTTGTCATAATTTTCTAATTTTTCCTACAGCTGCTGATGGTCTATGAAAAAAGCATGAACACTGAAAATCAGTTTTAAAGTTTTATGTGTTGAAGTCTGACCAGTGCATAATGACTATGAGCTTTATCACAGAAGTCCGGGAGCCCAGCTGCCACTTCCCACTAAGCCAGTGCTCCCTGGGGACCCCAGCTGACTGATGGCAACCAAGGGAAGCCATCAGTCACTGCTGAAATCTGGCCAGTTTCCCTAATTCCCCCAACCTCACAGTTATCATGGGGTCTCTCTTGTTCCTCGGCTAATCAGGGTTTTACCACAGCATCTGTTTCTCAAGCTTTGAACCTCACCTGTGGAGAGCCGAATTTTTCTCCCACTTACACCCTTAAAATCAAAGCCATTCTGGATTTGGAAAGGGGAGCACATCTGCAGAATGTCTCCATTTAGTTTTTGGTGGTAATAATACGAAATGGGAGAGATCAGGTAAGAATGTCCAGGATCTAATCAAAAGTATAAGATGTCTTCATAGTCATTCAAAGGCCTAAGGCCATTTCTGAGCAATTTATTTGCAATCATTTAGGTGATTACATTTTTGGCCCTCTTTGGTTTTCACTCATCTGTTTACTTAACTGCGTGTTACTGATTAAAGGAGTCTATCCTATCACATATTACTCCTTGGTGAGCTTATCTTCATGAAATAGAAACTTTTTCTAGAGATAACAACAACTATAAGAAAACATAGTACTGATGGTTTTAGCTTACCCCCTTGGGCACGATGAATACTGAATATGTTCACTGCCATTGCAGGCACTGTGTGGGAAAAAGAATGCAAAAGGAATTTTGAGTGTGACCCTGGGAATGATGCCACAAATCATGTGCTCTCGAACATGTAAAGTGAGGACATTCTTCAAGAATAATCAAATCCATGAATGTTCAAACAGTCATAGCTCCAATCACAATTAGATTTCTGAAAGCACAAGGCCTCAAGCTCTGAGGCAGAAAAACCTCCAAATATTTGAGACTCAAGAAGAGCTCTTGAAAGCTGTAATAATTTTCTAGCATTTTGAAGGTGGGAATATGCCTTTTGACTACATCTCATTCTTCAGACAAAGGCTGTCTTCATGCATATTTGTTCAGCACTACTGTAAGGCAGCTTACAATAGCACAAAGGACAAGTTCTCATTTACAAATTGCTCAAGACAAATACAGATGGAGAGGGCATCAGTGTAGTCTTGCAAGAGGCAGCTGTATCGCTTACCAACAGCAAGAGACTTTGAGATTCACAGGCTCTTAAAAGGCTGTTGCTAACTGCT
Organism: Columba livia; assembly: GCF_036013475.1. Taxonomy (NCBI): domain Eukaryota; kingdom Metazoa; phylum Chordata; class Aves; order Columbiformes; family Columbidae; genus Columba; species Columba livia. Next base: position 64,548,842 of record NC_088605.1, on the reverse strand, counting down.
GTTTTACTTTCTTTTTACAAGCATAACAATGTGGGAGATGATGCTGCTGAAGAATCATGGTTAATTCCTTTTTTCATTAAGTCCTGCCTAGCTGAGGCAAGACCAGCTGTTTCAGAATAAACCAGGGGCAAACGTAAGCTGTTCTGCATGAAGCTTTAAAGGGCACTTCAGTCATCCTTTCACAGCAATCCAACCAGTATGATATTTCAACAACCTCCATTGAGTGAAATAGCTTAAAGTTTTCTTCCTTATCCTGCCTACAAGGAATAAATGGATGTGGAAAATGCAGATATCAGTCCTAGTTGAAGGGGGAAGCCCCAGCTTGCCCTATACTTATTATCTCAATTTCAGAGATATCATACTGTTGCTTATCTCCTCCAGCATCCAAGAAGAGTTTGGCTAGTGGTCTGCTCATTTATGGACCCATCATCTCTGTTTTTGCACAGCTCTCCAATCCTTTTTAGCTTCACTCAGCACCCTCTCACCTGACTCCTACAAATGTTGTGCAAAATGAAGCTACCACAGGGCAGTGAGTTAGGAGAACTACCATGGTGATGTTCACTTTTCCTCTTGCAAGGGAAGTCTCTGCAAGTACAGAGTGCTCTTTCCATATTCACAGTTTCTAGAAGGATAATGGTTTACATAATTGGATACCTCAATAGTTTTTATAGGTGTTGACAGAAAGATTCTTCCCTTTACAATAATATATATAATTGCTCACTTCTGGATTCAGCTGCAGAAAAATGGATGGGTGCCGACACCCATTTTTCATTATTTGTGTTCATGCCAGAATGTGTCTGTGGCTGAGCCTGGCTATGTAGGATTGACTGATATTGGCTATTACTCGACAGTTAGGGTAGACCAGGACAAATCACATGAAGCATCTTGCCATTTCACTACAACTAAAACTTATTGGAACCAGAACCAGTGCTGTATTAATGAATCCATATTTTTAATATTGTGGTATTGGAACAGACAACTTCCAGAAGAGGAAATGGGAAGCCAGCCATCAACCTCAATAAGACAGGGGAAGAAGTAAGTTTTCTGGAGAATCCTAATGAGGACACTGAAACAGTGGTCTATCAACAAGAAGATCTGCCAGTAGACAAAAAATAGCGAGGGCAAGACAAAAGGAGAAGGAAGTTTCAGGAGCATTTCCACCAGATTCCAAACTTCTTTTATTTTCTTCAACTAAGTGCAAGTGACAATTTTTTGCACAGAAAAATGAAATTCTTCCTCCCTCACAAATACCAAGTACGAATCCCTGGTTAGAAACATTTATTAATGCTCTTTTATGGGTACTTTGCAAAGAGACAATGAGAACTGAATACTCCAGACATGTGAACTGCAGACATGAACAGTACTTGTGTTACAAACAGCTAAAAATCTAAAAATCAGAAGGTAGGACAGCTATAAACTGCTGATTTTGTAACTATTTGAAGCTATTCATAAACCAGTTATTAATCATTTGTTAAACCCTAAGGTATGTTTACACTGCATATTTTCATTAATAAAGCTGTATAGTTCCTATGGCCCCAGCAATCAAAATTATTCCTCTTAAAATTAGGGTGCAGAGAAGAAGAGGTAGAGAATCACTCCATGAAGTACCCACAATGTGTGACATTAGAAAACAACCACTTTGAGAAAGCTACTGCCACACCATTATTACCTAGAAAAAGACATGTACAAAAACAGAGGAAAAGGGACAACACCTAATCTATACAGTCTGTCGGAAAATCATAAGACCTGCGTGTTGGCAGGCTGTCAAGCAGACAGAAGGGAGGAAGAGGAAGGGGCCAATTCCTGAGATAAGAAGCTTTCTAATATGAAAACCCCATAACCTGCCATGGAAAGCTTCACCTCAGGAACATCCAGTTGTACGTCCCAAAACTTAGTATGGGGTGAGAGGTTGTGTCTTAGATAACAGGTCCCAGACATGCTAGGATTGAAAGATAATCACCAACAGCTTGAGTTGCACTTGGATGAGAACAGGAAACTAGTGCAGAAACATGAGCACAAGCATTATCCTCTCTCAGAAGCTCACCTCACAGATGGGAGCACTCTCTAATAGCTGTAAATTCCTCAAAGATTGTCTTTAATTAAAGCCTAACCTTGCCATGAGAGGGCTAGATGACTATTACACACTCCGCAGGAGTAATCCCAGTCTCCTGCCTGGCTGTAGACGATGAAAGGCACTATTGCTTACTGCTGATACTCTAGATTGCAAGGGTGGTGACAGACTTTCTATGCAGTCAAGAGTGCAAAAATTCAACATGGTGAGAAGAACACTCATGACATAAGAAGGCTGAGAATTCCTACAGTCAGCCTGAACTGGCCTACTCTAATTCCTTTTGCGCAAAACACCACAAACATTTAACCTCCTTCCTCATTCATGGTCACAGGATTTTAACATTCAACATAAAGACTACAGTAATGCAAGAGCCACATCTTATGGACACTTGGGTTACATCTGCACTAAAGAAACACAGCAGTAATTTTGTTCCCAGTTTTTCACCCTAATTTCGTCCCAGCTACCTCAGGTCATACTCATCCATGCAACAGTCCCATCTTTCACACCCTGGTTGCAAGTCATGGGAACCTCAGGTGCAAAGCCCATCGAGACACAACGCCTTTCAGCAGACACCCTCCCTGAATGACAGCCATAGTAACACCAGAAAGCATCCCCTAGCTTACCTCAGCCTGTTAGGATGGACATAGCTGGTGATGCTGTCCTATTGCACTAGTGCTTCTCCATAGTTATAAGTTGTTCTGTTTTTATAGGGTGTATGAAGTGATTCCTCAAACTGCATTTTTCAAGCCCAAGGAACTTAATAGTAAGAGATTTAGGAATGAAACAAAAACTAAACACCAAATGTACAAACCATCTATTCTTCAATTCAGGATGTGCTAACATGCACCAGGTCCTCTGCCCTCCAAAATGTTAAGTCAACTTCCATTCCCAGCAGGGATGAACCACATTCTTTCAAGCAAAAAAGCATCACTGCTGCTTTATCCATGTTGAATCACAGACAGTTCCCTCTCATCTAGATCCTTATCCTGTCACAAAGTAATGGCCAAATTCAACTCTGGGCACATAAACTTGATTTAGTATAAGTGAGACTGTAATTTTATTCAGGGAAAATGCTAAGAGTGGAGAATCTCTTATTAAAAGAAGACAAAAATAAAAACTTTTGTTCAATAACACTGCAGTTGAAAATCTTCCTTAGGGTTTCCTGGAAAGTTCACACACACACACAAACAAATAAAACAAACAAACAAACAAACAACAAACAAAAATTACACCACACGAAAAACCACCCACCACCAAAATACATCACAACACCAGGAAGAGGAGCTGCCTGAAAATCTGGAGAGTCTCTAGAAAACCCGAGTGGTTCCCAACCTATAACATGCATTTGAACAAATTGAACTCTTTACTGACCTCTCATGTACAGATTATGTGTAAACAAAAATAGAGCTACAGACACTTTATGGACATAAACAGAAAACCTTGGGTGAAAGAACAATAAAATGAGAAGGGAAGTTAATGACTCACTGTAGGTCTGAGCCTGAAATGATTCACTGACATGGAAGCTCCCTCTCAGTTACCATGGGTAGGGAACGGGATCTTCCTGATGTACAACATGAAGACCATTTGGTCCTTTTACTAGCCATTCACATTAAGATGGTACAGTGAGATAGCTGAGCTCTAGACATGTGTTTACTTGTCTCTAGCAGAAGGATGAAGCAGACAGTTGTGGGGATTGGTTCTTAAACTTCTGCAGCCAGATTAGTCTGCGCCTTCTGCATTCATCCTGAATTACTCCAGCCTATTTAGAAGACATGCCCACTTTGGTTTCTCTCAAAAACACACCATTTGTTCCTTCTTCCTACTGTCTTCCAGCAGAACGCAACTTACTCTACATTAAGCATGTACCGAGTTGCTTTGCGCATGCAGAAAATGCATTGGAAACCAACAGCTTCAGAGCAATGCAGGAGGAAGAAGAAAATCTTTGAACTTAGTCGATCACAATGCAAATAACCTGAAGAAAACACACGTGTCCAAAACCAAATGAAAGCAGAACTATACTTCAGAAAAAATGGAGAAAAATACAAAAATCGGTATACTCAGAGATAGAGCACTTTGTTGAGGCTTTACCACAGCGTTTGTCTGAGAGTTACCCTACTAATCAAAATTTATCCAGAGCACTTGTGATTCCTTTCTCTGCCCTGCAATTGCAGCTTTGGGGTCACAAGACCCATGGCCGCATTGGCAGCGAAGATTTAAGCTAATTAGGGAACAGGCCAGAAAATGAAAGTTTCTTGCATTACTCTACTAGAACATTTTCAAACACAAACCTTTAACAATTGTAACCAGTGAGTGCTCTACCATGTGTTTCCCAGTAAGAATGTGTCCTTGCTCCATAGTCAAAACTACTAAAGAAAAAATAATACAATAGTTTCAATTTAAAATGTGTCATTTTAAATGTATGCACATACCCATTTTTGGGTTTTTTATACTTCAGAAATGCTGCAAGTTTTCAGAGGCACACCAAGGAGCAAAGTTGTGAAAGCTTTGCTGTGTATCACTGCCATCTAGCGGGCCTGTCTGTGAGAACGGGACTCCAACATCAGTACAACCATAACAATAATGCTCTGGTTATACTCTTCATTTAATTTTTAGCAGAACGTTAAAGATTATTTCATTTCACAGCTCTTATTCTGCTGTGTAGGTCCTCCAAGCAAAGCACAAATTTCAGTTAATATGGTGGTGTACATGTGATCGTATTACAGTAATGAGACACTCACTTTGCATAACTGTTACACCTATAAATTGCCCATAGGAGAATGGGGGGAAGGATTTTTTTTTTTCTGTTAAAAGAAAGTTATGTGAAATTATTAAGAGAAAGTCAGTGAAATTATTAAAACATAGTTAACAGTCACAGACTCCATTACTTATTTATGGCATTTGCATTAAATGAGCTTCAATAACTTGTACAAAAGCAGTCATTATAGCCACTGCTGTTTCTTTCAGTTGCTCATGATAAGCTTTCCATGAGGACCCTGATTACGAAAAGCTCCTGACAATGACAGTGATTTAGGAAATGTAAGGGCAAGATTTGCCACAGTAGTATTAAGGCTGGCTACGTCTGAGCTGCAGAGGGGAGGTCACATTCACTGGAAGGAACACCACAGTGGCACCGCTACCCTGCTTTGAGTACCCAGGCTAATGCAGTTCAGCCAGACCTCTCTGTCTCAGAGCTGGTAGTGTAGGTCTGAATAAACAAGGATCTGACATGAGACCAATATTTCAGAGGCACTTATACAAATAAAAGGTAGATCTTGAGAGAAAGGGTAGAATCTGAGAAGCAGGCTGATAACATACGAGAGCAATAAATGTAATAGCCACAGCCTAATACCACAACCCAGACTGTATCTTCATTTCTTTTATGCTCTAGACTTCTGGGAGGTATTACACAGTCCTGTATATGGCTGAAAGTAATTTACAAGCCCACAGCAAGGGCCAAAATCAAGTAAACCTATATCAGACAGAGTGTTCCTAACAGGGAACCTCATAAAGGTATATTGGAAAAGAAAAAAAAAAAAAGCCATTCAGCATATTACAAAGCCCATTCTCTAAGGAGGTCATTGAAGTAAAATAAATTTCATAGGTCTTTCCTATGTAATAATTTAGGTGCAGTTAATATGCCCCAGAATACCAATAACAGCTAGATGCAGAGGTCATTTATTAACATTTTATCAATAGGATCTTTATGAGATGCAGGCCCCTTCTTCAAGATCCACCCCATGCCAACAACTCCAAACATCAATACTGTGCAGAAACCCACCTCAGTGCAATCATCCATTTCAGACAGCTGACTGAGCAAGATGAAGTTACCAAATGTCTTCGGGAGATACTCAACCTTCTGCCTCCATCTCAAGCCAAAACTAACTTCAGACTTGCTGGGCGAAGGAAAAGGCTGCCTTCCACCAACCATGTGAGGTTTTCATATGAAGTATGATAGCATCATGTTTCTTCTGAATAGTAACTGAATTCCTTCCTTGCCAGGGGTTCATCGTTTCAGTAAAACAACTATGTTTTTTTTCTACATAGCCTGGACCCAACAGAGCTTTCTTCACTACACAGGATGCAAGCAGATCAAAAATTAGTTTAACAAAACACATAATCAGTTAATTGACTACAGCCCCTCTACTTAACATGGATTTTACCACTATTTCAACTGGGGTGGCTTTCTATTAACTTGAGATAATATTATTTGAGTACACAAGAGAAAAATACTGCCACACACATGAATACAGAAAACTCAGGCTTACTTGTTGAAAAATCTCCACTTGCAGCAGTGAAACATGAAAGTCTAAAGGTCCCATACCATCAGCTGATGAGTGGCCCATTCTTAGAAAGATCCAGATTTCCTCTAAGGTCCATTCATATTTGGGGAGTGTTGCTGATCCCACCACTTCAATGACCAGCTGACCAAAATGACTTCCAGAAATCACACAGTTTATAATCATAGAATAATTTTGGTCGGAAGAGATCCTTAAGATCATTGAGTCTAACCATAACCTAACTCTAGCACTAAACCGTGTCCCTAAGAACCCCCTCTACATTTTTTTTAAACCTCTCCAGGGATGGTGACTCCACCACATCCCTGGGCAGCTTGTTCCAATGTTTCACAACCCTTTCCATGAATAAATGTTTCCTAATATCCAAACTAAACCTTCCCTGGCGCAACTTAAGGCCATTTCCTCTCATGTTATCACTTGCTACTCGGGAGAAGAGACTAACACCCTCTGTGCTACAACCTCCTTTCAGATAGTTGTAGAGAATTGAGAGTTCTGTTTAAGAAGTCAATAATGCGATCAATCCAGCTGGACAAAACATTTCAGAAAATCAAACAAGATTTGGCCCAAAAGTCTAAACTGCCACTCTTTTACACTAATCATTTAGGATTTCTCAGTTTTCATTTTTAAATGTTAAAACAGTTTTCTTAGAGTGTTTGGAAATTCTGCTTCTAAATACATTATCTTCTATGTAATACTTTTTCAGTAAAATGCATCACTCTGCTTATAAAAACATCACCTCCACCCTGTCCCCCCAGCAATTTCCAGTGAGCTGCTACATCTTGTTTCCTCCAAACTACAATCACCCTTCACCCCCGCCTACCACACATTAAGAGCCAGATACAGATATCAAATATGGGGCGTAATGGACATTAAATGAAGACCTCCCGGCTGTCTCCTGACAGTTTCATTGCATAATGGTGACCTCTGCATGTCTTGTTCACAACATAAATAAAAAAGCAAAACTATACAATTCCAGACTGCAGATAAAAAAAAAAAAAACACACCACCAAACACCACAAACAACAGTCCTGTCAGTCCTGTGATATATTTGAGGGGCGGGGTGGGGTCTTCACTTATTTATAAATATGAATAGCCTTTATTAGGGATGCTTTGATGCTTCCTAAAGGCATAATATTTTCTTTCTTAATAGTCACTCTTGCCTTCCTTCTTACTGAAAAGTGATAGTTCACTTTGAAAGCAGAGATTTATCCTGCAGACTCTTCATTTAAACCTTATGTAAAGAAATAAAATCTTTATGTCTACACATATTTGAGCTCCTACCTTCATGCATTTACAGCGTGTTATATTTCCCAGCTTTCCCATATTTAACGTTTTACAGCCTGTTCTCCAGATTCAGGTAGTAAAAGGCTTGAAGGCCAGAAAGCAGGCAGCAGTACAGTATTTTAATTAGAAATGGACCAACACAGAAATCTCCAAACTGTTCAGTTGTACATAGGTACTAGCAAAACCTCCCACTAGAATAAGAGCAATCTGATCTATGACTTCTACCAAAATATTTTCATTTAGAGAGTTTAAAATCCTTTAAATTAATCCTTGTTGGGCCATGTGTTGTCTCACAGGTATTTAAAAATACCACTACAGAAAAAAAAGAACAAGAAAGAGAAAGAACCATATACTAAAAAGAAAATCATCAGGATAAGGAGAACTAACTATTCTTGCATTTTGAGAAGGCTTCACTCCCACTCCCTCAGATCTGCATCTCCCAGCCAAGACATTTGACATTTTCTGTGGGTGGCAGCACAGTTGTATTGGTATTTTTGCTTCCATCTGACAAGCATTTGCCCATGCATTTGGAATAAGAAGAATTTGTTCAGAAGAGGGAGTTATCAAAAAAAAAAAACTATTAACAATAGCTCACAGTTTGTGAAGTCTGACCACCACTTTACATCCTTCCCCATTTCACTCTCTTTGTGCTCTACCTTTTTTTTTTTTCCCTTCCTTTCACACCACATTTCCTAAAAGGCGAAAGTGAAGATAGGAAAACATCAGTTGGAGAGCTCAAGACAACCATCCTATACCTTTCCTTTTCTCCAAAGGAGGACTAACTGTCACTCTGCAATACACTTCAGATGTTTGCTTAATCCAGAAGTTCCACCTGTCCCAAAGTGACCTACAAGATCTATCACACAGCCACCTGAGGGCAAAACATGCTGTTACTTCCCATGTTATTGGATATATGGCAGGAATGTTCTCCAATGCACAGAGACATGGTTTACCATAGGATTGGCTCACAGGTCCCACAGCACCTCACCGTGCACGTGTTGAAGAAAAACTAGGAAAGTGGGCACCATGACTTGGGTCTTGTCCCTGAGTTAATGGCTCAGAAAGCAGGTAGGCAGGAGTTGACAGAAGCTGTGTGAATTACTTTGGCATGCTCTGTCTGGCCCACAGAATGCAGGCTACTCCTCAAAATACTTTGCTCAAGTTTTCCTTTAGTCGTTCCATGCACATTATGCTTTCCAAACGTCTTATACATGTTGCTGTTGCTCTCCTCACGCTTTTCTCTCTCTTACTCTTTAATTTATTTCTTCACTTTTCTTTTTTTTAACTATGTCATTAAAACATGGTGCTCCTAAACATGGATACAACACTACCACTGATGTCTCACAAGTAGTCAGCCTACCATGGCAATGACTGTTCATAAGTTATTCTTTCAAACACTTCGCAGAACAAGGCTCCTCCTCAGCAGCAGCATGACAATACTGACTACTGCTCTGTCTGCAACTCCTCTGAGTGCCAGATATTCCTCTGCGCTACTGCTCACCACAACATTACACATACTTTTGCAGCAGGTCATGCATTAAAACTATATTTCTTCTGTGAATTCCTCAGGTTTACACAGAAAGACAAGCACAAAGCTGGGATGAAATCTCAGAGAGTCGAGATTTCAGGTCTGGCTACAAACAGTGGGCACATCCAACCAACAGCTCAGCTGTTCTTCACGGTGCACACTGACGTCCTGAGCTTCTGCTATCCTGGGCTGTGGGATGGGTAGAGACCAGGATGCTTCATTTCCTAACCCTTCATCCAGGGTTCATTTCCAATGGAAATGGGGTAATACAGACCATTGGGAAAAAGAGTCCCAACATGCAAATAAGATATAGACCTGATGTCCTCTGGGAAGGAAGGTAATCCATAAGCCCCCATTTCAGACATTGCCAGCCAGGCTACCAATACTGCTATCGCTAGAATCATCCAGGACTTCCAACTTACCACACAGTAAATTGTTTCAGCCAGAAGTGCTTTCCCAAATAACACGACTGATCAAAATAGTTCGCTGGAACAACTATAAATAAAATGAAATAATGCAGACTATAATGCAGAGAACCTAAGCAGTGCTGCATGTTCACTCCCATGTTGTGCTTCATGATACACTATCTGCAGACACGCAATGTTAAATTAATAGCAATACAGCCAAAAACAACATCAAGACTACAATAACAGCTGAGAAAATTTCATTTTTCCACTCCACGTCCTATCTCCTGAGCTCACTCAGAGTTTGATTTGCCAGTATGAAGCCAGCACAGAGGAGGTATTTCACAGTGAGAATAGAAAGGCCTGTTCAAAAGACAAGAACAAACTAACACAGAAGGGTAGAAAAGACACACTACTGCAGACGCAAGCCCCGATCACTTCATGGGCATAACATGATTTCTTGGGCTAGGGTATAGATGCATGAATGTCAGATAACTCCCTAATAATGCAAAATATGAAAAGACACAGAAGGTAAAGATGAATTGCTGATTTGAACTCTGCTACATGAACTGCACCCTTACATGCATCCCTCTAAGTAAAAAAAAAATAATCCCAAAATCCCGCTATGTTAGTTAGCTCTTGGCTAAATCAAGATGTATTGTCTCCCCAATTTTTTGTTATCCCGATGTAATTACTCTCCCCAAGAACTAAGGCTGTGTTTTCAAGCCATTCTCCCTGACTCTTCAATCACATTCATTAGTCCTACCTAAAATAGCAATGGCATAACCAAATACCACAGGTGAAGTAAGCTACAGAACTAGAAAAATACAGAAAAAAGGCACAATGACATGAAAATATTATGACCAAATAAATCCTAATCTGACACCTTATGCCTCTAATCTTTAACACAGACTGAAGATAAGAGGGTAAAATACCAAGAACCACCCACAGCTCAACACCTTTAAGTCAATACCTTGAGGTCTTTGTTTGGAAACCTCCTGGCCAGAATGGCATTCCCCGCTCTGAGCCTAGACTCTGATAGACAAAACTACATCTTATTTCCAAACAGCTATTTTAGGAAGATAAAGGGATTTATCCTGTATGGACTTATTCTGATATAAATCCTTGCCTCTGATTGCAATAAAAAAGTTGTGAGTACTTTTGACCAAGCAAACTTCTGAAAGAAGTCTTTCAGATTTACAAGCCTCCTTTCCCATATCATGCTTTGATGAGAGTGAATGGAAGAGAGCAGAAGTGCTTTTGGTGCAGACTTATGAGAACTGGCTTTGTGTACTCCATGTACTTTTGTCTTTGGATTTCTTTGCAAATGTAAATATATATATATAGATATATATATTCATGTAAAGGCTTTTAGATTTGGAGGCAACAACTTACTGCAGCTTGAGGCAGGTCAGCTGTGGATTTGAGCCAACTGATGGTGTGCAACAGACTACAATTCAAGTTTCCTCTAACTGAAAATCACATTAATTCCTCTACCATGGAGTATTAGAGATGCAAGAAGCCATTGAATCCAACGGAGGTGCTGCCTAGGGAGCACAGCAAGGAGATGGGTTCTGGCATCACTAAAAGCAGAGGGCAAGTTGTGCTTTAGTGCTCCTTCCTCTGCAGAGGGAAGCACAGCACACGTCCCTCCTGTCAGGCAGAGCAGTGAAACCCTTCTCTTTGACAGCACAGATGCTCCAGGGAGTCTGATGGAAAATCTCTCCATCAAACCCAATCCCTGTGAGTTTCCAAGGAGTCCCAAACCTCAATGGTCTGTAAGAAATGATGCCTAGCTATTGCTAAGCTTTTATAGAAAGATGCAAAGAGGCAGCTGTATGTCTTTGGCAACAATCAGGGAACCACAGCAAAAGCTTGCCTTTTTAAATGGAGTATTTATGTTAATATAATTGCTGCTGTTCTCTTCCAAAAGATTAGTTTGCAATGGTGTCTCAGCTTAAAAAAAAAAAAAAAAAAAAAAAAAGAACATGTAAATCTGTATCATGTGATGCACTAACCCATCACATGAAATCTCTCTCCACATGACAAGCTGAGACATACTGCTGTATATACACAGCAAAAACTGCGAGAAATTGGGATCCAGATATGTGCTTATTTAGTTCACAAAGTTCAAAACCTTGTCTTGATTCAGCAGACGTTTTACTCAGACTAATGTACCCTCAACTCAAGACACAGACTTAAGCAATTTTTTCACAGAGTACAGCTAGCAGATTCTTATAATCAAGAAATACCAGACCTGCAAAGCCAGAACGTAGAGTCACCTTTGCAAGCAAGTTCACAAACTCACCTAAAAGGAAGAACAGAAAACTGTTGTTGTGCATGACAACAGTGCTCAACTCATTAATATAGACCATGACTTTAGTAAACACTGTTTTGGTGGTGTCTGTGTACACATGTGCCTATTGCACACATACACATCAAGAGCCAGCCCTATTTTTAAAACTCAGAATGCCATTTGGCATGCTGCAAGTCATCTGTGGCTACAAGAAGGCTATTTATTCTTAGGGTAAATATAACAATAAACTACAATTGACAGTCACAGTGGAAGTTGACAGGAAATTCTAATTAAAAGTAAATTTTGATCCAAAAAAAGAACTAGAAAAATATATATACTAATTTCTAAGAGAAGACCTACTTTCTATTCTCCTGTACTCTTGACTGGCAAGTGTTGGATTTGGCAACAAACATATTTATGTTCAGACACCACACTATGAAGAACATTACCAAAACCTTTACAGTGCCAGTATCATATGACTGCCCTAAAACCTCCTACCTATCCCATTATCTGTTACAGGAACACACAAAGTCACTATGTAAAGGTAGTGGTTCAAAACCTACTCTCAATTATTTCTGAATTTCCTCATACAGCTACACTGAGAAAACAAAAGCCAGTTTGGCCCCACAGTTCAAAAGGAACTCAAGCCTCCCTCACTGAGTTTGTCACTGAGATCCCCACAGAACAGCAGTTTTCCCGGACTGAGAAACTTAAAATTCATACACAGAAGATGACGAGATAGCTAAAATTGGTGCCTCCCACTGAAATCAACGTTTTCCTTTGACCCTCAAGAAAAGCAGGCCTTCCACATTCATATGGAAAAACCTTTTAGAACTTCATAAGAGGAAATAAAACAGAAGTCCTTTAAAATTTGATATCAAGTAATCCTTAGGAATAGATAATTTATTAGAATTATAAAATAACTGCTGTAAAAATCTGTAGAATTAGAACTGAGCATCTGTTCTATATAACTTTTTAATTGTCATACAGAACTGGAGAAGCATAGCTTTTCTTGTTCATATTTAGAGGCTGGTTCGTAATTCATCTAGAAAGGTTATCATTTTCTATTAAATGCTAGAATACTTTTTCATACAGGAGTCTTATTCTTTTCTCTCTGCTAATGTCTTATTTGAGGAGGTGAACACAGTCTGCAGCCAAGTCTCCATTATTTGCTTTGGACAGTCAGTTTTGTAGCTGAGCCCATAGGGTTTCTCCACCGAACTATAAAGCATGTCTAAATATTTCAGTGGTGGGTGGACAATTACATATGTCAAAACTTTCCTTCCAGATAATAACAAAACTGCATGGATAGCAAACCTGTTATATGAACCTTCAAATTAAATACCCAACATCATATCAATTCTTCAGTTGAAATACCCTGCTGGGCAGCACACATGGAAATTACCTTATGTGAAAGAAAGAGCTATTCACTAGGGCAAATATTAACGCTATCTGGCATAAAAATCTTGCTTTGGCATAGGTTTTAGGTCAAGAAAGAATAAACAATGGTACAAAAAAACCTCCCAGCTGAATACGGTAATGTTAGCAAAAGAAAGTAAAAGGTGAAAACTACCTACAAGATCTTTCTTCAGATAGCATATGAATTACCTGAACCAAATTCAATTTCAGCCATTAATTTAAAAGCATTATCTCAAGTACAATGAAAAAGGCATCATACTGACTCATAAAGTATAATTTTCACTTCAATCAACTCAAGTGCCTACATAAGCTTTGAATCCTCTGCTTCCTACTTTCTATGGTTTTATTGCAATACTACATACATTTACGTTCTGTACATTTTTTCATAGTGACAGTAATTCCCCCTGCTGCACATGGAGCAAAACTGATGATAACTGTAGAAAAGTACATTTAAAAAATGCACTTACACGTGATGATCACTTTAAATGGTGACACATGAACAACAGGAAAACGTACTGACACCTACCGAACTAAAGATTCCTAACAAAATAAAATGCTCCTCAGGTAGGATGTTTGATGCCCTCCACAACAACTTCCAGACAGCTCTTCAAAATGTAATCCTTCTAGTAAAGCTATAATAGTTCTGTAAACAAAAAGCAGTTTATGATTGTTTCTTTATGTATCAAGACATTTGGCAATGCATTTTGCAAAAGGGGATTTCCTGTTTACAAGCTCATATTCCTCCTGAATTCAAATGCATACTTGAACAAAACCCTTCCACATGACTCTTCATCTGATTTCAAATCAGGAAGTATTTTAATGAGCCTTTTTTTGCTTTAAGTTCACCACAATATTGCAACAGTCTGACTCCTTCATTTCTTAAAAAAGTAGAAAAAAAAGTACTGACACATGAATGACAAATGAATAACAAAAATAGCTATTATGGCATAATACACGGATATAAACAACTTTGTAGATGTGAGAAGCTCCATTTAGTTCAGTGAGGCAACTCTACCACATAGCTGGCCATGTGTAAATGTAGCAAACCCAAAGCTTTTGTTTGTCAAGTTTTCTCAGCAGCTGTTAAGCTTCATTCGCATAAGTCTGACTACTTTTTCTTATATTTATAATAATCCATACATTATTTTAGACAAAAGACTCATGAAATCATGCAGAGACATTAATTTACCTTCTTTTCCTGTTTCTAACATCTCCAAAAAAAGTCTTTTTTTTCCCTATTTTGTTTACCCATACAGTCATGGAAGAACATGTGTTAGTTATGCTTTCACTACATAATCATCTAAGTTCAAAGTTAAAAGGTCTTATAGTAATGAAACAAAGTATTTACTTCTGTAAAAGAAAGGTGCCAAAGTCACATAGACGGAAATTAAGGTGAAGTCTACAAATACAGTATGAAGAGTATGATTTTGTCATCCACATACCACTCAGAACATCGACCTGGAGCTGTTCCTGAGAGCCACAGGAGAACTCAGCCCCTATGTTATTAATATCCAGGCTTCTGGGTTAAGATAGCCCAAACTCCTAGTTTATTCGCTGGAAACCAGTCTAACTCTGCTGGCTTCAACTGAATTATTTCTTATTTACAGCATCATAAAGGACTTATTACAATAACACATAGGATGTAAACTAGACACAATACAATCACAAACCCTTGGTCAACAGTAACCTCTTTAGTATCATGCTAGAATCTAACACTGCTGCACACATTATTGAGGTTCAAAATCAGCCTCTTCAGAAAAGTGCCATATTTACTTACATGAACATTATATCACCTGAAACAGGTACCAGTTATAGAACTTGTTATTCTGCTAGTTATGAATTTGGAGTCTCAGAAACCTGTTTTATAAAACTGTGAAAAACTACAGTGGCATTTGCCAAATGATGGTAAGCTTGACTTAATATTTTAAATGATATAACAACCCTGTCTCAGGCATTCTGGAAAACAGCCACTGGGCTAAAGGCTCAACTGAGTCACTTTCTGTAACACAGAAGAGTTTTTGGACATACTTCCAATAGTGCTTATTACAGACCTTTACTCAGAAAAGCAATACTTTTTTCTAGTTGCAAATGAATCACTTTACTGAATAACTAGTTTTGCATCAAATATACTCAGCTGCATGGGTACTATGATAGAAATGATGCCTACTGAGTTAACAAAATTTTTAGTATATTGTAAGCAGAATCCAGATCTGGTGTGTATTGTACTTCTGAACCTGATGTGGCAAGGCTACATAAAGAACAGTAAAGCTAATCAAAGCACTATAGAGCAGTAAAACTCAGACCTATTAAGACTGGATTGACCCATCTCACTTCTTCAGATGACTTTAAAACTAAGGTTTGTCCACTTGAAGCTAAAATACTCAGATACAAACCAGCTATTGACAGTAAGCTTGAACTTGCTCCACAGGACCCATAACTCCACTAAGAAATATTTGAAGGTTTGAAAATCAAAACTGATGAAAAACCCCATAATGACTGGGCTCTGGGTAGGACTAGTTGCTCAATACTTAGGGAACACAATCCCTAACCATTTAAATTACATATTAAACAAATGTGAAGCTCCATTAGATCATCCACATCTCATCCTTATGTGCCTCTACATGGGAAGTGCTGACTGAGAGGAATCTGTTTTGGGAAGCAGAGCTCAAACCCCATGTGGAGGCAAGTAGAGCCACTGCCTGGGAATGGTAGGCAGAGCGAGCCAATTTAATATATTTTAAAATGTACATGTTTGGCAATCAGAGCGTACATTAACATTTTCAGGTGCAATTTCTTTTGCTTTGCAAACACCTTGGTAACTACAGTAAAACCTCATGAGCATTTAGAATACGCCACGTCTGAGCACGGGAAGCAGAGCTGTGAGAACCCGTCTTCTGACTGAGTTAATCCTGGGGTAACATGCTCCGAGCCACAGTGGACGCAAGAACAAGGGGAACCTTTGGCTGATGCTCTCTGCTATTTTAATTGCATAGACATAAATTGAACATCATCACCATTTCTCGGCAGCATATGCTTCCTTCATTCCAGACGCTTTTATGTGGAATGAGCAGAAAGGATACTTTGTGTAATGTTCTTTTTTCACTTGGCAAATGTTCATTTTGCAAGGAGCTGGAGCAGTTAAAGATGCTGTTCCTAACAAACGTTTGCTGTTATCAGTCCAGCTGATCCTTTTCTGTGATGCAGTAGTTGACTTACAGATGCACTTTTAGCCCACATCCCTGCAGGGAACCACAGACTTCTTTAAACCACATCATATGAACAGTGGAAAGTCTTACACAGTTTCAAACTGTCAGTGTTTGACAATAGCCACGGTCTGAAGGAGGTCAAACAGGTCAAAATCTAGCTTACCTGAAATCAATCAGGATTTAGCAAATAGGAATCTAACTGTCACTCCTCAAAGAGTTGATCTAATAGATGTACTTAATTTGTAAATATATAAATTCACGTACCTATTCAAGAGGATAAAGCTCCTTGCAAAATGTAGCAGTAACAACTACTATGCTTTAGACTGTAAGTTGTGATTTCATACAAGAATCTAATCATCAGAGCACTTACAATGTGGGAGACCTGAGTCCTTCTCTTTTACATCTGCCACAACCCAGGTGAGTGATCTAACCACCAGATCCCAGAAAGGGCATTCTTCAGTCTTTTTGTGGAATCACTGACATGTTTTCCTGTAAAATATGAGACTCACTGGTCCAGAAAAAGGCATACAAGAGACCATGTTTCTAAAGTCTAATAGTTATGTCACTTACTAATAAAGGGACAGCCTGTGTTCTAGTTCCAAGGTTTTGCCTGTGTTTCACATCACTGCATTAAATATATAAATACTACCTAATTCCTTCCACTTTTTTTTTTTCCTTAAAAAAAAAAAAAAAAAAGGAAGAGCAAGCATTGTTGAGTTCTTTGAGAGAAAAGGTATTTTCAGAATCACTCACCAGACGTGCACCCACTCAAGTCACCAGGCTTCCTCCTCAGTGACATGCCTGAATCTCAGAGGGTAATTATAACTGGACACAATATTCTACACTTCTGCCCTCAACATTTTCTATTAACCATCTTGAACAATCTCCTCACTCAAGATGTTCCCTTTCTGAGACACCTGCTTCACTGCATGCCTCCTCTACACCACCAATGCACCCAGCATTTGGATTCCAGACTCCCTTTACAGTCAGACACTCAAAAGTTATAATCCTCACCTCTATAAGCTCATTCCTGCTACCCAAGTAAAATGTCTTCCGCACTCTCCAAAAAATAAAACAGACACATGTATATTTGAGCAGCCAGGCTCTGGAAGCCTACTTTCTTTTAAATTTGCATCTTCTGTCTTTTTCTCCTGCCTCGATCCCTACAGCTTCCTTCCTCTTCCAGACAGGACTCCCATCTGTTTTATCAGATTGGCAAGTTGCTCATCATTGTAGCTCTGCTGACCAGCCAGGCAAGATAAACTTGTCTTATGACTGCTTCCCCCACAAGAAAGCAGGTGTTCGTTCCTGCCTTCTCTTGCTTGATGCATTCAGTTGGAGCTCTCAAGCTTACCAGCTCCTAGTTTTTCACAAAATGTGCAGCAATTTAAGACCTCTAAACCGTTAAGCTTAATTAAACAGCAGGTTCAAAAGTTATTGGAAGGTAACATATACATCTACATATGGACAGAGATTTTAACTTGGAGAGAATCAGCCTTTGTATTTAATAAGGAGGTTAGGCTGGGGAGGTGGAAGAGAAGAATATGTATTAAGCACATATCTGGACATTTCTAAAGCTACACTTACCCAGCATTAACACTGCAACGCTCTTGAGCAAACACAAGAAACCATCAGCTTAACAATCAAGTTTCTGCAGAGGCAGGGACAGAGACTATGTCTGTGTTAGCAAACTAAACAGTGTCAGGGAATGAGTTAAAGACATGGCATATTGTCCAGGCTGCTAAAATCTTAGCATTAAAATCTTCGTGCTATGTGACACCACTTGGTTCTCTGCACACTGAAGCACTCTGCAAGGCAACACTTGGGGTGAGCCTGAACAAGGAGCACTTTCCCAGTGGTACTTTGGATGCAGTCATTCTATTCTGTGAGGGTGTCTTGAGCTGTACTACTGCAAGCCAGGCTGGGACAGTTGGCTTTAAGAAAACAATCCCTAAGGCTTCATATTTACTATGTAGAAGTAGCCAGGGAAACTGAGACAACATCATATGTTAATGTTGGCCCAGCTTCTTGGTCACGCAGAGTGGCTGGGTAAGTCACAGGGAGAGCACAGCTCTGTCCACCGCTGGAGCTCTTTGGCTCTTCCCAAGCAAGCTGCTCCGAGCCTGCATTCCCGTGCGGAGAGACAGTGCTCTGGTTCCAGGAACTCAGTGTTCCCAGATCCTGAGCTGATGTGCTCACAGTAAAACGTGCATTCTAAATATCCCTCTTAGACAGTGATCTAATGTTTTTCCATAATACAGGGGCTGCTAAATGCATTTTTTTTTTCAATCCTTCTGTGAAAAAGTGGGATTCAAAAAATTGACAAAAGAACATTAATAGGGCCCCATAAACAGCAATTTCTGTTGCATATAGGAGTTAAAGTTCAACCAGTGCTCAGTGACTTCATTCACAAACCAGAGGGCAGGCACAGTAACACAAGTTAGTGATCTGTAGCCCTGGAGCTGAACCCTTTTTTTCCCCACATTTCACATTCTGCACGGGGTTGGCAAACTATAGACACAGAAACACAAATGCATCCACCTATTTGCATAAATATCAATACATATACAGGTACCAATATGTTTACACAATAGGCATACTTGTATGCACCCAAATTCTTAACATATGCTGAGAATAAACACCTGAATACTTATTTGAGTATTTAAGTTTGTTTAGACATATGCTCACATGCACATACACAATATTAATAAAATACATTAAATACTTGTTGGGGAGCAGTTAATGACATACAACCTGAAATATTTTAGCAAGGGTACTCTTAAGGATGAAACTGAAGTAGTAATCTGCTACAAAAGTACCTACAAGTGTTGGCCTGACTTTGTGCTTCCCTGTACTACACACATGTGTATGAACACACAAAAACTCCCACAAACGCCAACAGGAGCTTTGGGCAAACTTCAGTACAGAAGTAGCCGTTTGTGAGCACTTCAGCAAATATAAAGCATGTTTTGAGTAAATTCCATGACTAACAGAATAACCATTCTAGCTTGCATAATGGATTCTATTCTAATTCCTCCTGGATTTTTACAACAAAAAGTTTCACAAACTAGAAAGGGTCAGGTAATCACCTTCTCCAGCAGAAAACCACACATTGAGAAATGAAAAGAATGTACTGTATTTCAAAACCTCCCAGCTTTGGTCAACAGTAACCATTTTTTAAAGCTGACCTTTTTGTTACGTTTCAAGTTCCTAATCCCAATGTACTTCATATTTTATATGGATGAATTCAGGAGCACGTCAGTTTTCTGGAAATGTCCATCTCTGAACTCTGTCCAGCCTGATACCTGGTTAGAATTCGAAACACTTCCCCCTTATTGATGACACACAGTTTTGTACTCTGTTGTGTACTTGCTATAAGGCCACTGAAACTGATTCCCCTCCCTTCAGGTCAATGTCTAGCTTTAAAATCTGAGATCACTCAGTCACTTGTGCTTTAAGGTCTATTCTCCTCTCCTCATACATCCTGGGCTCCAGTTGTCACACACATGGCAGTGTTGTTATTAAAAGTTTTTATATTAGGGTCAGTAAGAGCATTAACCATTGATGTTAAGATCAATGCCTCTGGCTTTGTTCTTACCCGTCCCACCACAGTGTAATTTTATTAGCATGATTTTTAACTCTTGGTTATACACAGTTCCACTATTAGCCTAAAAGACAATACCTTTCTAAATATCTTCTTCTTTATCGTTGACTGAAAACAGCAGATAGAGAATCATTCCTGCAATTACTTTCCCACAAAATGCAGCCCAGACACTATCAATGGACTCTTCAATCGGTGACAACTTCTATAAAACAGATGACATCTACTGTTTTCTCTAACTGTGTTTACAGACTTCTGAAATACATCCTAATGGCCTCTTTCTAGTCTCTACGATATGGCAGCAAGCTAAATGGCAAAGTTCCTTAGAAAATTAAGTAATTCAAAAGTACAGCACCATGATCACGCGTATGCAACATATTGAAAACAAAATAAATGGGGCTATACCTCTCTCTCAAAAAAAAAAAAAAAAAAAAGCAGAAAACAAAACTTCACAGCCATTTTGAAAGAAAACTGATGATAGCCAAGTCTATAGAATTTCATTTCCTAACAAGCACAAGCAGAGGTTTTTTTTATTTGAGACTTTTAATCAGAAAATTGTAAAGCTGGGGTAGAAGCAGCTGGGTACTTCGGAAAGGAGAAGGCTTATAAATTAACCAGTTGGCACAGTCCTAACTATAGTATCATGAACAGTGCTGTTATAATATTATTGCTGTAGGTTAATGCGATCCTTTATACAGCCTTTTTTTCTTCCACAGTAGCCCATTTTCAAGAAGTAAAATGGTTTCATTTGAATTGCAAATCCCAACACATATATAGTTTTATTCTTTTGGATCAGGATGAGTGACAGTGGTATATTAGAGCTAACAAACCTTACCCACTTTTAAATACATTTCTGGTATTGAAAGCTAACAGAGCTGAAAACTGAATGGGTAAAGGCTCTGCTCTGGCATTCATTCCTTTATTGATGCCTTGAAAGGACCGTATGGAGGGAACTTGATAGAAATTTCGTGTCACTGCTAAATAGAACTCAGTCCAAGGTAGAAAAATAAAAGATTAGATCTGCTGTCTTTTATAACGTTTATTCTTGGGGGCCAGTGCTTTCAAAACTGAAAACTGGGGCTGCAGAGCCTGTTTGATTCAACTGGTCCCTCAGTTTAATGGACTACAGGCCTCACAAAATTGCTGAACCAAACCTTTTGAAAGACTATGCCTTCTGTACACAAATCCGTTAGTGTGGGTGGCAGTGACAGAAGATGAAAAAAAGCTGCAGGAAAATGTGCAGTGTGAAGTAGATTAAAGTCTCCTTCCAACAGTCCCGCACTCACAAACCATTTTTAGGTCTAGTATGGAAGCTTAACCAACATACAGCCATACACAACAACTGGTTTTGCTAGCATCTTTATCTTTTCCTATTTCTCCCCTACATGTATTGAAACCTAGCTTTTGACAGAATTTGAGGCACATGGGGAATATAGGAAGCAGTAGGTTTGCACGCTAACACAAAGAATCTTACTATCCTTTCCATACAAAATGTTTAGGTAGAATGTAGTGTCCTAGTAGTCGATGTATTACACGGACAATAAACTTAAGGCACACAGTAGACATGCAGACACAGAACAAAAAACACAGAAGTGACAGAGAAATGTCAGACTGAATTGATCTGTTAAACTTCACCTTAACTTTTTTTTTTTTTAAGAAAAAAAAAGGGATCGGCAAGCATAAGTTTGTAGGAGAGAGAAATCAAATGTATTGCACATTCAAGAGGACAAATAGGACCCAGACCAAAGCTGTGCTCAGGTACTCTATAAGAGGAAAACCTTTGCAATACCTGTCCTGTACCAAGCAGGAATTAAAGGCATATTTTTTTCCATATCACACTCAATACACTTCCAAAATTTAATGAAAAAAATCAGCAGTAGGACAATTTTACAAATTGTACAAATATTCCCAGTTTAAATTCTTCTATAATCAACCTACCCATCTGTTGAAAGTATGGAGAAGTAGAGCACTCCATACCATGGGCACACTAACACAATGTGTCCCAACAAAGATGTTTCATGTTTTCACCATTAGTCTTCCATTCAACTATTGCACTTTGTCTGAAGTGCCCTGGAAAAAGAAAGTTACCCACACACCCTTCAGGCTGCAGCAGCTGCAACGCTGAGGAGTGAGACAAAGACGTAGATCTACATCCACGGGATGGCAGAGACCCAGAGTCTGTTTGAACACGGTAACTCATTCTGCCATTTGAGATCCAGTATTTAACAGACAAACAGACTTACAACCAGAAATAGAAGAAGTCATGCAAGTGAGAGACCTATATAAAAGAACAAGTCACACACAGAAGGAAGCACTAATTTAAATATACCTTGATATCAGCTTAATTGAAGAGTGCCTGATCACATTAAGTTTTCTTATTGATATTTAATAGGTTTTGGGTCTCAATCATAAATAAGGAAATGTCTTATATTAACTCCTGTTTCTGTAACACTAACACCTGTAAAATTCTTTGACTTTAACCTTTCACAGTCCACATGACTTAAATGCTGGACACAAACAGAGAAATTAGCATATTTAGTGCTCTCATCCACTCCCACCATGTACATACCAGAGACATATACAAGCCAAATATTTACTTGCCAAAGTAGGTCAGAAGACCTTATTGCATTTAACAGTGTAAATGTGTTATTATCTGGGCCATTTTACCTTTATTCTACCAACTACTGTAAAAATCACTGTCTTTGGAGCACATCTCCCTAAGTGAAGACCAAGAATGCATCCATTTTAGATGCTTCAGGAATGAATTTTCAAGATAAGTTGAAGGTATATATTCAGTCATTAGTGGACATACACACTTTTTTTACTACAGGTTTTCTAGACTGACATAAGGCAGTGGCTTTGTTTACTTAATGAACCTTACAACCAGATGGAAAGTCAAAAAATTGTTGATAGCTTGCTACTGCAATTGCTGCACAGACCATGTTTTTCATACATCCTTTCTTTTATGCACTGTCTCAATTCAGTAGTTCGTGGGTTTCCAAGAGATGAACGACAGATGTAGCAATTAGTTTTAGCTGCCAAAACAAATGTCGGTCACTCCACTCACTGTCCAAAGTCTTTGCCTAAATAGAACCAAGATGTTAGTGCAAGGTGAAATTCTGCTCTACATAATGTGTTGTAGGCTTTGGAATATCTGAAAAAGGACAGTCTTAACACAAAAATCACATTTTAAAAACTGTTTTTGGACTTGTCTCATTGGCAGCACAGACTGTAGAATTTGAAAGACAGAAAAGGCCTTTCACAAAATCCACTTTTTTGCTAATGAAGATCATTCCTTCCAAAAGACACCTAATATACTGTTGTTTCCAACCTATGTTTGAGGAACAATTTGGATAATCTTCACTGAAAGACCTGCAATCAATACATCAGATCACACTTTTCCTTATAGTCTCCCTGATGTTTCCCACTTACATAATTTAACTCTTGTTTTTTTTTAATAGCCTAAACATAAATGCTTTCATTTTGCTAGTTACTACTTAAGACATAGAGAAAGAAAGCTCTAGGCCACATCTGATCCCAAAATCTAATGAGAAGAAGAATCTTTGAATTTTCCTACAGCTATGAAGAAAGAAGCTATTATCTCTCTTCATAAAACTTGTAACTCAACAAAAAGAAAACGCATTCACTTTGCAACAGAGGTGACTGAAATGAGTTTGGAGTTTGATGGTCAAATTCAAGGACTGGGAAAAAAGAGGGAAAGTAAAAAATATTTTCATATATTCATTTATTTACCTACTATGAAGAAATAGCATCTTCCAGTTGATCTGCTTACTTTCCACCTGCAGAGCAATGTGCCTTCTTTTTGCCTCCTAAGCAAGCAAAAGCTCTTTGTCTTGTAACCCTGAAAAATGAGCAATTTTTCATTCTTGATCAGACATGTTTAATACAATCTGATTACCATTCAGGCTGTTCCATTAGGCTTGAAGAATGTAGATAGTGGTACAATAGTAACAAAACCAGCTGATATAATGGAAGGATTCTCAAGGGGATTTTGACACAGGGAAGATTTCTAACAACATGCTAAATACCCAGCTCACTACCCGCATTCATCTTATTACCTGCCAACAAAATTGCAGTGAAATCTGGAAAAATCAGGTTGTGAAGGCATGATGTAAACATTCCTTCCATCATTCAAGGCAGAACCCCATGAATACTTTTTTTGTGATGTTCCATAAAAATAAATATTGAGGGAAATCAGAGATTTTAACAAGTCTGCTTCAAAGTACTGAACAATAGGCCTCTCATTTTGGCTCCTAATTCCTAGGCTGACATGTGTATGTGGTGAATTAATGTTGGATATCTGAACAATAAACAGTCGAGGCCTTTTCTACTACTTCACTGATGCAAGGCTTAATTAGATGGTTAACTAGGCATATGGCTACTTTGCATCATTGTAGAAGCAGAAAACATCTGACATGCACACTGCTCCTAAAATTTAAAAGCAATGTAATTGTTGGAAGTTAATCTTCCTAGATGACAATAGCAAATATTTGGGGTTCTAAAAATATGGAGAATATGACAGGTTTTTCATTATTTCTTTTAAATATCAACAGTTATAAGAAGAAGACTGAATATACACAGTAACTATTTTTTATTGCAGACTCATCAATATGTCAGAATCAAACAACTGAAATACAGTGAGTGGAAACCAGCTGTTTTAGTGCAGTACTTTGGTCAGTTAACAGCTCCAGTAGTTACTACTTCTTGAAAGCCAACTCCAGCTTTGAAAACTGATGGCAACTATTGTAACTAATGCTGCAATATCACCAAATGCAAATACAAATTCACAAAGCTCAAAAGTTTCAGAACTAAATTTTCAAAGCTTGAACATTGTTCATCTGCATGATGAAAAACAATGTTTGTTTTTCAATGCTGAAATTTTCAGAAACTAATCACCAAAAGACTAACAAACCAGAGCTGTTCCTTAAGAAAGCATGGCTGATCCTTTTCATCATTTGAAATGGCAATCTAAAAGATCGTGAGCTTCTCTAATGTATTCATTATTTAAATTTATTCACCAAACAGGTTTTGTAAAAGATACTTGGTCTACTGGCAATTTACAATCAAATCTCAGAGAACATTAAATATTCAGAACTCAAGCTCTTTTGAACACTGAATTTAGATGCTTTGCTTCTGTTTTTTCTCTGAAGACAGATAACACTTAAAATTACATTTCCCATTCTGATTCACTTGCCTACAAACTTGAAGTTCATGTTTATTGCTATTTTTTCAACTGTCCTTATCAGTGAATGTTCCAGCCCTTATGTTTGTTTCCTAAGAAAGTCACAGAAACTGAAAACAAAGGAGAATATAAAAAAGGATTTAAAATTTGAATGAATATCTATCAAAAGTTGCCTGGTCACAAGAAGTGTCATTTTTAACATTCTGGGAAACACAGGCATATCCAGAGAGCTGAAAAGACACACTAATGTGTCTAGGTGTTGGTTCATGAGGAAGGGCCTGGATTCCACACTTTTAACATTGACTATAAAATTCAGTGCAAATTCTGTCCCTCCCTTATTAACTATTATTACTTTAACAACAAAAAACAGACTGTTGGCATTCACCTACCTATATTAGCATACCTGGTGGAACTTTCTATATGTATAAGAATGTAATAATAAGTCACACAGGCTTTAAACCATACAATGCTTGTTTCTGCCAAATTGGTAGTATTGCACAACTTGAACTAGACATAATTTCACTCATTAGAAAATGAAGAGGCTGGCAGTCGAGTCCTGCACAGTGTTCTACTGGCATAGTTGAGCATTTGCATGATTAGTCATATTTAATCTACCTTGCAACAAGTCATTTATCAGAACTGATCTACATTTCAAAGCAAAGCAGAAGAGCCAAATATATGCATTTAGCCAAGTTCGTTCATTCCCCATGGATTTCATTCCTCTTAATACACATTTTTCCTAACTCTGTGTTAGTTTTATGAGGCATGGAATACCTTTTTTCATCTGTCAATAATGTCGTTTGAAAACTAAAATAACCTGTTTCCTCTTCTTTCACCAAGCTTTGTAAACTTAGATTTTGCTTCACATAGTGCTGTTAAAAATAGAAACAGACGAGACTGCAAATTATTTCTTTTAAACTTTTGAAATGAAATCAGTCAATAGCAAGAAACAACTAATGGTGGTATATAAAATAATGGCAATAGGCATTCTTTGGTTTATCGTCTAACCATTTACTCAGGGGAACCCAACTCTCTCTAATACAAGGCTAGAAAGTGATACAACCCAGTAGAAAAAGATTCCTAGGATAAACAGTTGATGCTAAAATCTCATCTATCAAAAATGAACCCAGAAGATCTTTCAGGGAAGGACCACAGACAAGACATCTACAGATTTCAGTAGGGTTGGTACCTCAGCATTTATCTTTACCTCTTTGCTTTCTATGACAGTAGAATAAGAAATTAAAAGAATCATACAAGTAGCAACCCTCTGCAGACACTACAAGGTTTGCATTCCCTTTTAATGTCACTGCACATTGCAACCACTAATTAAAAAACTTTTTTTTCTTTCAAAATTACGCAGTGAATAATTGGCTTCAGCCAGCTCCTGTCTTTATAATAAAGTGGCTGCTGCCACTTCCTCTCAGTAGGAAGTGATCCATGTGAGATGAAGGCTCCAATTCATGTTTTTAAAATAACATTTCTCCCTTTAATGTGAAGTGATCCTCAATCATTTTGTGTAGATGAAAGGGAAATTTGAAATGCATTCCAGCTTTTTATTCCCCTTTCCTATAATTAACATTTACCTATCCCGGTCTTACATGTAAAATTCAGGACACCCTGACATGAATGAACAAGTCTACCTTATATGAGAGTTGTATGTAATACGTAAGAGAAATAGTGCTAGCTTCCTCCTTGGAAAACAAGAATTTGTAATACACAGTAAGGAAAATTTTATTTCACTGGAAATGAAATTAAATAAATCTTATGTGGGAAAAAGAGAAGATTTGTTCCTAAATTTGTAGAGTCTGGTATGAACAGTGTAAGGCCACCCTGCACTGAAAAATAATAAAAAGCTTCAAGAATTGAAGTTTCTAGTTAGAAATATCTATACCTAAGCACCTTAGAAATTAATGTTCCGATGTGGAGCAGGATTTGAATTCAGAAAAAGGATATTCTAAGCATCAGTGCAGTAATGTACCCAGACAAAAGTAAAAATTCAACCCTGCAGCAGGAAAGAGAAAGAAAATCTTAAAATGAAAACAAAACTAAGAGCCATAGAAGCAATTCCCCAAGGGCACAACATGACTAAACATTCACAGCAGCCCTAAGAAGGAATTCACGCTATGTCTAGCCTGTTCTGTTCTTCATCAGGTCTCACTGCCAGACACACTACAGCCACCCACCCAGGACCCCCCGATTTCCACTCCAGCCCCTCCAACATCAGTAGTCCAGCTCTGACAAGCAACCCTTTCCTAACATTCAGGATAAAGCACAGTCTAAGACTCTATCAGGTGGTGCATAAGCACAGATCAAGCCACTTCTGTGGAGCTAACTACAGCAGTTTACACCATCTGGAGGATGAATCCACCATGGTTTATCACCCTACAAGCAATGAGCACCATGGAGAACTGCAAGGGCTCTCCACATCCCACAGCCTCCTTAAAATGCAAAACGTTTTATATAATCACAAATCAACATTGTCTCTTTCTCTATGGCACAGACTGTTCACATGAACACTGTGACAGCCAGAACACGACCTGGTAGCTCCATTACTGCTGAGAGCAGGCACTGTTGACACGGGCGCAAGACCTGCTGGCTGGCCCCAGCCCTTCTGGCTGGCAGGGGAGGGAAACCAGGGGAACAGGGGAGGCTGTGTGCTCAACACTGTGTCTGGTGGGCTGCTAAAAACCCAGTGGGACAAAGCTTTCAATGGGATTGAAAACAAGTGCTCCAAGAATGTGCAGACATCAAGGGTAGATGGCCATCAAAAAGTGGCAGAGGATGACAGTATCTGGAAAGAACTGTGGATTTTAGGCTATTTCTAACATTAGTATTATTACATCTTTTGGTAGCATGCCCTGTGTGCAGAACAGCACTGTGGGGCACTTGACGCTGCAGGAAAGCAGAAGTAAACAACAGTTCCTTTCCAAAGGACTGACAATGTCAGAAGGGGGTTTCTGGGTGATGTTGACTTTTTAGGAAGTATGAGACAACCAGACTTCACGGCCCAGCTGCTCTCAGGCACAGAGATTAAGTCGCCATGGGCATAAACAGAGAACGTGGCAGGTCAGGTGAACGCAGGTGAAAACTCCTGCAGCATTCTGTGCCCCCTGCCCCACACTCTGCCCCGCATCCCTGGGGCACCTCTCTCCCACTGGCCATCCTGGGAGAGGAGCTCCCACTTTTAACTTAAATTAACTTTGATGCCTAAATTAGAAGCAATAGGGATGGGTGCGTTAACAGAGTGAACAGTGTCTTTGCCAAAAAATACTCTTTGGAGTCAAGGGTAACTGTTCACAAAAGTGAGCTGGAAGCAAGCTAAGGGGCCTCAGATTTGAAAACTACAAATTAAAAGAGAGGAAAAAAAAAATAATAATTTCCACCATGAAATATTATTTTATATGAAAACAACATTTTATTCAAAAAAGTAGCCAAGAAACACCCCAAGCCAAAACTACCATCTTAAAACCTCTATTTAATTTGATATTAAACTATGTATCTTTTTTCTCTTTTGCTTGAAAAAAAAATAAATTATTTAAATTATTTTTCCCTGGTTTTTTTTTTTCATTTAGTCATAAAATTGAAAAAAAAATTATATCGCCAACAGCCTGCTAATGAAAGGTATACACTGACTCCTTTGAGACATGTACTAGCTTTCTGACTTTCCATCTGAAACACTTAGTCCTAGAAACACTTATTGCAGTAATGGACAAGAATGTATTCAAAAACTGAAAGAACGAATGTGAATAATAAGCGTAGCGGTGGGTGACAGATTGCTTCCCAAATCCACTAAAGTTTGGCCTCACTTTATAGCGTTGCAGCTCATCTAGCAACTGAAACCAGAGAGATTTGTAGAAAACTAAGTTTTGACAGGTGACTGCAGGAAGCAAAACCTATGTTTAGGACACTGGAAAAACTACAAAAAAATGTTATCACATTTACAAACCAATAACCACAGGATATTACCATGTGCCAAATAGATAATGCAAAGCTTTAAACAACCAAGGCATGAAAAAACGCTTTCTGTTTGCCAGTGCTATCTCACTGTAACCCTCATTTAGCATGCTACAACTCATGAAGAACAAAATCAGTTTTAAGTCATGAATTAATCTTATAGGTACAAATGTATGTTCTACACGCACACATATACAAACACACACGCTCAATGACAAGAATTCCATATACTTCCTCGGAAAACGTGCTTCATATTTTTCCCATTTTTAACAAAATTAAGTTTTCCTGTATTTATGCATGTGGTATTATCATGTCCTCCTCAGATTCTGGAGTGGACCAAAGTGCTCAAAAACCTCCTAGAAAAATATTTGCAAAGATTGAGCAATAACATCAGGAAGTTAGACTGACACTCTAGGAATGCAAAGATCAAGGGTTTATTTTCACTATTTTTATTATAAACAAAGAACTCAGTACAATTGCAGTGGCACCACTGGGGGAGGTAGAAGGAGGAGATGAGGAACAGTTGGAAAACTGTAAAAAATACAGATATTATTTGAAAGCCCTGCATATATTCCTGCTATACTCCTCACATCACTATGGCAATGAATATACCCCAGATTTTTTCACTGAGAGCTTCACTTCTATCTGAATTAAGTAATAATACCACAAATTGCAAAGGCTGTTTAAAATGCCCTTATGTCAATGAAAACGTGAATTCCAAAACATTTCCCTGAAAAAAAAAAGAAGTACCAAAATACAAAGAAAAACAAATTTAAGAGGAAGAAACAAAATAAGCTGTTTCCTGACCATGCAAACCATCAGGAATTGTTTCATCTTAAACATTAAAAGCCCCAGTCATTGCTAGCATGTAGAGATAAGACATTTACACCTCCACATGAGCATTCATACAAATTGTTTCTTGTTTATATCCCTATTAGCCATTAACAGCAGTCATCAGGATTATTTCACTTGATTTGATTCCTTCCGTGTTCTCTATGGCTCATTTACCAAGTCCTACACAAGGCTATTCACATCCCTTGGAAAGGGCCAAACTTAGCGTTAGTACTCACAAAAGCCACAGCCAGATGACACAAAGCGGAGCCCTTGCCTCCACAAAGCCAGTTCTTTCACAGCACTTCCCCAATGCTCTCGCTGAGGCCATCTTCTAAAGCAAAGGGGTAAAACAACTTCCCGTGCTGTTTACACATTACTGCTTTTCCCATCTCTTGTCAATCTGTCAAAGCCAAAATATGGCATAGTGACAACACGCCAAGACAAAGAGAAATGAGGTTGATGTCTTTGATTCACACTGCAGTCACAGTATCCCAGGTCTCCTGATCCAAACTTTCTGCTACAAACAATAATAAAAGTGAGAGTGCCTGAAGAAAGTAGGTACATTTGGGTAGAACCAAAATACGTTCTCAGCAATCTGTTGAAATACGGGTTTTTTTTCATGTACAAGTCCATGAGAAAAGCATGTATGACTATGATGAGCCACTGCTTTTTTCAATTATTGTTTATTCAAGAGTCAAAGAGGATCTCACTGTACTCCAAAGGGAATATGCAAAAGCAGTTCTCTTCATTTCTACTAAAAATAAATAATTAAATAATGCTTAGCTCCAGATAATGTTCGCTGCTAACTGAAAACTTAAACTTTTAGATTATTTTGTGTGACTTCTGGTAAGTTATTTTCAGCCTACTGTCAAACCATATACTTACTGTGGCTTTGTGCAGGGTAGAGCTTAACTGACATATGAATGAGCTATCTATTTCTGCTCCAAAACCTGATGTAGTAGAAAAATCTGACAAAGAAGCAATAAACAATGGTTTAGTTACTGTGAAATATTTACAGTTGTTTCGTGTTGGGGTTTGTCACAGTTCCCGCCATAGCGCTTTTGTTTGTTGCAGAGAATACCATCGACACTGCTGAAGAAACACAGCAGAATTACTTTTTGACACATACTCAGAATCCACAAAACTAAGCAAGAACTAGAGAGCATTAGGAAAATGACAGTTAAAAAAAGTTTTGAAAAAAAATTAAGAAGATAACCCACAAAATGAAGGTTTTATTGCATCCCTTCCTGATTGAGAGCCAGCCTGTTTGGATGAATGACTCCTACAAGAGAGATAGGCTGGTCCAGGAGGCTGAGCATGGGCCTGGGACAGGCTGTACATGCTCACAGGGCTACCACTGCCATCATGCTCTGCTGGTCTTTTTAGATGTCAGGTGACCAAGCCACTTATTGACAAGAGTGTTGTCCCTACCTGAGCTGCGGTTCCTCTCCTCAGCTCCCGCCTTGCCTTCCCCTGCAGAGCTGACCCTCTCCTGCTTCACCAACACACAGCTCTTCAGGAGTAATCAGACGGCCAAACTTGCTGCTCTGAAATAGTATAGACTGTTTAGCATACTTATAATTATGGAATTGTATTATCTGCCTCAAAATTTGTGGAGACCAACAGTAACTTTTATCTTCCTGTTTTTGGGGAAGAAAGTTATTTATTCTACTCATAAAGGGAGGGCTTTTATAAGAAGTCAAGGAGAATATAACAGCTAGTTGATGGGAACTTGCAAAGATGGCAAGTTAAAGCAACAATAAAAAAGCAATAGGTTGCAACAATCAAAAAAAACCCACTTCAGCTAGCAGTGCTTGAAAATGTAGAAATGTTTCATTAGCTACAAAAACTGTCACTTCCTGTGCCCAAGGCACAATGGAAACTTTGGAGAGTATTTATTCCAATGCAACTTTTTTATTGGATTTATGGAACAGAATTATTTTTCCAGTTAAACATTACAAAAAGGAAAATATTATATCAGGCTTAGATTTTTTAAAAAAAAAAAAAAAAAAGAATATTCCCTACATCACAGTAACATTGCTTCTTTTCATTCTACCTTTAATATTAGAACTCGTAACTGTTTTAACTGAGATACTACCCTCCTGAGTGAGTGTTAAAACAGTTCGTTTTTACTGTCTTAACTTCATCGGGAAAATACAAAATGAACTGAAATTGTAACACTGAACACTAAGCAACCTTCCAGAAATCTGTTCAGCTTTTAATTTAACTAGATCTCTACGCTCATATCACATACTAAAATAGATGGTATATGCCATACTAACTAAAGAAAGTTAAGGACCTGTAACTACAACTAGTAAGATATTTTTTCACATTTTTTTAATGTAACCAAAGAACAGAGGCTTCTGGAACAGCATCCAACCATAAATTGTAGAAATAGATATCTGAACTTGGTATGATTCACTTGCACATGTGATCTTGGAATGAAATCACATTAAAGTATTCTGGAAGGAGATTAAAGACAGAGTCAGTCTGAAGAATTTAAAAATAAGAGCGGGAAACAATTCATTATATTTAATCTAGACTAAGGTAAACAAATACAGTAGTGGAAAACACAGAAACATTTTCTCAAAGGCAGAGAGGCAGGTAGAAGTCAGTAGTAGTAAAAATAACTATAGCTCACGGCAAGGATGTTGTTTTTCGTGTGTCTAGTCAGAACTAAACTTATGGAGCCTGCTACAGAATTACTCAGTGTTCATCAGGCTGTCATGTTTGGGTCCTGTTGCGTTTCTGTCTAAGGTTTCCTCCTTTGGTTTGGGTGGCTTCCAGCATCGTCTCCTTCCTCAGCCTCTCTGGCAGAGTTGCACCTTGCCTTGTTTAGAAGTGGGACCTCACAGACCAGGTTTGCTGAATTGAGTGCTGGCTTTCCTAAAAGTCTCTCTAACTTACACTGTAACCTGAATTTGCTGTTAGGATGGAGCTGAGCCACTCTGGAAGTTTAGCAGTTTTCTCCTTCCTGGTTTTCTCCTCATGGCTCCAAGATACAAGGCTCAACCCCATCCCTTGTACTGACAACTAGGTGAGCTGAGTCAACTGCCTAACAGGCAGAAAACTAACCAGGGGAGGGGGAACAAACAAGCAATCCACAGAAGTGTTGTCAGTCAGTGAGCTGAACCAGCTTAAGATGTGGATCCAAGTAGTGCCAGAGGCAGTACAAACTAAGTAGCAGAAATACAGGAGGAAGGCAAGAAAAGTGTTATGCAGAACTTCTCCTTTTACCACATCAAGGAGTTAAACTGACTTGGTCGTATCATATAACTTCACCCCAAAGGGCTTTCTGATTTACTATTCACCTCTCTGAGGACATATGATTCACAGGTTTGTAAGAGTTTGTAATAGAATACAATCAATTTTTACTTTAAATAACGCTAAACAGATTTTGAGGAGGTCAGGAGATAATTATGTTTCATTCTTGCCTGCTCTCTGAGACACACTTTAAAGCAAAATTTAAGGGAATTTACATTCCCCTTGAATGCAAGCCTCTCCTTTTCTACCCTTCTCTCTTTTTTCTTATACAGAGACTTTTCCCCAGCTAATTCTTCAGTCAAGGAGATCTTGTATGTTTGCAGAGTAGACACTATTTTTTTTCTCTCTCTCTCCTTTGTCTCTTTAAATTCCTGTTAGTCTCTCTCACCCCATGACCAAGCTGATTTTTCCAGATCTGCCCTTTCCTTACCAGTGTAGTAAGGGTGGTACCCTTGTTTATTCTACATTTTCTTCTGAATATTGGGTTATATGTCTTGGAGGCTCCTGTCAGCCCAGGTTACACTTCTCCAAACTGCTGCAGGGTCCCTTACTGACATCTCTATACTATCATTATATGGATATTAGTACAAGCAGCTATGGACAAGTCCTAGGTGGTGTCCATGACCTCTTATCTGAAAAATCACTGAAAAAGTAAGTTGTGGGTGTGTTTTGGTTTTGTTTGTTAAGGTTTTTGGGTTTTGTGTGTGTGGTTTTTGTTTGGTTTTGTTTGGTTTGTGGGTTTTTTGTTTGTGTTTTTTCTTTGGTTGGGTTTGGTTTGTTTTTTTTTGCTAAGCCCTACATAGCTCTCATCTGTTCCTGGATGTTTTACTAGTAAATGGAATATCAACATTATTAGAGAGACTCAATCAAAAAAATGGACCTGATCAAGAGATTGGTGTACAAAGACCAAACTATAAATGCAGAACTATGAGCAGGTAGTCTGTACCTGAAAGCTGCAAACACATCAGCAGAGAGAAATTCTGAAACATTTGGTCCATCCCTTTACTCCTGTCAGAAAGCAGTTAGACAGATGCTCCCATTTCATCCAAGTTCAACAGCAAATGAAAAATTATGGTCTGATTTCTTATTTCAAGACTAACAACACTTCCCTCAATCAAGAATCCAAAAGCAATTTTTGGAAATACGGTGTTGGGAACAGATGAATGGTGAGAACAGGATCTCAGTGGAATTATCGTAGCTGGAATCTAGAAAGGAAATTAGAGAGAAGCTTGAAGTAGACTTTGTGGGATTAAATATTGTTACACATTATTTCTCCTGCTTATATTTCACTGTCCTTGTTGGCAGAATTTAGCACAGAAATGTGTTCCTCCCTCCCCCTTCCTCAGTCCTGAATATTTTGATCTGTGGCAGACATTTCTTACAACTGCGTAATAGTATTGTTTCATTTTATACTTGACATTTTCTTCCATCTTTAGATGTCATAGTATATTCTTAAAGGAAAAATAGTAATCTACTGTAAATTACGACAATGTTGAACTTAGTAGGGTACTTACCTGAAAACTACAACTTCGTAAATTCAGGCTGCAATAGTGTAAGTTTGCTTAAAAATAGGTCTCTTCTGGGTTAACGATGATGACCACTGAATTCTAGGATTTTCTCTCTAATCAATTCCTCTTGCTACTCCTGAAATAAAAAAATAGCTTTATGTTTTGTTTCTAAGCAAGAAGGAAATTATGCCAATTAAAAAAAAAAAAAAAAAAAAAAAAAAAATTAGACATGCAGGGAAATAAATAGATGATGAAAAATTAAAATGAAGATGTGGGCATCAAACCAACCACTTAGGTTGTCCTACTGCTTTCTTTTCTGCAAAAGAACAGTCTGGGGCATTTTGTTCAGCTACTCACATTCAGAGTATTTCACTAGACTGTGACCTGATGTTAAACTTCACCTCTTCCATAACTGCCAGCTTCTGCCTCACTGTTTAACCCCATTGTGCTCTGCTTTCTAGATCACAACTTCATAACTTTCTGATCCCTCCTTTCCCATTCAGTGCCACTGAAAGAATTGAAAATCTAGTTTCACCTTGCCCACTCCTCTCAGATGAGACCTCTCCTCCAGGAGACTTGGAAAAACCTCAGTTCAGCCATGGCTTTGCAATGCTTCCAAATGTAAGACCTTACGCTGAATGATTTTGGCTCTTTGCACAAAGTATGTTATCACAGTCAGGGCATGGCACTTAGAAGACCTGAATCCTGTATTTACTTTTGAAATTAATTTGTAACAGCTTTTCAGGAAAAAGTGAGGGCTAATTTTTCTTACATTATTGCTAATATTGGATGCCTATATATATACAGATGCATGAAGCCAGGCTTTCTGAAGCAACTGAAACACATTTAAGCACCTAAATAAAGGTCAGATTTCCACAAATGATCTGTAGCTGGAAGCTCTCACCGCACTCAACATGCTAAGCTCTTGGAAGTCTAGCAATACATTTAGACACCTCTATAAGAGCAGAGTTCTTCTAAAAACCTGGTTCCAACTGTGAACACTTGCACTTCCTGAGTATCTGCTCACTGGAGACTGCTTTCAGAAAAGTTGGCTACATACAGCTCCCATTGACTGTGAATCCCTTTCTTCTCTGGAAAGCAAAGCATTACTTGCCTGATTGGGGATCCAAAAAAGAAAATACACTTTTGCACTTTTTAATTTGAAAATTCTGCTCTGCTGCAGCAGCAAAGGATTTAAATTTGTAAACATTTTTTAAAGACAAAACACTCCAAGGTAGAAATTACAAAGGATGTACTAAAATTTCCTAATAATACTGTCCACAAACAAGCCACACTTTCAGTGCTCTAGAAGGGTACATTTAAGTTAAACAAGTTTTGTTAGAGGAAAAACCACCATATTCTTGGGGAAAAAAAGAGTGAAAAGGAGGGCCTTCTACTGGGAATTTTTGGCCAGGTGTGATTATGAATCCTTTTATACATTAGTATTTCATGACTTTGGAACCATCTGTTTTCTTCAACTAGGTGTCAATAAAAATATAAGCAATGAATCACACAGAGCTGATCTTAAAAAGCATGAACATCAACCTCAGTTCTATGTTGACACTTTATAGCTCATTTTTCAAAAGCTCTCACAGAATTAACATTTTCTTCAATTGTCACTGCACCACAATGATGATAGTACAAAACAAGGATTTTCTCATCACTCACATAACATGAAGTTGTCCTCAATTTACTTTGTACTAAAATAACACCAAAACTGAAAACTATGTTTCCCATCCATGCTACTCCTTTCATCCTGTAGCCCCTCAATAACTACTGTGATAGCTTTGTGTACTGGATTTTGAAAGCATAGTAGTGGTACAGTTTTAAATATATCTTCATTTCTAAATCTAATAAAAAGGAAGACCCTTAGAGTTTCACACTGGAACACACTATTTCAGTTTTGCAACCAAAATTATTTTCCTCAGGAGGGGAAAAAGAATAGAACTTAAAACACAAAAATAAAAAGCTAACATATTAATTAATCTTATTTGACCATTTATTTTACTAAAGCAACTCAAAACACTTAACAAGAGCCGATGAAAAAGTCTCTAAATCAACACCCCTGAAAGGTATAAGTATTACACCTGCTGTAATTTGAACAGTACCATTTCAAATATACTAGCATGTCTGGATTAGGAGACAGACATCAGAGTATTTTCTCACTACAATATTTTGCTGAAGAAAAAAAAAATAATAGAAAATATAATATAATTCTCTCAGTATTCTAAACCACAAAATTCCCTATGATTTTTTAATGCACATCAAAGAAGATACATTTAAAGAGATTTTAATGACTGAGTGTCTTAATACTTACAATTATTTTCATAATCCTGGCAATACATCCCAAAACACATGAAATAAACCCATTTTATGTACTTGAGTAATTTTTTTTTTATGTATAGCTATTATATCTCAGACTGAGAAACCCACTGGGTTATCTATTCATCCAGCATATATAGATTTTTCCCTTCATAATGGCAGGCAGTTTTCTCAGAGAGAGTGCTGGATTGGGGTTTGGCTTGGGGTTTTTTTCTTGGTTTTTGTTGTTGTTGTGTTTTGGGCTTTGTTTGTTTTTTTGCAGGGGGTTTGTCTGGGTTTTGTTTGTTTTGTTT
Organism: Columba livia; assembly: GCF_036013475.1. Lineage (NCBI taxonomy): Eukaryota > Metazoa > Chordata > Aves > Columbiformes > Columbidae > Columba > Columba livia. The sequence continues at coordinate 64,511,360 of NC_088605.1, read as the reverse complement.
TTGTGGGTGGATGGAGCAAATCAGATTGCTGATTTCAGGAATACTAAGAGGAAAGAGTATCTGCATATGCACACTCGAATTCAGAACCCCTACTGCAAAATGCATTTCCCCGTGATACCAAACTGATGAACAAACATATTTCAGCATGATCAAGTAGAGGATGCATTCAGTGTAGCTGTAAATTTAAGCAGCACAACTGACATAAAGAAAATATTCATTGGGCTTTAAAACATCAAAGGACCATGCTTTTTAATATTTCGCAGAGCAGCGAAGAACCCACAACCTGAAGAGCAGGGTGCCTCCCTGTGGCAAATGAACACAGGAGAGACAGGCAAACTACTGACCCCTTAGTTCCAGTTTCTTCTTCCAGCAGCCATGCAAAGGGATTATGAAACATGAAGGTAAACTAAGACCCTCTGTTTCCAGAACTGTTTGAGAACATAACTAAATATTTCTAGTACCATCGTAAGATGTCAAGTAGCTATAGCATCAAACATTCCACTAAACAAGCTCTCCTTCCCTTTATACTGTGACAGAAAACTTCCAGGAAAAATAAAGAAAGAAATAAATAAAATAACCAGAAAGACCACCACAAACAACAATCCATCAACATTTTTCCTAACCCCAGGGACTGTAAATTTTAAACGTTACATTCTAGTTAGCTTTGTATTTGTTTTAATTAAATAGGATTACACCAAGCTTCTCTCTCCAGGTCATCCTAACATAGATACAGGCACATTTTTATAAAGCCAGAGAATTTTGCAACACAGAAAAAAAAGCTATTTTGTGCTGAGCTCAAATTAACCTCTATTTTTTCCTTGTTGCTCCCTTTCTATTCTCTGCTGCTGCTTCTTCCTAATCAGTTCCTCCTTTCCTGCTGAGGGTTAATCGTGCAGGAACTTCATAGTGCCTTTACTATAAGTTCCATTTCCCTTATTTTTCTATATCTCCTAAAGCATGTTACTTTTAAAAGTAAATCCAAAAGTTATCACACAGAAATAGCTGTCCTCCTTTAATTATTTTGTTAAAATCTAATTTAGCTAGCCATATCTCTAGAAATAACTATATTGATTTTATCTGAATGAAGACTTCAACAGCAAAGTCAATTACATTACTCAAATTGATTCATCACATACACGCTGTTCAAGCATTTTCACATGTTCCTTCTTATTTCAGAAAACAAATATTCCCAAAATGGACTTTTATTTTTTTAATAAGGTCTTGTTCTCGTTAGCTTGCTCTTCAACCCCTTCCTTTCCTCAATGATAAAGTAGAAAAATGAAAGAAGGGAAAGAAATAGAGGCAAAAATCAGGCACTGCCTAAAACAAAAGTTTTCTGGCAACTATGATATTTTTGCACAATCCATACACTTTTTGTCAGAATAATTATTACTCAGATGGCTTATTATTTTTATAATTAGTCATGAGCAACTTTATTTCAAGGTAACACTAAAACTGGACTTCTCCTTGGAATCTCTTTCTAGCTCAACCTGTCAAATATTTTCAGATTCAAGATGGAAGATTCAGGCTTTGGAGGTGAACGACTGACCCAGAACCACCACGCTGCCTAATGCTTCACAAGCCACAGCTCCACTCACCAGACATCACTGCAGCTGGCACAGCTGCCCCACTAAGCGCCTCTTCTCATGGTAAGACAGCACACCTTTATCTAAAATTGCATCTCTTTGCTTATGGTCACTTAATGCTACACAACCTATTTGGATGGCCTAAAATCAACACACTGCCCTATAAATTAATCTCCATTAAAAAACACCCCAAAAAAAACAAACACCAAACAACAATTAATATACACACATGCTCTTGTTCGCTGTTTGCAGGTCTTGCTCTCTTATACTTTTTCTGAAATAGTTAGCTACCACTTCTTCAACATGTTGAACAATAGAAGAATCAAAGACAAGGAACTGATCCTTTCTTCAACTGTGGCCCCAGAAATGGACCAAGCACAAATTTTTCATTTCTAGATGTATGTTTCCCCTCTCAAGCTCTGTCTGTTCTTATTGTAACATCAAGGCATGCCCCAAACAACCTCTTTAACTGTGTTTTTTTTTTGAGCTCACTTCTAGATAAATCATCTATTGATATAAAGCAGTAATAAAAAACTGAAATACAAAAAAAATCTTTATTCTATCAAATTCAGAGACCAAAAACAGGGTTTTTAAAAATCTTACACATTTTTTATTCTTTTTACGATAAGTTCTCATCTTCTTGCATCCCTCGTTTAGAAGAAAGTTGAGACTAAAACACCTTAGCGAAATGGAATGAGAACAACAGAAGTCACAGAAGGAAAATATTTCCATTGTGTCATACAGTCTACCCCTGCAGATGCAGGATTGTTCCCCACAGAGCATTTTTAGTTAAAATGGAAGACTGCAACTTTCCAATTGAGTCCTAAAGGGAAACGTTCAAGGGTTCTTAGAGAGAAGCTTGTGCTGATTCAGTTTCTAATGGACATTACTCTGTTCCAGGGAGGGTTATAAATAAAAAGAAACTGCATTTCAAATGTTGGAGGAAAAACTGCAGGCCCATCAGGTGAAGCAGCTGCAGTTGGGTGAGAGGGAGAGGAACGCTGAACCAGCAGGGTGGATTTAAGCTGCTGATGGCTAAATGAGTAGTCCCGCACTGAAACGCCCTTACTGCTCCCTGTGTTATGGAAAAGAAGGATGGGAACATAGCTCCAACTTGTTCAATCCAAGGCAGGCAGTGACGACTGGCCAGGAGAGCATTTTTCTCCTTAGCAAGGGGATTCAAGACTTCTTCGCTTTCCGTTCATGAAAGTCAAAATCTAGGAAATTATGATGGATTAAAACATCATTGTAAATGGATGCATTGGTTTAGGTTAATAAAAATTTCATCAGCTCAGTCTGAAAACTGGTGTTTCCACTTCGAACTGGTATCTCCATTATCATCCATTTGTGTATCCAACAGAAAAAAAGTTGTTTCAATCCTCCAGTATTTATTATTTTGATTCAGGAACAGATACAAGTGTATTTAAAAATACGTGTTTTATCAGATGCTGCTTAAAACTAGCCTTTTTTTGGAAACAGTTTAGATTTTGGTGAACTGTGTTTCCCAGTGAGAAAAATGAACTTGCCTTTGAAAGTCCCCTCAGCAGTTCTAGGGTCTATCTCTGTCAACTCATCACCGTACACACGGGTGTAGGCGCAGCTGGAGAAATAGTCTCATTCTCAGGACAGGCAACACATGAGCAAAGGCAGATCCTGGAGCTGCACATACAGGGAGCCCCAGGACGGTCTCACACTGTCCTTGCGAGCTCTCCAAAACACACAGGGATGTGGCTGCTCTCAGAGTTACTGCTCTCAGGCACAGCTCAATATCCTTCACAGGGAAAGTCTGCTAGGAAGCGATCACAACGTTTACATCAAGAGAGCAATACAGACATAGCCTTGGATGTTATATCAATTGTGTTATGGTGGTGTTCCCCTAAGCTTCTTCAACTCCTGTTATTCTCAGGTTTTAATTAGCCCTGACGGAAGCAACAGCCAGTTCCTGAAAGAATTCTTCCCTCTGCTGAGCACAAAGACAGGAAAAACCCAGTCATGGTGTTTCAATAGGATACAGATAACATAAAAGAATAATGAAATACATAGAGTAAGATTAGGAATAAAAGTAGCATTGTGTGGATGGAAGGATTTCATTATTTATTCTCACTGTGGTAATGCCCGAAGTTCTTAATGAGAATCAGAGCTCTGCTCTGTTGTGTGCTTTACAAACACAGAGAAGGACCTGGACCCAACTGTAACATTTTACAGGTCAGTCAAAAGCATTCTCAAAGCCAGGCAATTCTCTGTCATGGTTGAAATTTGTGTACTGTGGAATACTTCCACTTCAAACAATAATATTTTCCTTAAATCAAAGTGAAATGCATTAGAATTTTGATTAAGGATCAATGAGTTGATATATACCCAAATAAGAGCTGAACTCACAGGAAATAATCCTGTGTAGTGCTGTTTCTTGAGCCACCCAAAACTACACTGCATGCACTCAGAAGATTCTTTTAAAAAAATGTCAACCTTTTTCTGAAATGACAATTCAGTGGAAGTTACTTGAGTTCAGGTCCTGAGATTCTACACATCTTACCCAGAAACTTCAGGAACCAGTTAAAAAAAATATATCTTCAAATTTTTGTTCCTCTATTCCAGAGTTCGCTGTAGGCAGATGAAACCTATCACGGTTATCATTATGTTCTGAACTGGTCTAATTTGAAAATAATTTTTCAAGTCAAGGTCTTATAATACTTTAAGACCTCCTCTTCTCTTTCTCTGAAATATTCTTGGATTGACTTAAAAGAGAACTACACATATGGTCTACTGGATTAAACAGGGAGATGGGAAGGCCAAATTATTACCAAAATAATTTATATTTCCTTTTACACTGGCTGTATATTACGTGAGCTGTGAGCAAATGAGTCTCTCTGAAATTTATAGTCAGCTATACTTTGGATTAAAGAGACTACGGAAGGAGATTTTAAATTAAACAGAGAACAGAAAGTATGACCAAAAACTGGAGATGAGTGAATGGAGATTAGAAAGATCCTGACAGGCAATCTGAGTGCAATTGTTCCTATAGCATATACTTCACTTATTTTACTCATTATTTAAGTTAGGATTTCAAACCCTGTAAATTCGAACTTTGTAATCACATTTGCAATAAAACCAGATTTTTTTCTTTAGCCTCTCTCATAAAATAGACAGCAGTAAAGATAATCACTCAGTGGATATTATGTTGTACTCCTGCACTCGGAGGCTACAGTCCGTTAAAGAGAAGTAGTGCTGTCCATTTGGTGACACACCGATACCTCTTTAAGGAGTTTCTTGCCAAAATTTCCTGCAAAGATCCCATTACTTGGAGTGGCCTATAATATATTCAAGAAGCAGAACTATTTTAAAAGGTGCATATTCTGCAAAAATCTTCACAAAGCTGACTTTTCAAAAACAACCTATGAAGAATGAGGACATCTTTACATAGGATTGGGGGAAAAGAAAGAAAAAAAAAAGGAAAGAAGAAAAGAATAATAGGAGGGATTTTCTCTTCAGCGTTCTTCAATTATCTGAGAAACAAGGACTAAGAACTAGTTCCTTATAGGCAGGTCATTCTGTAATTACTTACTAAGGGACTTCTTGCACTTTAACCTTGTAATAGCCAGTTTTGTCTGACTGGAGACAAGGTGCCAGTTTGATGCAATATTTCAGTTTCAGCGTTTTGAGGGATATTTAAACGTTCATCCTAAGCAATCACACTAATAAATATAAAGAAAAGCAACTGAAATTGGTTCAGGGAAGGGTTTTCTTTCCTCAGTAGAAAGAAAACTTCAGGAAGTGCTTTTGTCAATCCCAGTAAGACTTTGACAGTAACATGTAAACTCCATTGTTGACCTAGCGAGTCTGAACTGCATTTAATTGGTCTGTCTGCAGAGCTATGAAAAATTTCTCTTTGTGTACTGTAAAATAAAATGTATATATTTTATACAGCTGGGAAACAATATCTACTATTCAGAGCTGCTGGCAGCACAACAGAGCAGTTTCCTTGTTAAAACCTCTGAAACCATCCCTTTTTTTCCAACCCTGCTTTTAGGTGCACTGAAGAAGCCAAAAATATAAAAGTCAACAAGAGGAGAGCATAATCACTGGAAAACTAAAAGGATATAAATCATTCTTAGTAGAAGCACCACATTTAGTGGAAATCCTGAGAACCTTTCTGATTTTTTGGGTTGGTTTGTGGAGCTGGGGAAGCACCTATCAGAAAAAAAACAGTGACCAGCCTCACTGAAATGAAATCCTCACGTACATCCTTGTCGTTTCTTTTTTTTCTTAACTTACAGATCTTCCTCACTGTTGAGATACTTCCCATAAATCTACACGACTAAGAGCACATGGACTTTTATGAAATAAATCTCAGTACTACTAACAATCCAGTTTATTTTTTTTTTTTTTTTTTTTTAAAAATAACAACAAACAAGCTTTTCAATGTATTATCAAATAAGCGTTCAGAGATGAGGAATTTACAAGGAAAAGACAGAAGCTTTCTCATCTATAATACATATGACTGTCAGTGTGAATACTCATGACAGTTTTAACAGTTTTATTGTTGGAAAATAGAATAGGTTCAGGCATATCTACAGAGCAAATCAGCCAACAAATCTATGCCAGGAGACTCCCTTGTTAAAAGAAAACATGCTGGAATAGCTACACCAGTCACACTGATATAAACAAAGGTAACAATCGGACCACTGAGATGTAGCTACCTAAAACGTTTTGCTGGCAACAAAATCTTGGTAACAGGGAGGGAGGAGGACGTGATCTTCCCGGTTTCCAGTTAATATACGTAAAACTAGCAAAATTTATAGCACAGGCTCAGTCTGAGCTCTGTAAAAACACAATCACTGAGAACTTTGGAAAACATTGACTGGTTAAAAGGAAGTAAATGGTTATTTAAAGTATGTATATATTCATACTGAATGTACACTTTTTCTCGTACTTGATCCAACAATAGAACATCTGATGTTGTGAACATCACCACCTTATAGGACTAAAAACAATAGCACTGAAGTCTTGGCAGGTCTTTGCCAGTTGACATCTACAAGCACAGACCTACTGTCACAGAAACACAGAATGTCAGGGATTGGAAGGGACCTCAAAAGACCATCCAGTCCAATCCCCCTGCTGGAGCAGGAACACCTAGATGAGATTACACAGGAAGGTGTCCAGGTGGGTTTTGAATGTCTCCAGAGTAGGAGACTCCACAACCCCCCTGGGCAGGCTGTTCCAGTGTCTGTCACCCTCACTGAGAAGAAGTTTCTTCTCAAATTTAAGTGGAACCTCTTGTGTTCCAGTTTGAACCCATTATCCCTTCTTGTCCTACCATTGGCTGTCACTGAGAAGAGCCTGGCTCCATCCTTGTAACACTCACTTTATATATTTGTAAACATGAATAAGGTCACCCCTCAATCTCTTTGCCAAGCTAAAGAGACCCAGCTCCCCCAGCCTTTCCTCATAAGGGAGATGCTCCACTCCCTTAATCATCCTTGTTGCTCTGTGCTGGACTCTCTCCAGCAGTTCCGTGTCCTTCTTGAACTGAGAGGCCCAGAACTGGACACAATATTCCAGATGTGGTCTCACCAGGGCAGAGTAGAGGGGAAGGAGAACCTCTCTCAACCTACTAACCACTCCCCTTCTAATACACCCCAGGATGCCATTGGCCTTCCTGGCCACGAGGGCACAGCGCTGGCTCATGGTCATCCTGCTGTCCACCAGGACCCCCAGGTCCCTTTCCCCTACGCTGCTCTCTAATAGGTCATTCCCCAGCTTATACTGGAACCTGGGGTTGTTCCTATCCAGATGTAAGAATCTACACTTGCCCTTCCCCGCCCAACTCTCCAGCCTGCCCAGGTCTCGCTGGATGGCAGCACAGCCTTCTGGCGTGTCAGCCACTCCTCTTCAGTTTGGTATCATCAGCAAACTTGCTGACAGTACACTCTATTCCCTCATCCAAGTCATTGATGAATATATCGAATAGTACTGGTCCCACAGCCTCCCAATAAAACAAGATTATTCCACATGCAGCGCTACAACCTTCAGGGCTCCTATGTGACTACATCCACCAACTGCATTCCGGTGAGGCAGCCACCACCTCTGGCCTTACCTTCCTCCTCAGACTGTTTTGTTCTTCTTTTAATTAGGGATGCTTTGAACAACGTAAGCCATAAAATCAATTCTGACAGGATGAACATGTCAGGAAAGCATTATTTATTTTTGACTATGTGTCACCTCTGAAGCATAAAAAACTATTCCTATACTTACCTTCTGAATTTTCTCATTCCTGAATTCCAGTTTATTCTAGATCTCCACCTGAAATGAAATGACAAACAGGTAGATTGGGGGTGTCCTCTGTAGAAAATATCTTTAGAAGTGATGTAGATAATGTGTAAGTTAAATTTGTTTTTCTTCTTCCAAATACCTTTATTTGCAATGATAACTAACTGGAGAAGAGGGGAATTGAAAGTATGCATATCTATGGTTGTAATAAGTACTTTGTTCATGTGTTTTATCTTTATTTTTCTGCTTTCCCTATAAAGTCTTCAAGGCAGTGGACCTCCAACCATGTGACTGGAACAATTCACGTACATTTATGGAGTTGGTTTCATGGTGCTATTGGTAATGCAGAACAAATACAGCAATATTAATAATAATAATATTAGTGCTTATATGTATCACGAGAACTTTTTACCTGTACAACGGTAACATAAATAATTCACCAAATGCACCAGAAGCTTGCATGTGCCTTACAAAACCTATTCTGAAAAAGTCACAAAGGAAAGCGAATAGTCACTAAGAGCAGTCCAGAGAGTAGTCCTGTGTGCAAGTGCTGGCAAGATATGAGACCATTTTGAACCTTTAAAAGTGCTCACAATTTTAAAGATGCTGACAGTATATAGGCAGAAAAAAAAAATTAAGAGTGTCTTACTGCGCAGTGACCAGGACTACCTTCTGACACAGGTTTCCTTATTTAACTAAAATACATAGCAATAAAATGATAACAGCAATGATAAAACTACTAGTTTCGTTTTTCTTTAATCCTGAGTAGAGAAAAGCATTCCCTTAAGTATTGATACAGTAGGCATTGAAGACATGGTAGAATCACCTCCTTCTGTTTCTCCCTGGGCATAATTTGTTGCCACCCAGTGTTCAATAGCAAATGACTAGTATTTATTTCATTTTATACCTACAGTAGTTTTTGTGAATTGAAGTCATCTTTCAGACTTCTGTAACTGTATAATAGTTACACAATGCAGATATACACACTTCTGAACACTAATTAAAAACAAAACCTGAAAGTACATATCCCATTTGCTTCGGAGCATCAATTATAAAACCAAATGCTAGAGCCAGATGCCAATGAATTATTTTTCATAAGCCACAGCTTATAGCCATGTAGTCTCCATTTATCATCCCAGATGGGAGCACTTAATTTGACAGCAAACATTTTGGTTAATAGCCAGTTTCAACATTAGCACTTGTTTTGAAATTTTATGTGAAGAGATGTGATTAAACTGTCTATAATGAAAATTCTGTTATTTCAGTTCTGTACCTCGGCATTTACAAATCACGTATATCTGTGCATAAGCTGCAAATGTTTTACACATATGGGAATGTCTGTAGGAGTATGTCTCATGAAGGCATACATCTTTATACATGCAAGTGTGTATAAAATACATGTACAGATAGATAGATGTTGCTGCCTAGAAGCAGTGTGCCCCTTTCAAGAAACTTATCTTAAGACAACTGAAAATTTAAGGTCTTTGGTCCTGAGTTTCTTGAACATTACAAATGCTTATTAATTTCAGTGGGTACTTTTGGTAAAAAAAAAAAAAAAATGTTGCATCTGTTACTTTTGCTACATGGCATAAATGGAAATTTAGATCTAGAACTCTCAGGGCAGCCTAAATTCAGCAACACAAATCCTTTCTTCATGCATGCTTCTTGCATTTCTAGGTAAAATCTATGCCAGATCTTCAGCTGCCATTAAGCTGGCCCAGATCCATTGACTTCAACACTGTATTAAAGTTTCTTTTACATTTGTGACAGCAAAAAAATATTTATCAGTTCTGGAGCCAAAAATAGTGAGGAACGGGTTGATGCTGGCATACCTTACAGATGTTCCAACAGATATCAATCTGCCCTGATTTTAGCCTGGAAGGTGAGCAGTCCCATTGCAAGTCTTCCTTTGAGAACTGGATACTCATACCAAATTCTGTGACAGACTTGTGAGAAGAGCAAATTCACTTTCATTAAAGCCAGGATTTGATTCTACAGATATTGAGAAAAGTACACTATTTCGATCATGACATTTCAATTTTGAATTATTTTATCCAGACGGCAAAACACTTTTTTTTTTGGCTGTAGATCACACATTTTCATATCCAGAGGTTAATTTTAGAATAAAATCCTTAAAAATAAAAATCAAGCCCTATCACAAACACATATTATATTTTAGTGTCTGTACTTGTGAAAAATTAGGGAATGGGCATTTTGTTTTTTCCTATTCCCAAATCAAAGAATGTAACAAACTAATATATAAAGAGACTAAAGGGAAACATACAGTATCGTGTATCAAATATCTCCTACAAATGGGAAATAGAGATGAATCATAACACACCTGTAATTCTTCAATGGAAGGCATGGCCAGATCACAGACTATAACTGCTAATAAGAAAACCAGAATTTCTTTAACTGTAGATTAACATAGGAATCATGGCCAACATCCTTTCATGCTGACATAGAAGAAATGCACATGCCTGCTTTATTTCACTGTTAAAAAGGGCTTCAGAACATTTCTAAAATAAAAGAAGAGCATTTGAAATTTTTCTTCCTAGACTTATCTATCATAGAACCATTTTGGCTGGCAGAGATTCTCTAAAAGTGTAAGTATTCACAATTTCATTATGTAAGAAGTTCTGAGTGGAAACAATTTTTTCTTCTGAAAACTGAAATAATGTTAGGAAAAAAAAAAAAAAAGGCAGGAGGTGGGGATGGGTGAGGGGAACATCAGCAGCTTGTCAGGTTTTCTACTATTTTCCTTAGTAAGCTAGAAATAGGAATCCCTCAGCTTCTTTCAGGTTCACAGCTCTAAGTGAGCATCACCACTTAGAGGACCCTGGAATCAAAGAGCCCAGGACTCCTGGGTTTCTCAACCTAGGACAGCTTTGCTACACAGACTGCCTAGGTCATAAAAAGTCACACATCACTATAGAGACGCTGAAGGCTACAAGCATCCTGGCTGGGGCGATGAACATTTGTGTGTTCCACAAAGTTCAGAGGTGAAAACACAGAAGACCTGGAGAGGATCAGGCTCCAAGAGTCTTCCAGATTCTATGCTGATGAAAATGGGAGCATTGAGACTTCTGAAAAATAAATGTGTGAATTGTTTTTATGACGGTTTCAGACTTTTTTTCCATTATTTTTTTTCCTGTCTCAAAGACTAGAAATTACACCTTGCAGAATGGGTGGAGTGTCAGACTTATGAGTGCTGGGCAGCACTCACAAGTAAAACAAAATTGAACATATTATTTGAGAAAGTTAGTAAATCAGATCATACGACTCTTCTTTCCAGTTATGGAAGAAAACCAGTATTGAAACATGAGAGTTTCATATAGTGAAAAATCAAATTTTTCAATATCCTGTAGTAGTAAGTCAGCACAAGGCTTTAAAGTAAATCTCAGTTCCTTTCTTGGTTTTGGATGCTTATATCCAAATACAATATAAAGAGGCTGAATTCAGTACTGATTTTTTGATACATACAAAATGAGGTTCTGACACAGAGGAAAATGCCTGTATACAGTAAATTTGACTTTTGGCTTCAGTTGTTACAGTCTGGCAAAAGACTTTCAGTGCTCTCGTATCTGCTAGTTATAGGAGCAGTGCATTGCAATTTAATTAACATGTTAACAAATGCATACTGAATGTGAGGCAATGAGAAAGTAATTTTCCACATTTTCATATATATTCTGCAACTTGAACAGCTCTAACATTCATATTATTAGCCTTAAAAAGTTGTTTTTCCAGTTGCCGACATCCATGTTTTTATTTCAGCAGCCATAACACTGCTAATGACTAAATGAGTTTGCTTTCCCAGAGTGTCTGGGAAATGGTTTTGCTAATCTCAGTCTACAAACTCATTACCAAACCGAATTCCAGCATCTTTTCTAGTGCCTAGCCAGAATATCAAGTTTCAGGCACCTTTCACTGCTCCTTATTTATGTAATTCTTTATTAAACCTGCATTTTACAGTAATTTTTTACAACTTGGGCGTATTAAGTTACAAGGTTCTGGATAATTGGAGAAGATTCAGCAACAGCTCCAGAGGTACCAGAGATTTGGGATGAAAGTGTAAAATAACTTACAGAGCAGTGATATATACAATGCTGGCAGAGGAACGATTTCATGTTGATGCAATTCACATGGCTGCTGCTGTGTGCTTTCCATTTTACACAGGAAGGTATGTTACATTCCTTCCCATCTCACGCTAGTCTAGGAATTTATTTCTAAAAAAATCGCTGTTTCAAGAGTAATATCAAATTACCACAGCAAGATGACCGACACAGCAGCTAAATAATCTGCATTTATGAAGTAGCGCAGACATTTCAAACACTGTGCAGACATTAACTCACTAAATCTTCACCATCATTTCAATGCAGGCAGGCAAAAGGGAACATACAGCACAACTACAGTCACATTGTGGCAGCCAAAGGAGTGCAACAGGTACAAGAAAACAGACAGAGAATCTTCCCAGGTACACAGCAAAAGGCCAAAGAGGAAAACACACCCAAGCTGCAAGAAACCAAAGGGGAAACTACTATTAGGTATAAAGAGAAAAAGAGGGAAAAAAAACAAACCAAACCAAGACACCTTCTTACAGAAAGGGTGTTCACATACTGGAACAAGTTGCTTTGCTATGAAATCTCCATCCTTGGAGCTACCCAAGACTCGCCTTGAAAAGCCCCCATTCAAACTCAACTGACTTCTGAGTTGCATTTAACTATAATACAAAGTCAGCTTTGCTCTAACTGGGCTTCCATCAGACAACTGTCTCTGGTCCCTTCCAGCCTAAATTATTCAATGATTTGTTCATACTTTCCATCCGACATTCAGGATTCCACAATTTGAAAATAGATAAGGGAAGTGTCCCCTGTGGAAAGTGGAGGCACCTTTTCTGTAGGAGACAACAGAAACAGGCTGTCAGGCTGAGCAAGGCAGAGGTAATTTAAGCAGCAGATCCAAAATTCTGTTTCCTTTTTAAATGTTTACTTTATCACCTTAGAGAAAGATAGCATGCACTAAATTAACAAATATCATTACCCTTATTTTTTCTCCTCCATGCTTTTCTAGAAAACATTATAACACACTGAGCTTTTGAAGGGCAATCACCTCCTTGCAAACTGAGGAAAGTCTACAGCTGCAGGTATGCCTGACCCAGGAAGCCTGTCATAATTCTATCCTAAGTTCGTCAGAGTGGATACATTACTAAAAAAAAAAAAAAAAAAGTTCCTATTTTCTGAAAATAACTTTTGCCAATTAAAAGTTTGTCCTGGGCAACAGCTTTAAGCTGAGGAGTTCCGTTTTATTAGGGGGGTTATTTGTTTGCATTTTGTTTGTTTTTGTTTGGTTTGGGTTTTTTTCTCCTTCTGAATCTAGTTTTTGTACGCATTTTAAAATAAGACTTCAAGTTACATACTGAAAGACCAAAAAAAAAGTGCAAGTGTCCTAAAGAATACAATCTACAACAATACAACTCACTTCAATTTTACTGCTGCAGTAAAAATAACAACTTGGATCTGGCATTCTCCTTACAGTTCACAAGAAAAGCTAAAATTGCATTTGAACTGTAAAAAAGTTCTCAACTTATCAACTAAACTTACTAATTGATCTTACTAAACTAAGTAGTCACACTGATGTCTATTTAAGTCTCATGAAGAATAATTCCTAAGTATTTGCAAATGGAAATAAACACACTTTTTTCTCATTCTTCCCAGCTTCTAGGATAGATTTTACAATTAGTTTCAAGATATTTCAGGTTGTTTCACTTTATTTCTAACAGTGGTTCATGAGTTTACTGTGTTTGTTCAAGAGTAACTTTGAGAAAGAAAACTAAAATCAAATACAGTAATGCACACGGATAACCTGTAGACTAAAAAAAAACCAAATCACCACACATAATTACATAAATTCTCACATCCAGAGATGGAATTCAGAAAGTTATTATGACTTTTGATTATCATATGCAAACAGCTGGCATATAAAGCTGTTAGTAAGTGACCAAAAGTATAAACAGATCTGCTATTTAAATTTATTTCAGCCTCGAAATTGATTCTTGGAATGAAGTAAGCACATAACTAATTGATTTATACACTCTAATTCATTTATCTCAGTCAGAAGATAGACATTTCAAACACTGCTGAAAGTGAAATTAAGTGTGAAATGCCTGATAATTCTTTCTTATGCATTTTATCACTGTTCTTTTTATTACTGCTTTTTCTGGTGGATACGTGAAATACAAAAAAGTTCTTGTTGTTGTAATAGAGATATACAAACAGAAGAATTTGGCTTTTCCCTGACCCATTGGAAAAAAAAAAAAAATCACCTATTGTCAGAGTTATATATGGCTGTAGTGTTACAAAACTACATTTACTACAGATTATGTATGTGAGAAGTCAGGTCAAACAACATTCTGCTCATACGCTTTTTTCTGCCATGCAGACGCCCTGTATTTTCTTCCACCTCTTCCCAAGCTTTCTAGATACCTGGAGTGGCATCACTAAGGAGCCAGAGGGAAAATCCCAACCTGAAACATGCTCTATCATAAAAATTGGAACTGATCTGAAAAACACATCATGAATAATTAAAAATATATAAATAGCAAATTTAAAGAATCTGATTTCCAAACCCAATATGTCAAGCAGACTACTTAACATTGGTTACTGGATGAAATACTCAAACCATTAGTATTTTAAAAACAAAACTGTAGTAGAGGTATATTTGCATATTGCATACATACTGTACAACGACCAGCTCTCTACAATATGTCAAAAAACAAGCTGACTGACAATTATTTCCTAAAATTTTAAGTTGAATTAAAACAAACAAACAAACAAAAAACTTAAAGAGTTTAGGTTTCTTTGCACTAGGAGGTCTCATTTTACATTAATATCATCACTTAGCTACCTTTTACTTCATTTTTAGCATGAAGATGCATTTTTAAAAACAGAAAAATTGTCAGCAATTTGCCTGTGCCATATTTTTCTTCCACTGTGGAGTAAAAAAATATGTCTGATATAGACAACATTTTCCAAAGCAAGAGGAAGCCATATCATCCTGTGTAATGTAAAGTGAAATCAGAAGAGCAATACAAAGAATGACAGACTCTCAGTGAGCGAAGATTTGCTGTGGCATATTATCAGCACCAAAGTGTTTACTTCAATGGACATAATCCTACTTCATGTCCATGTAACTGAGAACAGACATTGACTTGTCTCTGTTTCCCTGACTTTACAACAGACATGACATTGGGAGACTTTTCGAGAATTTTTCTTACAAGTTTTAGAATGGAGCAACCTACTACACCTTTATTTCCTGTTCACTAGGTCACTGCTAACAAATTACCCCAAGTATTACAGTTTTAAAGGCTTTTTGTATCTTTTATCTTCCTGAAAGTACATTTTCAAAATCTTACAAATTTAGGAGCAAAACCTCCAGATTTCTTTTCCTTTCATTCTTACCTTTGTAGGTTTGGGTGAATAAAATCTGCTTTGAATGTAATCCCAGGTGTATTTCAGTCCTGCCTTCATTTTGCCAGCACTTGGAAAATTATTCCTAAATTTTGAAGCTTATGAAATAAAGGTGATGGTATGCCAACATCATTCACAATCTAACCCAGCTTCAAGGTTGGCTTCAGTATCTGCCTAAAGACTAGAGAGACAAACATTTGAAATTGCGACCCAACGATAACTACAAGACTTTCCTGCTGCAGTCTTGCCAAAGCTGTTTTTGCCGTGCATGTGTGTATGTATGAACGTACATAAAACTGAGCATGAAAAGCACTAGAGACAGCACTGGGAAATGTCACCAAGCCTAGAAAGAGATGTCAAAAATAAATAAATAAATAAGTAAAGTAATTGATGTGACTCAAAGTTCAGAACTCCAACAAAACTAGAAATTACTCTGTTCAGTTCCTGAGTAACTCTTGTTTCAGATTAATTTTAAAGTTAAAAGTCTAAATTAGAGTCCAGTCATTAGTTTGGGTCACTCAACAAATAGTAAAGGCCCCTCATGTTACAAGATGCAGACCCTGGGATGAACTGCTCCAGCAAGTTCTCATATCCATTGCGACTGAACAAAATCTAAGGCAGATTCTACCTATACCATGGGCCAGAGAGGCAAGCACACCATCTAGTCTAACCTCCTCATCCCACAGATCCTGAATTTCACCCACATATGCAAACACTGACCTCTGTATCTTACTAGTAATAGAGAAGCTAGTGTGTTGTGTGCGATGCTGAATGTTGCCAGCAAAAGAAGGAAGCTGATTAGCTAAACAGGGAATGAAAAGCTTTATCACTTAGGAAAAACACAATCCTAAATAAATACTTAAAATTGGCTCAGCAGCTTTGTTTGAGACTGTAGATAATAACTTGATTTTTCTTTAAGGAGGCTGACTCAAGCAATATAGGTCATTTACCATTATATAACTCCTGATGTTTTTCTTTTTTTTTTTTTTTTTTAAAGAATAAATTAATCAATTGACTGAGTTCTTAACACTGGCTAAAGAATGTGTTAAGACTAGTCAGTATGAGTTTACACTCAATTCTTCAATGATTTTATTAAAATGTATTAGAACTATGCTTAATCTTTTCAATCTACACGTGTTTGTTGTTTTGGATTGTTTCACTTAGAGTTTTTGGTTTTTTTGATGTTTTGTTTATGTGATTTTTTTTTCCTCTCCCCATAAGGTAAAACAGGAAAAAGTAAAATTCTATAAAATTCTGGCTTAACAAAATACATATAAAACTCACAACCAAAACAAATGCCTGGATCCAGCCAAGCGTATCCCCAGCTTTAAGAGACTGAAGGCAGAGCTTGCCCATCCTGAACCTTGCTGGTCCCACTACAGTCACAATTCAGACGTCCCAAAGGAACAAAACGAAGCACGTGAAGCTGCCAGTAACCAGTCTTCTCCCAGTCTCTAGCAATGCCTTTTACAAATTGCAGTCTCACATTATAATGGTTGAGTACATGTTCTGCACAGACATGTCATTAACCAAGACCTCTTCCAAAATATCGGAGCAACCACAGAAAACCAGACTGATTTCTCCTTCAGCACTGGGCTTTCATCATATACCTGTGACCCTTTCTTGACTTCCCTACGGGGTTGGGTTATGCCCTCCTGTGCATTAAGGGACCCAGAGACTTTCTGTTGTGGTTGCTTTTCAGATGCTGGCATGAAGAGCATGTCAGGAGCTGCTGGCTGAGAGGAGCTCAGGAGCAAACACAGAGAGAGCTGGAAGAAGTGAGCTGGGCTCACGTATGATTTTTCCACACACTTTCGTAAAAGCTTTAGACCAGCCCAGACAGTATGGGAACTCCCAAATGACAGATGATCTATTTTCATTACCCTCACATTTCCATTGCAAATATAAATCATATTGGACTTGCTGAAAAAAAGCACCACACTCAAAACCAAACAAGACATAGCATATTTCAGAATACTCTTTTTTACAGCTCTATTGTTATTCTAGAAGGAATTTATATAAAAAGTAGCCAGCATGACATCTGCATTAATATATAAATGCAGCACCTATGGATTTACTCTTTAATTAAACCAAGAGCCTTCATGTCATTTGTACAGAGTGAGGTAAAGGACATTTTTTCCTGCCTGAATAAGCTTTGGTACACCAGTTTCCTCCCTAAAGAGCACATAATAGCTACATTTAAGTAAATCAGGTCAACATGTCCTCCTTTATTTTATGTTACGGTAAACTAGCCTTCCTGTCCCACTGCAGTCTAATTTTTCTTTATAGCTATTTAAAACCTATTATAGGTTAACATTAACATTCAGACTGCTTCCTGCACTGTCTGATTTTGCTAGATGATAAACTTAATAGCATGTAGTGACAGACAGCAACTGAGAAGTTGGGGGAAGGGGGAATTTCATCTCGAACAGCAGCCTACAACATCTATAGCAGTTTAATAACAACATCAATAAAAATGCAGATCTACTGTAAAATGCCTGTGGTGGCAATTACTCTAGTTTGTTTACTTTGGCTACAGCCACCAGAGCGCAGGATCTATTCTGCTTACTAAGCACCACCTCTTCTTTTCCACTCGTTCATATCCCACGGCTGGACAGGGAGAGGAATAACTTGGGGTGGGGATCAGGAAAGTATAGAGGACAGATACCATAGCGCACCTGGCACAGACCACATTTCAGCACACAGACATTCATTCCACTGTTGTGGCAGGATACATTAGTATTAGTATTCAATGATCTGCACACAAAATAAAACCTTGGAAAAGACATGACCTCACAAGAAAGAAATCTTACACTATATTCATTTTTCAAGACTGAATTAAGCCTGTTTCAGTTAAACGTGAACATTAGCAGTTTTGAAACCCAAACCTGATGCATATGTCACTCTATATTGCCTCAGAGGTTCTATCAGTGGATGCTTAAAATCTTTCTGCTGGTAGCAGGTAGCAAAAGTCACTAGAGAGACTTAACAATTATTTTTTAAAAGGTTTCTAATTCCCAAAGTTGGTCCTTTTTGTTCTTAGGAGTAGTGTGGCTTCTGGAGGCAGCAGATCTGAGTTGCTTTGGAAATATCTTCACTACCCAGAGGCAATATTTGTATTATGAACAACCGACCATGTAAGCTACTTTTACAACATTCAATTTCTAAATACACTGAGACTTAGCTGATACCTGACTCTCTGTTTCACGAGAAAATTTAAAAGGCACAGAAAAGGAAAGCTTTATTTTAACTATGACAACCAAAAAAATGGCTGTCTCCACCTCTTGGGCTTTCACCTTTGTAAGATGTCTCCTTCAACCGTGCAAAAAGAACACTGGGCTATTTGGACACAACCTAGAAGGACCAACCTAGAGCGATGCAACAAATTACTTGTTATTACATACAAAGAAATTTTGAACAATATTTCAGTGAACACCAGCCCAAACAAAAATCCCATTTAGACAGACTTGATCCATATCAGGCTTCCTATGGTCTCATGCTTGAGGCCTTAACAATGACAACAACAAACTTGTCATGTTTATGATTGTGTTCCATTACTATGCAAGCCCAACTAGGCACGCCAGCATTTTTTCACCACATATGCCTACTACATGGATGTTGTGGTTACCCCAGCAGGCAGCTAAAAACCACACAGCTGTTCCCTCTCCCCAACTCCATCCCCCTCAAGTGGGATGGGGGAGAGAAATAGGAAAATAAAGGCAAACCTTGTGGCTTAAGATAAAGACAGTTTAATAGAACAGAAAAGGAACAATAATAACAGAATATATGAGTGATGCACAACACAATTGCTCACCACACATCAAACTGATATGCAGCCAGTTCCTGAGCAGCAGTTCCCTCAGTCATCTTCCCCCAAAATATATACTGAACACAACATTGTATGGTATGGAATATCCATTTGGACACTTTGGGTCAGCTGTCCTGGCTGTGCTCCCTCCCAGCTTCTTGTGCACCTGGTACAGCATGAGAAGCTGAAAAGACCTTAACTACTCAGTAACAACTAAAAACAAAACAAAACAAACAAACAAAAAAACACAAGCAAACAAACAAAAAAACACAAGCAAACAAACAAACAAAGTGTGTCACCAACATTCTTCTCCTACTAAATCCAAAACACTGTAGCAGCTACTGGGAAGAAAATCAACTACTCTAGGCAAAACTAGGACAAAATGTAACCACAGTGTCCATGCTCCATTCAAATGATATGTTATATATGACAGTATTTTTTTTTTTCAATAGTAGCTGTACCGGACAGACACTATATTTAAAAAGTAATCCTTAAGTCATATGAAGATACGTTTAGAACTTTTAATGTATTTATTCCTTATTAAAGATTTTTTTTAACAACAGTCAGAATATTTTGCACTCATTAAGTTTCGGTAAAATGCAACTTGCATTCTGCATTAGGAGTTCACAGCTGGTTAGCTCTGTTTCTCTTGGATGGCTATAAGAAGCCTGAGGATCACTTGATGGTGACAAGTAGTAAGTGAGCAAAACCCGATTATTTTATTTATTTTATGTTCGAGGTTTTGAAACATATGATATTAATATGGTACAACTGAACAATACAAATGGTGATAAGATGATTCTAAGATGGCTATGGGTCTTCCTGTCCTCAGGTCTATTTGGTACAGGCTAAAATGCATGGAATTAAGTGAAGAAGCTTCAGCACTATAAGAAATTATGGAGTCAGTGATTTGCTCTGGCTGACAGTTTCCATATGGACATGGAAAAATAAGGGAATTTCAAAAACATCTATGTGCCTCCTGGGCCAGATTTAGCTGCTTTACTTGTGCGTGTAGGGAGGTGTCACAGAAGACACTGCTACCTCCTTGCCAAAGAAATAAGCCAGACAAGTATCAAACTGTTCTCACTAATGCAACAGCACAAGGCATGCCAGTCCTTTTATATTTCATCTTCTTCCTCCTAATTCAAACATCTAGGAGTATAAATTTTCCTATAACTCTCTTTGAAACAAAACAAAATGAAAAACTCCTATAGCTGTTTTAAAGCTTCTAAATAGATCTCCAGCAAAATAAATGCCCATCGCAATAGTAGAATGTCTCAAGCTGGAAGGGACTACTCCTTGCTGGACTAGCTAAAACTAAACCATATGACTAAGAGCGTCATCCAGACACCCCTGGAACTCTGACAGGCTTGGGGCTGTGACCACTTCCCTGCGGAGCCGGTTCCAGGGACCAACCACCCTCCCTGTGCAGATCCTTTTCCCAATATCCAATCTGAACTTCCCCAATGCAGTTTCATTCCATTTCCTCATGTCCTACTGCTGGTCACTACAGAGAGGAAATCAACACCTCTCCTTCTTCTGTCCCCTTGAGGAAGGTGTAGGCTGCAATGGGGTCACGCCTCAGCCTTCTGTTCTCCAAGCTGTACAGACCAAGTGGCCTCAGCTGCTCCTCCTAAGTCTTGCCCTCGAAGTCTTTCACCACCTTGGTCATGCTTCTCCAGACACACTCCAATAGTCTGATTTACAAAGAAAATCAAGGAATACCAGCATCCTAAGGGTCATGAAAATTCATGTAATCAGCAAAGACAAGTACCATATATGTCCTTTCTACTTCCCACCCTCAATGTACACATCAGTTCCAGAACACAGTGGCATCACTGACACTCAGGAGTGTGGCTGGGTCTCCTGCCTCTCAGATACCCACTTGGAAACAGTTATGGCTGAGCATAAACTAGAGAAAACCTTGGAATCTTGTCTAAAGCAGTATCTAGAAAAGTCCCCAGACGGCTCAAAAATATGGAAGGCACAAATGTGCTGTAAAAGCACCTTTCCACTCCATCTCCCTTGAACTCCACAAGAACTAAGTCCAGAACCTCGCAGCTGGAGGAAAATACAGTTAGTTGGAAAAGAAAGACTTAAAGTCACTTTGCAAGCCAATCCCTGAATGCTGAGCCACAGTCAAATGCAATACCTAACACACATGTGCAGGTAGCATGTAGAGAAACTACAGAAAATGGCCACCAGGGCAGAAGCATTCTACCCTCCAGCTAATGCGAGATGACTGAACGTTGACTGAAGACAGCCACAGATGGTTTTACTGATTGCAACAGGCAGCCAGCATCAGCCAAGACAGTCTGGCAGGGGAAACCTGGATGGAGGACAAGGTAAAAAGGGGGCAAATTTTATACTCCTTCTCAAAATAAGTTGCTGTTTTCTTTTCAAAGTTTCAGACCTTTTGGACCTAATTAAATTTGAAGAAGGAAATGAGGAGTAAGCAAAATTCTTGGACAAAGGGCTGCTTTTTTCAGCTCTACTGGGACTGCAAACAGTGCATGAAAGGCAGTGTCAGGTGCTAAAGCAAAACAGTGCGTACTTTAACAGCAACAAGTAAAGTATGAACAAGAGACCGGATACATCTATTTTAGGAATGTAATTGTTTTATAGAAAACACACCAACCTCAGCATTTTTGGGACCTTGTTCTTTAATACTGGCTGCTTGGCTCCATTTAAACTCCTTCAATCAAGAAAATCAAAGGTTTAATCTGATAGTATAAATATTTGTTCCACACCATTTCTTAGAGTTCTTAATATTTATATGAATCTTGCTTACTCAACACTGGTCCTGGGAAGAATTAGGGAGCTGTGCCCTTACCTAGACTGTGCAGGCCACCTGCAGCACAGCTCACAGCCCAGGGAAACAGAGGAGCTTCTGGAAACCCCTAGTGAACTACTGCCTCCAGACTTTGGCAGTGGCATTCCAGCAGCTTGCCATGGAGAGACCAACCCTTACTGATCTTTAACAGAAGAGAGCGATTCATCTGTAAAGTAAGCAGACCATTTTACATTTACAGCATTCATGCCCACCCAGGGAAAGATAGATATACAGCATCAGTTCCTCCAGGCAAACCTCTTAACTGACTGTTAGTCTGCAAGATATTCAACAAGCCAAAACAGCATCTTCCTTCACAAATAAACTTACTAAATATCTATAATGTATGCCTTTCATATAAATGTTAAGTGGGGATAAAAATATATTTTACTACAGCCTTGTCATGGTTTCTGGCGGGGACTAAAGCAAAATCATTAAAAGACTTTTTCAGGTTTCCCCTCAACACTTGCCTGGAATCCGTACATTTGTTACACCACCCACTGCCACACTCAAGTGCCTTGCACAGACTTCAGTAAATTTTTACTGGCAATAATAACAGAAAGATGCCAGGCTAGATTTTTTCTGAGAATTATTCAAATGGGTTCCACCTATGTAATTCCAAGCACGCACTGACAAATTCACCTCCCAAGAGGAGTATTGTGACCTGGATGGCTGCATTTTAACAACTGCCATGGATTGTGAAAAATGAGGAAAAAAGGTCATGGCACCCTGAAGCAGTGGCATTTCATTTGGAAAAATATATTACGTGAAAGCTAAGACAGGTGTTCTTTGTAACCTGCAACACCTGATGCACCATAACACCAGGACATGGTAACACTGACATCCGAAAATATTCTGATCCTCAGCAGTAGGTAAACTACTTTGATAGGCCTGTCTTGTCAGAAACAAGTCTCTATATCTCAGTCTCACCAAAAAGACCTCCGAGTTTCATGATGGAAACAGCTCTGAAAGGCCTCTATGAATGAAGGTTGACATAACAGTTATTCCTACAGTATTACCACATACTGCCAGAGTACTCGCGCAGTCAAACATAGAGGTCACAAATGAACCAATCCATCAGACAATATGTACCTTATTAGTGAATACAACTACACATAGTTTGGCAAAGTGTTTTCTAGGAATGCATAGAATCTGCTGAAAGGAATTAGTAAGAATCTGTCAGCAACACCATCATAATTTTCAAATTTTTCAAGAAACGGTTAAAAAATGTACCATTAAAAAACGACAAACAAACAAAACTCCAACATAGCCTCATGCCCTTTCCAATGACAGTTTTATAAAAATCCTGGAGTATGCATTTCAAGAGTTTGACAGGAAAAAACATAGGTGCAAAACATAAACATATCATCTTCTCTTTGGCTCATACTGCCTTTTTCAAGAGTCTTTCACAACATCCAAGGGTTATAACTTGCCTGCTGAGACAGGCTGGTGTGAGCCACCACTTTAAGTTGCTACCATACCAAGTCTGTAAAACAATCACTTTTATATATCTATATATCTCATTTTTGCCATGGATTTTCATGTATTGAATGTTAATCTTCAGATTAATAAAAAGTGACCAAAACTATAGTTGTCACCTTTATTGGCCACGTCAGTGTGAAAACCAAGAGCTGTGTCAATTTAGGGCAACAGTTACCCTTCAAAATTCTTCAATTCGAATCAATACAAAACTTCAGAAAGTCACTGATAGTGCCTTCAATAGTTCTCTGAGGAAAATGTCATGTCTCACAGATTAAATGATTCAAACAGTTATTCTGCTTAGCTCAGGTTTACAACAGAGTTTGGAAAGAGCCCTAAATGAGGCTAGATTTAATATGTTAACAAATCCCCTCTTCTGTTCAGTTGATTTCATTTATTAGCTTTTTGTATTTCTAGCTGTTTTTACAATCTCTGTTACTGTGGTCACTTACAAATCTTAATAAAAGCCAGTAAGGATTTATTTTTTCTAAGGGAACTCCTGTTTGCAAGCAAGAAATGTATGCAAGTGAGCTGAAATTAATGGCTGGAGCAGGGGGATCTTTACTGAACAAGGAATGATGAATGCCAACAGCTAGGACATGCTGTGGACATGATAACAATTTCTGTATGTTGTTACAAAGTCATTTCCCCATGTCCACTTTGTGGGAAAAAGTGAAAAAAAAATGGTTTGTCTCAGTTCAGCCAGAAACATACACTGAGTACATTCTGAATGTCAGCCAGCTCTAATTTTTATTTAACATATTGCAGTAGCCCCCTCCCCTTTGCCTGATGACAGATGAGGCACAAAGTGATTTACACAGGGACACAAAGCAGGACATCTGCACATGCTCTCCCAAGTCTGCTCTGAGTCATTCGGGATATTGCCGTTTGATAGAGTATTACAGGTAAAGGAGAGCTGAGGAGATTTCTAGAGCTGTAACATTTTCCAAGAAGATGACTTTCAAGAGCCACCCACATCACAGGTGTGAAGTAGAATTAAATGCCTTGTGGTTGTGAAAGGTCTCATCAGATTATACTCCCTTATTACTTGGACTTCATACTCTGCTAGACCTTAAATAGGTATTTAAAGAATAGAAGGGACATAAATGCTCACTCAACCTTCAATAGGCTTTATTTATCCTTATTTCCTCTCAAAAAAGTTAAGTGATCTAACAATATTCTGCTGTAAAGTGCCTGTAAGTTCTTCTCACACACCACCTTTCAAACATGATCTAGCAGTACAAGTATTTTTGTGCTGTTTTACATATCCATCTGTTATAAATCACCTGCAAACTGAAAGGAATTTAAATGTGAAGTACATCTATTTTTGGTGAAAGTAAATTGTATCTGCATGCAGTGCAACAGACATAGGTGAAAAGCAGTATCAGTGTGTTACAGCATTTAAGAGCTGAGCAGGTTTTCCATAATTCCATTAAAAATTGTTACTGGCTAAAGCTTGACACAAAACTGAGTAAAAGTAATAATATTTTACTTATAACACTGGTTTAAGTCTTGAAGAATATAAATGTTATAATGAAGAAAAACAGTAAAAAAAAAAAAAAAGCTCCAAAATACCAAATAAAACTCAGCATAAAGTGTCTCAACAAAAATACAAATCGATACTCATTCCCATAAGTGCACAATAGAGATGTCTTCAGCTCTACCATTGTCTTGACTATTTCTAAAGAACACATATGTAAGAATCAGATTTTTACTGGATAATTTTAACACAATACCACTGCTCAGTGGAAGCCACATTCATCACTTTCCAAAAGTGATCTATAATTCATCTCACATATTTGCACAAATTCTGATGCGATGTCCATAGCAAATAGCACATAAGCAGGGTTCACTTTGCTGTAAGCTCAGTCTAAGTACAAATTCATGGTTCTCTGGATCAGTGCTGTCTAAACAATCCCTTCAAAATAGAAGCAACATAGCAGCAACTTCAGTTATTGCTACATTTCCTCTCAAGAAATTGTTCCAGTACACAGATAATAACAACTACAAACACCTTGATTGAAGACAAAAAGCAATAGGCAACACCATACGTAACAGTGCCATCTGGTGACCACCACTAAAAAAAAAAAGAGTGAAGTCCCTCATTTTTCGATTAAAAAGATCAAAAATTCTTCCCACACCATTTTTGGTTTCCCCAGTTCCAGTTCCCAAACAGTTTTATCTTTCAGAAGTTGCAAACCCATCCATTCGTGATCAACCAGCAAAGCAGGAAAAGAGGAACTGTGTCAATGGCTGGGTCAGAAACTCCAGTGAGAGTTTCTTTCCCAGGCTTAGATTTTCGGGGGAGAAAAAGGACATTCAAATGGCTCCAAACAAACAGCACTCAGCTTAACTACAGCACTCAAGCTTTGCTCAGAAGATCATTTTGAGAAAGTAGCAAAACATCATCCCAGTTATAATTTGCTCTTTTGTCAAGAGATACTACAGGGAACGTGTAGAGTGCACTTCAAAGTACTTCTTAGATGAAAAATTACCCCCTTTTGGAGCACGCTATAGATACTATGATGATGAATTTCATACCATATCATTTACTAGTCAAAACAAGAATTCATTATCAAGATTCCTGCACAATTACCTTAGCTTACAAAATTCAAGATGTTTTATGCTCTCATACACCATCACTGACAACAGACAGATAATAAAAACCATGTTCCAATTCCCCAGTGACTGTTTTTTCATGTGAACCATAAACAGGGAATAACAAATGGAAAGAAAACAACTTAGGATACTATGAACTTACTGAAACCTGCAGGGTAACGGGGGCAACCTCTATTGTTTTGACTACAAAAATCTACTAAATTATACATTGCATACAAAAAAAAAAAAACACATGAGAACGTAATTTTTTTTGAAGATGAGCTTGGTGTTGGCCTTCTTTTTCTGAAGTAAGTTTCACTTCACAAAGCTGTGAGAGAGAAGTGATTACTCATCCATTTTATAGGGCTGGGTTTGACCTTTTCTATTAATTAGACATACAGCCATAGAATCATTTTTGTTGGAAGAGACTCTCAGGATCCTTGAGTCCAACTGTTAAACCATGTCCCTAAGAACCTCATCTACACATCTTTTAAACCCCTCCAGGGATGGTGACTCCACCACTTCCCTGGTCAACCTGTTCCAATGCCTGACAACCCTTTCAGTTTCTTTGCTTTCTCCAACTTTCCTCTAACTTCCTCTTCAAAAGAAGAGTTTGGTCGCTAAAGTAATGACTACAGATATGTTTGCAACCACTCAACACTCTCCACAAAAAGTAAATACCTGCAAATACCTAGACCTTCTATTTCTGCATGGTTTAGGCTCAGTTAAGAATAAACATACACTGAAGCCTGCCAAAGTTCAATCTGAGTCAAAGCATGACTGCAGAGTCATCAAATATCTAAGGCATATCACAGTCACATACAATTTTTTTAAAAAATCTCAAAGAAAATATTACGTGGAATATTTCTGATATATTCATTTGATCTTATTTTAACATGATGAATTTGAATGTAAGTTGCACTAAAATTTCAATGCACAGATTGTATGCCATAAAGTTTATCTCTGAAAGTATTTCTGAAAAAACCTGAAGTATTGAGAATTTTATTTGATTTTATAACAGCTTCAGCAAAATGTATACTACATCCGAACTGACCTACTTAGCTAACCACAAGCACAAGGCAAGGGAGAACTTTAACATAACCTATGGGCCTGAGAAACTGAAATGCAGGGCAGCATCTGGAATGATGGCAATCTTGAGAATATCTGAACCTGGGATTTCAATAAACCCCTATCACAAACAATGGCAGATGAAAACCTAGGATCTAAAACCAGGTCAAGTTCTGAACTTTGCTGAAATTGTGACATTCAGAGCTGTATTTGAGCCACATATACTTTTTCAGTTCAATAATCTACAATCAAAAGATTATTTTACATTACAAAAATCTACTCTTCATGACAAAACGACAAGTGTTTCATAATTTAATTAATATGCTTGCATCACCATGTTCTCTGGCTATGGCTGCCCACCCTTTAGCTCTCCTAATATTTGTCCCAATAAACTTCCCTCCCATTATCAACACCACACACACATACAGACAACTCATTTGCCCCCTAGTTAATATATGTATATATATTTATAACAACATCACAAGAGAGGCCAGCCCACATGGACTGCTTCCACAGTACTGTGGCTCGTTTCCTGTTTTCTCACTTCTAAGTGAAGTTTAATATGATGATGGTTTCCATTTTTAGAGAGCAATTTTCTGAACTACAATTCAGATCTGAATCATCTGTAAATAAAGATGCCTTTAGCTTGGCATCAGCTATTTTCTCTGCAGCACTAGACTTTGTTCTTGCCCTAATGACTTCTTGGTCATAATTTTCCCCAGATTCTGATAATACTAAATTTAGATCACAACAGCTATTTTTTATTATATTCTCTAGCATCTTTGCACCACAACAATTGCCTTATACTAGCTGCGCTAAGTTCCATTCCTTTACTCCCATAGCTGTTTTTCAAAGAGTGTTCTAATAACTAATTACATGAGTGAATATGCAGAAAAAAAGTATTTTTTTCAGATGCCTATCATATGCTTATATAATCATATTGTGAAATAGATGTTTTACCTCCTTTTGTACGCATTTATTTTGAAAAGCAACAGAAATCCTATCTTTTATTATTCATTTTCACACAAAGTTACAAACTTAAATACAACAGATCTTTATTTTAGGCTGGGAAAAAAAATACTTTAACCCCAAAGTCTACAATTCTTAGAGACTTTAATAATTCAAGACCTTTACAAAAAAGTGTAAGCAAATACCAAGAAAACCTAGAACTTATCTGATATTCTCTCCCTACAGTGACTGCAGTGAGAACTTCAAACTAATTTGTCAGAAGTAGGAAGCTAGTCTCAGGAGATGGGCAAACAGCCCATCTCTTTACCCTGAAGAGATGAGAAATTGATTTAAAGGTCCATCTTTTAAACATGGGAGATAGGAGAGAACATTTGTGCACTGGCTGGAATAAGATATCACCCTAAAGCTGGTTAGAACACTTCAATTAAATTAGGTAAACCTCGACCATTTAAATGATTAGCAAATAATTCAGATTTTCCTCCAGCTGTTCTAGTAAGGATTTTTTCTACTAGACTGATCAACATAATAATACTGGAAAATCTTCTGGTAATGCATTAGAACTATGCCTACACCATAGTAAATGGCCATACTTCCTGGTTCCCAAAACACAAGGTCCACCACACATGTGCTGACACAAGGTTATGTGCTCTCTCCTGCTCCATGCATTGGGCTTCTTTTACACAGAACGGACACTACACAGAGCAAGCTCCATTCATGTCCCAAATTAGATTAATGCACAACCAATGTTCACCCACACACTACAGAGAGCACCTGCCTCACACATTAGACAAAGCTGAAATTATATCACCAGCATCTGGCCCTGTTTGCTTTTCAATGATTTATATGTGTACTATTTTTGCAATGCTATTGCTAGATTTTCCACATGCTCTTTTATTAGCAACATCAAAGCTGATTTCCTATATGTTTCCTATAAATACTTTGTACAGTTCATGTTCTTGGCTTTTTTCTTTATGTTTGTCTTGTGTTGTTCTCCTCAGAGTAAGGCAAAGCAAAACTTATTATGAAAATGTAGTGACCCTCAGAGTTTTGTCCCAGGTTTTGCCCTGCATTTGATAATTTGTTAAAACTTCAAAACTTGACCAAAATTTTATTTCTATCTTCTACAATTAAGTCAAATGCAAAGAACACTCATGGCAAGGATTGTTGGTTTGGAGTTTTTAATTTACTTGTTTGTTTGTTGTCGTTGAGGGGAGGGGTGTATTTGGTTTTTGTTTTGTTGTTGGGGTTTTTTGTTGTTTTTTGTTTGTTTGTTTAGTTGGTTTTTAATAACATTCAAAAAGTTCTGAATCAGACTATAAGTAGTATCCTACTTTGATTTGTTTTATTTTTGGATTGTTTTCTACATTCAGGTTATTTAGCAATAACAGTTCTTTGATAATGACAACTATCCTTTTCCTCTTCTAGCAAAGACTGAATTTTAGTCTCTTAGCTTCTTTGTACTATGACCCCAGGCAGTTCACTTCCCTTGTCTTCTCACTGTTAATAACTCCAACGATTTTACCAGTTAGCGTGACCCTAACACAGGTTTATCTTATGGTTTGTTGACCAATTTACTTTAGAAAACAGGTGCAATAGTATCTTCAGATTATTCGTGAATCAATAACCCTATTCACTACAAGCTGATACACCACTTCTTAAAACCTCTCCTTTTTGTTGCCACTATCATCATATTAACTGAACAGCTCTTTAAAAGTGACCAGCTGCAAGACAGTTAACTGATATGAGTTCCCAAACCACTCAAACATTAATATTTAAACACTCTACTACCATTGAATCTCTGAGAAAACTGGTTTTAGTAACTGAATCTTGGTCTCTTTTTTCAGTTCCAAAACAGCAAGGGTAGCACAAGCCAGGGCCCTCTCAAATTTTGCCATGATTGCATTTTGTGACTTTTGTGACAGAGCTCATCTCCACTTACCTGCGTAAGAAGTTGGCACCTAGACCAAAAGAGCTGTGTGGGCAGCCCCTGCAAAGAGCAATGAGAGAACAGCACCGTCAGATCGCGATTCATTCCAACTCTGTACATACTGACGATGCTCTTGAGAGGTTATGTTCATATAAGATACATCCTCCTCTTCATTGTGTTTTCGTAGCTGGCAGTCAATTATATCGTTTCTGGCACTGTACAGCTATTCTTTGAAATCCAGCCTACAGTAGGAAAAGAAATCAATCATGTATCCCAGTCCAATAACCCATCCTTGCCTGCAAAACATTTCCCTTTCTCTACAAACATGCCATAATCAGCATAATGGCTGTATATTCACTCTGTTTCTAAGTAAATGTTTTATTCCAGTAATTTTCAGCCCATGGAAACGCAAGTGTTTCAGAACACAACTCAACGCTTGATAGACACAATAAATCTTTCTCTGTCTTTTCTTTTGCCAGTACTCGCATCAGTGTCTTTTTGATCAGACCCAACTCACAGCACTTTTATGATTTTTTTCCTCAACTGGATTATTTCCGCTATAATTAAGCTTGTTTCCTCTTTGAGGTTCTAAGACTCCCACCATTCAGTAAAACTGATGGTATCCACACTTCTCGAGACAAATATTGATCTCAAGGTTTTCCATTTATTTTCCAGATGTTTTTTTACAAAATTGCTACCTAATCAGTCTATGTTTTTATATTCAACTAAATATTTTCTTAAAGGGAGCCATTTCAACAAGAAGCATTGGCAGGTACTCCACAATTTCTGTTTTTGTCTGTAATCTGTGTTATGTTAGTCAAAATAATAGAACAATGACTCCCTTATAGCAGCGGTTCTGAGGTGTCTACAAAGGCAAAAGTTTAGAAACATTTCCGTTAAGAGTTTTCGTTTCTTGGCAACCAGTATTTCCACACTCTTGAGCCTGACTTATGTGAGATTTCAAGACTCTCAGAAAGCTGTAGGAAAAGGTTTTCATTTACCAGGTGTCCAAACAACATCCTCAAGATTTGAACATAAGAAACAAGATGAAATTTTATATCTTGGCCCTTCCTCAATGTCTATGGACCCATGCAGGGGCTAGAGTCACGGACAAGCACAGAGAAGAAAAAATTTAGGATATCAGTAAAGGAACATGGTGATTTTCCTAAGTCTCATTCCACAAACTTCTATTGAAGAAGATGACGATTAGTTTAAGGATTTTATCCTCTAAACAGGCTGATCACTTTTCAAGGATACATCAGCTAGGACTATGGTATCAATGGAAGAACGAAGGCAACATCACAAAAACAAAAGATGTATCTTTCCCTGATGATGAGTTCTGCTTTCCCTCTCACACCAAGAGCAATATTTATATCAAAAGCAGTTTTCTTCAGACAACATTTTCAATAAACAGTTTGCCTATGACTAAAATGAATACTTATCATATCTTCCATTATTCTAGGTTCCTCCTCTGAAAGACCTGGTAAAGACCTCAGCACACCTCAATACAAATAAACCTGGTAGACAATCAAGATGTTGTAAGGCCTCACTATGTGATTTATAAGACTTCAGATCTCAGAGCACATTCTCTGATGTGTTCTGCAGCTGAAGTTCTCAACTGGTGGCATCACAGCTAGCAAAACAAGATTGGGCAGAACAACCACACCAGATAACTGGTCAAAACTACATTTATTGCTGTAGCTTTGTGTTCCAATGTTTAAAACATAGTATGATCACCAGTTTCTGAAATCAGGTAGTTATTGGTTATTAGCAGCTCGGCATCACACATTCTGCACCTGTATTCTTTCCTAAACATGCTACAGTAAAAGGAATTACTCTTCAGTTTGGTCTAAACAGACAATTTAACTAAAATTCAGACTTCAAATGATCATGTAACACTGAACCAGCATTAAATTCTGTTAAGATAGGAGGCTGAAGAACAAAAGACTTCAGACTCTCTAAGACCTCCTGGGTCTATTTTTAGCCCCTTCAATACCTCTGGCCACAGTGCTTTGGCATCCAGGGAACTCTTCAGTTAGAACAGAATTTACCAGTTTTGTGAATATTAACCACAGAAGAATTTGATCCTGGAATATTTTCACACAAAAGAACCTGCTGTACAGCATTAAGGTTAAAGATCATTCTTCTGACTCCTGTAACAGTTCAAATCAAGATGCACAATCTTAATTGTTATGAAACAACTAACTTTCTGGAATCCAATATGTTAAGCATGAACACGCATAGGGAAAAGCCTAAATTCCAGTGTTATCCTGATTACTTGTGATTATTAATTATTGCTCAGTTTTAGAGTGTCAGCCTTGCTGAGAGCTACAGGCAAGCCTTCTTCTGCATCTGACGGAGCGGCTGAGGAGGAAGCTGGGTGGGAGGCAGCTAAAACGGCTGCTGCCTTGCTCATCTCTCAGCCTGAGAAAGTGGCACCATCCTCTGATACTTTCTGGCAAGTGTCATGTCAGACAGCTTAAAAACTCTACTTAAAAGCTATAATCACTTATACTTTTACCACCGTAAAACTGGCATGACCTTTTATTAAGCTGGTGTGATGTTTACAAGACTGTTCAAGCAGATTATTTAACAGTGTGGAGGTATGTTACAGCAGTGTTTTCCCAAGTATTTCTTATTTTATACATTTAGGCTATAGCTCTAGTTCTATTATTAAGAGCTATTCCACTTCAAAATAATAATTTAAAAAACTGTGTATCAATGTCTAAGTTTTTCAAACTCTTAAATCACAAGGTTGAACTGAAAGACAAAGGTAAGAGTAATAAAGCTGATTGCTTCATACAATCAAACACAACCTACAGGACAACACATATTAGAAGTGATCTGTTGTGTGGAAAGAGGAAATGCACTTTACAAGAAGACTACCCTCAAGTTTCTGCATCTAAAGCTGCTTTTAAATAGCCTGAATGGGAAGCTGTTATTGTGTTTGAACCACATTCAGTGACTTGTGACAGTTTTCTAGTCACCAAATCAAGCTCTTTCAGGTGTTACACAAAAGCAGGACTCCCTACCCTCATCCGAGCTGCAGGACACAGGTCCTGAAGGCACGGGCAGAGTGGCTCAGAGCCACACTTGAGCCCTCAGTCTCTCAGACTGTAAGAGAATGTCCTACCTATGAGCCTATGGGCTTTTATGGCACTTTCTTCTCAAGCTGTTCTTCCACTTTTAGATACCTAAGTAAACGATTGGGAACTCAAATTTGCATCAACCAAATCCCAAAACTGGACTGTAGTGTCAGATTCTGGACTTGACCAGGAACTGTGCTCTGGAGCCAAGAAACTTTCCCAGCTGTAAGCTTTGTTGAAACTCGTACAGTTCCATCAAAAGTTTGAGTTTTGACAAATAGGCAGTTTTTTATATTAAAGTGACTTTGTCAGAAAAACTCCAAACAAGCTCAAGCTCTAGTTCTGAATAATACAACTGAGTTTTCCAAAATGCCACACAGATCCTTTCACTTAATCAACTGCTAATTTCTACTTTAAAGGAACAATACGTGGAAATATTGGGACAGAGTAGATGATGTTGACATGCCTCAAAATCATGAGCTTCCCTCTGAAAAGGGATAAGAAACATTGGATTAAATCACTAGAGACTGAATTGGGACATATAAAAACTGAAACAAACATTTTCAATGACATGAACATCTGAATATTTTGTAGGTAATGCTAATTGTCCAAATAAAAAATGAAATCACAAATGTATCATATATTGGTTTTACCTGTTTTCAGATATCTCAAGAGGATACAAAGTGGCAGGGGTAACGTGACAAAGCAGCAGCCTAAAATAATAATTTTTCATGGCCTAGAAAGCCATGAAAGAGGGGTAAATACTAGATAATAATTTGGTTAACAGAAAGAGTATCTTCTCATTTTGCTAATCATAAGCTCCCTGATCTCTACTAAATATATAAGATATAGCTTATAAAATGCCTGTGCTATGCTATATATGATGAAAGGTAGATTGTTAAAACAATTTTTAGGCACCCCAACAGGGCTCAATTTTTATGGGTACTGCACACCTCATCTTAGTCTCCCTGTGAGGTATAAGTTCTCACCTACAGTAAACCCCTGTTCATTATTTTACCTACTGTATTTCCCAGGATCAAAACCTCATCTATGTAGACCTCAATATTCTCCCTCTAGTATGTCATCAAGAATGTGTTGTATTTTCCTCTGAAATACCTCAGGTGCCAAACACAACCTACATGGCAATTTGAGGAAACTGTCTCAGAGGGGATGTTGAATGTGTGCAAGCACGTGCTCTGTTTTTGTAAGGCCAGCAGCCAGATCCCTGCCGATGCATCAAGTGCAGGAAAATATCTGGCACCAGCCCCTAGTCCCAGAATTTATCCCCTTGTAGGTACTGGAAAAATGTTCCATTTTTAGTTACTCAGTTACGTGGGGCCTATACATAAATGAAGTATTCTGTCTGTCTTGTTGTACGAAGACCAGTAAGTCTATCCACTCAGCTGGTGCTTCTACCTATGGGAGGCCCAGAGGCTGAAGCTTTCCTGTTTGTATTTCACCCTCTATTTAAACTGAGCAGTATTTGCCTATGAGAATGAATCATGGGACAGGTGGAGGTCTCTGCATTTCAATTGTAGGCCCTGATCTTTTCTCTGTAAACAAACCTAGCCCAGACTCTGCAGCTCCCAGTGAGTTTCAAGTCGGGGCGGGGCGGGGGGGGGTGTGTGTTTTTAAGTGTCTATTCTGTAACTTAAGACTCATCTCTCATTTTACATTGAATAATTTTTATTATTTGGGAATTGCTCAGAGGCAGAGTACCTAACAAAAGTTTAGCTCACTGGTTTTATGCAAGAGAGGCCTTTCTACTGTGGAAGTAATTTCCACTCGTTTAAGTAACACTTTCTGAAAGGTAGTTTGTCTCAAGGAGAAACCCAGTGACAACAGGCACTCAGACTCTTAAATCTTAGTCCACAGACCAAGCAACATGAATAACTCACTGGACTGTGCTGCAGCCTCCACAGGGGAAACTGAAATTTAGGGGGGAAAGGACAGGGAATGCCTGAATTTTGTCTTGATATAGAAGCAGAATAAAGTCAAGGGAGCCGGGAAGCACACTGCATTCATTAACCTAAAAGATCATTAGGAAGAATATTGTCCTAACTGATTGCTGGGGGTTCCCCCCTGCCCTGAAATGTAAAAAAAACAAAACCTGATGGATGGATGAAGGAAATAAAAAACTGGGATCAGAGAGCACAAAGACTAACATGAAGGAACTAAGGAAGCCCTTAAGGCAGCAGCTGAGTGCTTTGGGAACAGGGCAGTGGCAGGGGAAAGAGAAGCAAGGATCGCATCCAGTGAGTTAGGAATTATTAATTGCATCAGGGAGTAAAAGGAAGGAAGAGCTAAAAATAGACACAGAAAAGCCAGAAGTAAAAAGAAAGGTAAAATGTGAGGGCAGAATCACAGTTAGAAGGGGGGGGGGGAGGGGAGAAGGACCGAGTGATGAACTTCAGAAATATCGTGGTGCTGAAAGGACTCTCCCTAAAAGAGTGAACTATGGAGTAAGAAAAAAATACAGACTGAAAGGATGAGTTTCCTACAAAAGAGAGAGGCAAGAGCACAGTTCAGTCAAAGCTAACGGGAAAGACTAAGAGTGCCCAGACAGGACAAGGAGCCAGGGAGGTTAAAGGAAGAAATATACTATGGCCAGACCTCTTCATTCAATTCTAGCTTTAACACTCATGCCAATATCTTTGGCACCATTATCAATTATATTTTAGTCACGTCTAGTGGCCTCAACCATCTGAAGCGCTTCTGCGTTCATCTAATACATTTCAGAAAATGTGTATACGTGTATTTGTTCTTTAAAACTTGAATCTAATTAGACTAAACTCATTTTATTTAACTGATTTCTAGCAAAACCAAAATATACATGTCTCAATACACTGGAGTTTTTCCAAAGTGCTGAGAATCTTTTACCTTTCAAACATCTCTGCAGTGAACTTTAATAAAAGATTAAAAAGCCACTTTGTAAATGCTCAGAATAGATACAAACAGAGGGGAGACAAGTTCCTTCTTATTTTAAATGAGGCAGCAAAGTGTGAGGCCTTCCAAATAATAAAAGAATATTTATGTCCCCCCTTCTTTTTCCCCCATGACAACCTTGATGTTAAGAAAGAAAACCTCTAGCTCTTCTTCACAGGCACATTTCTCTTCAGCATCTCATGCTGAAAAGCCACAGAAATATAGAACTACTGACTTGTCTGGGGACTTGTCTGACAGAAAGGTTGAAACAGCTATTGTGTTGGATTGCACAGAGAAGCAATATTTAAGATATCTGGAAATACACCGTGATGTAAATAACAAAATACATAAGAATCAGGAAACAAATTTGACATTGCTCATCTCTCTCCAAGTCATGCTGAAGTGAGGAAGAACATGTTTTCACTTGCCCTCCACCAGACCCAACCCTGAGCAGGTTTCCATTGAAAACAATGACGTAATAGAAGACGAAAGTACATGGAGAGTGGAAGCATCTCACCTCTTTCCAGGTATCATCTAGATTTATAGCGCACACAGCAGCCATCGTGGTTTCTTAGCACCAAAATAGCGGAAAGCTTCTGACTGAAGAGAACAACTGAAAGAAGTACCTTTCATTCACTCATCCACTACAAAGCAAAGAGGATCACATGCTCAAAATCTAGTTTTCCCCCATCTCCACAACATAATGAAGGTCAAGGTCACCTGTAGCATTAAAAGAAAAACAAATCAATGATGAACTAGGCCAGATAATAATACTTTAAAAAACATGAATTAAATATCATCTGCCATTAATCTTAAATCTTCCTAAAAATTGAGACACATTAACAAGCAGATCATTAATTTGCCAAAATATTCTAAATTTTCATCCCATGCTTATTAAGGGTACATCTGGGCATGCTTGAACTACAGATAATGATTTAAAGGTTGCAGTCAACTGAATAGACCTTACCACACATCTGCACAAGGAAGATTAGAACAATTAACCTGCTCTACTTAGGCACCCTTAACCTTTGTAGGGTAATTCTACCCAAAGAGTAGAATACGTAGTGGTAAAATCATCTGCAATTCACCACTACACTATGGTTTTCATGCCTGTTGCCCCATCAGCATTTTACTTTTGCTCACAGGATGTGATCTGCTTGTTTATTTTCACTGACAGAAATGAAGCTCTAACTGGCGAGGAAATGAAAACAGTATGAGTGACCTTTTCATTAAGACATTTTCTTGAGTAAATGCATGGATCTATGGAAATATACAGCCTTCCTACAACGTGTATGTGCCTAGTCAGCTGTACTGCAATTTTGATCACCTTTTCTCTTACTTCATCCCCTACCTTTGCTCTCCTCCACCTCCCCAGATTAAATTGCATCCAACTGAGTTTAAAAATCAGTTACCAAAACACTGCTTTTCTCCCTTTCATCTCTGTGTACAAGGTCTTATATCCATGTTCAAATTAACTTACTTGGCAGCAGTCTAACTGAGAAACAAATCACAGTAGTGTTTTCCTCTGTTCTCAGCTAGTACAGCTAGAAGCTTTATTAAGTAGTTTCTAATGTATTTTGCAGATTAAACATTAAAAAAAAAGACTGACATCAAGGAATGGAAATATAGTAAGGATAAGGTTTGGCCTCTGTGATATATTTTAGATTAAAAAATCACTATGCACATGCCATTTAAACGTGACTGGTACTTTTTAGGTTGGAAACAAGTTTCCCTAAGAATAGCCAATGGTAGAAGGGAAAAAGTGAACCCTGGCCAACAAAAAAATTGGCTTTCTTAAGAACTATTAATGAGAAATCTGATGAGAAGGGCATTTGTCTGCCCAACTGGGTAAATATGAAGTATTTCCACCATTAATTTTTTTCATACAGTAAATCACTAAAACATAAACCAGTATCAGAAACATACTCCAGAGCCAACACATCTCTGGTCCAAAATCACTTAGTAAAAATAACTTAATAATTATACCTGTTATAAATATGCTTATGTTCTAGTTCAGAACTATTTTTAAAATGCTCCAGAAAGGCAAACAGCCATACAAACAGGTTACATGAAGTGCCAACTGAAACAAGCATGTAATAACATTGTGAAAATACATTATCTGACACATTTCAAAAGCTTATTCAGGTGCTTATTTAAGCCTATAAAACCCTTAAGGAAATAAAGACAGAATGACATTTCAGTCAGCTTATCATAACATTTTTCTAGTGAAACTGCATAGCAACATATTAATGCTGAAAAAAATGTCAGCAGGAATAACAAATGCCAATAAGCTAAATGCTTCTGTAACAAAAAAAAAATGCAGCTAATAGTAAGGTAACATCAGCACATTACAAAGGCATGACAGTCTTAAAAGCAGTTTACAACATCAAATATATGCAGTCAAAATATCATAAAGCATCTTGACTGCACTCTAAATTGAGAAAACAAGGCAGTTTATACCACATGCTGTGTGAAATCTGCATCTGAGATCATTCTGCCAATACATAAAATTTGAAGGAAACCACCAAACTTTATTATGCTGTGAACAAGCAGACAATTAGAATATCTCAGTGTCAGAGCTTTTCATAGACAATATAAATATTCCTCAACATAACTTAGTCATCAATTTGAACCCTGGAATGAGACACACCGTTCCGTCCAACATGATTTGTGCTCTCAAAAACAAGCTAGAAAGCAAGAATTGGTTGCTAAAAAGATCTTGCTTGTACCTAGCTGAAATTCTTTCAGTGACAGAAATATCGTGACAAAGTATCCCTTCCCCATGACCCAGCTCATCTTCAAGTTAATTCAGATCAGACTACACATGGAAAGGGATGCTTAAGGCAAGATCAAATGAGTGATCAGAGAGAGAAGCCTGTAGGGGTATGCTGTGTGAAGTTAAATGAAAAAAAAATATTCTGATTCTTAATATCACAAGAGGAATAGAAAAGATAATGCTGTTCAAAATGCATGAAGTACCAAATCATGAAGTTTTAGTCAGCTGTTTTCCATAGCTTAGTAACAGTCATCCATCTATTCTTTTCACACCTAAAATTACCACTGAAGTTACACCACAAGGATCATCACCAAATCAAGATCTGGATGCTAAATTATCCACAAGTAAAAAAAAAAAAAAAAAAAAAAAAAAAAAAAAAACACAAAAAAAAAAAAAAACAAGGAGAACAAGCACTTGACCATCTGAAATTTTGTTCCTCCAAGCTCGCTCAAACATGCACCACACTACCACACTTTTCCAAATCTAGTTCCCAATCCATTCTTTACTCATCATACTGTTTCCCAGGAGAATCATCTGTTGACTAAGAAAAAAAAAAATAAAACTGCAAAGAAACTAAAGAGACAAAAATTAACAAACTTTGATGGTTACAACTTTGGACACATTAATAGCAATATGATCTCCTTGATGCAGTTGTTCTCTTCACAGTCTTCATAGTCATTTTTAGTTCATTTTTATATCTCACTTATATTATGTTTCAGCAGTGTCTGCTGCTTAAACTCAGTACAAATGGATTAGCACTACTTATGTAGAGCTCACATCACCACTAGTGTCTTAGGCTGCAAGTTGCCCAGCTCTAAAGAAAACTTTACCTGAATATATAATTATGTTTCCATCTAAACTCTTCCTTCAAATGAGGCAAATGATGTGACCATACTAGCAAAAAAGCATTTTCATATATTCTTATAAAAACTTTTTTGTTCTTCAGAGTTTCAAACATTTTCCATTTAGAGCAAAAAAGTATTTTGCTTGTTAACAACGAAGGAAACACAGTGTGTAGGAAGTAATTTATTTTCATTCTATTAATCAATTACCACAAGCAATGGTGCATAAAATGCAAGACTAGAAGATTAATTTTAACTCTCACAAACTGAGTATATTTGGAGGAAATAGAAGAAACCATTTTTCCTCATTCTATTACACACAGAAAAATACAAAGATGAGCTTCTCACTGGAGTTTAACAGGACTGTACCTTTACAACAAAATCAGCTTCTAGAAATTTGTGCCCACCTATGTTCATCCTATCCACATACTGCAGTTGGTTACATCAGCTGTGCCAATTTAGGCTGATAAAGCCTGACCTTAAATTGACATTTTAAATAAAAAGATAGAAGGAATATCTAACTTGGTGAACAGCACAAGCCCACAGAGCAGCTGAAAAGGCACATCTGACGAGATGGCAAACTGCTACACAGGAATGTACATGTGACTGAGGGTAAAGGGAGGGAAGAAAAACTCTTAAACCAGTGTCACAAATACAGTTACTGTCTTGTCATTTCACTGACAAACTGTAAGAACCACAGTTTCCAGAAACACACTTTAATAAGAAACTGTCCTTCTTGGGGTGGATGAGTGACACAGGGGAACTGCACACCTTCCTCTGGCAAGAGCTAGGCTACTGGTTCCTTAACAGTATGGTCACTCTGGACCTGTGGACTGAAGAAAGTCAGTCCTTGCTGCTGTAAACCCTAAACAAACCAAAACACTAAAAAAACAGAAGCTGAAGTTCATCTTTGCATGATTCTATCAATACAAGTCATGTACTAAATCCCTCTCTCCTAGTGGTGATGTTTGTTGAATGGCTTGAACAGAACACCATTTCCTTCAACAATAAACTAGAACAGTTCAGGCCTGTGAGATCTAAACCCGTCCCCATGGAAGGCAGTGGACATCAGGTTAATCCAAGACAGTCTTCAGATCAAAACACAGGAGCTGGTGAGTACCCATCCAACACCCTTATCCTGCCTTTGCCATGATACAGTAGAGATTACTTGATAAAAGAAAAAGGAGAACAGAGGCAAAGGATATTTGAATGAAGAATAAAGAAAAAAACAAAATACACACACACAAAAAAACAACCAACCAAACAAAAACCCAAAAACACTACTTCCTGCTTTGGAGAGATATAGAGAAGAATTTGCCTTTGGATATAAACAGGGATGATCAAATAGCTAACTGTATAAGCTACACTATTAGACAAAAAGCTCACAAATGTCTAACACAGATAGCAGAGCTAAGCCCCAGTTTTTCTCTTTATAACACTTCTAAGGACCTGAAAATTTTAATTACAATAGATCTGAAATAATACACAATGCCTAGAGAAAAAGTCACACCTCTTAATGGAAAAGAAAAATCGCTTCTCTTTCTGCCAGCTTTTATGACATCAGTGCTAAAGTGAACAAGTACCAGGCTGTGCCACCTCTCCTTGGCAGTCATTTGTGTTCTCACACTCTCACACTCCCTCAGACACAAGTGATGACATGAGGACTAAACCTGAGTTATGGGACAACTCAACAAGAATACCAGGTTCTTTGAAAAAAACATGTAATGTGGTAAGTACATCCTGATATTTTTCTAAGCTCCCATCTGAAGCTCACTAGCTTTGGCTAAGCTTAATTCCAACAAATATAAACTCTGAAAACTGAGATATTTAGTAAAGAGATCCAAAGGATTCTCTTTGAATATTTTTTTCTACAGTGAGCACTCAACTTGTCTTCAGAAGGAAAAGAGAGAATTTAAATGCTACACAGAAATCCTACTTTGTGAAAATATTTAAAGCTCAATAGAGTGTTGCTTACTCTTGTACCTTTCAAAAGACATCAATAATGAATTAATTTCATGATTCATCATTTCAAAATCTTCTCTGACTACTAATTAACCTGTAAATAGCCACAATCCTTCCCTATTCAAGGGAACTTAAACAGACTGTAGAATTCTATAAAAATTTGAATACAATATTCAGTTGTAAATTTAAGAAGTCAAAAGAGAATAAATGCATAGCTAAATGGGATTACAGATCTAGTACTGCCAAAAATTCCTTACCTCTCGTCCTCTCATTCATTTTTCTACCCACCTGAAAGTGTGCTATCTTTATAGTGGAAAAAAAAAAATACAAATATTGTAAGATTGTGGTTTTGTTTTAAACTTGGAAGGAAGGAGAGCAAGCCAGCATCTGTATTATTGTTTTGGCTTGCAGCAATATCATGGTTTGCAAGTGAATCCCCTTATCACCCACACTCACAAACTTTGGTTAATTTTTTTTTGAGTGCTTTTGGTGAGGCTGAGCTAATGAAACCAAACTGGAATGCCCACTCTGGAAGCAGCAGCCCACACGTGCCCAGCACTACTATGGACACAAGGTTACAAACCAAACAGTTATTCTTTGGGAAGCTTCAGACCACAAAAAGCTTAAGGAAGTGTCTTCCTGAGGACAAAGCTAAACGCTCAAAACCACATATCAGGTTAATGCAGAGGCCACAGCATTGATTCCTTCTATGAACTTAACCATTTCTTCTTACACCAAATTACTTCTTAATGTGAACACAGCTGGACACACCCATATCTGAGTAGAGCCAGCTACGGTATGGAGCTTCCCAACTTCTGATGGTAGATCCCATGAACAACAGAAGAGTTGTCAGAGCTGCTGGCTATTTATCAGAGCTTTGAATGGAAGACAAAAGGAAGCCAGCAGAGGAAGAGAAGAGGGGGATTAAAAATGAAATAAAAACAAACAAAAAACAAAACAAAACAGAAAAAAAACCACCACATCAACAATAAAATGCTTGTACCATTGTAACTGAATGCACAACTAAACATTGCAAATGAATGCTTCACCTCCATTTCAGGAAAGACTTAGGACACAGGAAGCACTAGAAAAGAGTGATTTCTATATGCTTACTGTTTCACACAGATTCTTGGGGAAATGATTTAGCATAGTTTATAGATTGACTAAATCCCCACTGGAGTAGTAAGGCTATTTCAAGGTGCAAATAACCTTTCTTTCCCAGCAAAATGAAAATAAAATATGTATATATGTATTTCACTTTCATGTTATTTGGCTGTCACGTAGCTTTATGATAGTTGCAGACCACATGAACCACATCAAGTCACGGTCCTTTGCAAAATACATAGAAACGAAAAGGGAAACTAGGTTTTTGTTGTTGTCTTTTGTGTTTTGTTTTTCTTTTTGTCATATATAGACAACATCTGTCTTCCTACAAGAGTAAACTTTTTGAATCACTAAATACCATTTTCAAGAGTCATTTCAGTACTTGAGAGACTATGCCATAACACTAATGACTTTAATTGGAATTTCCCAGGACTGATTCAAACAGAATTTACCCTCAGGAAACCAAAGGGGGAAAACAGTAATTAAAAGTCAAGCGCAAGATATAAATATTTGCTGAAGTCAAGGAAAAGGAACTCCATGGTAACAAAATTTATTATATAAAGTCAATGAAGGCTTCAACGATGCACTTCTTTGAAAAAAACTTTTCTCCTAATATAAAGCCACCAGTTTAAGTAGAATGTTCTCAGAGTAATTCATTGCTCAAACTACACCAAAACCAAACTCTGATAAAAGCAACACTGAAAATTACATTAAGTCTGAGTTGCACACTGGTGACACACAAAGCAGACAGCAAATCACATACCTTTTTCTCAGTTATTTCAGTTCTGCTCTTTCCCCAAAAGGATCGTGATTCCAGCTGGAAGCTACCTCTGAACCTATAATGAAGATTACAAGA
Organism: Columba livia; assembly: GCF_036013475.1. Classification (NCBI taxonomy): domain Eukaryota; kingdom Metazoa; phylum Chordata; class Aves; order Columbiformes; family Columbidae; genus Columba; species Columba livia. The sequence continues at coordinate 64,467,811 of NC_088605.1, read as the reverse complement.
GTGTAGCTAAAAGCTGGAAATACAAAACTCATGGAAGTAATATCTCAGAGGTTTTCTAAGAGAACACCCAGTATTTTAATTCCAAGAAACACTAAAAGGCAAAATCTGATATCTCCACTCTCTTATTCCCATAGCCTTGTCAAAGAACCTCAGCAGAACATACACATGTAAAGCTTAATTGAATGGTAAAAACTCCCAGGAAAATTCCCATTATTTTCTAGAGCATGTATCTTATTTATAGAATCCATTTTCCCATTTACCATATTAATTTCCCTTCTACAGATACCAAGACAATCTAGAATTAGCTTAGTTATATCACTGCAGTAGTAGAGATATTAAATTTTTCAAAACTTAAGCCAAAAGACAAATAGTAGAGAAACTTTAAACAAAAACATTGACCTCACATCGTAATCTCAAAAAAAAAAGTAACATAGTGCACTCTTTGAAGCATTATTTTAGATCAAATCTATGGTAAATTAAGACTTAAGGAGATTTGTTCATAGCACACTTATGTATAATGTCCTAATCTTATTTATTCCAGAAATTTGACCTTCCAGTAAAATAGCTGTTTTTTCCACTTGTACTTCCTTTGGTTTTCTTCAGAGAATTCTTGCTCCTGCATATCTTTTTGCTGTTACTTTCAGATATGAGCACATTTATTATGATTTAAGGGTGACTTCCCTTCTCATTTTCTTTCCATCTACAATTTCAAGTTAAACTTTTAGCAGTTTCACCCTCTTGCCATTAAGCACATATTTAGAGACCCAAATGCTTTAAAGACAACTGGACCATTTGTGCATTACCACAAAAAAAAACTCAAAATCAAGGCCAGCCTTCATGCTCTTTGAAAGGTGTAATCCAAATCCAGTGTTTTTAACAACAAAATTTATCACTCATAAAAAAAACATGGAATAATATCACAGACATTTGAATTCCAATGTTGCTACATAGAGGAAATTTTCAGCATTTTCCTATTATATTTCCAGTCACAGAAAACCTACATTTGAATTCCAAGCTGACTAAGAACCCAAAACAAACTCAGACTGGTAATAAGCCTTTTTCTCTTGGCCAACAATATCTCAACCAAACTTTCCATTTCCTTTGTTTACAAAGTTCCTTCTAACTCCCATGTTACATTCAGCACAGGTTCTGAGAGTACCATTCATCTAAGAAATTACTGCTAAATAGGGCAGAAAACGTTACGATGTGCAACAACAACACGGTCGCTGACCACAGGTCCCCGTGCTTTCTTCTGTATTTTAGGTACACAAGTGACAGAATCAATTTTGAAAATATAGGAGTGTGCAAACTCACCTCATTTTGACCTTTTCTTTGCTCCTTTTCTCCACAAAAATGTAAATTTCATCCTCCTTCAGGCATGCTGCGAAATAGTAATTTAAAAAGCTAATGCAAAAAAGCCCATGTGTTTGTGAAAAGCACTAGAACAGTGAAAATGCCAAAAGACAACAAGAGTTTATCCCCAGAGAAGGTTCTGCAGTAAAGCCTCCAACTGCCAATAAAACTCAATCCTTATCTGAAGGAACTGCCTTGGAGGCACAAGTGGATAGTTGTCTCCATGCCCATTCATTCCTTGTTAAAGCTGCCAATTTTGCCTCTTTACACAAAGGACCACAAAAATCAGTGTTTGCTGGGTTTTTCTTAATTCAGCTATGCAGCTCAGCTATGGAAAGCAGCAGAAAAATTCAATATACATTCCAGATTAAAAGCACAAAACCAAAACCTAAATCCAAACCAGTTTCTTTTTGCAGAGTACAGGATTTATACGGCATATTTTTCTTCTTACCACTCCAAACAAGATACACTGCAAGACATAAAATCTGCCTATTTGTAACTGGCACAAACCATCAAAAAGTGAAAGAAATTCCACAGAATCATTTGGCTCCTTTTGAATTGCAACAGATGAAAAAGATTTCAAATATAAAACTTGCTTTTTTGGAAGATTTTTTTAATTGCCAAAATGTTACCATCTGCTCTAGATTTACTGAGAAAGACGGGAAGGGCTGTTACAGCCAGCAATACCAGTTCATTTGAGAAATCAGTGAGAAAAATTGAGTTGTACATTTGAGACCTTTCCAACCTGCTCTAGCTCTGCCCCCCTGGGCACCAATGTTCAAACATATGCACATGTCCATAGACGACACTCCTTGTGAAACTGTCACAAGTTTCTTCTCAGTGCAAGGAAATATCACTTTTCATGTGGTCTACAGGGCTTCTTGCAGGTTTGAAACCTACTGTAAAAAATTGTCTTTTTGTTAGAATTTATTAGAAATTTAAAGGTGGAAGGAAAAATTTCCCCACATTCCTGGCCTAATCAAATAACTAGAAGTCCTAAAAGCTTTAAGGAAAATCAAGGTCGTGACTGTGATACTTTTAGAAGAGACTAGAAGTCCATCTTTTTTTAACTCATCACCAGCCTAAACTTAAAACACTGCAGCCAGTACTACTGAAAACAGAAATGAAGTTAGTCAACTTCAGGTGAAAGAGAAACAGGAAAAGCTGTTGGTGTCCCAGGGAGGCACAGTGCTGCTTCATACTTGGAAACTCTTCTTTGACATGCTTTGACCCACTGTATCCTACTTTGTAGCTGCAGCACAAGGTACAATCTAACCCTAAGCGGGAAAAGGATGGTTTATCCATGGTTATAAAAGTCAGACAGGATGAGACCTAAGTGAGGGCAAAGGGTATGCCACAGCTGAACAGCATTGAATCCTTGCAACTTTGAATAGATGACGCTGGTAGCTGCCAAAAATGAGATACCGAACTAGATGCAACTAGCCTGCCATCATAGCAGCAGTCCTGACTTTCTTATATTTCTAGAAGGAAAAAAAAAGTTGTACTTCTTCCTATAAATCCTAAATACTATTTCAAGTATCAGGCCTTTCCCTGCAGATAAGAGAGTAAGTGTTAAAAAGTGTAGTTGTCTCCAAGTGAAAAGCTAAAAATTGAAGGAAATATCTTTGCCAAAATATAATAGCAACCTCTGAACTCTTTCTTTAATTTCATATCTGGCTTCTGTTTAATCAAAACAACCTCTTCCCTGCATTAAAAGCCATTTTGGCTTAGATGTCTAGAAAACCCAAAGTGCAAAGTCCGATCTGGAGCTGTTACTTGAAAAAAGTGCCATTTCATGAACATAGGGGCTACATTGTCACCACAGTATGGCATTCATCATAATAAATTTCATTAATTTGTGAGGTAATAAAACTCTATATGCTGCCTTTTGCTCAGGAATTTAGAGTCTTCATGCCAAAGCACAGAGCTTTTTCTGTCTTTCGGAAAGTAGTAACCCAGTAGCATGATTACCTCTTTGTTATAAGCAACAAGCTAATACTGCTTACAGCTCTAGTCACAGCCTATTTTCAAAGTGTTTTCACAGAGGACAAAGATTTTTGTAGAGGTGATGGTTAGTGACGTTTTGGAGTGGGATTAACAAGTAATCGCATGCTTACCAAAAGCAAGACGTATTGTTTCAATTCCTTCCGCACCAGCGACATTTGCACGCAGAGAAAGACTCTGTGGGTCTGTCAATAGGATCAATTCTTTCTCATTTTTCATAAGTGTTTTGGTGGGTCAGAGGGGGAAACCTTTAAAGTGATCACAGGCAGAAAGAGGAAGGATTTTACACCATGCAGGGGTAGGCACTGTCAGCATACAGAAACATTTCAGATTTAACTAGCACTGCCTGGTATTCCTAAGGTTTCAGGGCTTCATGCCTGATTTGGAGACATATGGAGTTCTCTAACTAAAGCCTAAAAAAAAAAGCAGCAGCATTACTATAGCATATAATTTTACCTTCAGAGAAATGTCAGATATTCACACCTTTTTCATACCAGATTCTCATACTTTTGTTTAGGGTTACAGTGAGCAAACATTTCTGACTTTGGAGACATTTCACCCAGAACAAAATTTCCCATAATTTTAGAGGATATCAGTAAGAAAGTCATCCAGGGATCTGCTCTGTGCAAGCATGGAGCTTCAATTTAGATTCTTGGAGGTTTCCTGAGTTCCCTGAGGCAGCTGCAGTCTGCCCCTGCTTTGTAAGCTGAAGGACCTATAACTGACACTCAAAATATTTCACTTCTTATGGGTGCACTCACTCTAGAATGTCAAAATACATATTTTTAGTGAAAACTCCAATGGTGGAGCACTGAGCTGAGTTACACTGTGTCTTAAAGGCTACAATAACCTTTTGCCTTGATAGGATCAATAAACAAAACTAAATAGTAAGCACTATGCATGAAATACAAGTGTCCATTTCAGGACAGCCCACGGTGATATTTCAATATATTTGTAATCTGCTCTAGAATTTCTTGTTCTGTTTCAGTTTCACTCTCTTTTGTTCCATTCATAGAGCAAAATACCACATGGATGTACTCCGCTACTTCTTGAGGGAAGCAAGTATCTTTCTAATTAACTTAGCAAATTATTCACATTCTGCTTTAGGCAGAAACAACCTCTGTACTAATACAAAGTTCAGTAGTACTTTCATGGCAGCTGTTAACTCCTCTTCTCACTGCCAGAAACTTCCGGATGATGACTTGGAACAGAGGCTTTCCATTTCACAGCAAGATAAGCAGTTCTAATTCTTTCTCTGTTGGATCAAGACAACAAAAGAAGGAAAAAAGAAAAAAAAAAAAATTATGAACTAATAAACTCTTAACTGCAAACCAATACATTCCTTTTCCAAAACCAAGGAAGAAAATTAGCTTGAGTGAAAGACCACAGAGTAAAAGAAAACAGACAAACCATGGGAGAAAATCAGGGTGGGGAAGAAGCAAAAGTGTGAGTAAGCACCATGAGCTGAGGGAATCAATAAGAAAGTTATGGCCCAGGTGGAGAGATACAAATCATATGCCATAATTCAACTCCAGCTCTAGATGGACCAAAATGAAAGACAGAAAGATATCAAAGTGCAAAGAGGAGGGAGAAAGAGAGAGAAAAAAAGAACTGCAGAGATTATTTTACTTTAAACATCACATAGTTTATTAGAAAAACTAAATGATAGTCTGCAGTTAAAGAATTGTCAGCTGCAATGTTCATCTGCTATGGCTCAGCTTTACCCTTGTGTATTTTAGCAATTTTAATTAAAATCTTACATAATTCTAAGTGATTTTTGCTAATATATTTCTGCTCCAACTTCAGGCAATGAAACATGGTCTTACTCAGACCCCTAAAACAATCAGTAAGTTCCATAAAGTGTGTACTGTCAAAAGGCCAAAGCCATAAGCCTCATGATTCTCTTATACAATATGAACAGAGCATTAGAAAATACACTGTAGGGAATAATCATGTGCTGGCAAGGAGACAGGCAAGATGACTTAATGGGCCCTTTCTATCAATTTCTATGATGTTATCAGTGCAGTACTTGAACTTTTCTCATTAACCATGTCTGCTGCCACACAGGTGGTTTAAAGAGCTTTCAATGTTTTTAAGTATCCAAGGAGATAATAGATGGCTGCATCTTTAGATCATCTTACCCTACCCTTTGTTGCAGGACAAAAAGGTCCTTTTCCCATTAGTAAAAACTAATTGAGGTATCATCTACATTTCCACACTCAAGCATACAGGACTTCAATCCCCGCTAAAAAGGGCTGAAAAAGAAACTGGGGAAAATCATTCCTGTATCCTAATCAGCACTGGTTTCCTGAGCTGAGGAACCACAGTAAACCAAGCTGGTTGTTCCTGTGCAAAGGAAAACAGAACATGTTGGCACAACACAGCACACATAAGAATTAGAGGATGCCTCTCCTCTTCAGCCCATTTGAACTACCTCACATATTTATGCAAACCAGAAGGATACTTTCTCAAGCCTATTAGTCCTGTACAATCCTAACATCTACGAGTAATTTCTCTTTTATAGTATTTGCTACATTTAGACTTTTCTGTAGATGTGTACCTCTGCTGCTGCCCAAACATCTGCAGGAACTGAAAGTTGAACAGTTGTACAGATACTCATGTGACAGTTCTCAAAGGGGTTCACGTGGTTGTCTTGAATTCTCACTTGCTTCTGTCACACTGCATCAGCAAAGAATGCAACTCCAATGGGCATGAGCCACTGATTAGAAATAACCAAATAGCAAAGAGCTGAACAGATTTATTCCTAATGGAATTTGTTCAGGTGGAAACATTTCAGTGTTGAGATCATGTTCACCTGTCTGTAGCGCACAGCTAGACTAAACCCAACAGATTGAAACACACAAGTCTGTTCACTTTGATCATACAAATGGAGCAAAGAAGAAAATTTGTCAAATTATCATCTTTGATAGTTCACCTAGAGCCATAACCACTCACTTCTCCATTCTGTTTGGAATTGTCTCCTTCCATTAAGATAAATTTTGCCTAATAGCCTCTATCACAGAATTATTTTGCCCTCGCACTCCATGATTCAACTCCCCCACATCCTGAAAGGAAAACAGCTGTCTGCACCCAAGCTGCTTTACTGATCCAGCAGAACTACTGTAAGTCAGTTTGAGATTCTTATTGTTGTTTCATTTGGAGACCTAGGGAAGATTATAGAACAAAGCATCCTGAACTTGAACCTCCAGGGGCACAATATTGATTCCTTCTAACCACAGCGAGTTACAAAACATCTGACATGCAGTTCTTGGTTGGACCAGCTGCCTTGCCAAGTAAGCAAAGAGGAGATTCAGATTAATAATAGTACTCAAAATATGAAGTATCCTCCGCCATTCCCGAATCTTTTTCCTCACTGGTTACAAGTGAGGTCAGAAAGATGATCCCCCCACAGACTGTGCTTTGAGGACTGGGTATGCGACTGGCAGGTACTCAAGATTATATTTAAAAGCATAGTGGGAGTGGAGGAAAACTGGGTGAGGCGAAAAGGGAGAGCTGCAGAGAAGGGTGGGCTATTTTGGGCCACAAAATGACTTTGTAATTTAGAAAGACTGTTTTTTTTCCTGAGGAAATGGGAGGTAAGGGAGAGGGTTGGAGGAAAATCTAAAGACAGGAAATCTTTGAAAATCCTAAGTTCTGATAGTTTCTTCCTCAGCTGTACCTGGACAAGGCCTGTCACTGAAACATAAATAGTAGCTGAACAGAAAGGAGTAAAATGATTTTCCCCCTTAGAAAATAATTCTGTTCGGTATGCATTTTAAGCACGTCCACCACAAATTCATTGAGGGTCTATAAGTGGTCTGATAGTTCACAACTAGAACAAAAACTATTCTACATAAAACAGCAACCCTATCAGTCTTTTAAGACCTGACAAATCTCTAGTGAATACATTAATTAAGAAGGACCAGGCCAACTGAAAGTGTGGATGTTATTTCACTTTTCAATATATTGCTAGGGTAGGAATTTTTTTCTTTGTAACTCAAGTTCATTGTAGATGCCTTCTTACTTATGTGATATATTAAAAGACATACCTTATTTCCTGACTAGCAGACCATATTGTCTTTATTAAAGATTATTCCTCTGACAATAATATTTTTCCATTTGTTTAACCTCCTTTTTGGGAAGTTACACAAAGTGCGTAAATATTAGTTAAAATGTAGTTCAGTAGATATCTCTCTTATAACTGTTACTGTATTTTCCCAAGAGATAGATGAGGGGAATGTTAAACTTAATGTAGTATACCGTATGGCAAAATGAACAGCATATTAATTAAGAAGGTCTTTACATTGTAAAATAATCTTTAAATGGTCTGAAAAGGACTGGAAGAATGCCAGAAACCCTTCTAGTGAACAAGGTTGCCTTTAATAAAAATTTGCCTCGAATTTGCCAAATTAGTCATAAGCTCATTCCTGCTTCTTTTAAATCAAATGAGAACTAAGAAACAGAGTATAAGAGCAAATAATCAGAACAGCTTTTAAACATGAGGAATAAGTTACAGTTACCTGCTTGCCAGGCAGATCTGTAGTGGACTTTATTCCCAACCGTACTGTCTTTCTGAACCATTTGCTTCACTTCCTTTCCTTTGATTTTTCATCTGTAAATAACATCACTGAATTATTTTACCTCCTTGGCAGGGTGTTGTTAAGATTAATTAGTTAACGTCTGGAAAGTATTAGAAATATAAAAAGCATTACAAAAGCGAGAGGTAGCATCTGAGAGCTACAGAAAGGTAAGAACCTTGTTATCATTGACCCAAGTCAGAACAATAATATAAAAATACAACATGTTGGAATTTCAAGGAAAAGAATAACCAAGAACAGAGGAGGGAAACCCTGCAAAGGATCAATCCTTAATTTACAGACACTGCGGACATTGGCTTGCATTCTCATTAAAGCTAGAAGAATCAGAAGTTCTGCCAGATATATAATGTAATATAAAAAGTATTTTAAAATAGAAGTCTGTCTTTCCACAAAATACATTTTCCAAACCTCTTATTGTGCTCTTCTCACTTACCCATTATAACTCTGTCCTGCTTGCTTATAAAAATATTCTCTCACTGGTTTTCTTTTTACCTTATTCTGGCCATCACAACTCATTTTTGTCTATCTCTTGTATTACTATGTCCCATATCAATATTAAATCCAGATGAGATTTCCTGCCAAAACAGAAATAAATTCCTTCATGGATTGAACCCATCTGCCCAGAGATGTAATGGGATTGAAAACAATAATCTTGTAATTTCACTACTGCTCTAGAAAATACACTTGGTCCCTTGAAGATTAAATAAAAAAAAAAAAATATTTAAATCAGACTTGAAGGGATGGGAATTTCTCACTCTGCCTTTATTCACCAAAAATATGGCACTTGAAGGGGAAACCATCTTAAAGACTGAGGGGAAGTTTCCCTTAACAATGAGTTGGAGGCCAAGTTTCAGATGCAGGACGGGGATGCAAACAGGACCATACAACATGACAGTAGGACTGATGCTCCAGGGGTTCCCTCTTTCAGAGATCAAATGGCAGACATACCAGTACATGCACATAGTATTGCAACTTCTGCAAGTTTACAGCCAGTCTTACAGCTTTTGATGTTTTCCTTAATTCCCCAAACTGCTGTTCAGTCACATGATTTTTATTTCAGACAGCTGGATTTTTTACTCATGCCGGTATGGTGAACGATTCTGAAATGTGAACTCCAACCAACAAAAAAAAACGTAAAAGAACTAAGTTTAGTACTTTTAATGTAGTGTTTTACATGGCTATGTGGCGTACACAGATACATATACACATGCACAAACCAGCACACAAAGCAGTCTCACACAAGGAAAGGAGATTTTTTTCTTTCTTTCCCCAAATATGTCAGGCTGAAAGAGGAGAACAGCCAAGAGTCATCATCTTCCACTTTTTCACTGCAGTCCCAGTCTAATTTAATTAAACACAGAAATGTCTGATACTCTCAGATTGCATATCCTTTTAGCAACTAGTAGGCCTTTCAGGACAACGAAGAAAAGAGCAGCTAGAAATCAATATCAAAAATCAACCAGCATATTTGGATGTTTTGCCACCTCATCATGGAAGAGGGGTTATGGGTATTTTATGTAAAGAAATGAAAAAGCAGTAGGAAAATTCTGGGAAAATGTCCCAGAAATACTCTAAACAAGCCATATTGTTTTGTTTCTTTCTTTTTATAATACTAATGCCTTAAGGAGAAAACAGCTGGCCTTCACGGCTATATACAAAGATTTCCAACAGCAAATAGGCACCAGTAAATGATTAGCATCTTTTGCACAATGTGATTGTTAAAAACCTTCAAGGGATAACCTTTGGGTTTGGTTGGTTTTTTTTATTTACACTAGTATAAGAGTACAGCAAAAATAAAGTACTCTTGTTTACACTTATATATTAATTACACTTAAGCACACTTTAAATCCACTTAAAATATACGTAGCATTTATTGTATACTGTATGTACTAAATTTAGAACTTCATCAACATCTAAATATATTAAAGTAGGATGCTATAACAAGTAAAAATGTACGATCTGACAAAAACTAGACTTCTTTAAAAAGTTTTACTTTCCTTGAGTTCATTAGAATCAGTTACGCTCCTATCCTCTGCTCCTTTTTTTCCTTCTGTAAAAACACCCCACAGTTCTTGTCACCCTTTTCCCAACTTTACATGACATGTATTCGACCAGGCTATGGTCCACAAAAATCACTATTTACATGCTCATAAATTCAATTTGTATAGTTCTGCAGACTTCTTAATATGTTCCTAGATTTGTAACAGATATCTGCTTATCAAAGACTGAAAGAATTCAAAATCTCTCTCTGGGACACGTGCCTGGGGTTTTCCCTTAAAAATGCTGGACAGTACTATGTAGTTTAACCAACTTCTGAACACAAGGCACTGTGTTCTCAGTGGGAAGTGGCCCATCCGGGTCCTTCCCAAATACAGAGCAGAAGTTCTCTGAAAGTTTTTCATAACGGCTAATTTTATTTGTCCCATTTAGTAGTCAGGCACTGTCATGTCTCCCTTGACTGAAAAAGGGCTCACTGAATGTAATCTTTATCTCGTGTTAATCAGTGCAGATGCACCAAATTAAAACAGCATATTTCAGAACATAGCTCTTTTCATTCAGGAAAGATGAGTAATTCCGTCTCCCAGGCAAACCAATAGCACTCGCTAGGAGTCCTTTCCACACGAGCTTAAAAGCAAATCAATATACTGACAGCATAGCACAAAACAACATATTCTGGAGAAAATGTGTGCTCACTTGTACAAACAGATGTACTAGATGTAGCTACAGGGATGTTCTGTTGTTTTCCCACCAGTATGTTTGTAGTAGAAATAAAGAAAGAGCTGTGATCTTCAAGGAGAAAACAACAAACATGACCAAGTGACAGCATCACCTCTGGAGACACACTTACCCCGGAGGACAAAAGTCTGGGATTCGTGAAAAGCATTAGCTACCAAATATGTGACCACAGAAATTGCCAACACCAACTATTTGACCACGGAATTCAAGATACTTTAACCACAGCCGTTTCAAATTTAAAGCCAGAAAGATTAATGTAATATACCTAAAATAGTCCAATATATCAGATGGCAAATCCCAGCAAGGAGAAGACAGCTTCGCTTGCCACCCTGCACCCGGGAGCGGGTGGACGGGCACAGTGCTGGCTGCCAGCGCGTTCCTGGGGCCTGGCAGCACAGGCTGGGCTGAACTCCGGCCAGCTGGCAGCAATCACAGCACAATGCCTGTCTCCCTCTCTTTGGAGCTCCTTCAGCTTTTTAGGAAATTATTCCGAAGCCTTCCCCTATGCCCAGATTAGTACTTGGCAGGCAAGGAAAAAAAAATACACCGGAAGGAATATAAAAGGACTGCTCATGTGACATGGTATTTTTAAACATTTAGGGCAAGAGTTTGAAAAAAATGCCTTCACAGAACAATCAAACATCAGATGTCAAAATCTATTTCACCTTAAATAATGTTCAAGGTAATGGAACAAACCTATTTCCTTTTAAATTCCATAAAGCAGCATACTTAGGTCAGTTACCTCATTGTTCTTAAACATATACATATATTTTTGAATAAAATAGAAAAGAACCATGTCCATTGGGCCAGCCTTCTTCAACTACTGACAAGTATGTATGAGTCCAGACAAGACTGAATCATGTAACTATAGAATGTCCTGAGTAGGAAGGGACCCACAGGATCATTGAGTCCAACTCCTGTCCCTGCATATGACAACCCCACAGTTCACACCATGTGTCTGAGATTGTTGTCCAGTCTCTTCTTGAACACTGTCAGGCTTGCGGCAATGACACATCCCTGGGGAACCTGTTCCAGTGCTCCAGCACCCTCTGGGTGAAGAACCTTTTCCTAATGTCCAACCTAAAGCTCCCCTGGCACCTCTTCCTGCCATTCCCTTGGGCTCTGTCATTGATCACTAAAGAGATGAGTTCAGTGCTTGCCCTTCCTCCTCCCCTTGTGAGGAAGCTGTAGACTGCAATGAGGTCTCCTCTCAGTCTCCTCCATGCTGAACAAACCAAGTGACTTCAGCCACTCTTTATAAGGCTTCTTTTCCAGACTCTTCACCAACTTCGTAGCCCTAATCCGATCACCTACTCACTCCCCACCTCCTCCACTGCCTTCCTCCCCTCAATACACACTAAAGGCCAGGGAAAGGAGCACACAGCATGCACAACAGTTGAAATACATCAAATACCAACATCAAGTGTCATGGAGGATAAAAAGCCATGAGGAAGAAAGAGTACTCTTGGGTTGGACTAGTCTGGGTGCAAAATTCAGCTGTGTCTGGCTTTCAAAGAGCACCTGTTGAAGCTGCTGATCCACTTTATTAATCAGGGAATATCCCCAGATAAGAAATGGCCACCAAGCTGTCAGGACAGTCCCAGCACCCCTGTGCTCCAGTGCCTCCATGCTACCAGCATTAGCATGCATTGCACGAAGCAGATAAAACATGCAGTGAGCAGTACCAGTATAGCCCAGCTTTAATCCCAGATTAAAATGAATTAATTCTGGTATATTAATATTGATACTTTAGTACAGACAAAATGGATTTTTTTTTTTAAGAAAAGCAAGTCTTCCTGCAGAGCAGCTCTAGATAAATTATTCCAGCTGAGAAAGTCCAAGAGGTAAGACAAGCTTTACTGACCACAGTTCAATACCTACGAATAATGCCAGCCTTGTCTTCAACACCTTGTGGCAATTTAATTTCCCCAAAATATCTACCTGCCCATGCAGTTTAACCACATGTGTAAGAATATCTGCCAAAGCAACACTCACGACTCCCAACGCATTTGCAAGAGTCGCCTCTGACATTCTGCTATTTTCCAGCTATGCAGTGAATTACTTGCTTTCATATTCCTTTCCTGACAGGCAAAACAGATTTCTTTTTAATATATGTTAGTTCAATTTAGTTGATGTAAAATACCTGAAAAACACTATTAGGATGCTAACACATAAGAATCTTTACTCATTGCCACCATTAAAATGTGTGAACAAGTACCTGTTTCTTTAATGCAGTCCTGTTGAAAACTGAAAACACAGAACCACTTTTTACAGTGGTTTTACGTTGAGCTCAGAGATGAGATGCATACTGATTCTTTAGCCCCATATCAGTACTGAATGAGCTTATTCATGTAATGTATGTTTTTTCTCTTCAACAGCTGATTGTTAGTGGCCTCAACTGAGAAGAGCATCACTGGGGACTGCCAGAAGGTGCCTGACAGTAGCATATGTTGAAGCACTTATGACCCGGGAGAGGTTTTAGTTCATCCAGGCAGAAGCCAACTAGGAAATGGCAACACAGCAATCTGAGGAGAAATGCACTCCATTAAAAAAATAAAATGTAAAAGATATCTATATTCTTCAATGGAGCAGAGAAGACAATAATGCAGAACCATATGCTGTCAGTGTATGCCTGCAGAGACAAGCAAGTAACAACTGGCTCTGGTAACAGACCAGGCATCACAACTGGGATCAAAACTCTCCAGTAGAAACTATTAAATGATCCAGAACTAACACTTGACAGAGCATGTGGAACTTGACATGCAAAGTAAGCTGGTTTCTGGAAAAGCGATGGGCCTCTGTCATAACGGACATTAGTAAAAATCTGAAATCATCTAAAAAAAAAAAAAAAAAAAATCAAATGACGTAAAAAGACATACAGACTTCAAAGTCAGAATTACAAAAAATATGCCGTAGCCAACAGCACTGAGAAAGTTTTCAAAATTTGGGGAAAAAGATGAAAGAACTGTGAAGTGTTTCACCACCTGGCTACAAAGCTAGGGAGGGCCAGCTCAACATGTGTTAAGTTGATAAATGTGACAATACCCACCATTATTTCAAAACAATTATTCAGAGGAGACAGTATCTCAGAGAAAGATTAATGAACTATCAGTCGGGAAACAATACAAGTCACTTTTCCTTTTTTTAAACATGAAACAAGAAATCAAAAAGATGTAATGTGTAACCATCTCAAATAGAGAAGTAGCAATTGCTGAACTGAAGCTACCTCTTATCAATAGGACAAACTCACTGACTGGAAAACAGGGACATCAAAGCAATTCAGGAAAAATCTGGCTACCTTTGCAAGGACTAAGGAAATCCTTGCAATGCAAAATCCATTTCAGAAAGTCTTCCCTGTTCGTGTCAGAGTGATCCTGATCTTAAGAAAAAGATGAAAAGCCACGAAGTTAGGCATATTGTTACGAGAACTACAGAGGTCTCAACACAATGGATATATTTGCAGGTCACTGTCACAGAAAAATAAGCACCTTATTTCTAAAAAGATATAGAATTAAATAAAAATATACAAGAAATTATGTTACCTAACACAAAGGCATCTTTCAGATAAGGCTGATGCAGAATTATTTTCTAGAATTAATGAATCAGCAAGTTTTATTACAAAAATCAAAACTCATCATGGTGTTCTTAGCAGAACATCTTCCCCAGACTGTCGTTTGGGTTCTGTACAGCTTCCATATTGCTTGTCTGGAAAATACAACAGCTGCAAAAGGGAAAAAATTTCTACACAGAGCACATTTATGATTAGATTGAAAACAATACAAAGGCACAAGTTAAAGTTGTATCAATACTCTGAGTCCCCCACTCCTTCCAGCATCACCTTTCAAGCTCCCCTAGTTCTTTCCTTACCACTGCAAGAATTTCTCCCTTACAAAGAATTTCAGGCTAAAGTGAAAAATCCTCATGACCAGGATTGCTCCAAAGTGAGTCATGAAAGTGAATGCAGCAAAGTGATCCAGGCTGGCAACAGCAAATACACCAGTATACCTACTCCAGACAATGAAACAGAAGATACAAAAGTTCTTTGAAGCAGCAAACTGCATAGGAACTTTTTGGTTTTCCCACTAATCCAGATCCCAATCTAGCAAGAGTGTCAGTTTGCAGACTGGAGGAAGGGCTGGGTTCTGGTAGACTGTACTAGCACTAGTCACATAGTAAAATTTTCTACACTGCAAATAAAGGTATCATGGTCTGCCTTTAAATTCTGCTCTTTGTTAATACTTGCAGGCAGAGAGCTGAGCATGCTTGCACTTATATTGTAGAAAAAATATATATGCTCAGCTGTTATAATAGAGGAGGTGGAGGAGGTGAAATTCTCTGCTACGTCTGAAACATAGCAGTTGTTCTAATGAAGGTTAATAAAAGCAAAATGCTTTTAAATATAAAAGTTTTAGATTTATTGTCTTCATACTGTGTGCCAGCTAACTTTATCACGCAGTATAAAAATAATGATTTGCAGTTGCACCTTCTCAGGTGATGAGGCAAAGGATCATGGCAAGGAACACAAGCAACTTTTACTGAAAACAGAGATTTTACCTAATTGATTGAGGATGAGCAAAACCTTTCTAATGGAGTCATCCAAACAAAAACTCTCAGCCTTTAAAATATTATGACAATGTAATAGCTTTTCCTCTCACAACATCCCTATCACAACAAAAAAAATTCAAAAACTTGATTATTGAATAATAATTAGTCCCAGGATCCCATCTGATGAGAGCCAAAATTGCTTGAAATTTTCCAATCCAAAATTACTTACAGAACAAGCAGTGCTGAAGTCCAGTTGTCCAGGATTTTTTATTGTTAAAACATACTGTAACTATTGTTTAATTCTCCCACTTTCTGAATAGCTGGCTAAAATGCTGGAAATCCCTCGTCATGTTTATCTGTTCCTGGATCCCTGCTATTAGTCCTCATAAATGCAAACCAGCATTATCACATTCTAAACACCTAAGCAAACTATCAGTGTCCCAGGAAAGCAACACGTATGCTACAGTCTACTGTGAAAAAAAATGCTCATAACAGAAAAGGCATGAGTCCCTTTTTACAGTTGTGTTTTGTGGTTTGATTTGGGGTTTTTGTTTTTGTTTTGTAGGTTTGTTTGGGTTTTTTTTCCCTCTATTCACTTTTAACAGAGTCCTATGGAAAAGTCATTTTGGCATGTCACAATTAGGAAAAAATAAAAGTTGCTGAGCTGACATCTGGTTTCTACACAGCTGGAGGGAGAAACACATTCACCTGTGCACAGTCAAAAAATAGGAACTATATGTGGTTTAGAATTTTTATGTTTAGAAGGGGAGTTCAGGGAGAGGTGGGCTTAGAAAGAGAGTATATTTAAAGAACAAAAGCAAAGAAGAGCAGGGGGTTTGGAGTAGGAAAATTTCTATTTTCTTAAAAAAAAAAGACAATTCTCCATGACTGCATATTGCACATATTCGGACTAAGAACTGGATTCTGCAAGGTGTTAAGTGTTCTGGCTTGGTTCCATCAAACCACTTAATCACGTGCTTAACTGTAACTACATCCACAGTCCTGTAAGCATCAATTAAGCAGATCTGAAAAAGACTACTTGAAAATGCTTGAAGTCACACACTTCTAAACTCCTGTTGACTGGAGGGAGTCAGCAGCCTTTAAAGCCTCTTGCTATTTGACAAGTAAAAACAAAAGCTGTTAGAGCTAGAACTGAGGGAAATCTAATTTGAATATGGTTTGCCTTCAAAACTAGGTTTCATGAAAGTTTTGTATTTCTCATTAAGAATAAAAATTCCAAAAATTATGCTCCCCCTGTTCTGCTGTTACTAAGCACAACAGGAAAAAATAATAACTCCTGCTCTCTCTTTCCCCAATCTTCCATTCCCCAATCCTCCATTTTCTGTTTTCTGTTGGTTTGGTTTTGTTTGTTTGGGTTGTTTATTCGGTGGTGGGTTTGGCTTGTTTTGTTTCTGTTTGTTTTGGTTTTCATTGTATTATCTTGGGTTTTACTCCTCAGTTTTGAGGAATTATAAAGAGTCAAGAAGAAAAAGTGATGGGACAAAACCTTGTTAATTCTATGGTAGGAAAGAAGAAAAAACAAAAAAAAATAAGGAAGGCATTAAAGTGTCTACACGCTATTTTTAAAGGTCCAATTTTTTTTTTTTTTTTTTTTTAGTTATTTCTAGCCTCACTAGTTGAAGTATTTTTGCTTTATGCGTGAGCATGTGTGAGATTGTAACTTTTGGGTTTTTGAAGCTGTCATCGTAATCAGAGTTGGCACTAGTTTAAAATAAAGCAGCACTCCAAAATACCAAAGATCCAGAATAAACATCAGTAGTGCAAGAACTGCAAATGCAACAACAAAGGAGCCGAGTTTCTCTCTCAGCCCAGATAATTCTGCTTCCTGCTGACAAGTGCCACTTTCTGCTAAAACTGTGCTTTACATGGCTGCAAGACAGCAGGCACAGAAACCACCCCCTAAAAGTCTATGTGCTGGCTCTTTGACATTTCTGGCTACATTTAGATGAAGTAGGGGGCTCTGAGTAGCTGTGATCCCACCCCACAGCTGGTGCGTACACCAATACTACTGGGGTGAGAGTCTTCAGAATCCCCTGAACACATTCCCTGCATCAGGCAAAAGATCTGCTGGGTCTATGGGTGAATTTTGAACCGTGTGTTATTAACAAAAAGACAAAGAATGAGTAGGGTTGGAGGTCAGTAATTCAAGGGCTTGCCCTGTAGGAAGCAGAAAAGGAGAAGAAAAAATTCTTCTCACTCCATCCCATTTCTCAGTTTCCACTTCCAGGTATTTCTGTTCCTCACAAATTGTGCGCTATCAGCTCTTCTAACATGGGGACATGCTGTTTCCTGTGGATTACATCCTGGAGAATTCTGTGTGGCTTTTCCCCCTGGAAGCAGAGTCATGAATAAAACATCACAAAAACGCAGAGAGTAACTGGACTTGGACCACAGATGACTTTCTATATTACAGTGAAAGGGGAAAAAGTAATTCCAGTATTTTCACAGTCACAAACTATTCTAGATGGAAAGGTCTAGCATTAGATGGTAAGTAACATTACACTTATGATGTGGAATTTAACTAGCACAGTAAATATTTCTACCAGTGGAGGTTAAACCTTTCTGAGGACCCTCACATTAACCCCAGGCACTAATTGCTCCTGATGTCAGATATGGAAGACACAGGAGTCACTTCCCAGAACAAGAAGCTGTCATCCCTGAACCCCTCCCAGTATTTCTGTCTGTGTCAGCATTGCTTTTGAAAATTGAGGAAGCCTCTGCATGTTGGATAAAAGCACTGGATTCTGCTCTCTGCATGAAAAGAAAAAAAAAAAATGCATAATGATATGTGGTTCTGGAGCACAATGAACAGTCACATTTAATGAGAAAAGAATGAAAAACCAAGAAACTGTTTTAACGCAAGCAGGCATGATTAACCCAACTAATTCTAGCACAACATCCAATATTTTAGCTTTATACACTGGGGACAATTTAATCTTTTTCACCTAGACTTGGCTTTTTGCCATATACAACGATATGTTGTACAAACTTCCCTGAAGAAACTGAAAAACACACAGTCACTTCCCTCCTGAGCCACCTATTTCCAGGAGAAATTCTGCTTGAGATACACAAAAAAAACCAGTAGTACTAATGTCCTTCATAAAGTGAAAGCATTTTGTATCCACTATCAGCATATTGTCTGCAAAGGTTTTACATTTGATGCATTCTCAGCCAAGAAATGTTTTGCATATGCAGACTGGGCCATGCAATATAACAGACCATGCTTGAGAATTGAAGATACTCAAATTGAGTTTCTGTCCTTTCCAATGTTTTGAAATGTCCTTGGAAAAACAAGTGACACTGGATAGCAAAAAACCAAAGGGAATAATTGTAGCTGCACCATTTCCTCATATTAGTACCAACTTTCCAGATGACAACCTCAAATTACCACAAAACCTTGTAGTTTATAGTTTTTATCTTTTTAATATCAACTCAGGAAATCAAATTATTACCCATTCTTACTATTGATACTGTAATTTAAAAAAAAAAAAAAAAAAGCACCCTTCCTAATTGCATATGAAAACTTAAAAACTGTATATGATTGCCAACCATAAATATTAAATCAAAGTAGGGAAGATGAGGGAAACAAACTAGTAAGGAAAATAATCTCAGTTTAAGCCAGTCCTCTTTGATGCTTAGGACAAAACCTTTTTTTTTTTTCTTTTTTTCTTTCTTTCACTGTATAGGATTGACACATCTGTGATGTATCATGAGGGAAATTATAAAGGGATCCCACATAAAACTCCAGTATTACATTTACTGTCTTGCCAGCAATGTTTGAATTGGTGATTACATAAAAGCATTTATATTGGTGCAAAGCACAGGAGAGCAAAGCCATCTAATGTTCTTGTGTATTATAAGTCTACGCTTAAGGACTTCTGATTTACCATCAGCCAGCTAAGAAGTTTGATTGTTTCCTTGACTCCCATGTAACTTACTAAGTTTGTTCTTTGTATTTGATTGGTTTTCTAAAATCTTCTCAATACTAATTTCAACACAGGCCACTGATAAAGAGCAAAATTTCAAGGACAGAAAAACCTCAGAGTAATCGATAACCTTGGCTATTTTCCATGACTGTATTTGTACATGAATTCCTGGATCTGCACCATACCACCTTATTTTCTGTTTGCCTCAATTATCAAAAACCATGAGGTGTGCAATTCAAAGTAGCTGGATTTTTCTTGTCTAATAGGTGATAGTCACAGAGATGCTGAAGGACTGTGCATGGAACATTCGGTATTTGTCACTGTCACTTGCAGATCTATACAACCATGATGCTCGTTCACTTTAGCTACTGTAGAAGTATTGAAGCTTTTCAGGAGCACCTTTCATGCATTTATAAAGCCCCACACTTATTGTGTAAGGGGCAAAACATTTTAATAGCAATAGTAAAAGCCAGTAGTTGCGTCTTATTTACAACTATGTAAACCTCAGGCATTTCACAGCAGAAAAGTTAAATATCCAGTGCAAAGATCTAGATCATCACACTGCTTTCTTTTAGACACCCATTTAGAAATGTCATCCCTTCCCCCACTGCTTGGTGGTTAATCAATCCTGAGAAATGCAAAAGCAAAGCTAGAACATTTTTTGGAATATTGCCTTTTTCTTGAATTAGGTTACATAATTTACATGTTTAATCTCTTCCTGGCTGGAAGAAAGAGTTTATAGCTCTCTCTCAAACTATCAATATGCCACAGCCCTGCAATGCTACCTGCTTATTAAAACAAGATCTTTAACCCAGGGAACATTCCCAGCAGCAGACTGGGGGTGCTTGGGAGGAAAAAGCCCCCTCATTACACAGCCTCTGGGCTGCTGGCAATGCAGCACTGCAGCAGCCAGTCTGGCAGCACCCCCTGCTCCCCACTGCCAGTGTTGGAAAGCAGACAGAAAACACCCACTGCCAGGGCTCTGCTGGCACCATCCTGCCTCCTCCTTGACTGACACCTACTCTGGCCCCCTGGCTGTCTCAAACAATTTATCGTCAGTAAATCCTGCTGAGAGATATATTGGTGCATGCAGAGGATTACTGAGCCTGTGCACGGATCAAGGAGCAGCTCCTGCATAGCAATGTATAATACAGGCTGTAGCCAAAGTCTTTCAAACTTGTCTAAGTACATATATATGAACCTATACAGGGAAAAAGTTTAAAAGGATGTATTCAGCAACAAAACAGAAGCAACTACTGGAGTGTCCCCTATGCCCTCCTATCCATTTAGACTACAGAGATATATCAAACTACCCAGTGTCTTCTTTCAAATTCTTTGTCTCCATGAGAAATCTGAAGCTCGTACTCTTCCACAAAGTTCATGCCTTATCTTTCTTGGGTGATCCAGCTATGATAACAGTACCATTTTTATGATTCATTCCTTGTATCAATTTATCTTTCTGTCACATATTTTTACCAGCTGACTACTCAACTTGGTTAAGTGATTCATGCTTATTTAGGAAGCAAAAGCTGTTCCTCTACCATAAACTAAAATGACTGCCAGGATTACTTCTGACACTATCAGTTCTTCATCAGAACATACAAATGGCCCCCATTGAATTTCTCACACTATGACAGAATTATAGTTCTGATAATGGTGTGCTGAGCAGTCAAATCAGCAGCTGTTACCACTGCACCAAACGCGGACCCATTCACCTACACTTGCACGGGGCAGTAAGGCACAGTACTTTCAAGAAAGCTCATTATCTAGGCTCAAGAGGCAAATCTGAGCTCCAAATCCTAGACAACGTGCTAATAAAACATGACCTATACTGCAACCGTTTTCCAAGGCCTCCTAAATCCACCCTCCTCCCCACAGCAGCCTGAGAAAGGCTAGTGCACAGCACAAATAAACATCAGTCAGCTCTGGAATGACTGCCACAGAGCGCTCTGCATGGCTGGCATATTTTGCCTTGCTTGCAAAGCAGCAGGCATCTCCCTTTGTTGCCGATGCTGATTGTTTCCAATCTCTCAGCATGTCTTTCTCAGCCACTTGCTCCTGAAACTTAAAAGGAAAATAGTGCACACTTAATTTGAAAAATACTTTGCAGATTTCATAGCAGAAGGGGTTGAGTAGGTTGGATGGGGTAAAAAACTGTTTCGCAGTGTTATTGAGGCCATGTGTGACAGGCTAAACAAAACCTTCAGTCAACTCTGTCACAAGTTATTTTCACTCCTTACAATTTGCACAGCCGGGTGGGTGGCCATATGTCTACCCCTTCTTGTTTTTCAACAAATGAAATGAGGAGGGTTTTAATTTTTTTTAATAGTTTAGTTCATAGCCACTATGTCTTTATTGTTTACAGATTGAATATGTGCAACTCAACAAGTTTCCTCGTTAAACACAGAAGCAGAAGATCATCATGCTGATGAGGTTCTTAGTAGTAGTGGATCACTTCTACATATCAGGCTATATTTATCTTTCATTCTGCTAATAAAAAGGTCATGCACAGTCTTACATCATGGAACCAGAGTGTATATGTAGAGCCAAAACACCCGCCTTTGTCTGAGATATTCAAGCAAAAATAAACAGAATCTGAACAAAGCTGACAGTAAAAAGAAAAAAAAAGTCTCATTCTTCTTTCCTTTTCACACTCAAGCAAATTCAAGATTGAGATAAACATAAATAGGGCTTTTTTTTCCCCATTTTGAAGCATAGTACAGAACAAGGCTGGAGCTGTCTCCATAGTGTATATGGACTAAGCAGAAACATTACGCAACAAAAATCTTGGTCTCAATAACATCCATAGTAACAGGACTATATTCCAAAATACTAGATTTTGAGAAAAGAGTCTCAGGGAAATATAACAGAGCTTCACGTCTCCAGTCTGTCTCACAGCTCTATCTGTTAAAATAGGTTTTTCTTTCTGGCTGCTGATTAAGAGCCTTATCTTTTCAATTTCTGAGCACACCAAAGCAGCTGAAGCATGTTTCTAACTCCAGGGATCAAGTTATCCCTGAGAAACAGTAGTGGACCTTTATAATCTTATGATTTTATGGCTTTGTTCATGTTTTCCAGTTTAAGTCACTTGACTTTTCTCAGTGACTAGAGGACTCCTTTTGTTTTTTTTTTTTTTGCTCATTCTGAAGTAGCTTGCCTACACAGAAAAACAATTGTTTGGGACTAAAAGCAATACATTTCTATTCATTTTTAATATCTGCTATAAAGAATTTCCAACAATAGAAAGTGGAAAGACAGTTATGTCACACTGTTCAGCTTATCTATGAGATGTTAAACAGGAGTTCTGGTAAAACAATCACTTATCCTATTCCTCATTTAACTAAAAGCAAGTCAAACCACACTCTGGGATAAGTATTGAGAATATTCTTCAGAAAAGGGTCAATCCATGCAACACAGTTCAGCCCCAGATTATTAGAAAGGTTTTGCATCATAGTGTTACTCCCACGGAGACTGTCTTCTGGAAATAGATATTCCAGCACGGGAATTGTTTTACATTAAAAAGTGCAAAGTCTTTATTGAGTGAGCAATAAATATATATACATATGCTAGGGAACCAAGAAGGAAGTTGTTTGCTTCTCTTTCTCTACTCTGGTTCTACATTTTCCATCCATTTATCCAAATTCTGGTCTCTTTTCATGATTCTCAGTTCCTATTTTAAGTTCTTTTACAAGGCAATGCCACTCTTGTCTTCCCTCCAGAATATAACTCCCACTCCAGGCACTCATCCTCCACAGGATTCCTTTTCATGTCCTAGTCTTGTTCATTACATAACATTCTCAGCTCCTTACACACCCTTCTCCTAATCTTTATTTCCTAAATGCCAACACATTCTGCCCTCTCTACCTGTAACTGAATTTCACAGAATCACAGAATGCTAGGGATCAGAAGGGACCTCAAAAGCTCATCCAGTCCAATCCCCCTGCTGGAGCAGGAACACCCAGATGAGGTTACACAGGAATGTGTCCAGGTGGGTTTTGAATGTCTCCAGAGAAGGAGACTCCACAACCACCCTGAGCAGCCTGTTCCAGTGTCTGTTACCCTTAGTGAGAAGAAGTTTCTTCTCAAATTTAAGTGGAACCTCTTGTGTTCCAGTTTGAACCCATTACCCCTTGTCTTGTCATTGGTTGTCACCGAGAAGAACCTGGCTCCATCCTCGTGACACTCACCCTTTATATATTTGTAAACGTTAATAAGGTCATTCCTCAGTCTCCTCTTCTCCAAGCTCTTTCCTAAACCTTTCAAAGACAAATATCTTTCATAGCTCATAAAATACCCTAACAAAACTCTAACAGTGATATTTTTCCCCAGTGCACACCATCTGAAACTTGTTTTCCAAAATTTCCTGCTTTTTACCATAGGTTATGGCCTTTGAATCAGTGCATTACGCTGAAAATAAAGAGCTGTTCTCTGAAAGTCATTCCCAGTTAAATCTTCTTGAGTCCACAATGCAAAATCAAGTCCAGCAACTTCACCTGCTTTTGACTGCTCTCACAGTTTCTCAGTTCACCATCAGTCTCTAAAACCTGTTTTTGATCTGGTATTGCTGCCTCCCTGGGAGACAAGAAATATATATTTGCATATGTGTATGCATATAATTATACACGTATACATACATTCAAATATACAAAATAAAGAACAAATAAACTCAATGTTGTCAATAATTCTTTCTAAAACTAAAGGCTCAAAAATCAGTTTGTCATTTATTTCCAAGTCAAGCTCCTAATCCACAATTTTGATTTGAGAGGTACTTAATTAGAAAAGTTGAGTCCCAAGAGGTGGTTTCATCATCCATGTATCATAGAAGATAAATTAATTTGTTCATAATTGACTGGACAGTAACGAATAAAATACCCTCACCTTTTCATCCATAAGCCTCTGGGATAAAAATAATTTAGTTTGGTCTTTTCCAAAAAAGGTCGAGAAGGCATCGCATGCAAATACCATCACTGAGTAAATATCAACAAGGGGAGATGAGTGCTGAAGCCAAAGAGCAATGTTGATATAAAAGCAAAAACAAACAGGTCATGAACAGATTTAGCTGGAAAAGAGACGTCATTTGAGAGCAGTCTACTGATTGGCAAGTGCCAGTTACCGCCTGTATCCCCTCCCCAAGGGCAACACCTCTCAGAGCCTGCAGCCTGCTCTCCTCAGCCCTCGGTCCCCACAATGCATCACCCCCTGGCACATATCTCTGCTCCTGTTCGGACCAGACCATGCTGTTTAAATCCATGCAAAGAGGAGCACACAGAAAGGACTTGTCACATCCTGCCCTCCGGGCACGGACACAGCGCACACAGCAGGACCGGGACCAGCAGGCACACACTGCTCACTGCGGCGACCCCGAGCTGGCACAGCAGAATGATTTCAAATCATCAGCAGAGACTTCCCAAAGGGAATTATATGCCTCTCCTGTCATAGGACTGGATCTGATGGGCCAAAGGGGGTGTCTTCCCATCCTCCAGCTACTCTGTGTTCTGCCAAATTTCTCCTTTATTTTATCATCCTTACTAAAATAACAAAAAAAAAACCTGCCAATATTCAGGAACATTCTCTGGGTCAAATACAACCTAGCAATGTTCATGAAAGATGATGACTGATGTTTCTGAACTATCATCTTGAAATTTTAGAAGCTCAGTTAGGATGTCAGCAAGACCAGGTGTGCTTCCTATTCTGAAATTTTAACTGGTTTAATTTTACTACTATGAAAAATGTTATAGATTCATATATGGGTAATTCTAAGACAAACTAATACTTCTCATTCCAAAAATGTCTTCAGAATTCTTTTGACCCTTGGCATAGCTGGAAACCGGAATTTTAAGCTTGAAACCTTACAGAAGACTCAATCTTGTTCTCTCTGAAACAATCACAGACATTTGGGTCACAACAAGATATGCATGCAGAAATGAGATCAAGAACAACAAAATAGATTTGTTTTGACTAAGTCTCCATTTTGCATTCACTACATTCCTGAAAAAGGTGCCCAAAATGAGTGGAATTAACATCCCTAGCAAAACACTTCTCTAGAGGAAGGGATACGTGACTAACTTTATAATAGGTAAGGTAAATTATTTCCTCCTTGGAGACAGTTCACTACATTATTCATATCTGACAGTGACTTATATTAGAAAATGCACAGACAGAGTTGCATGCTACTCAAAGCAAGTATATCTTGGAGATTGCAAATAGAACCATAGTCTATTTTTTATTTCTTTCTTCAATGGACAGTAAATTAATACAACAATGACATAATATATAAAGTGTCAGCTTTTATTCAAACAGGTGCCCAGACAGAACAATTCAGGATTCACAAGAACTCTGCTGGCATACAAGTAACTTTCATCCTTAAGACTCAGGCCCTGCAGCACACACGCCTACTGGAGACAAACTGCATGGCATCATGGCTGCAGTTTGGTCCAAAATCTGTACAGCTCTTTCTGTATTTTTTGTAGAAATTATTCTCCTGCTTGCCTTCTGTCCTTTACACAGAGCAATCTCCTGCCTCTTATTTTCCTTAATAACCCCCAAACCTACGAAGAAACTATTTCCCAAAGCAAATAGATCACAGACGTGTAATATGCCGTTAGCGCTTAATTCCTCCCAGGAAATAAGCAAGTACGAGATGATGGCCACAGAAAGGTGGGTAACACTGCCTTCTCAGGAGGTAATCCAGTAAGCAAGTACATCAATGCATTCCTCATCACTTCCATTCTGCCTTGATTTAACGAATCAACTATTCCCGGCAAGGAGCCAGGAGGGGAACTAATTTAAATATGACTATCCTTTTACATTTTACTTTTCTATCATTACATCAGAACAGGAATTTTACTTTTGTTTCACATTACCCCAGGGGGTCACAGCACAAAGTAAAATGAAGTCAAAAGATAAATAAACACTATAAATTTATATACCAACAAATCATGCTATGTTTCCACAATTGTATGAGAGATTTGGGAGTTTCCTTCACCCTGAACAGATGTAACTATAAAAGAGCAATGATGTAATAATCATTAATAAAACTTTCTTAAGAACCTTTTCTTATGGACAGATTCAGCATCTGCAAGAGACACCCATGACATACACTTTTTTTTGTGCTTGCCTTTTTCCATCACATTTAATATATACTGAAAATATGTTGTTGGATAGGTATGAATATATCATGCTTCCAAACTCTTTCTGCTAAGTAAAACATACTTATATGTATGTTATAAACAATCAGATATAGTAAAGATACTGCACCAAAGGAAATTCATTACATTACATGCATCCTGAGGAGAACTCAGCTTAAAAGTAAATTGGGAAACAACAAAAAATGGGCCAGGACCTTCTACAATGGTGTGAAGGAATCACTCATTGTCTCATTTTTAGTATCTGCAGCAAGAAATAGCAGTAATAACATTTTAAGCAATATTAAGTGGAGCATATAAATTTAAACTGAGCGATTTACAATGGGCAACAATTCATCTGGTCAGTTAACACTTCAGATAAATATCTGTAAAGTTGAGTCCAAGATAAGACACCAAGGGGCAGTGAGATAGCCAAAAGCCAAGTTAAAGAAAACCAGGAAAGGACACAGTGTTCCTCAGCCTGGTAACCTAGATAACATCTTCCAGACATCAGTATGAAATTAAACAGAAAGAGAGGCTGAATTATTTCCAGTGTTGAGATATTGCCCCAGTGAAATGTGACAGATGACCTACAAGATAAAAAATGCACTTTACTGTAAAAACTAGAAAGTGAAGCTAAAAATGAGAAAATTAAAAGCTGTTCTCAAATATGTAGTAAAAGAAAAACTGGCATAATAAAAGGGAGGAGAATGAACAAACAGAAAAGCACCCACCCCATCCAAAAGCTGCACCATTAGGGTACAACCAACATTTTTATTAAGGGGGAAAAAAAAAGAAAGGAACATGAACATGCTCAATAACATTCAAAACAATATTACTTATTAGAAAATCAACTGCCTCAGTGCCTGAAGCAAAGGTTTTGCAGTTTATTCCACTATTTGTCTAACATCTCCAAACTCCGAGCCTTGACTACATTAGTGAGAACTTTTTAAAGAATTACTTCCTTGCCTTACAGTCCTTCAGCTCTACCAATGCCAAAGTTTGCTGCCACAGTCAGTACATTCAGCACTGTGCTATTACCATCCACTTTACCTTTGTCCTAAAGCAAATGAAGAAAAAAGCAGCAGAAAGAAGCTGTAACAATAGGGAGTGACAAGGAGAAGTGCTACGCTGTGCACACATTCATTCTAAGCAACAGCATCTATAGGTGTGGTTTAAAATTTATGTTTAGTCTCTAATTATAAAGGGTGTGCACTGTATTTATGGCTGTCAATGAATTGTGTATCCAAAAGGGACACATCAGACAACAAAATTTAGTGGGATTTTTTCCTTCTCCTGAAGCAGTGCCAGTAGGAGAGGTAATATAGGACATTATTTAGCCTTCAGGCATTTGCACTGAACTGGGATACACACTCATGTAGTCAAGCTTCAGTTATTAATTCACGGCCTAAGACATGAAGCTAGGCTGCTTTTAATAAGACATGGAGAAGCATCTGACTCCTCCCTTTTTCAACTGAGCACACAGATACTCAAGACAACATGAACATCCTCTGTAATGCAGATTCAGGACTCAAGTATAGAAATCGTGCCAAGAAGTCACAGTACTAACTGAACCTCATTTTTTTTTTGCATCACACCAGCAGGAAAAAAAAAAAAAAAAAGAAAAAAAAAAGTAAACCCTATTTCATTTATCGTTATAGGTGAAACCCCCTTAATTACACAGGCAGAGCAGTTGTATTTTGTAATGTTGTTCTCCATCTAGAACAGAGGCTGGTGCAAAGCAAACAATGGAAAAGGAGAAAACACACAAAAGAAATTGAGGAATCTGAAGCCAAAGTTTCACCTGTCACATGCAATCATACCTCCCAGTGACACTTTACAGAATAGCAATCACTTGCTGGAGTGCAACTGAATACAAGCTGTGCAATATGGAACTTCCCAACACACGAGCTCCTACAACCAGCTGTGCTCTTAGCCTAATATATGTTACAGTTCTAACTGAATGGCATTGTAAACTAGTGGAACATTGACCTTTTGGGGGCAAGTTTACAGTTATCAGACATAAGAACTTATGTAGCTATTTTAATGATTATTTTTTGTTATTTTCACTGCTATCCCATCAAGTTTAATATAGTAGCCATCTGAGAATTCAGGTTTACTACTGCATTAACAATGCAGAACACGGCTCCAAGAGTGCATTGTACTGGATATCAGCTGAGAACCAAAGATGATCCTCTACTTCCCAGAAAAGGTAACAGACCAAATATGTGTGAAAATACTTTTTTTTAAATGTCTGAAATATGTTAAAGTAAGTTTAAATATGTTGTAAAGTTGCATACCACTTTGCAAACAGAAGTCAGCCCACATGAAAATTTTTGTTATAAAATCCAAAATTAAATATCTGCTTTAGAGTACATCTCATTCCTTGGTTAAGGATACTTCGTGCCAACATGAAAACAATCACATAAAACCCACACTAGAAATTACTAAAAAAAAAAATCATAAACTGTTTCCAAGATCAATTTATCCTTAGAAACTTATAAAACCATGGAAAAGTGTGGGGGTGTTAATTTAGAAAAATCAATTCAGTATACTAGTCTTTGTGCTACTAAGATCTTAAATCAAATTACTCTGCCTTGATACGACCTCCTGAGAAAAGCATAAAGGAAATAAAAATCATATAGGAGAAACTAGTGTTGAATACAATCTCTTTACTCAGTCACAATACAAAAGTCTGATTTATTCTCTTGATTTATTGTCTTAAGAAGAATGGATTGATTACTCTTCCACTCGAGACTATGGCATTAATCCTATTGACCTGAATCAGAGAAAATTCAAGCTCTCTATGAGTTCTAATTCCATTTACTTTTCTTGTAGTATTCCATTTCAGCGGCAAGTAAAAAGAAAAGTGTCAGACACACAAGCTCCTTCCACATGTTTTTAATTTGGCATATTTCTCCAAGCAAAAATTTCACTTATACCTGTATGAATTTAATACTCTTTCTTCACTCCACTGAAATCAAAGTCAGTAATTCTAATGACTGTTAAATGTGCTGGAATAGAGACATAAGGTGTCTTCTGAAGTAATCACATAAAGCATTTGGTGATCTCCACTGCTTCTAAAGCTAGAATCCCTTTACAAGGAGCCCTAAGGAAGCTGAAATCCTAAGGTTTGTTTATTTAAACAAGAGGCTGTTCCGAATCACCTTTTAATTTGTATTAAAACTGTCTCTAAGGTTTTAGATATGCTCAAATTATAGAAGCCACACAATACATAATAAATGGTTTTGTTGTTGTTGTTGTAAAGAAAATAAGATGGAAGGTAACCGAGGCAATGGGACTTGAATTTGAGGCTACTACTTAGATGCTTTAGAACTTGAATAAGGAACTCCTACCTTTAGTCTTATCAGAAGACCTATTTTTTATTTCCCAACTGTGTGAGTGAAAGGCAATACCATCAGTGGCACAGCCAGTTGAAATGAGGTCCTGTATGCTCTAGTTTTCTCAAGGGTCCCTCTCAAAATCAGAGACTGTCCACACCATATCTGCACAAACAGTAATGTTTTGGCAATTCTTGTATATCTTAACTATAAAAGGCTTTTTCAGATCTGGGATAATGGGTTTTCTACAGTTTTCACTTCATGAGCAAAGTTCATACATACAACCCCTCCATAGTTCTCTAACACAAAGATGGAAGATGACAAAAACAATTATTTTTTTTTCTTTTCTTTTCTTTTAAAGGACAACTCTCTTTCTCATTTGCTTTAGTATCAACGCCAAAGGGGATTTTGCTCCTTGGATGAGAACATTCAATATTCCACAATATTAAAAGTTTTTGGACAAATTGAGCTAGAGTTGAAAACGTACAGTTTTGGGAGCGTACCCTGATATACTTCGAGAAAAAAAAAAAAAACACAGTGGTGAACATTATTACAGGTGAAGAATTAATGTAGAAATAGAACACTTAAAACCCACGATAAGCATAAATGCAAAAACACTTTGCCTCATCCACCCTTTTTGAAAAGCAACACTGATCTACAGATGGAAAAAAAAAATGCATGGGTTTGAATATACACTGCACACATCTGTCAGTGACTGCAGAACCAATACATTGAAAGTGCTCCTACACCAATCTTTTGCAGGAGGAGCACTCTGGAAAACAGCTGGCGAAGACATATAGGAGTGATATGAAAGCATATTTAATTTACTTTATTTTTTCCAGATGACCCAGTAGCAGAACCTCAGCATGTACCAGTCTGAGAATTTTGGAACGGTTTAGATGGCAACACACCAGTGAATATCACTGACAGTAGATGTTGATAGGGTGCACTGCTTTTGGTGCTACGTCTGGAAGAAGAAGGACACTGTAATAAAAGAAGAATGAGAGTCTTAAAAATCAAAAGTAGAGAAGAGGCTGACTTGGCTATATGCTTTGTGGCAGCCAATTTATGAACTGTTTGAGCAGGCAGATCAAAGGTTATTTTACTGACATTCTTGAGTGCTTATTATGTCACTCAAACAGCTGCTATCTCTTAGCACAGCTCTATTAATGTTAGTTTGATGACAATGATTTTAACATTATGATTAGGTCAATGAAATAGCCTTGGGAACTCCCCTCCTGCTTTACCACACAATTATCTGTTTTGTTCTTCTGTGTCTCTAAGCTTCAATCTGCACGTTTCTCAGTCCTGATCTGTGTCCATCTTGTCCATATGGAACCATTTACTCACTGTGGAGTCAGGGTCTCGATCCGACTTCACACTGGGGTTACACAATTGCACATCCATCAAGGCTTGTAAAGTAATTTACCAAGCTATTCCTAATTTACACAAATAAAACTGAAAATAGGTTGAGATCAAATGTGTCAGTAGATTCTTTTAGTAAACGGAGTTTTTAAAAGTTAAATAAAAGCATCACATTTAAAAGTTAAACCACTTAGAATCAAGGAAAAACTCTGCTCCTGTGGACATTAACACTTTTAGAGAAATGGGAGAAATATTCACCTTTATTATATCTGTATTTATCTCAGAATGTTTTCAAATACACTGCTGTACAGTATCACAGAAACATAATATCTAGTCTATTTGAGCACCTTCTTGCAGTGAAGTAGAAATAATCTCAATTTATTAATAAACATGTTAAAATTACACCATTTCAGTTTGTAAAGTAAAAAAAAAAAAAAATAGGAAAGTATACAAATGAAAACTTAGTAGAGCACTTTCAAACTCGAATGCCTGTGGGAAGATGTATAATCAGATTTCTAATGAGAGGTATTAGTATCTCTCCAAGTTACCTCAATTTAGGAATTTTGGTGCCAATTTTACACACTAAGAGTCTGAGATTTTTGTACATAAAACATATGTCACTGACAACAAACTTTCATAAATATACTGGAGCTAGAGTACATCAAAGGTATTAAGAAAATGCATTGCCTTAAACTAGAAGTGTAAAAGCACAAACACTTCTTTGGTTTAACATCAGGTTTGCTTCATCTGGGAACAGGCTTTAGCTCAATCAGATCAAGGGGACAGACAAAAGTATCCTTGAGGCCACGGCTTTATAATTTCTCTCTTTCCAGCTCCTCATTACCACCCTCAGCTGCACATTACCTCCCTGGGATGGCAATGGACCCACTGAGTTTCAGTGAAAAGTCAGGAAAATTAGTTTAAACTGACAGGTGAGAAAGCTGGTAAATTAACCCATTTTACCTCTGCACTGAAGGCAAACGAGGAATGTTTACACATACAATTCCAACATTTCAAGTGAGAAAATTATAAATCCTGGATGAAGGCCAATAATAAACAGCTGGATAGCATTTTAAAGCTAGATTGTCCCCACTCCACACTTTTACAGTCTTCAAAGAAAATTTTACATTTGATTAACATAAATTGAAGTTTAGAGTGATTTTGTTTAATCCACAGCTTTGGTGGTTTTTTCCCCTTATATAATGTATAGTAAACATAATGTGCTTAATGGCTGAATGTGATTTCTACCTTCTCCTGACTGGAAAGAAGAGAAAGAAAAATAATTTGTCCTGAATACTTGAACAGATTATTTTTCACAAGGATAGTATCCCTAAAGGACTTCCTTTTATGCATTTTTTAAGGTACTTTTTGACAACTAAAACAAATTTTGGAAACCATAAATAAACAAATAGATAGAGTACTCATACAAAACTTAATGACAAAAGTACCTTCTCCAGAAAGAGAAAACTAATTCTCTATAGAGAGATTACTCACTTCAAAGTCAAAAAATGATCTCAATTGTTTTATGCAACTAGGAGTGAAGGGGCTTTCAGGAGTCCCCTGCAGCATGTCATGTAAAAATTACGGTGGGAGCCACTGCCTGCAAGACATCGCGAGTGCAAAAATCAATCATCTGCAAAACACACGCTTAGATGTTTATTGCTCTGACTTTGGCTGGAAGGTTGATAAAGATTCTGGAAACTGCAAAAGCAAATCTATTTTTTATTAAAAGTTTTGGCAGCAGGATGGGTGCGTGCTTTACAATAAGAGAAGGGTGGGGGGAACAGAGTGCTGAAAAACCTCCAGTCGCAGCACAGAGTTCAAGCACATCTGCTGGAGCAGCAAGCGCTGTGATTTCTGAGAGGCTTGTGGTTAACCTCATGGCACGGAATGAATTATTCCCCAATTCCGATGTTCATTAAACCACCCATTCTCTGAAATGTGTCAATGGAGCCGACACATGGCCAGCTACTAATCAGCGAGATGACAGTCCATTCCAAGACACCCTCTTTTTGGCCAGAGCAAAACAGAGCTGTTCATCCCATACAATTTTAAGTTGCTTATTGTGTCCTGCCTAGAGGTACAAACAACTATCATGATTTAAAAAGCCTGTACACGTTCATATTAATGTTGGATGTCATGCAACCTGTCTTGTAAGTGCAAACAGTTTCCAAACCCTCACAACTGCAATTGTAAATACAAATCAGATAGAAAAACTAAAGATGCATGGTTTAAAATGTCCTAAATTTTGAAGGGTAAGGACAGCTCACAACAAAATTTGCAAGACAAAACAACCTCTCAAATTTCTACAAGAAAGCCTTAGGACAGAAATGACTGGAAGGCTAAAATATTTAGATATAAAGGCTTTTCTCTCTGCTTTATGGTTCATCCCTCCTGTGATTTATCCCTCCCTGTGTGGTTCACTAATGACATTAGTGATCAAAAATAATTGCTATAATATGACACTTTAAATGGCAGCAAAACATAGAGAAAGGGAGAGAATACAAACACAATTGGAATATTTTGACCTATATCTAACAAATAAAAATGGTATATGATGTTGGGCTACAATTTAAATTTAAGCTTTTCCAAAATGGTCCATTATTAGATTTATCTTGCTTTTGAAGTGTTCAGATTAAGAAGTCTGATTTGCTGGAGTTAATAATTGCAATTATAATAATTGCTGTGTTAATAATTGCAACAGGTATTACAAGGAACTAGGCTATGAATAAATAAATGAAGCACTAAAAAACACTAAAATCTCTGAGAAGTAGGAGATAACATCATTGTATTATTTCACAGGGAGAACAGAGTAGGAATAAAAACATCGTGGCAATGACAGAGCTGGAAAACCCCACAAGAGAACTGCTAAAACTAAACTCAGAGTGAGACTTGAATGCTATAAAATAAATAAGGTATGTGAATTACAAAGAATTTTTTAAAAAAAACATAAGTTTGGTCAGCAGCATATTCAGGAGGGAGCATATTCAAGAGGGAGGAAGGTTTTGCAAAATGCATTAAGACACTAGGTCAATACTTTTATACAAGAGGCTGTTTCCCTCGTATTGATGGCAGGAGGAATTGAACACATTTGCAGAACTTAAGGATTTATGCTTTGTACAACAAGTGGGTGAGATGAAATACAAAGGTATAATAGCCTGTAAAAAAATTATATGCCTACTTCACTTTTTTTAAATAAAGAAACAGAAGTTTCATTCATCTCAGAAGCCAACTAAAATATATCTCTGGATTTTGGCAAGAACAACAAGCAATTACTTGTTGAATTTGGAGTGGTGGGTAGTGGTGGGGTTTTTTTAAGCAAGATTGTTGCCTTTTTTTTTTTTTCTTTCCCCTCCTTGAAACAACCAACAACTATGAGAAAAGCCCCTCGATATTGTACGGCAAAGAATGCATGACACTAGAGGGAGCTACTATGAGCTGGCAAAATTTAAATCTGAAACCAGTTTATTACAAAAGGAAGTTCCAAGCAACCTTAAGTTACATGCAGCAACACTCAGGCCATCTATCATAAGAAGGGTGTTACTCCTACGGTGCGGCTTGGCAGAGCTCTCATTTGAGCGCTCCACCAGCTCCTCCTTTACGCCTTCTTCCCAGGCTTTTTATGAACAAGTGAGCCTAAACTACTGTAATATAACTAATGCGCTTGGTTTCCTCACTTTTTCCAGTGTTCAACCTAATGCATTATAAATTCAGAGATGTTTTGAAGGAATTAAACTTAACACCACTCTGAAACTTAGGCCTCTTCAGCTTTTTTAAATTTTGAATCCAAAAAAGAAGAAGTATACATATATATGTCACTGTTCACATTTAAAATTTTGTCCTGCATCCATTGTATCATCATTGGCTACTGTCACAGCTTTAAACGCCCCTTGGTATCACTCCTCCTCTCAGCCTATAAAGGCAATATATTTCACAGTCTTTGGCAGCCCTGCATTACCTCCCTCTCTATCTCAAAATTTCTAGTTGCCAAAATGAAGCAGTTTCTTCCACCAGCTTCACAAACACTAATCCTCACTAATCAAATCTCCTTTTCACTTGCTTTACATTTATTACACAAGTCACTGGGGTGAAGGAGAGACAGATCAGGAAAAAAATGAGTGTGGTGTTACATTTAAATAAAGCAGTAATAAAATCAAGACATGCACCTAAATGAACCTGAATGTCATTATTATCGTAACCCTGACCCTTCCTTTCCCTGTCCCCCACACATTTGCACATACACTTCTCCTCTCCTCCATTGACTTCCTTCTGAAATCAGAGCAAGTTTTCATTCTAAGGACTGGGGAATTTCTTTCACATAGTTTATTAAATGCTCAGTGCAAGTACCATAAAAGGAAAGAACAAGTTTAACAGCTGGTCAGGTACCAGTATGTAATTAGTCTGGTTCCCAGTAGGCAAGTATGTTCCTTAACTAATACTTCTGTGGACACAGCCAAGAGCTTTTTCTTACCTTATTTTTTTTGTGAGATCTTCCACGATGTATATAATAGTACATTATAAATTGTAATTTGTAATCTATGCTATCTAAAACTGTCCGCTTTCCTAAATACTGTAAGACACATAAAGAAAAATCATTCCTTATTTGACTGCTTTAAGACATGTCAAAATTATCCCCTCCTTTTTAAGACAATAAATAAATATTAGTAAATAAATATGATATTGTTGGTAGTCACTTAACAAAAACAAAATAAAGTTTGTTCTTAGAATCCGATAGTCTCAATATAGTATAATACTCAATGAAATGATAGGTCCAAATAATAATCATAAAAAAAAAAATCAAACTCAAAAGTCACACATTAAAATTTGGTTTGAATATTATGAAATACATCATCCTTATGCTCAGTGCTGCTCAGAATACAATGCAGAACCACAAGGGGATGTCTTCACTAGGAATAAATAAGCTACTGAGCTAAAATAGACACCATAGCTCCCATTAAAAAAAAAAAAAAAAACAAACTAAATTTCAGCACACACAGTTTTTTGGTGGTGTCATTTAGTTTGAGCAGAGCTCTGTGTTGATGTACCTTTATCTGGCACTCTGAGAAGTAGTTCAGGTCTTCCTGAACATGTTTTGCTTTATAACAGAATGACTTCATGAGCTGAAGCTTTTCTATGGACGAGTTTCCTTCAGCAGGACTAAACTGACTGGAGTCAGAGAGAGAAAAGGGTGCAGGCATGAAACAGCAGCCAAAAACAGGATGATTTGGAATTATTGTCTCTGTATGTTTGTATTGCATGCAGTAACTACAAGAAAGTGAGACGTCACTCAGCTAGAGAGGGTGCTAACAGGACAAGAGAAGAGTTAAGTGTGGAGAGAAATATAATTCAACTGCACGCAGAAATAGATGCTCTGGGTGCAAACTAACACATTTCTCTGTTGCAGTGAGAGTTTCTTCAGGGAGACATCGCACCTACCCACCATGTCTCACTAAAGACTAAAACAATAACCTACTCCTTTCCGTAGTCTCCATCATTCACATATATGCATACTGACAAAGCATCTGTGAAACTGTGACAAAGGGTGCATCTAATCTGTTTGTTTGCACATTATTTGAAATTATTTGTTCAGCACGCTAAATAAATGCACCATGGGAAAAGACCACATGTTTACCTCACCCTGTGGCAGGCCATGACTCCTCAGAGGCATGGGACCATCTTCATACGAATGTTTCTTGAGGGCCAGATAAGGCAATAGCCTACAGCATGCAGATGGTGACCATAACACTTCTGCAAAGAGCAGGGAGCTGTAATCCAGGCCCTAGAGAAGACAGAAAATAAGACTTTTTTCTTACTATCTTAGAGAGGACTAATTAGAGGTCACTGTAACTCAGATGGCCATAAAAAGTTGCTGGACTGAGAGCAAGGAGAGAACAGTCCTCCTGCAAGGGTACAGTGGGCAGGGAAAAGATCGGTTTGCAATCTTTTTTTTATGGTTATTTGCCCCACCCTACAGAACCAAAGTTTTCAGTTTCTGAGGTTTATTGTTCCAGCTTTCTAGAACTCAAAGATTCAAAGTCCAGCTGGTAGATTCGTCTCTAGGAAAAGGCACAAGATCCTCCACATACCCTTCTTCTGCACAGTAACCTCCAGAGCAGCTGAGGAGTTGACACAGTGCTTAAATATCAAGTCCAAACCCACCAGACCTTGTAAGGCAAAGAGTGTTGAGTAGCTGTCACTATCAACAATTTGGTAAACATAAACAATCCCAAATAGTTACCACTATTTTTAGTGTCCAAAATATAGTAAGCTAATCAATTCCTGGTATTTCGACTCACAACAGAGATCCAGACAAATAATTGCATAATAATTGCTTTGAAGAAAAATGTAATAAATATTTTATGAAAAGGTCAGCAATACAGGGGATGGCTCTTTGTTAGCTTCATTTAAAACAGAACCAGAGATTACCTTTACCTTGAGCTCTGACTTTCGTATATATCTTTTACCATGAGGACCCACAAACTATTTCAAATAACTTGCCAATATTTAAAACATCTAATGATATTTTCTGAGACATCATAAAAAGAAATGGACTAAGTTATGTCTGACCAAAGCACGTATTGTCTATTTCATAAGGAAATAATGTTTATCACTTACATCTGCATTAAAATGTATAAAACGTGTGTCTTTTCAAGTGATAAATGGCTTCATTTCAGTGCTGACATGAAATGCTCATATTTGTAGAGGGCCAAGACATACATCATGAGGAGAGGTGTGCTGCAACAGCATATTGAAAGTTAAGTACAAATACAGGTGGCTACAACAAATGTACATTCGTGGTCTCTAGCTCACTTGTGTAGCAACATAGGACAGTACACCACAAAAGCTGGGCATTATCAACACTGATATCAGCACATCAAAACACAGAGACATTCTGTTCTTCACAGTGCATAAGATTTCACAGATCCAATAAGCTGGCATGGACCTTCACAGAATACAGAATCTGGAGACACTTTAGTCTGAGGAGAGCTATTTCAATTCCTTTTCTATTTAAAGCACAGTGTGCTAAGAAGCTTTAGTAAACCCTAAAAATGAACAGGATCCAAATGTCCTGCATTTCTAATGACTTACATTCAGTCAGTCCAAACACATGCAGAAGCATTCAGTTCCACCCAACAGTGTGGCTTATCATAGTTCTTTCCCTGAAATACCAGCTTTAGAAGAGGATAATTCTAGATAAAGTAGCAGAAGCCAAAACCCTTAAAAAAAATAAAATTGCAACATTATTTTTTTTCAAGTAAACACCTTCTAATCTGTCTTTAATAATCAAATCTGCCAAAGTATCTTTCCAACTGACTGACCTCTTCTACCTGCACCATTATAGTTATATATTTCTCTCAAAATGAGACAGTCAGCTTGGTATTCTCTCATGTTCTTAAGAATTCATGAAGGATTATAACAGATAAGAAGCTGCTACCAAATAAACTACCAAGGGATAATGGATACTTCAACAATAGGTACAACTTGGTCACTAAGATGAAATGATCACGGATAGGACTGTAAAATACTTCTACAGATTTAGATTTAGTGGAGCGTGCAAAAAGAAAACATCCACTTAAAGTAGATATTTCCAAACAAGGTACAGGTACTGCAGATTATACGTATAAATTGTTGCAAACAAAAGTAACATCTTTGAAAGTGAAAAAGACTACACCAGTGCAAGCTTGCTTATTTCCACACTTCGCAGGTATGGCAGCAAATGGGGAGGGGTTGGAGCACTTGCCACACCAGATCCTGTTTCCAAGCCATTAGTCCAAATGACACAACTGTTGGCCAATGCTGGGTTCAGAGACATAAAACAATCGCCAAGCTCTGCTCTGGAACAGGAAACTGTTTTCCCAATGGACTGATATGAGACAGACAAAGCATGAAAAATAAAGCATAGCTTGGCTCTCCTGGCTCAAACAACTAGTAGCCTCAGGACAAAGCTGGCATGTGTACAAATAGGCTTCACCAGTCATACCGTGCTTGTAGGAGGTTTAAAAACATTTTCTATCTAAAGTGGCTTTAAAATCTTGAGCGTTGAGTACCTAAGGAAGACAAATAAGACAATCCAAAGTAGTCTGCAGTTACCTGATAAACACCTTGAGCATTCTGCTAGAGCAATTCTGCATTGCTATGTCCAGTGAAATAACTAATTAGTCCCAGCCCACAGCTGTAGCTTCAGGTAAGTTGAGCAATACGACCATATTCAAGTATTGCCAGCCCAACCATATGTGCCCCCGCTTCTAACTGTAGTAGAACAAATGTCAGTGAGATTGCTGGAACTGTATCAAAGTACAAGGAAAATATAATTGCAGGAGTATTTTTACATGGGAGCAGTTCTTCTATCTGGTTCACAAAACAGTTCCACAGTTTTGTTTCTGCAGCCAAAGAAACTTGCTGCACAGCAAAGGCAACATAGATATGCATTGAGCTAGTTACTGTCACTGAATTTTGTACACAAATCCATCGCTGATTGCAAAAGGTATGATGTGAATTGGGAATATCAACAGGCAACTAGTAAACTCTATGAAAATTAGCAAATGGGGCGGGGAGCAGACAGCAAGTTTGGGTCTACGGTGCCCTTCACAAGATTGTTTTCCTAATAATTTCCGACAACTCCCTGTTTAGTGTCGCCAGACTTTTCAACAATGAGTGAAGAATTAATATGTATCATCCTCTGCATATCCATGTGTGGGCTAATTTTCAACTGACAGCAATAAGTAATTTTCATTGTGCAGAGTCTTTGCGGGTCTTTTTTCACTGCTGTAGTAGTCACTTGACAAATTTGGAAGTGGAACTGAGTATCGATAGGATAAAGAATTTCATGGCAATAGCAGGGAGTCAGAAGGTATCAGAACAAAGTACTTACATGAAGCAGTTCTTGGCTAGCTTGCTCATACATATTTACACTACAACTAGACTTAAGGTAGGATTCATAAAGCTTACCTTAAGATGGACTAGACCGGGACAAAGGGGACTTAAAGGTTGTGCATGTTGCCAGGCTACAATTGACCTCAACTCACTTTGAAGATTTGTTACTTGTTAGGCTTTTCTTCTCAAGAGGTGAGAGGAACAAGCACTGGCACCTTATGTAGGCAGATCATTGAGTCAGATGCTATGTCAAGATCAGACAAAAAGTCAGATGCTGTATCAAGAATCTATTTACAGTTCCAGAATCCATTTTCATCAGATTTCAGTTAAAAAAAAAACCTCATTCTACTGTAAACAGGTTCCACTCCATGGTACAAGAGGCTACAAGGAAATAATGTTAGCCAATTGCTTTATTCAGTAAAAAAATCTCTTTCCTGAAGTGAGAGGATGAAATAAAATATGCAATAGCCTCACAATTACTTGCTAGGTTACAAATGCTGGATAGCACTCTCTTTCTCTATGGTGCCAATTTCTCCACATTTACTTAAAAGAAAAAAAAGTGTGTGTATAAGGGTTTTAACTACATTACTGCTTAGACTATCTTTTCTGCAATAGGTTTGGTTTGTGTTTTGTTGTTTGTTTTTGTTTGGGTTTTTTCCATAATAATTAGATATGGAATAAAGAGTCTCTGATTAGACTCATAAGATTTCAACTATACCAAAACTCCTGGCTTTTTGTTACAAAAGGATCATTTCCTGTTTTTTTTTTCTCCTATTACAAAATTTGGAGTGTAACACAAACCATATAACACTGGATTAATTTAGGTGTCCTTTGTTTGGTTGGGTGGTTGGTTTGTTGTGGGGTTTTTTTTTTGGGGGGGGGGGGGGGGGGGAATGGGTATTTTGGTCTTGTTTCTGCTTTTTTACAATATCTGAGGTTCCAGAGACAGGTCAAAGAATGACTCACCTGATCTAGAGAACCTTGGAGAGCTCCACACAGACTCCTTGACCCCCAAAAATGTTCTAGGGCACACCTATTAGATGCTCAAAAAAAAAAAAAAAAAAAAAAACAAACCAAACCACAAAACAAAACAAAAAAAACACAACAAACCACAAACAAACACAAAAAAACACAAACCAACAAACTAAACTAAACCACACCCACACAAACAAACGCACCAAAGGCTTAGGATGAACTTCTTCATAATTTTATTAGTCCCTTGCTCTGTGCAAATTAATTCTAGAACACTACCAATGTTAATCTCACTTGTTTCAGCACCCCTGCCCCCTGTGATTACTGCAATGCCTTTGTGTGTGTCTGTGTGGATTTTTATTTAAAACATTCATGCAAATATTGGTCTCCTATTTTCTTC
Organism: Columba livia; assembly: GCF_036013475.1. Classification (NCBI taxonomy): domain Eukaryota; kingdom Metazoa; phylum Chordata; class Aves; order Columbiformes; family Columbidae; genus Columba; species Columba livia. The sequence goes on along the minus strand of NC_088605.1, from coordinate 64,426,552 downwards.
CCAGCTCAGAAAGATCTGCCATTTGGATTTAATTTAGAAACACTAAGGTAAATGCAAAAAGAGAGAAGTCTGCCACCCTCTACTTAATTTTTACAGGTTATTCTATGTCATATGCACATGAATTCGTATGTTTGTGCATGTGTATGTACACACAGACATGATGAGTTCTAACTAACAATAATTTTTAAATTATTATATCTATGCAAAACTCAGCAGTGGAAACTTCTGACATCTGTAGTAACATAGAATATTATTTTGAAAATGTTACTATGACATTTTTATTTTTCTTTCCAAATTTGAAGTGCTATAAAGAAACCCAAAATAGAAGCATTCTTTATTCCTTTAGAAGATCTAATTTACTCTTCAATCCCAATCTTTTTCTATGCTGCCTCTTTAAATACCATGCTCTCACGACTGGCTATGGCCACTGTCTTCACATAATGTCCAGAAGACATAACTGAATCAAATTATATTCCCCGAGGTAAGCATTCTCTCTCTTTAAAGGGAAAAATGCTTCAATAGCAACACTAAATATCAACAGCAACTTTACATCTCTGTGAACGGTCAGGAAACTGAACCTGGTTACACAAAGGTTAAGCAACAAGCCTTGTCATTAATTAAACCAGAGTAATTTAATTTGGAAGGGACCCCTGGAGGTCACCTAGTCCAAGTCCCAGCTCAAACACAGCCCACTTCAGTGTTACATCAGGTCACTTAGCATCTACTATATGTTTTGTATTAAGCCTGAAATCAAGGACTTCACTTTGTCCAAGATGCTATTGCTGGTAATGGTACAGAGGAGAAAACAACATATGTGAGAAATGCACAAGGACCAAGAATAAAAGCAGATTAAGCACTTGTGTGCAGAGCTACTGAGATACAGTTATTAGCTTTGCCTATACAACTGGAAATACATCACCAACAGCTCATGTGAGGTGATAATTCCACAAAGAATTACTACTGTTCAAGCAAAATTTACTTCAGAAGCTAAAGCATCAAGACTGAGTTCTTATAATATAATCCACATCACAGTATCTTATTTTTACACTTCAGTGAGTTCTAAACTCAAATAGAGCTTCATAAAAAAAATATTAGGAAGTCTATAAATAGCAGCAGACAGAACTACGAGTCATATGCATTCTGGTTTTGGTAAAAGTAACAAATTCCACTATTAGAATTCAGTAGGACCAAGCTCACCGAGTAATGTTTTTTATTGATAACATCAGGGCTACACATCATGCTCTTCTTGGACTGGGCTTCCTCTGGGATTCGTTTTTAGAATTTGCTCATTGACTCAGCCTAAATAATAAAAAAACACTTTTTTTTTTCAGTTGACTGCATCACACATTTTTTGAGTCTATATTTCCACTTACCTCCATGAAAGACATGGAAACTAGTTGCAAGCTTAACAAAAAATCAGAATCTATAAAAACCAGATCGCATAGTAATTATTTTTTTTTCTATCTAGCTGTTACTTAATACACGTAGGGCAGTATCACAACTCCTAGCTAAATATAACTGAGAAATTACATTGAAACTCATGCTTCCCCTAGAGCTTGGATCTATATTCTACTCACTTCAGCTCTGCAATGAAATGTAAGCAAAAATAGAAAACATCAATGGGTAATGGGGAACAGACTTTGATCAGGTAAACAAATACAGGAGAGTCATCCATTTAGAAATAAAATTTGTTTTATATTTATAGTGAATCACCCTATCTATTACATGATGTCAGGGCACAGTAAAACTGAGCAGATATTTATACCAGAATATCAAGTGGTACTACCTCAGACAAGCTTGAAATATTCTGATTTTTTTTTTCTTTCTGGTGTTTTAAATATTATCTGCACATATTCTTGTGGCTGGGTGCAAAGATGGATTTTGTTGGTTTGGGATTTTTATTTAAATTATTTCAAATAAGACAGTCCTCTTTAGCCAAAATTCAAACTGAATCAGTATCAAAATTCTTTAGAAAGAATCTATCAGTATTTGGCAAAATATTTACCATTATTCATATTAATAGCGCCCAACTCTATCTATGCCTATATGTACACCTAAACATTAGACCATCAAGAAATCTCTGATATTAAAAAAGAACAGCTAACAAATGGAATCCATTTCATACTGCAACATATTTGTTTTCCTTTTACTTGGCCATTGAGATTCTTTCCAATGATGAGTGACTGGAATTACAATACTCCATATTACTTTTCTATGCAAGAGGAAGCGTCAGCCAACGTAAAAGAACATCGAAAGGAATTCATGGAAGGTCCAAGGCTGGCATTAGATCAAACCTCAATGTGCCCTCTGGCAAATGTTTTTTTCTAATTTTCTTCACTTCTGTTACTTCTGCTATGTGAGACAGGCAGGTGAATGAGTAGGAATCTACTGGATTTTGTTGTTGTTTTGTTTTGTTTTGTTTTTTTTTTTTTTTGCTTGGTTGGATTTTTTGGGAGTTTGTCTTGCTTGTTTAGTGGGTTCTTGAGGTTTTTGTGTGTGAGTGTTCCTTTGGTTGGGTTAACTTGGTTTTTTTTGGTTTTAAATACTCATGACTAAAGAATCACTATAGTTGTAGTGGATGACTGTTGCAGATTTACCTTTTATGGATCCCCCACCTTTTTTTCTCAGTTGTGTTGTGGCATAGATACGACAACATTACTTAGATGCCCTACATGACAGATGACCCAGCCCTTTAATTCTTTTTGCTTAGTATCCTTTGCAGCTTTTTACATCCCTCCGCCCTTCAAAAGTACCAGAGAGCCAGGGCAGGGTAAAGCCTGTAATGCTCACCATCAGGCACACAAGAATTTTTGTTATGAAAAGATGGAAAAACAATGCTTGGTATGTGTTGGACTCAAATTGTATTTGTCATTATATTATCCTATAGGATAATTCATAATAGGATATGAATTCATGCTTTGCGTGATAACTCCTGGGATACTTTTCTCCTAGTTGCCATTTTGAGTCACCTACAAATAATGAAAAAAAAAAAAAAAAAAAAGCTGGAGTTTTCTCCACTTACACGTCTGCTTTAAGTCATTCCCTTGGTGAACGTTTTACTTCTAAAAGACTGAGACTCATCTTTTCACATAATTTTTTGTGGATGAAATCAAAAATTCCTTGGGAATAAGGACAAATTCCTGGATAATGGGTTACTGGAGGCCAGCTACCAAGTCTGCATCATTTTTTCCCAAATATTTCTAAAATACAGCGTAAGTAAGAGAAACACACCCTCTTCTATATTGTGACTTCTGGCACAAGAAGTGATATTTTACTTTAATGGCCAAAAAAAAAAAAAAAAAAAAAATATATTAAAGGTCCAAAGAGACATTTTGACATTTTTGAAAAATAAGTATGTTAACCTCTATCTTTCTGATCTAATGTATGACACTGTTCTGATTCCCTCACCAGTTTCAGTTTCACACAAGCTACACTTTCAGTCTTAAATTATTTCATACATATTTATAGATATAGCTACCAATTTTCAGTCAACAAAAATTCACAACAATTTCATAGGCAAAGTGATCCTTCTATTTACCAAATGAAATTCACATAGTGTTTTGCAATGACAGCATGCACGTGTGCGTATATATTTGTTTTAAATACATAATAAAAGACAAACGTATATTTTTAGAAGGGCCACTGTGGTATCATGTATATATGCTCCATGAAGTTAAGCTTCTACTCGCACTGTCAGTGCCGTATGCTGCACACGGTTTCCATTCTGCTCCCTTCAATGCTTTTGGAATCAATTGAAGTCAAAACATCCTGGAAGAAAAGTTCAGGTTTTGCACCCCTGGTTTCAATTATTTTTAAATCTGACGCACAAACACAGCTTTTTAAGATATGTGAGTGGAGTGCCAAATAAGGATCTTTTGATTTTTTGAAATACATGTGGTTGAAATGTGAGACCTGCCTGCTGCCAAACCACAGTATTTGGAATTGAGTACTGGCACAGGAAAGTAAGCCATTGTTCAGAGTATAATTTTAAGAGGAACTATCCTGCAAAAAGGAAAACTTAAATTCCCATACTTTAGCTCATATTTATAGGACGATCCCATAATCCTTTGCTAAACACTTGAAAATTGAAATATAGATTCTAGCAATGTTTATCCAGGCTCTCAGAAGTAATCTTTTGATATAAACTACAGTAGAGTCTTCTCAAATTTTTGTGCATTACAAAAAGATTCAAAATGGTGAGATGGATTAGTCCAACTCAATGTTATTTCTAGTCCTGTGCTATATATGTTAGCATTGCCTGGCTTTACAAACAACTCTCTCAGCATTTTTGCCATTGACTGTAGCAGCTAAAATAATAACAGGTTCCTACTAAGATAAAAGTACCTTTAGGGAAATACCATATTCATTAGGTAAGGCTGAGCAATTTCACATCCCTGCTTTCAGATGCCAAAAGAGCACATTTGCTATATGCATAAACACTTAAACATTCATTTTCAGCCATTCTGAGGTAGCTGGACCTTCAGGCACTGCCATTCCCAGCTTTGACTGAGAAAAAAAAAGAATTAGAAGGCAGAGACTTTTTCCTATGTTAATGAGTGCTCAGAAATTAATTATATTGTAAGTAGCTCTTCCTGAGATAAGCAAGAGAGACATGACAAGATAAAAGCATAAAAGTAGAGAAAGACACTATTTAGCTTTTGTGAGGGCTAAGCTTACAACATAAAGCACACAGTTGCATACCGTGGATGTCCATATACAAAAACAACAGAAGTTGAAACTTTAACTAAAAAGAGAATGCTGTCATCCTGAAGTTAAAATTGAGTAACTTATTCTAATCTCAGGTGGTCAAACAAAGGAAAAGTAAAAAAGTAAGAAAGAAAATCATCTTTCAGTTCATTAAACAGAAAAACATACAGTAAGATTTGGTGACAAAAAGTTTCGTCTTCTAAGAGAAATAATACAGCAAATGACAAAAAACATAACGTCTTTCTCAGCAAATCTAGTAATGTCTCCACTAGTGTGGGATTTTAACAACAAATGTGCTCCTTTCAGTACTCAATGCCAGAGTTACACATCAGGTCACAATGTTTAAACTGGGCTTGGAGAAAAAAGATTAGTCTTTATCTCATATTCAAGAGTCAAGTTTCAGATTTATCACTCTGTCCTTTGTGAATACACACACTTGCTCCAAGTTTTTTTTAATCAGTTCGCCACCCAGGTTTCACTACAGTCAAAGCTGGAGCCTAGTGAAGACTCAGATCTATCTTCCACTGGAAGTATCATTTTTAGCATCATGCCATTTCATTTTTCTCAAAGAACAATGACATCACTGAATTTTAAGGTGCATACGTTAAGAGAATGTGCCTGCTTGAACAAGCGAAGAAAGAAACTCCCTAAGTTAAATATCCCAAGCTGCCTCCTGAAAGATTGTCTCAATTTAGCCATGTGGTCTAGAAACCTTAGGAAATCCGTCACTGTAATTAGTCATGGGGATATTTCACTCTGGCAGCTGTTACTGGCCAACAGGACAAAGCAGTGCCTTAACTCCTGATGACAAAATGCACATGGCATTACGCATTACTGGATTGCCCTGGCAGAATCCCTAGTGGAGCATCCACAAAAAACAGACCAAAACTCCACTTGTGTTGTAGTATCTACCAACCATCTAGACTAAGGTTAACACCAAAGAAATCTCCATTTCATCGCACATCTTCTGGGTGCTCCTTGACAACATTAGGAATCCAGGCGCACTCAGGCCCTGGTCCACGTTACCTTAGCAAAGAGAACTCCATATACCGCACATATTAGTGTCTTGTGATTTGGACAATACTAGGTGGACAAGGAGTTCAAACGAGAAAATGTTCTTGAGAAAAAAATTGAACAAATTCCACCTTCGATATATAAAGGGGCCAACAGTTTCTCTCTGTGCGTCCGAGACCAGAGTGAGGACAGAAGCAAAGCCTGCTCCAGCAAAGGCTCAGTCAGGGGAGACACCACACTGAAAGGACGAAGTATTTTTGCCAGGCTGTGCAGGCAAAGCTGCCTCTCTGTGTGAAGCTCAGACTGGCACATGAAGCACATGCAAGTACAGAAGAGAGTTTGTATATCCAAACCATTTACTTTTCAGTCCAATTTTGCTGCATATATTAAAGCCCCAAATTGAAAATATTCTGGCCATGAGATAAAAGAGGGTTATAAGAAGAAGAGCAAAATGTTGAGTTTACCTTACAGTCAGGACACTGGTTCACAACACCAACATACTTCTCCCTGTCCATGGCACAGATTGATTTCACTTAGCTTCACCAGATAACTGTCAAGGCATTTAAATAAATGGAAACTGCTCCAGTGCTTATGCTGTCCACGACAGGTTTTTCTCAGACTGCTTTGTTTCATAAATAATGAACTCTTCCTTTTTCTGCTCATCTTACATTTGGATTAACACTCAGTATGTGATATGTCATGTTTAGAGTGATGTAGTGTCAGTATGTACTGACATAGTGTGGACAAAGCCCACCACAGAGCATCATAAGTAAAATGGGGGTGTATGTTGTGCCTGCGTGTGCATACGTATATTTATTTGCACAGAAATGAAACAGCTAAACTTACAGCAATGCTTGTCATCTGCCTTCAAGCCTTTTTTACATCAATATTCTGAAATAATCTATTTTCTTTTGATGCAATAGAAGCATCACTGCAGGACAGATAAATCTGGAAATTATTTATCACTCAGTAAGGATTTTCTAAATAGAAATTATATGAAACGGACTACATTCAAGGTCTAAAAATTGACTTCCTCAGTCACTGAGGTACTAAAAAAAAAAAAAAAACCCTCACATTCTCAGAGCAAACAATGTTCAGAAGCTGCCAATAAAAAGGCAGAAATATTAAGCTGTGTTCAAGCAGAATCTTTCTCCAGGCATGCATTTGTTCAGAGATACCTTCATCCAGGTACTCTGCTCCCCTTCACTCATTGTGCCTGCTTGGTCTTATAAACAGAAAGCATTTTTTCAATGTGTGGTATATGGTGCAATCAAATAAAACACACCTGGGAACTTAAGGGGAACACACTAATGTCAGACAGCAGGCAGCTGGGCCAGTAGGGGATGGGAACCCACAGAAAGGTACTGACACAAACAGCTGACTGCTTCCAACATTCTTCAAGCAATCCTAAGGAATGTATAGTGACCTTGAATCATCTGGAGACCTTCAATTAGCCTCCTTTAATTAGCATATTCATTAGATTTTCTAAACTGTGTAACATCATTTAAGGGAAGTCAGTATGCAATTGGTTTAAAGCAGTTAAGGAGGCATCTGATGCTACTGACAATGAAAAGTGATATTTTCAACAGGTGCATAGTTTCTGGACATGTAGCTTTTGTTTATTGACTCCATTTTATTATTAGAAACATGGAGATTTAGGTCAGTTTGGGTTGTCCTCTTTAATGATGGAAAGTGTCAATTACACTGCAAAAGCAGCAGGTGGATCTGTGCTTAGCTTACCCACCCTCTTCACACAGAGTCCATCTTGATACAAAATTTCTACTGCAGGAAGTAAACATAATACTTCTCAACATACTGTTCATTAAAAAAAGTTAAATTATGCAAGAAATCTTAAATAAAGTTTCTTTTTCATGATAGATGAACTTCACTGTGGAAATTCCAAGGAGAAAGGCAATATTCCCATGAAAAACTTAAGAATCCATTCCCATTTCACATATAATCACAGCACTGCTCACAAACTAGGTTTATAAGGTTAAGCAGATCTATTAGCATCAGTACAATTAAATACGAAACTCAACAAGATTCTGACTATGAACCCCATGACCACTGGCCAAATACAGTTATATTTTGACATCCCAAACAGAAAATCAAAGAAAAAAAAGTCCGGCTGGCAAAAAAACAATTATTCAAAATTATTCAGGATACTATAGTATGTGAGAAAAAAAGAGAGAAGAAAAAAAAAAAAAAGAAAAAAGGGTACCCTTATGGTACACCTTTGTTCACTGAAACTGCTGTACTTCTTTGTTAGCTATAATTAACCCATCGCCAACAAATTCATAGGATGTGGTGCAATCAAACTGAGGCCTGACGTGCTCAATTGTTCCAGTTTGCACTGTTAATAAATGCATTTAACAAAATAATGCTTTCCATCTCTCCACTAAAATGTTTTCCATGTGGTGAGAATGTTCAAATCTGACTCCGAACTCACATGCTGTAATGCAAGGCAAATTTAAAATGAATAAGGCAATGCTGTGGATTAAAAAGTCAAGGATGACATGTCAGTTCTGTTGACAAAGGATTTGTGGTTTCCTACAGAACTAAATATGCGTTCCTCACTTGATAGGCAGCTAGACTCCAGTGATACATGCCTCTCCTTGTACTACTTCTGCTCTTTACTGAAGGCCATCTATATTGATACAAGCTTGTCATAATTAAACATTATTACTAGAATCAGATTAAATACATGGCGGCTCAATAAGAGCTGGTTATGTAGAAGCATCCAGTAACACCACACACTTTTTAATAGCACTTGGTACTCAAGATTTTTGAAGTAATTTATAATTCGCTAGCTAAACTTCACATCATTCTAAGCATAGGGAATATTATCATTTCCATCTTACGGACTGGCAAATGGGGATACATGTCTTATGGGAAATGTCCAACATCATAAAGCTTGTTGGTGATGAAGCTGGAAAGAGAACTTGACTCTCCTAAGTGTTTAAGCCAATAGATGAGGGAAATAGTTTGCCAGCCTCCCACACACACACACACAGAGTTTTGCTGTTGATCTATTCAGTTATTTGGCACTGAAAATATTTGCAAATTTAACAGTGACAGCCATAATTTCATTAGGCAAAACATTGCACAAGTGTGACAATATTTTTTATAAGGAAACCTACTCTCCCAGTAACATGACCCACTGCCCTGACACCAGTGATGTAATCCAGGGCAGAGGCTCCGAGTAGCATCTGGTAAAACATGATGATTCAGTGGAATCTGGTAAAACTAGAACTGGAAGGGCCAAATACATCTTTGAAGAAATTCCACTGAAGCTTGAGAAGGAGGGAAGCCAGCACAAGGATGCCAGTAAGATTACATCAGGGATTAATCTAGCCCGAGATCGACTTCATCTTCCTCTCTAACTACTCCACTTAGATCCATTAACTGGCTCAACAGCACCATTCCTCTCTGATTAGAACAGCCTCCTCAGCTTCAAGGTTTTGCTCACCTCTGCTCCTGACAACCTCATCTTAATTCCCATGACTGTCTGGCTCAAATGCTGCACTATCTCCCCTCCCCTCTGCTTCCTTCTTCCCCATCTCACACAGCTACAATTCCATGGTTGCAGGCCACATGCCGCTTGCACAGACCATACACCAAGGGAAAAGCTGCTCTTTCCTTCTGCTCAACTTTCTCTTTCCACACACAGCCTGTGCTAATGAGCTTGGGAACTCATCACATCACACCGCTTCTCCCTTCATAAACCTCTGGAAGAAACTTTGCAAGCTCCTCCCAGTGATCTCTGCTCAAATCTCTTCTAGACCTTACTGCAGGGAGAAATACAGAGGTTAACTGAAACTCTTTCCACTGAAACTTCTCAACACAAACACAAACAAAACAAAAAACTTCTATTTGCTGAACATTTTCACAGCCAGTCTACGCGTTTCTTGATTAAAAAAAAAAAAAAAAAAAAAATCAAAGTTTTGCAATGGGTTTTATCGTGGGGGTACAGTTGAGGAGGAGGTTTGGGGTTTTGTTGCTCCCCAAATGATCATGTTTATGCAACCACAATTAGGTTTCTTTGTTTACTGTGGTTTTTTTTTTTTGTTTTGGTTTGGAGTTAGGTTTTTGTTTGGTGGTTTGGTTTTGGTTTTCTCTTAAGGGAAAACCCAAAAACTGCATTGGGAGGAAAGAAAAGATACCAACTGAGTTCTAATAAAAGACACTGATTTCTTCCTCTTCCCCCTGTCTGGGCCTCCATCTCTCCCTTGCCAGCACTGGGCAGAGAGCTTGCTTGGAAGGCAGAGAATAATCCAAAAAGCCATAAAAACAGTGAGCTAAAATCTTCGCAATAAAACATCCAGATAAAAGAGTACGAAAGTAATTCAATAAAACAGAGTACAAATCTAGAATAACTGGTATACTGGCTACTTGACATAGCGTGAGATATTATGTGCCTTTTTTGTTTGGGGTTAGCGTCATCTTTATTTCTTCACTGCATGATCCAACAGACACTGAATGCATATTTGGGAGGGGAAAGAGATCAAACAATCATGTTAAATTGGTATTTTGAGGTTGCACTTCTAAAATATCCTGCACTTACGGTTTCAGAGAAAACCCTCAAAATTCCTTCCATTGAGCCTATAGACAGCCTGGAGCTACTAATCAAAGAGCTGAGTTACCTTCCCTTTCCTCCACGGGACTTAAGTTAAAACAATTATCAGGCTTGGCAACAAAATTTGATGATGTAAATTCACAAAACTTTTGTGCTGCTGCAAGTGAACTTAATTTTTTCATTACACAGACCATCTTGTTAGCTAAGGTAGTGTCTTCACAAGTACCTGAACTGTCAGTCAACATTATTTGATCTCACTCCCATAAGACATAAAGGGGAATCTAAGGGAAAATTCCTCCCCTTCCTGGAGAATATTCTCTAAATCTCATAATCCAGCAGGAGATAAAGAAAGAGAATCTTCTCTTGGAGACCTTGTTTCACCACAGTTCCCCCCTCAGTCACATATGCTCACTCACTTGCACACACATACTTATATTCCTCATGACAAGTGGCAATTATAGCAATTGCTAACTTGGAAAGTAAGTGGGGAGATGTTCAATTTATTTTTAGCAGGCTTTAATGCAATTTAGCAGCTGTAAACAAACACAGAGAGCCAGCAACATACAAGCAGCCTTCTGGAGACCACAGTTTGGGAACCTCCGCGCTACTGTCTCACATCTAACACACACACACACAGCCCATGGCTGTACTTCTGTTCAGAGTCAACGATCCCAGTGCAGGAGCAAGAAAGATGCTTGAATAAAAATAATACGGATACACTAGCCAGAAAGAGACCTAGAGATCTCTCTATGGTCAGGTAGAAAAATATGAAAATGACTGAAGAAAGCGTTGCCCCAGGATGCTCCCAGTGTCTCCTCCATGTTCCACCTGGATGCTGGGCCAGGAGGCAGCACATGCCTGGTTGCTTCCAAAGTGCCTTAAGAGTCCACCAAGGGTTTGTGTCAGGGGACCCAGAAACAGTGCACAAGAGACAGCTACAAAGTTACAGAGTAACTCTTGCACAAGGACAAGAAGTGGGGTCCCATGTGGGCTTTTTTCACCTTGCCCAAGCACCAGTTTCTGCAATACTAGTAGGAACTTCCTGCCTTTGACCTGCACCCTTATCTCTAGCAACACATTACAAACAGAAAATGATTACACAAGCAGACACAGCATAACTGCATCAACATCACTTTCCTAGGAAAGATGGCTAAACCCAAAGAAAGTTTAGAGGAAAAGAGGGAAGAATAAAACCTCAGAAGAGGTGGAGAGTTAAGACACTATCAAGAAAAACAGACATTCATCTATGACTGGCAATCTCTCAAGAGTCTGCCAAAGGAGATGGTCTATCCTGTATTCCTCACTGTCTTTGTAAGGAAGGCAATTATTTGAAACACTTTTCCCCAAGAAAAAAAGTTAGCAAACAAGCAAGCTCAAGAAGAAGATCAGTCTTAAAGTATATATTTGGAATCCCATATTTCACATAAGTCTAAAGTACACGAGCCATAAGGTAGTATCCAATTGTTCAAGATTTGCCCCTTGGAAGAAGGAAAACACGTCTGGGGACAGACTGACCATGAATGTTTCCAAGGCATTACTAATGCATACTGCGTTTCTCAAAGAGCCACTATAAAAAAATAGTAAAAAAAAAAAAAAAAAGAAAGGCTGCTTGAGAAATAGTCTCTGTGGTCAAGTAGAACTAAACTCTCTCCTGGTACAAATAGGAAATTTCCAGTGAATGGAGCTGCTTTCTTTTATGCTGCAGAAAATTTGTCAATTGAACTGACAGAAGCTGACGTAGTCCATTAAAATATACAACAGAAATGATACTGCAATAAAATAATTTCCTTTAAAATAGTTAAAGAAGATAAAATGCAGTTTTACACTGGGCTTATGCACATTTGCTTTTTTAAAAAATGTCCCAAATTTGCTTGTTTGGCATTAAAGGTATGAACTTTTCCTTTAATATTTGAATGACATTGTGTTTAACTACTGCCAGACACATCAATTTATGCTCAGTGCCCCACACTGAAAAAATTAAATCCACTGGTGTTTATTTTAATAACAACACTACCATTTAGCAGGAGGGTCAAAAAAGTGTTCTACCATATAGAACTGTACTGGTCATCTGGCCAAGCTGACGAATTGTCAGCAAAATTGCAAATGTAGGTGTTACTAGTACAAACTTAACTCCCAGGTTCCTTGTTATTACAGATCAAAGCATTAGTTTCATGAAGCACTTAATTGATGACAGAGTTTACCTACACCATGTTCTTACTTGTTGATTCTATTCTAGTGAACGCAATCTTCCTAAAATTGCAGAAGACACTGACAAACCTAGAACTCTTAGGGCACAACTCCAGTGCACTTCTTGGTGTAACAGATCAACTTCTATTCCCTTGCTCTCAGCAGCTGAGACCCATGTTGCCTACCTGGAAGGCAGAAAACCAGACATTTGTGAAACAGGCTCAGGGGGTTCAGTTGCCACAAACATGGCACCACATTACTGGGACATCTCAGATTCTTTGGTTAGAAACATCATCACTGGTCCGGTAGGTACCAGCAACAATGACTCTTCCAGCGCTATCACTTTTCCACAGGGCTCCTGCAAGGGCATTCCTCACATTTAAGAAAAAAAATAGTGGCTTGTTATTCCTCCAAATTGCCTTATTCATTCCTAATGATTTTAAAGTACTTTGCACTTTCTTTAACATGACATTTTTTGAATTAAGAACACTTCAAAACAGATGCTTGGGATAAAAACATCTGATATTAAAAACATAACTTTTTTTTCCTTCAGCACCAGACTGCTCTCACATGGGAAGTGAGTTTATATGCATCATCTGTTTGCAGAATGTTGCTTTAGGGATGGAGCACTGGAAGCATTTAGCAAATTTTTTCTGATCTCTGCTCTAGAAAAGCTCAAGAGAATTCCAGGACTTCAGAACTTGCTGGATGTCAGCAAAAATTATCAGAAATATGTAATACAAAAAAAGTCTATATTGAAAGTATCCAAGCTATTTACTACAATGAAAACATCTTTATAAGCATCTATTCTGTAATGTATATTGGCTATTCTGAACTGCCCATAAATGCTGTTGCTTTTAGGAGAGACTCTGACTGGGTCTTTCTTTTATTGCCTTACAGTATCAAAAACTGCCTTTTCAGTACTAGTTGCAAAATTGTTTCCCCTCTATTACAGATTTTAGTTGTTGGCAGTTATGCTATTGTATTTTCTTCACAGAGTAAACAAATAAGTTGTTACTTGTGTTTTTAAATAGCTGCATACATATTTTTAAAAGTCAGCTAAAAGTTCAGAATCGCATCACTCCAATTTCATGAGCAATAAGCAACAACATTAGTTCTACAAATTAGCTATTAAATGTATCTGAAATGTTTGAAAAACAGGGAGATGAAAAAGCAGCCTTCTGCATTCCCAAAAACATAACTGGAAGAGTCAAGATTATTAGGGAACTAATGGAAGTACCAATAAAAACATTCATAGGCCACAGTACCATTACGCTTAACTTTAAAATGTAATGGCAAAAGGTCACTAATTCATATCTATTTTCCAGTATTATTGTTTTAAAGTTAAACCGCATTTTCTCACCTGATTGGAAGCAGTGCCAGAATCCACCCCTGTGAGCCAATTGCTAAAAATCCAGTTTGGGACTCATGCAGAGCACCTAGGTCTGCTGTTCACAAAATGTGTCAGATCACTCCATAAAAAGAAACAGACTGAAGCATTCTGGTAACTGCCTGACATGTTAATTTATAAGATTTATGACTTTTATATAATGGTAGGATTAGCACAATGTATAAAAATTCCGATCGCTGACAGAACATTCAAAAAAGAAAAAACCTAATGTTTTCAATAATTTGGAAAATAAACTGTAACATTTCCCCCACCCTATGTATTATTCTTTTTTTCCCTTAAATGCTCCATATCTTTCATCACAGCACCTTTACAAGCAAAGGCTGCTCCCCTGTTTATTACATACCTTCCCTCTACAGGGGAAAACTCTTCCAGAACAAGGTCTTGTAACTAATGTGGTGCAAGTTCAAATGAGAAACGGAAAATCACGTTCTGATTTCCCAGCCTTCCATTTACTTGCCTGTCCTTAGTTAGTCCCCCATTCTCATGCAATGTCAGCTGTTTGAAAAGCTCATTAAAAATACACATTTGCTCTGATATATATGAACATATTACATATCTAAGCACAAGTAACCACAGATTCCAATTTTAATATGCGCTGTTCTTCTATAAATACTTACTGGTTCTCTCATTATTTTAGGTAGAAATATGTTTGCATTCTCTGATGAGGACCAAGCAAAGCCAACTGCTCAAGACAGTCATGTGCTTAAAGATAAGAACTGAGTTGCAGGCTGAGGTGAATGCAGATTCCACAATTTTACATCTCTCATTACCACCAAAAATCTCCCAAAGCCTGATCAAAGGAAATTAAAAGCCCGCTATACCTTCATCCCCATATGAGCACTAACATAAATCCACAGCAACTCCTAGTAGCCATGCAAAACTCATTCTACTGAATATACAACTGGCCTCTGATTCCCATAATGAAATGTAAATTATAAAAGTATCAAACAGAGGTGAGTGAACACTATACAACGTATAAATTGAAAATAGTCATTTGAGTGTTAAACAGACTTCAATTAGAACTGGCTGTGTTTTCATATTTACTTTCCACAAAAAAAAAATGAGTCGTATTAATTTGTTGCTATTATAAATTCACTAAAAGAAAATTTAATTATAAATAGCTTTGACTATCCAATTCCATACGTAATTGCAATGGACACTGCTCTATTTTGCAGTGCAGCTTATCCAATCAAGAAATAAAAACAGTTCTGAAACTGTAGTGAACAAAGAACCATTTTCCAACACACTCTACTGCTGTAGCTCAAATCCGGGGCTATTACAGTATTGGCAATCTAGATAGAGAAAAAAAAACACTGGTATTTTAAGCATTTTTTCATTTAGACCTGCCCTGAACAGTTAGTTGATATGGTGGTGAACAGAGCAGTGGCCCTTAATAGTATGTCATATATGGCATTATATATATAAACATACCCAAAAAAGGATTAAAATGGGGTTAACAAAAATGTAACATTTATGCACAAATTCTCCTACTACGGAGAACTCTATATACACAATTTCAGAATCTGCCAAATGAGAAGTTATTTTTTGAAGGAATTTCACAGGTATTTTCAAAGCATGAAGGTATGTGGTATACTTTGGCTTTTGTACAAAATCCAAAAAGTACAGTGAAAGTAGTTAAATATTCACTACAAATTATCTTTGTTCTACTTTCACACCTCACAACCAGCACTTAGAATTTAATTAGGAAGAAAGTAGATGGCCACAATGTCCTGAAAAGCTCAATAGTCTTTAAGTGTATGCAACTGCCTATGGCACCAGGCTGCTCAGGAAGCAAAATTCCCTCCCACAACAGTTCATTGATACTACTTGCAATTCAAGACTGACAGAATATTTGCCTCCACTAATGAAACCCATAGTGCTACCCACAGCAACGGCAGCAAGCAGGAGCACACATAAAATTATTTTCATTCTTGAAGTACCTTAACTATTTCTTAAAGTCTCTAGAAAAAAATCCTCAGAAGAGTAATGGCCTCCAACCATTACAATCTCAGAAGTTCCATCTTTAAATCATTTTTATACTACAATTCTCTTTTTTTTTTTCCCCACTAAAAGAAACCACTGTCAGGAAAGCTCTCATTTATGACAGACAACATGGGTTTTTAAGTGGAAGATAACTTGGGGAGGGGGATGCCACACAGCAATTAGTGAATGAAAAACTAGTGAATGAAAACATTTTTTACATATTTTTAGATACTATAATATCAGAGTCCTGAAGTCATCAACTCTGACCAAAATCAGCACAGCTCTCACACATAAAATAAATTTCTCCATGGAATATCCACAATAGTGCTGAAAGCAGCTAGCATTACATTCTTGGTTTGAAATCCTTTCTGCCTCACTTAGAAGCAGCATTCTCCACTCCATAATGTTACAGGTCACCAGTTTCTTTCTAGATAAACTCTACTGCCCTAACTGCAGATTACTGTAAACTTGTGTCAAGAGGAAAATAAATGAAGTGTATCACATGTATTATTGACACCATGTCTGGGTGTTCTGGTTGGAAATGCTTTAGTCTTTGTTGTATGCCAGGACACAGAAGGCAAGGGAATGGACAGGGAGAATTCCCTTCTCTTAGTATTAGTATTCTTATGGCAAAAACACAGCAGAGGGATTGGGAGGTTTATTTATAGAAAATTAAAACACATATTGAACAGTAATCATATTGAAAGCTGGGTACACTAATAAAAACACATAGAAAAATTAATCTGCCATCCAGACAACCAAAATGAGAAAGGTCCTTACATTTTCTAATGTATGTTCTAATGTAACGATGTGCATAAACTATGCAAATGTTAAAATACTTGAGCACTAGGCACATTTTGAAAATCCTGGCAGAGCAAGTTATCTGACACTTGTAGAATCTCAGAAAGGTCTTTTTTTAATTAGGAAATTTTACAGGAAATTAAATGAAAATGTGTTTTTCTAACTAACTGGAAGTGCATAGCATTAAAAAATATATATATAATTTAATGCTAATATATGTCTGCTGTCCTTACGTCCTACTAGTTCATAAAACCAAAAGCTGTCATACATTCAAAATGTGCTAACCAGCAACTCATAAAAGTATAGTATCTAGATGAAAAACAAACTTAAAACCTCAGTGCTACTCAAATCAGCCACCCACTCTTTTTTGCATATTCTGGCAAAGAAGATGTTGTTGCTACCACAGAACTGTCACTCAGTCACTCCCTCACCACCTGAGAAGTCTAATATCTCTTTTCCAAAATTCTACTTGTGATATATCACAAGATGTCAGGTAGCCAGTCCAAACTGAAGTACAGAATCTTGGGACAGACTGCAGATTCCCTGGATAAATACCTTAGCTACTCAGAAGATCTCATGTCATCACTTCAGCAGTCCAGCTTCAGCTACACTCTTGGCAAGGTACCAAGAGTTACATCACTGGAGCAGAAGAGACAGTTTGCAGATCTGGAAGAGCAAAGTGATGGACAAGGTGGTGAAGAAAGGGAGATTAAATCCCCTGTTACAAAGTGCAAGGTTCAAGAGAAGAGGGTGTTTGTGGAGAGAAGAATGGTGAGGGAGAGAAGGCAATTCTCCTTATAGGTAAAGATGAATTCCAGTAATTGATGGCATCTCCTAAAGGTTATATGAATGCAGACAACAATCATAAATCTCTACTGCTGCACACGCTTACACACAGTAACACCTCTTCTTTTGTTATAGCTGTGCACCAGAAGACTGAGAGTTTAGACCAAAGCAGGTATATAGGCACTAAAACAAGTGTAGGGACCAGAAAGATGCCTAGTATACTTTAGCTTGAAAGAGAAAGCTAGATAATATGGCATCAAAAAATGTTTCTTATGACTATGTTCATACGGTAAAATGACAAAAAACATAAAAGCAAATTTAAGTCAAACTTAATCATAGAAGAGTTTCAATTTGGAAATCACCAACTAGCAGATTTTATATTCTCATTCCAGAGAAACTTAATTTTAAACTGTGATCTTTACTGAAACTTAGCTAGATGACAGATGTAGGCAAGTTCCAGACGTCTCATTATGTTAAACCTCTGTAACTACACTTTGGTAACTGGTGTATACAAACAATCCTGTAACTAAGTCTTAAAAGACATTTATCAAGTTACATTACTTCTATGTTGTTTAAATACCACATAAATACAACAAACGAATGTAGCTAATATGTTCACTTGTACCTAGTATTCCATTATTAAATCTATAGAAATATGCTCATAATAAACTTTTGTATTTAGCATAGTTGAACTGCATTAGTAGGTCTGAATTAAATCCTGGTTTATTAAATTCTCGTAAGTGAAAGACAAAGTGCTACAGCTATCAAAACCACACACAATTAAATGCAGTAAATCTGCAAATTACATAACTATGAAGGACAACACTAAAAACACAAGAATCAACATTTTTCTTCTGTACTTCCTAAGAAAAATGCCTTCCACTGCTTTTAACACTTTTTAATTCCCAAGCACCCAGGTGGTAATTAATTTCTTATTTATAGTTTGCACATGACATTTTTCTTTCCTTGCCATGGAGCTCTGATATGCCCACAAGTTGGGTTCCCATTAATTAAGGGGTACCCAGTGAGCAGCCCTTGTCCCCAAGGCTTCATGGTGGCTGGTGCATCCCAGACAGCAGCTCTCCGCCATCTGCTGGCTCCAGGAACATGAATGGTGCACTCGGTACTGGGAAACACCAGCAGGAAGGAAATGCCATGAGAAAACCTTCTCTAAATAAATTCCTCTGTGCATATTGTTGCCTCAGTGGTTAAGGATGAATCACCAGATATAAAGGTGACATCAGGAGGGAATGGAAAAGCCTTGAAAAATACCTTTTAATGTGCCTAACTTTCTGCACTTGCAGCCAAGAAAAACTAACTTCACATGTTCACAGAAGACAGAAGTTCAGATGTTGGATTCCCAGGTGTTTCAGTGCTGTGCTCTATGGAGAGCAGTGGAATTCACACCCTCCATTTTTTTAGTCCGGTTTATTGGGGAAAAATCTTCTTCCAAAGCATCAGATGTGTGCCTCTAAATTGCCTTGCAGGTGTCATACTGGGCAAATGTGCCAGAAGGTAGTTACCTACCAGTTAGTAAGCCAGATTATAACATGCAGATATTGTTGCTATTCCTCTGTTGTGTGCAGTTCCTCCATATGGAGAAATTATGTTGAGTGGCTTGTCAAATAGCAGCACAAAACTATGCTGTTGAGCAAAGAGAGTCTTCTGATTAATATACTCTTAATGTAACTGAGCCCGTTATCTCTTCTCCTGTTACAGAGTAAGCAGACTACATACTAACAGCCAACTCCAACCCTAGATTTTCTTAAACACCACAGTGACTGAGTGTGATAGTTTTCTCCTATTACATTTTAATTGTTGATATGCCAAATATTGTCATTTCAATTTTATACTTTGTTCATTCTACTTAGACAATATTTTAACTCAAACAATGCACAGGGAGCCCAAATGAGTATATAAATTTCTTTAAACACCATAGACAAGATTAACTGGAGAGATGGCTCTGAGACTCTAGAAAACAATGTTGATTAATCCAACACAAACTCCTTAAAACAGGCCACATGAAATGACTTATTAAGCACATTTTGCAAGAAGCTGAGAGAAGTCCTTGCTTCACAGATGCTATTATTTAAGATCTCAGTTTGTAAAGTACTCAGAGATAGCAAAGCACATGTGTAAGATCTTTGCCTAACTGGGGCCTAAATGAACACAACCACAATGACATAAAAATCTACAAATCTACATTAAAAAAAATTGACCTCAATCTACAAAGGGTTTTAAGTGAGAGAGCGCTCAGCATCACAGTTTCTAAGCTGTAATCACCTGGCCACCAGCAGATATAGCATCCCATGCTTCCTCAGCCTTGGGGCAACCTGAAGTAGCAGGATGCCTCTTACGGCTCAGGATTCACAGCTTTGAACTCTGGCTTAAGACTTTTGCTTACAAAGCCAACTGTGGCTTATGGTCCTTTATTTGCTTGGGTTTTTGTCTGGACTGGAGGAAAAGGAGGTTGTTTCTTTACATAAAACACATGTCAACAGCATCGTCCTTTATGCAATAGAAGACTCATTGGAGAATTCATCACCCACCTTGCTAAGCCAACCAAACCCACATTCCCACCCATCAGTAAATGTCCCCAACAGCCAGACACAGGCTAAAAAACAACAAACCACAAACAGCAGGATAAATCAAAAACAGAAACCTAAATGACTTCTGGCCACTACTGTGGTTAAAAAAAAATAGTCATAATCTTAAACAGCACAACAAATTTTAAATTACCCAGGAGAGAAAGATATGGGCAATTTGCTTGAATCTCAGTAGGAAAAGAACAGGAGCTGTGTTTAGGGAGTCAGACTAATACTATTTGTGCAGCTTAAGATGGGAGACAACCAAGTCAAGTTGAAGTCGTCTAGGCAAAACAAAAGCAGATATGGAATTTACCGATCATGCAGCATAACAAAAATGGGATCAGTTTTGTTGGACAATGACCTCAACAGATGACACATGGCCAAGTTGCTTTCCTGATGACAGTTTCTTGATTGCCAAGGACTGAACAGGAAGGGAAAACATCACACTTTCATACATTAGAACTCTCCCTTTCAGATAACCATTGCTAAACAAATCAATTTATTCTGTAGCTTGCTTTCTTTCTCATGTTCAATGCTAAAGTGACACAGTTTACCTTCAAAAATAAAATTCCTCATATATTGTCTAAGTACAATTTGAGAATTTATCTGCCAACTACCAAGGTTAAGTCATCATGTAACCTTCAATTTCATAACTACTTGAGACAAACAATGGCTTATAAGTAGTATGTACTATATATATAAATATTAAAAAAAATGTAGAATAGAAAACAAGATGAAAGACACTAATGCTGTTCTATTTTCCTTTGGTAATGTCTACCTGAAATTAAAATACCTTAATCACTTCAATATTTTTATTTTCCATGAAAATATTTCAATGTGATGTTAAGGTCTCAAATCCATTATTAGTGTATTCTTTTCACACCATAAAACCAGAGGTTTGGCCCTCATGGACTAAGAAAGTACTGCCTAGGACCATATGTTTGAGTCCAAATGATATGGGAATTACTATTTATCAAAACAACCAGAAAATAGGTTGTTTAACTTTTTAATCTCTAAGTAAGAGCAATATAAATACTCCACAATATTGCTAACAACTATTTCAAGAAGCTTGCAACGAACAATTTTCAAAATAAATCCAAGAAGTCAATGCAATTTAGTCCAAAGTAATGAGAAGCATGCAGTTCTGCATCAAAACTACATTAAACTATGCTGGTTAATTGGAAACCTAATCCTGTACCAAGTTTTTATCAACAGGAAGCCAACATCTACAATTATAGTTTTGTTGTTCATTTTAAATCTATACTAATCTTTTTCCTTTCTTTTTCAAAGAAAGATTGTCTGAAGTTCATGAGCTGAGCCACATCCAAATATAGCAGAGTCAAGACACAGTTGCGATGAGGGAAAAACACTTTCAGCCCTCATCACGGCCCTGCCTTTTCCTCTTCCTAAACTGTTAGACCAACACAAACAGGAAAACTCCCTATGGGTCTGGCTGCCCACCAGCCCTCTGAGGCTGCAGTCCCACAGCAAAGGCCTGGCCCTGCCTTGGTTTGGCCAGGCTTCAACTACACCTGGACCCATGCAGGCTTTTAGCGTTATGCACAACTTGCTATTCTCCTCTGGGATTATCTGCACCAGCAGCTGCTAAAATCTTTACTTACCTGATTAAGGTGACTTCTGACTGCTTTGTATTGGCAGGGCTGGGGTGAAGCCATGGAAATGAGGCCAGCTATGGAACATGTGTTTGTATGTGTTTTGAAAACAAATACCAGAACAGTCTGAAAAAAAAAAAGGAATATTCTCCTCTGATCTAATCCTGACTTCTCCCCAGAAATTTGTCACAAGCAGTTTTGCGAAGGAGAAGTACAACTACTAATAGTTAAGAAGCATCAGAGACCACTGGTATTTGGTTATTTTTGAGGTACAGGTGACACTACAGAGCCTCTCAAAAAGGGTTAAAAATATTTCACGTATGTTTGCAGTACGTTTGTTCATTCATGCAAAAGAAATAGTCATTATTTGTGTTCTTCTGTATTGCCATTAAGAAAAAAGATATAACAATAGCAAGTCAAGCGATGTAACACATTACCAGTTTCCACCAGGAAGCCCACAGCTGGATTAATTTTCCAGTATGAAACATGAAAGATTACAGATCACCACCAGAAGTTTCTCAAACAGCTTTTTTCCAAAAAGTTCAAATAATTACACTGTGACATGATGTTTCTTTATCAGATGGTAGGCATTTGTAATGACCTTGTGCTTGTTAACGCTTCAAATATATAGCCACATAAGGTTTGTACATATTTTTCCTAAAATACTCCTACAACTTAAACGTGAAGAATGAAAAAGGAGATACCAAGAGAAACAAAAGTGTAGACTATAAAATTGTAACAGGAGTTTGAATGTATATTTCCATCAATTTATATTAAACAGTGAAGCTGTCAAAGGGGAAGACTTCATATCAAAGGTCATGCTTTATTTCAGTTCTTTTTTTCCCCTCATGCTTTCAATAAATCGCTTAGCTGTAGAAAAATAAAAAGTGGCTGTGTTAATGTAACAGCCATATGTTATACTGTTAAAGAGGTTAGCCCAGCTTTCACAGATTCCTGAGTTCAGCTACAGCTTGCTTGCATCTGGTCTTTGTCTAGATTTATTAATAGCATGGCAAGAAATCTAAATTATGCAGGAGTGTCACAGAGATCATGCAGCATACATTCACTCCATAGTGAAGTACAATATTCAGGAGTTTAAACATTTTAATGGGCTTCTTTAAGATAGAACTGGACAACACACCAGAAAATACATTTGAGAACATTCCTTCTTCGAGAGGCTGATGAATTAGATGATCTAACCAGTATTTTCCAGTTATATTTTCCACGATCCATTTCATTTTCTGTTATCTCATTGTTCCAGCTCAGGATCCAGCACTAGTCAGAGATCGTCTCTAAGCAGCCCAGAGGTTTGGAGTGCTGACTCCTGGTGGCTCAAAGAACTATTTGGGAAATGTACAGAATCCATCTCTTTGCTTCCTTCCCCACCACTGCAGCGGCACAGCTCAAGCAGTGCTGAGCTGCAGGCCCTGCACAAGTGTTCCTCCATTTAAGCACGGCCCAGCCCACACACAACTGCTGCTAAGTGAGACACAAAGATTTCCAACCTTCTTTTCCTTTTCTCTCCAGGGCTCACAAGCACTGGAGAGGACATTTCCCTTCCCATCCCTTAGGACATTTTCTGCAGCAACAGACAAATGAGGGCTAGCAGCACAGTCCATGATATGCAATGTGGCTGCAGAGATGCCTCAGCTTCAGTTGCTTGAGGACTCTTTCACTCCCTCCACACATACACACTCCCACCTTAGGAGAGACTCTCTCCTTGGTCCTCCGAAGATCAGCTGCCCTGTTAATGGAAACCACGATTAAAAACATTCTTGGTGAACCACAACAGATGCTTAATCAGGCCAGCAGGCTACACTTAGAAACCCCATGTCATGTCCAAAGCTCTGTTCCACACACGGGACTTAACAGCTATGTCCTTCATAGTCTGCTGAAAAGTAGCCTCAGGCATGATCCTTGTGACTGCACGCTTCCTACCCACACTTTCCTACCTACCTGGTTATAGCTCAGGCTTAAAGCATTAAAACTGCACTTAAAAAAAGGCAAGCTTAGGATACCTGCTGATACTGTAACAATTCACCCAGACCTGATGATCAAGAGACTTGGATCCATTTTGTCTTCATAATGCTCAGCCTGCGCCCAGAGCTGGAAGCACACAGATAAGGAAAAAGCAAGTAATTCTTGCATTTAAGAATGGGCTTGGACTTGTATTTCACACTGGGAAAGACATTTTTCATTCCTCCCAACAAGAGAAGCTCACAGACACTTGTATCAAAAGCTTCATCACAGCTTTGCATTACATCAACTTAGCAGCATCAAGTCACACATACAAAGGCAAAGCCCTCACACCAAAGTGAAGGAGAAAACAAACCTCCTACAAGCAGCCCATTTCCCAGCTTGTATGAAGCAGAGGTGGCTTATAAGTAAGGGTTCCTATTTTCTTCTCATCATTTTTGGTGCCTCAGCCAAGATGCCCAGAAAGTAATTAAACCACAAGTATTAATAAAAAAAAGGAGAGGTGAGAGTTTTCAGATTCAGAAATCTACATCATGAAAGCTCCATCAGAAAAACAGGCAGAGATAGTTAGACATAAAACAGTTTTGGCAGAGAACAGAATTGCCTGGTGAACGGATCCACTGGCCAACAGAAAATCCTTTCAGATCTAGCGGTAGTATTATTATTATCAAAATTACACGTGGGAACTTGTACTGCAGCACCATACCTCTAACATCTTTTCTGTGGCTGGATGAGAACTGTATTAAAAATTTTGCCCCAATGATTTCCACAACCATACATATAAACTCTTCATAAGAAAAAAATAATCTCTTAGCCTCTGCTAGGTAATTTGCTTTTGCGTCATCATGGAACAGCCATGAAAATGCTACTCAGGCAGTGTCCGATATTATATTACTGTTTTTCTCCATGTACACTTTACATAGCGCTTGTACATAGGTAAAAATCAAGATTAAACAATCTGGATTTCACATTACTTCAAGAGCAAAAAAGCCAATATTTTCCAAAGTGTGGGCACAGGAGGGATGCTTTTATGGGAGAAGGAAGTAGCAGAGCTGTAGGACAGCTGTAGGACAGGAATGAGCACAATGTGGGATGGCAGAGCAAGGATCCAAGGCCAAACAGCAGAGACCCTTAAGTACCAAAAAAACACCTGAGTTGGCACACATCATAGTTTTCATCTGCAAAGTACCTACAACAGTTCTGTGCCAATATCCTGTGTTCATCCTGATATATTTACTGTACACATCATTTTCAAATAAGCTTCAGTTGGAAAACACCATGAAAATCATGAAAAGCCAGCCAAACCCTTGTGTCTGATTTTCTCCTCTAATTCCCAATGGCCACCCTGTTTTCATTCCTGATGATTGCTTCACACTCGTCAGAACTGCAACAGGTACAAATGTAATAAATCAACGCTGAGTGTCAGTTGTCAGTCAGAGGATCAGTCTGCAGCAAGGATCAGAGTCTGCCAGAACCAGATGGGAGTTGTTCTGTACTTTGGATACCAGCTGCACACAATATTAGGGCTGATCAACTTACAAGCTGATCAAACTGAAGATTGTGTAGTTCTGGAAGAATTTAGTCTTTTCTGTTTACAGGGGTCCATGTTCTACCACGTGATCTTCCAATAACAAAAGCAAACTGTGGCTGCATAATTTCCTTTACATGCAGGGATCATTAAAATAAGTAACTTTAAAAAAAAAAAAAAAAAAAATCTTAACAAAACAGGGAAAAAAAAATATAAGGTGGTATTCTGTCCCCTCCCCAAAATTCTGTCTTCAAAATTTATTAATGTCACTAATTTAAATGAAAATGCAATCCTGGAAATATTTTTATTATAGAGTTTTGAAGCGAAACATGACAAAAAAGTTGATGCTTCATCATCATGAGAATTCACCTAAAAACAAAGATGTTACCTTGATGCAAAGCTAATGTGGAAAAACCAGCAACGACCTCTTAATCTTACACACCTTGCTCAGAAGAGAGAAGATGGCAAGCTAAAGACATGTCAAAAGATGGGAATAACGACAAAAACATTTCCACAACTGGAGACTCTTATCCTACTCTTTTATTTTATGAGTAGAAGAGAGATGGGTCCCTATTTCAAGTGCCATAACCTCCTAAAGGAGGAAAAAGCCAGAAATCTCAGATAAATCAGGCTTGTAATTCTTTCAGTACGAAGGTTTCAGTGCACAGGCAATGGGCACAATGTCTGGAGCCACAATCAGCAGCAAGAAAGCAGTTTAGAAAAGAAGACATATATATGCAGCATTTGCCAATAATAGGTTATTGTGGCTCTGTCTCACAGGTGATGAGGTATGACACTGTAGGATTTCTGCAAATGAAGTCTATTTTTCAATAATAGTATCGTCTCAAGTTCACGATGAAAAAGAGCAAAGATCTAAATAAAATACATAAATGCATAATTCAATCCACCTCCATTTAGAGTAAATTCCTTACACATATAGCTAATGAAAGCTGTTGTAAGAAGATCATAGAAAAAATATCAGTGACGAGCCACACATGCCATAAGTGCATCAAAGCATAGTCTGTTAGCTTCCTGGGTGCATCTCTAATGTATTTGTTGTAATAGCAAATATTCATCGATTTTGTTACCTGAATCAAAAAGCATATGCTTTGGGCCAGGAAAAAATCTCCAGATGACATCCCAAAAAGTATTTCCAGGCAGATGGCATGAACTTATCCATGAATCTGGCTCTTTGACCCAGCATTACTGCCAGATGCTTGTCCAGTTTCTTATAGTGTCATTTCCAAGAAGTCATCCCTGGACAATACAGGGATGTTCAAACTTGAAAAGTGCTCTCAAGAAGACCAGAAGGAAAATAATTAACTACTTAGAAATATCAAATAAAACTAATAAACTTATTTAAAAAAAAATCATGGTAGCCACGTACAGATTTTCCTGAATGCCCGCACTCAGACACTGCACATTTAACTAGTATAATTAAAATCTGGCATTTTCCACCTCAGCATGGAACAGGCTTATAGTCCCAGTTCCTAGAAACTATTAAATCTAGAGAATTTAGGAATACATTTCGAATTATATAACCCCATTAGCATTATTGGAAAACAGCCTTTAACCACCACTGATGCACTCCACAGCAACAATGACCACCACCAAAAAAAGATCTGGAATTAGATGACAGCACCACATAGGAGCTATTGATTTTCTTCCTCATACCAAACAGCTAAAGACTGACCGATCTTTTGTATTTCTTTGACTTTTTTTTTTTTTCCTTTTCTGTCACTCTCTCTTCTTTCTAAGAGACAACTTTCTCTATTGTGAAGTTTTCCAATGTTGCTTTCCAGGATGACTACCCGCAGTTATGCCCAGATGCTGTTTCAATGGCAAACAAATTAACATAGAGTATGGTACTTCTGTGAAGCATATTAATAGTCATTGTTGGAGCGTTTGTCTGTTCTGGTTCCCTCTGATATTTAACAACATCCTGTCTTTCCCAAGACTTATATGACTAAGAAATAGCAACAATCCTTTCCTGCCATCCTAGAAAAACTCAGAATACTTTTGGGATGCTAGATCCTTGCCCTTAACTAAACATGAAATTTTGTTATGCCTATTTTAAGGGCCCTGACTGAGATAGCAAACAAGATGTGTCTTGCTCCAAAATCCATAGAGCAGTGCCTAAGCCCTCCAGAAAAAGCCTGGCTGCAAACTAAGCGGAGACTGACATGATGCATCTCTGCTGGGAAATCACACCCCTCAGGCCTGCCCTCATCAGACTATCAGCTGCTGAACAGCTTCCAGCCTTATTTGAAAGAACAGCCCAATCCCACCATTGCTTTGTAGCTTAAATAGCTGTGCAGGCAGCAAAATAATCACTCAAATCTATCTCTTCTTGCACAAAGCTGGTATTTTGATTTCATGTTCTTGACTACTTGAAACATCCTCGCTACTAAGCTATGGCAACAGGAAGATGGGCAGAGCATCCAGGGGGCTTGAATCGCTGTCTCGGTCACAGTATAATGCCTTTCCTCGTTTGATATAGCCCCTTGACTTCAGTTGTTTGCTCCTTGTCCAAGTTCATGTCAAAATCTAATGTGTGTGTATATATAGCATTATATCCTCTTAGCAACTTTTTCCTCTTGGCTCTTTCCCATATATATCTTAGGGGAAGCAAGCTTTCTGGCAGCATTTTTCTGAGGCAAGCAGTACCACTGTTATTTGAGTGTCTCAGTGCTTTGTTCATCCTGCAGTCAGTTATACTGTCAGCATCCTTGTGATATCTCCCTTTGCAGGTGAAACAGAACTAAGGCACCAAGGGCACAGAGGGTGAAATTTCTAAGAAGGAATTAGATACCAAAATCCTCTAAGATTTCAATCCATTCTGCTCCTTTGAAGAACATACTTGAATAGATTTACAACAAGATACAGTGCAAAAGTGGGAATTAAACTATGAGTCCAGTTTCCCCCTAGTGATATTAATATAAGACCCTCACATCCCAATTGCCTGGAGAGTACTATAAATAATAAAAATATGGAAAACTTTCAGTCACATTAGAAGATAGGGCTCTCAGAGCAAGCTATGTATAAAATCACATTTTAACACCTGAGGTGTTTTCTTCTCAGAGACCCCAGTGACAGAAAGGTGTCTGAATCAAGAATTATTTTACCTATACTTGAAAAACCCAGACAGCACTCTGCCCCTTTAGCCAAAACATACTGGAAGGGTGTGTTAAAGAGAACATGAGTGTCAATGAATGCAAGTAAATAAACTTTTAACAGCTCTAACTTACCAAGAGACTATTTCAAAATACTCCTACTGAGACTTAACAACTGTCCCCTAAACACTGAATTTACCTCCTGCTGTTACTCATTACTAAACACATTTATCCATCCAGGGTGTTTGGTAGAGCAAATTAAGGATACCTGAGAAGATTTATTCCCAAGCACTAAATTGCATACATACTCAAGAACCACAATCTTAAGTTTTCTATTTGCACTGGACTCCACAGCACTAATTTAACTTATTTCCCTCCAAGACTTTCATCCCTCCCATCTTGTGTTTAAATATTTTTGCCCTGAATTCTGACACTTATTTTATTAAGCAAGCACAAAGGAGCCTACTCATTTAATGGTTCCACGAACAAAACCGCACATAACTTCGCAGACTGAAGCTATTGCAATTTGGGGTGGAGGGGGAAAGTTAAAAAAAGGCAGATGGCAAATAATATAAATTGACAATGTACACTTGCTGAATCAGAGCTTCTCTAGTTTACTGTTCCTGGACTTGTTTCCAAACCCATTTAGAAAGGCCAACATAAGTAACATCACCATTTTCATAAACAGAAGAAATATGAAACACCAAGACAAACAAATAGACAAAATTAAATAGTTACCAGACCTATTGATGACACTTTACAGCAAAGACTGAAGATGCGCAAACAAATAGCTTTTAAGAACAAAGTCAATGGAGCCACAGATTAAAAAGAAGCCCAGATCAAAATAGAGTCAAACTTGAAGTAGGACCACAGGAAGTCTTCATTTTATTCTCTTCCTTTGCTCAAAACTGGCCAATATCTC
This sequence comes from Columba livia, assembly GCF_036013475.1. Lineage (NCBI taxonomy): Eukaryota > Metazoa > Chordata > Aves > Columbiformes > Columbidae > Columba > Columba livia. Next base: position 64,397,346 of record NC_088605.1, on the reverse strand, counting down.
AAGCGAACAGTCAGTCACATTAATTTCTCCCCAATAGGGTCTACCCAGACCACATTCAAATATCAGGCCTCCTCTAAATTTAGACCTTATTCCAAGCAAATTCAGATCTCCCCTTTTCCCATGGAAAAAAGTTGAAGCTAAGTTACTCAGAGCAAATTATTATAAGCAACATTCTTTAACATCAGAAAGAATACCTATGCTCTGAAATGTCTGTGTTTTCCAACCACTGACATTTTTCACATTTTAAAAATCTGCAGTAATATTTTTTCATGTCAGTATAGTCTGTGAGCTCTTGACTCCAGCTACACAGAACGTGGACAAAAAAGGGCACTCATCTGGCAGGACATCTGAGCCTGGGAATAGAGACAGGGTTAAATGAAGTAGGTCTGCCCAAGGCAAAGCGACTCATGCTTATGTTCTTCTCCCCATGCTGCTGCAGTTCTATAAATCCCACCAGTGAAGTACAAGGAGTTTAACAGAGAATTCAGGAGACCTTTTTTGATTTGATTTTGATGTGTTTGGACAGTTTGTATAAAGGTTGTTCTTGCTCAATTGGTTTGTTTTCTCTGCTTCGAAAGCCTTCTTTGAAAGCATTACTCTAGTCCTTCTGTAGCAATTCTCAGGCTTTTGAATCAGAGAAGGCAATATCAATTGTTCAAACTATTCAAGCCTTACAGGTATCAGGCCTGCATTTACATGAACAACCAATTAGTCATCACTGTTCTATTAAACACACCATTGAGATCAGGAGAGTTATTCTGGACTTACATCAGTATAACTGCATAGATAAAATACAGTGAACACACTCCTCTTCCAGAAAGAGCCATTTTACTGAAATTTCTTTTATAAATATTTATTAAAAAAACTTATCTCTGTAAGCAGCTATGCTGGCTGTCCATTGACAAGTGCTAAAGATTAATTATTAAGTTAAGTTAAATTAAGTTAATTATTAATTAAAGATTAATTATTAAGTTATTAATTATTAAGTTATTAATTAAGAATATTAGATATTTACTTGTACTAAAATATTTTGCTGGTGGGAATTTCAGAAGCCTGATGTCAATTTACCTTACATGTTTATGCTACTATTTGGTCTCTGATATAGTTTATTACCAACGATAAATGTTTGTAGGATAGAGCTTTTTGTATAGTAACAAATTACAGTTCTTCTGGTTGTTTACACTGGAAGGTCAAGACTGAATCCTCTGTTTGGAAAAAGAGACATACTAGTGACGACTGTGTTCCTGAAGTACCTACATTTTTTGGCAGTCCATTCATATCTTGGGAGGTAATTCCCAGCAAACACGGCATTCAGTAATCCCTACACCTCCTCCACCAATACATTGAAAAATATCCTCTTCAACAAAAAAAAAAAAAAAAAAGCCCAAATGAGTCAGTGATGATACATATACAAATACAGCAAAAGACAGAATTGAATCACGGGAAAAAAACAGACATACCAGTAACATCGGCCTAGAGCCAAAAAAACAAATATATCCAAACACTGAGGACCTCAACTTCTTGTCCTATGACTCGTGTCATTGAGTCAATCTCACGCAATCCAAATTAAGCACACAGACTAGCCCAAAACTAATAGTTTTGAAAGAAAAATATCTGTGATGATTATAAATTTTCTATTTTCTACTTTGAATTTACTAATAGACAAAATAACTTGTTTTCTTATGGAAAAAAAAATAGCTTCAATACCAAAGATTTATGTTTAATTTCAGCCTTTACTCACCATGACAAACAAATCAACCACTTCATTCACCAAAAACTGACTTTACATGTCCCCTAGAATTCCTCTTGCCTTTTACTGAATGTCTTTTAATTCAGACACAGGTGACTAGAAATGTACATGGTATTGCACTAGGAGCAGTATTGCATGTCAGGACACATATTTAGGGGGTTAAAATTACTCTGTATTTTTACTGGAAATACCATGCTTCATAAGTTAGAATGCTGTTTACCCTTTCCATAACCTTATTTCATAAATGACTTAGAACTTTCAGAAATAGTCTCTACATCCATTAGATGCAATTTGTATTACTGAGTAGTTACATTTATACAGTCCTGAAATTACATTTGGCCCTTTGAAGGCAACTGCGAGGCTGATGCAGCCCCCAGTGAAAATGAGTTTGACATCCCTGCTCTAAAGAGTCCAGCTGTCAAGACCATCTAGGTCTTTCTACATGGTATTTTTTTCTTCCATTTTAAACCTCTCCAAGTTTTTTAAAAAGTATGCCCCAAAACTGACCGTGGGAACAGCTCTAACAATTAATTTCCCTCCAAATCTGCACTTCCTTTCACAAAGCCCAGTATTTGCCAGTTTATTATCTGTCCTTCCAAATATGCAAGATCTAGAATACTGTCTATAAACCCACAAGAAGCCAGAAAGGCTGCTCAGAATCAGCTTTTGAAGGGAGGTGGGAAAGTATAGCAATGCCTGCTACTGTAAGCAGAGAAATATTCAAATAATTATTTTTTACTTTCTTTAGGGTAGACATAGGGTAGATGATGATATACAGGAACTCTTTCAATTTGTGAGATCTATGAAAAATTCTGGGAACCTAGACCCAACACTTGATCTACCTCAGATTTCTTTCACCACCCTGGGTAAAAAAGGGTACAGCACTCACTTCTCTGCATTTTGCCTCTATCTCTATTTCAACAACAACTTGTTAATGAAGTCTTCACTAGTTGCTATCCTCTCATTAAGCTATGTTAACTTTCTTGCTAGGATCTGAGACAATATTTCCACATATGCATTTTTAACCATACTCTGGTCAATCTCTATTCCATTAGCTCCTCATACTTGTTCTGTTTTATCCTCTTGATACCCTATACTTGCATGGCTAAACAATATTTTGTAACTGATTTCACTTTCCTTCTCAAGATCTGACACAGGCTAGCTCTGGTAATTCCTTCCCTTGCAGGCAGTCATAGGGTTTGAAGAACTTTCTGAGTCTTCTAACACAGCAGGTTTATACCATTCCCATTAATAAATCTAGCCAGCACCCAAGACTTTGCTTTTCTAAACTCATTAATCCCTTTGTTAACTTCTTGTGGAGTCTTGAGTTACTGTTTCTAATACCTTTATTGAAATGTTTATTCACCAATCCCAACAGTGGTGTTCTCCCCTGAAGTACTTGCTATTAACTTTTATGTCTCCAAGCTCTTCAAGCAGTTGAGAAGACTTTAGGAAAAGAAGCCTTTCTTTTACTTGAACTAATTACTCTTGTGTTTCAGTGAATCCTTACACTGAAATCAAACTGAATCACCTCTGAATGACTTAGAACGAAGTTATCTTCCATGATCAGCTCTCCCATGCTGTCCTCTCTACTTAATATAATCAACTGTAACTTTTGACTCAGTGACTATCTGTTGAAAGACTGTTTAAATCTTGGCTTTGAAATTAGCACTGATACGTTTTGTGGAGATGCAGAAACCTGGGGGACAGCAATGTCTCTTGATTAAATGTAACTATGAAACACACTTTTTTCTCTTCAAAATTCTTTCACTGCTGCTTAGTAGGCATCCAGAGGTCAGGCTGGAAATGCTGATGCTTCAAGGCCAGAATACTTTTGATTTCATCTATAGAAGAGCAGGAACTGGGAAGCTATATGAAATGTATGCTTTTCATGTTTAAAGGCTGCAGCATGTTTCTCAAAATATTTAAACAAGCAGGGAAATAAATCTCTGAGATGGAAAGCTAATAAACATTCACATATGCATTTTGCTCATCTCTGAATGTGGTGGTAGTTTAGTTATTCCCTTATTTATGCAGTGGGACAAAGATCAGGAAAGATCATCAGTGAAAATTATTTGGCTGTCTGCTAACTTTCTTTACTCCTGGTTGTTTAACATTTATTTTTAAAGTTAAAACAAGTGGTTCTTTTCTGCTTGGTAGGAAAGTAGGATGACAGATTGTGGGAAGGAAAGTGTGAGCTGTATGGAAAGAGAACAAGAGCATGAAAAGGAGGGTGATTGATCCAACAAACCTGTTAAAAGCAAGCGGAGAGGAGAAAACAAAAAATGCCCTTTCCTAACCCACCTCACCACATCACAGTAGTGAAGTCTTTTGTAGGAACTTAATTCTCAGGAAGTATTACAAGAGCGGTAACTCTCCCACCACAGGAGAAAATAATTAATTTATAAAAATATTTAATATTAATGCAACAGCAAAGATTAACCCAGAAGCAGAAAATTAGCCTTGTTTCCTGAAGCTAAGTATAAGAATACTACAGGAATCAAAGCAAGAGTCTCAGCACATGCCATACCAGAACAAAAAGTAATATACCTGGCACTTTCATCACCAACACTCAAAGAGAAGGCATACAACTCCTGCTGAAAAATAACTACAGCAAATGTTATACATCTCAGATAATCACCACACTGAACTAAAAATAAAAATATGGGGCAACCTTTTGAGAAAAGTATTTATTAAACAGTTTCAGTCTTTGTCTGTTCATCACTGATTTTTATCTTAATTTCTTACCAGAGAAGATTTGAAATGCCAGGTTATGAAGCAATAATTCCTTTTGGGTTTGAAAAGCATCTCTTTATCGCTTTCTATTTTACCCAATCGTCTAAACTCCCTGCTGCCTTCAACTTTGTCAAAGACTGGAGAAATTTAAATCTTTTTACATCTAAAACGCCAGTAAAATGACACAATAGCAGTGAAATTATACCTGTAGCAACCATGGAGTGGTTATAGACAAAGAGGAAGGAGAAGGAATGAAAAATGAAAAGTCCAGGATCCTGAGACACCATGTGAGAAATGAGATGAACATAACTGGTACCAGCTGTGAGGTCAGTCATCCAGTGAAAATTTCAAGAAAATTCTGCGGTAGGCTGGGAGTCAGCCTTCTGGAAACAGAGGAAGAAGTTACCTGGGTGCAGCTAGTGTAAGATACAGGCAAGGCAAGAGGACAGTTTGAGATCTTGCAGTTCTGTTGGAGTAAGAAAGCCAAAATTAAGACGACTGCATGACAGGTCAAGACCACAGCTTCCAAATTACCTTGGACAAGATGTCTTCAGACAAAACATCTGATATGAATAAGCCAAAACAGTCAATGGGTCAATGATGCTTTACCAAAGAGGAGAGGCTAACACTGTTGCCACAGTTGATATGACAGACATATTTATTCTCTCCCTTTGCAGTTTGGTTTCATCATAAACAACACACAGTTTCTTATCAGCCTTTAAAATTTAATAGAGCCAGACATTTATAAGCTTAAAGGTCAGGACAGGAAGCTGTTCTTTTATTTTACTCAACTATTTCTGCAGTGCTATTGAGTTCACCTCACACAAAGACAGGTGCCTGTGACACTTCCATCCTTGCATATGACATTCTCTCCCTACCAAGGCTAATATAATGAAAGAAGAATATGCTTACTTAGCAAATAAATTGCAGTACTTTCTTCCTCTGCAACTAAAAATAAATAGACTTTAAAATGCACTTTTTCCCCACTTGAAGTTCCTGATTTCTTGCCTGCATTTACTGCACAGTGCTTAAAAATGACTGGCACAATTTTTAGATTAGATACTCAGTACCTACATGTGCTAAGCCAAATCCCATCCTGACTTAAACCCCAGGCAATCTTAAATGAAAAAAATACACCTAATCTCTTTAAAATTGCTCCAAGACATACTTTGCTATAAGGTTAGCAGCCCTTGCCCCAAACCCCAAAGTATACTATACCATAACTGTGAAAATGTTTGCCTGGCATGGCCCCAGAAATAAGTGACACCATTTTCTGTTTCTCCCCCACATCAGTCTAAATACTTCCTTCAGAGATTATTTGCTCCCACCCATTGAACACCACTATCTGATACCACATTTTCTATTTTACTGTTCTGTAACTTTCATCTGATCTGAAAAGATATGAGGTGAAACGTTTGCTACTAAAAAGTTTCACTTAGAGTAAAATCATATGTTTCCCCTCGTTGCTCATATTCATGTATGCTGCATTAAAACTGAGTCCCATAAGTCTTCATTATCCGGGCATTTAATCATATGGAAAATGTGGTAATTTAATTAAAACAAGCAACGTAGGTTAGATATCCCAAGGGATACAGACTGAGGAAAAATGATCTAATTAATTGAGTTTCCATTTTGAAAATGTATTAATATTAGACCACAAGACCACAGGAAAAAAAAAAAAATGCTGCTCATTTGCAAAGCAGTAATCCAACGCCGAGACAATTTCAGCTTCGGAAGCCAAAACTTACACTGCTCTGTCTCGTGTCTGCAATGAGTGTTTGTCAGAACATAAGGCAACCAGCAATTCCAACAATCACTTGGTGTACTGTGGTAAAGCCTGGATTTTTTTTTTCTTTCTTCACATGAGACAAGGAACGTACAAAGTGTTATTATTTTAAACATCACTACTAAAGATGGCACTTGTCAGACATTCATGAAAGGCTTTCAGTCTTCGTTACTGTTGAATGCAATAGTTAATTCTTCCCAAAAATTATGTCATGTACCTGGCACTACACCTCAAAATGATTTATTAGCCTGGTATTTGGAGGAAGAGCAGATTCGTACACACAGACAGTTGCCGTTCTCTCAAACCCATGAAACACCCACTAAGCCAACCTTTTGTTTTTACGTATTATTAAATAGTTGCTTTTCCCTGACTGAATAGTCTTTTCCTTTCCCTCCCTCTCACAAATCCCACAAACCACAACCCTAATTCCAAGTCGTTTATTAATATAATTTGTCCAAAACACCCTTCAGGAAAACTTCCACCAAATATCAGCATCCTAGAGGGCCTCAGAGGTGTATATTAAGGACAATTAGGTTTCTTTCCCAGATTTTATATAATAAAAGCAGTTACTACTTGAGCTGTTGACACCTACTTATGGCACTTACGTAGAAATACTTTCTTCCACATTCTGCATTTCTTTTTCAGTAGGCCTGACCCTACATTCTCCCTCTGTGAAACTCCCACAAAACTAGCAAAAGATACAAACCCAGGTAATACGAAATGCGAGTTCAGTAAGTGTTGCATTTCTCTATACATGATACAAAAGACAGTAAAGTATAGGCATACTACTCAGCTGGCTTATGTCTGCATAGTTTCAGTGACATTCCCATAAGTTTATATGCGGTGTTGTAAAATACATCAACATACTATATACAAAAATACTCAGCTTCCCACACATTTTCTATAAACATTAAGCAATATTTCATCCTAGTTTTAAATGTATTTCCAATACTTTGTATCCCTTCCTTTCAAGCATGTTGGCACTTTACAATCTCTTTAGCTTCCACAGAATTTCCAAAGAAGATGACAAGTATCAACTAAAAAAAAGATTTCACAGTAAGTTTTGCATTTTAAAAAAAGCATTATATTACTTTTTTCCCCAGTTCTACTCTCCCCTTCTTTCATAGCTTAAGCTATGGACATCTCAATTTGCTGAGAAAATATATATAATTCAACTCTACCTTTCAGCCGTTGTAAGAAAGACTGACGTGTCGAGCATCAGGAGCTTTGCTGGAGTCCTGGCACAGCCCTCACAAGTAGCTCAAAATGTCTGAACAGCCACAGGTGGAAAGAGTTACAGATGCTCGTCAAGACTGCACACCTGAAGCTTGTCAGGTAGTTGGTTTTAAGGCACTCCTTTAGCATTAACTTAAACTGAATAAAAAAGAAACTGAACATTTCTAGAACTCATTTGCACTTAGTGCTTTCCTTTTAACAATCTGCATATCCTTTATATAAGCTACATAGTGCTGTAGTTTTAGGAACTTTCACAACAACACAATCAAGAGAGAACAGCTAACAGGCAATGAACATATACAAGCAACATCAAACTTACAGATATTTAGCATATCTAACACCGAAAAAAAATTCTAAAAGGCATTTTTTCCCCTCGTTGCTTTTCTTGGGGGGCGGGGGGAAGCTGCTTTTGTTATTTGTTATGCTTTGCTGTGTGAAAAGCTAAACCAAAACAGCACTTCACACTTAATTCTATTGAAGTGAAAGCGCTTTGTAGAATTATGCTACTTGCAGAAAAACCCGTAACTCAAGCCCTCATACACTGCACTCTGAGTTTAGCACCAGGAGCCTATTTGCAGTTATATATGTCTATTTTTTCAGACCATTTCTCATCAGACATATGGCACTAGACAAATGTGTTTTGCCTACCAGTAATCTTTTTCTTTAATTTAAGGTAGGATGAATAACTTTGGCAAGTATTCAGTCTAACAAGATAGCAAATTTCCATCAGCTGTCCACAAGAGTGGAATTCACCTGACCTGGTAGTCACAGCTTAGAAGAGCATTACCTGGTATAAATGACCATCTAACACAGGCTAACACTTATCTACACTGGTGCAGAATTTTGCAAAGTTTCTGAACTATGTAAGTCCTTCTGTACTTCCCTCTTACTTCTTAATTTTATACCTATTACTTCTGGTTTAGGATTTTTTTTTTTCATCTATAGGTCTTCAGAATTTATGTAATGGAAAATGATACCCCAGGCTCCCCGATATACTGCAAAATTCCCAACTAAGTGATCATCACCACAGAGCTGTTACTCTTCACTGACAACTCATAGTCAGTTCAGCTTGATTTGCTTTGAAAGGTATGCTAAGCTTGTTGCATGTTCATCTGGAACAATTTTTAAGCTAACAAGCACAGATAAATTCTCATTTTTTCATCAAGAATACATGTTTTGCCTGAGGCAAACTTCTACTCAGTAGTCAGCCAGGGGAATGCCATAGACCATAAAAGTGCTACATCCTGAAAACTACTTATGCTCAATAGCGTTGAAGAGGCAGCTAAATAGTATTATAAATGACAATACATCATTTAAAGCATCCCATTTTCTAAACGTTACCAAACACTATTAACCTCATTTCTCAACAGGTATATTTTAATCTTCTAAAGAGTAGATATTGCAATTACCGTGTTAAAACTGTACACCCCACCCCCCGTTTCAGAAGAGGATTTTGTAAGGACAGCATCTGTGGAAGAAAACCATCCAGCTTTATCTTTTGAGAAAGACTGCCATTGTCATTAATTGCTCATGCTCCAGTGAGCTTTCTGCATGAAGCTGCAGACAGATGAAAAGGCAGCAGCTAACCAAGTGGATTCATACAACAAAGAGAAAATACAGCAACCCACTATTTAACTGCACTGTAAAACAATAACAGAAGATCATTTGTAAGTAATCTCTCCAACATTTGCATTTTTTATTTACTTTCAGCCATTCTTCTCGGCACTTCAGCAGTCACATCACAAATCTGTGTAACACTAAACTGCAATTACCATACAACTGGGGAAGGAAAAAACAATTCAGAGATGGCCCATGGTGATTTACAGGCCAAGTTCAAAATATTTCACATGAGGATGGCTAATGAAAGTTGAAAGTTTTCAAAAGAAATAAAACCAGATTTTCTTAATGTTTGAGAGGATACATGATATCAGCTGTTCAGAATTCTTCTTTTTAAATTGCTGATTTCTACAGTGAGCAGAATACACTCCCTTACACTATTCAGACTACCTATAGGCTGTCTTTCCAAGCAGTAGGGAAGCAGAAGTTTTTTTCACTCTCCAGTGCTGGCAAAATGAAAGCTGCTGGCAGCATGGCCCTCTTTTCCCAGCTGTCAGGAAAAAAAAAGAAAGATAAAATAAACAAGAAAGGAAAGGGTAACATATGGCGTAATACAGGGGCAGAGACCGATCACAAGGTTATGAAAACATGGAAGTTATGATGCAGCAGCCAATTATATTCAGAAATGCAGGATATTTTTTGAAAATATATATTTTCAGGGGAATAAATTAAGTGTACAGTAAAGAAATTTTTATAGAAAAAAAATGACATGTTGTGACACAAAAATAGCAATTAGAAGTAAATAAACGAATAGGCAGAAGCTCCCTCCCTCCCTTCCTTCTCTATGTTGCACACACATCATGTCTTCTTCGATTCCTTTCCTTTCTGGAAAGAGACATTTGTCCCAGAGGTCGTCTCCTCCAAGGCTAGGGCTGCACTGGCAGGTTCCTGCCCTGGGCTCTGCAGCGTTGGAGGAGCTGCTGCAAACTCTGCTCTGATTCCACCAGCGCGCAGCAGCTGAGGATCTGCCCCACGCCTCCTGTCTCTCCCATCCCTCCCTGTGCCCCTGCAGACCTTTGCTGAGTTCTCCCTCGCATCAACACAGAACACACAGCGTCTATATAGAAGAGGAGGAAATCTGCACCCTAAACACAGAGACACTGTTTATATACTGTTCAATCACTTAAATGACTACTGGCATTGGGCTCTGCTGAGCATTCCTTTCATTCTTCCACATGAATTTTTCAGTAACATGGACTGGGCATATTGCATTTAAAGCCATTTTATCAAATAATCTCATGTATGCCTTCCAGTCCTGAGAGTCTTGTAGTCATTATTATTGAAGCACTTTTAAAATTTCATGTCTGTCATAGGAAATTTTTTTCTTGGAATGGGGTAATTTGTTTTGTTTAGAATCAAGCTGTTTTGCAACAGAATGCATGGATTTAATAAACATTGTAAAGTTACAGGTTGTAATAAAATTACAATATGCTTTCATGTAACTAATGTAGTCTTAAGATGCAATTCAAATGTATTCTTAAGATGCAAATTAATTTTCAATAAGCAAAAAAGCTTTGCCTCAGAACATTAGGCCAAAGTTAAAATTTCCATTGAACAATTTTCAAAACTCTGCATCACTGGAGAGTTTTTGCTGATGTCCAGCAGGTTGCTTAGGATTTGAAGTGATCTATCTTCAGAGTAATAGCGCCAATTCAGGTATTGTGCATCTACCTTTATCTGATTATTACCCATCTCGATAAATTTCCTTTTACTGCAATAAAAAAGTAATCAACCCCTTGCAATATTCTTCATCACTGAAAGCTTTCGTACAAAAGAGCATCCAGGCATGAGTTAAAACTCTGGAAAACATAGACATGATACCATTACAAGGGGAGGGAAGTGAGTTACCTTCAGACCCTCTAAGAATAGTATTTCAAATGTAACTGGTGGAATTAAAAAGGCATAACTGAGAACCAAAATCTTATCTGTAACTCTGAAAATCAGTCCTAAAGGGATCAGCTTAGAATGCTTGATAGGGAAGATGAGCACATATACATGTGCATGTACGCAGTGTACATCACTGCCTTTTCTCTATATTCACTCATGTTTTCCAGTAGTTTTAGACTCCCACCGAGGTTTTCTGTTACCGATTTATGCTGAGAGGTGGATGTAAACAAACTCAGCTATTACTGAGCTCTAACAGAGTAAATTAAAAGTACTTACTCTCACTATTAAATAAACAATAGTTATTCTTTAGTACGGAATAGTCTAAACTCAGCTGTTTACACATAGCAACAACACTGGGGAAAGAACATGAAGCTTAAATACAGCACTAAGTGAATCCCCAATGAAATGTGTTTTCTTCACTGAAACTGAGGAAATCTGAGTGAAATAAAGATAAAATGACAATGACCTGGAAGGTCCATTCTGAATACCAACCAAGTCTTACTGTTGGTTTTACTTTAGACAATAAGCCCACACCATCTTGTTAGGAGCAATTAGGAATCATCCCAAAAGGAGAGATAACAGTACTTGCTAATGTTTGAGAAGGTTTTAGTCCTGCTGTGACATCCTCAGAGAGGTTTTCTCTGCTCTCCTGAGCAGGCAAAAGAGCTCATGTTCTCCAAAAGACATGCAGAACACCAGGTTCAGAGACTGAAGTACTACTAGAGTTCCTTGAACAACTTTTCTGAACAAAGCAGTAGACCATGGAGAGCTTAAAATAAAATCAGAATTAGTAAAATGAGAAGTAATAAAGATAATAAGCTACCACTCTAATTTACTATACTGTATTACCTAAGCTTGCTAAGAAAGAAAAAAATATGACCCAATGGCAGAGAAGAGAAAAATTGTTGTCCAAAATCAGTGCTGACCTACATCTTTAACTGGCCTGTGAACCACAGGGAACTAATGTGGGGTGGGGATCAACATAAAAACTGGCTGCCTCTGGCTACATGCTTTTCCATAAGTTGGCTTCATCTCTTCTAGAACAGTTGAGATATGGCCTGGAAAGCAAAGGCAACCACATTTCACTTTTCAAAGCAGGAGCCATCAAGAGGAACAAATAGCAGCCGAGCATGCGAAAGCTCTAGGTACGAAGTCCCTCATCACCTTTGTTTTAGCTTAATCCACTGCATACCTTTATTATCTGAACAAATACTGTGAGAAATCAACAGTGAAGACTAAATATTTTTCATGTGTTATCATATAAGAATATTTACACAAAACTCTCCCTGTAGAAAGGAACAAACAGGCTTCCGAAATTACTTGGAGACTGGAAATAATACATCATATTCCTGCCCATGAATGTCACAATTTTATAAAGTGATTATGTGGACTGACACATATGCAGCTCTTCATGTGTCCCTGGTATTTACTGAATTAAATTAAAACAGGTGGGTTCCTAGTCTTAGTGTATTCAGTCACAGTCCCCATGATCTGCAGAATTACCTCCAAACACTGATAAACTTTTACAAATAGTTGTACAGTAAAGTCAGATGGCTCAGGTAACTGAAATAAATACCTTTTAAAAAACAAACTTCAGTTGACTAAAAGATTTTGTGGTAAGTCTGCTTTGATTCTCCCAAGTCCAGCAAGGCCAGCCCCCTTGTTCTCAAGTCTAATGGACTATTTACCAACAATCATGTACCAATTCACCAATGACTATCACATTTGATGAGGAAGTAATCTATAAATACAAAAATTTGAGCTTAGTTGAGATTCAATAAATTATTTTTGTGCTGAATAGGTGTTCTGATAGTTAATCAGATAAGAACAGGAAACCTTGCACAAACACAGATTCAAGGAATATTCTCTTTACTTATCCCTTTTTCCTTGCCACAAGTATAGTATCATCATACAAATACCTGGTGATCTGCAGATGTGTATATATATATGTTTTTTTTGTTTTTTTTTTTTTTTGTTTTTTTTTTTTTTAAGAAGCTAATGTTTCCCTGATGGTAGATTCTTTCCCGGTAAGAAAAATCACTAACTGGTAATTTTGTCCCAAATTTACAGCTGGCATTTACTAAGAAAGCCAAGACAGCTTAAGCAGGTAAGAAAGAAAAAATTAGTCTTTTATAATAAACACATCTTGTAAAAGGAAGCACACATATAACTGAGCTAGTCAGTTTGGTGAAGTGCAGTGCCATCAGCAAAACCCACTGTATTTCACACATTTACCTGCTTCATTCCTGTGCTGTCATTAACTATTGTATCTCCCTGTTCAGAAAAGCTAAGAAGGTGTCAGCCTCTCTGAAGTCCTCTGAGTGCAGAGCATAGCACATTTTACTGAACAATTCAAAATGTTTGTGCTTTATGGGCTGTATATCATTTATAAGAGTGAAAATTTTTCATATAGGACCAACAGGAAAAAGTCTCAAAAAATTCAGCTGGCCCTGCAACAGAGTACTATTTTGCAGCTATGAGAGCTAGATTTTTAAAATAATTAAGAACTGTGTTTTTGAGGGTAGACATACAACAGTAAAAGTAATAAAAAAAAAAACACAACAACCCAGGAATTATGGAAACACGGTAGAGAGATCTCTCTTGACTTCTCTATATTTGTCTCTTACTCCTATTACCCTTCATCTGCTGTACCACTCTAATACTGACTTTTTGATGTCAGGGACATGAATTCCTTTATTACAGTTGCACAAGTTCTATATTTTACACTTGCTGTAACAACTCCCTCTGGCAGTTCTTATCAAACTATACAGCTGATAATATCAAATTGCTTTCCTCAGTGCTTTATGCTTCTAATACCGAGACACCACTTTCTACTCCAGAGTCTATCTACTCAGCTGGTACATAATATTGAAACATGTATAATCTCATACCTTCAGTATCATTCATTCCAAATCTGTAGAGCAAGACAAAGAGAAGACAGGTGAGCAATTCCCAAAGGTGACAAAGGAAACATAGACCTCGAAAAAGATTCTCTTAAAACCTACCCAAGTGACTGCAAATTTATGTCCACTATTTGACATGCTTTAAAAGCACTCAAAGATGTTCCTGAAGGCCAGGAGGAAAACACAAGCATTCTGAAAACCCAGACTGTTAGTGCATGGAGAGGGGGAGATTTGCAAAACAGAAGCTTTTGTAAAAAAATCTCACCATGACAGTCATTCAAAGACAAATAGCAAGGGGAGAGCATTACCCAGACACACATCTCAGTTACATATCAGATACTCTATATACTTAATTACTTACAGGACTGAAGGGCCCAAAACAGATAAGCAATTTATGCAACAATGGCAAAAAATATAGAAATTGTTTTTAATGCAAGACACACAATTTTGCATTATCTATTTTAGAGATGTGTTTATTCTAGTTATATTGGAAACCTATCTATTTTATTAAATTAAAAAAAAAAAAAAAGAAAAAAAAAAAAGGAAGGAGACAACGTGGTTCAGCTAGGTCTGCATACAGCAAATATATACAACCTGCACATATAGCATTCTTCCATAAGAACAATTTTCCAGTTAGCTCTTGAATACTGCATTCCTCCTACTGTTCATTATCTCTCCTATAAGGAGTTGTAGAACTTTTGACTCCAGATTTCTGCAAAATAAATTTGTGTGCCTCTCTAGCATATGGTACAAAGCCCAAAACACCTTCATTTTTCAGCAGAGGGGAAAAAAAAATGACTACTGCTTGCAAGTAGTTTAACACTTCATTTTATCTTGCACATCTGAAACAGATCACACTTCTGATTCAGAGAGGAATGAACACATTTGTGCTGATGCTCTTCTATCAGACAAGGCTGCACCTGGAATATGTTTGATGACCTCCAATACTGCCATGATCATTAACAGAAGAATGAAAAAGGTCAGTATTAAATAATAACATACATATGTGCACAGCCACAGATATCATTTTAATAATGATGCAATCAATGTGTATATATATGCAAATTAATGAAGATATTTTGCATGAAATCAAACATTTTGGGGCTGAAGGATGGGTTTATGGCTACTGGGATTTTCTTTTTATGTTATTTATTGGTCACTAAATTTTACACTTCCTTTCATCTGATTATTCCAAAGGAGAGAGACAGCAAAATTCCCCCTACAGGAAATCAAATAGGTCTCCTGATAATGAGTTATTATTTTATGTATGCTACATGTAGAGTTTCACATTTACTGTTTGTGGGTCTTGCATCTTTTCATCCTGTCTCACTTTCTGAAATTGATCTCTTTACAAAAAAATTTGCACATTAAAAATCATTACAAGTGTCAAGTTAAAAACAAATAAAAAAACTAACTGTAAAAATGTTTGTTTGCCTATATCATTCAAAATCACACCCTATAAGGTTTCATTCTACCAAGTCCGCCCAACACCGACTCTGAAGAAAACAGCACTAAAAAATTTCCTAATACTCAGTGCTTACACTGTTCTGAATGAAGAGTCATTATATCTTTTCTGTTCATAGATGTCACAATTGTCCATATTAGGATACTCTAATGAAGCCTATCATTAGCATGCTGAGCCACTTCAGTAGCTTAGCACTTCTTTTTGTTTTCATTTTGTTATTTGGCATGTAATTTGCATTTCTATAAACCTCTAGGAGCTGAGCCTGCTGGGCTAGCAAGTCTCTGCTCAGCTCCCGGGGCAAACTCTGGTGGATACTGCAGTTCAGACTGTCACCTTTCAGATTAGACACTCCAAACATTTAAATTATTCACATACATGAAAAGTAATACAAGGAAAAAAAGCATATCTTTGAATTTTAGTAGTAATGATAACAGCTTTTCAATACTAGTTTAGTAGTCTGTGGGGGAATATGATGCTCACTGACTAAAGTCCTTCATTATGAATTCCTTAAAAGTGTTCACCTTTCTGTTGATTCATACCAAATGAGCCTCACAGGAGTGCTTTTATATATTTTATGTGACCATTTCAGTGGTGACAGACTAGTGCTATAGAGGGAAAAATGACAAAATCTCTTATTTTACATTAGTTATAATATTCCAAAAGCTGTTAAAAAGTGTTTGCTTTGTGGTAACAAAAGCATGGCTGATCATGATTTTTTGTTCTGCTTTGGGATTTCTGCATGTGACATGCGCCGCCTTCAGTCCCTCACACGTACCCATGCCCTACACCTCAGCATACAGAAGCACCTCTGGACAAAGCAAAGCGATGGACACTACCCTTCCATTCAGGCCAGACAAATTCAGACCATTTCTGGAACTCACCTAAAGGAGTGACACCTGAATCTTATGGGCTGTTTGGCTTAATTTGTCCTCTCCTGGCTAAAAACAGCATTGTGTTCTAGTATTTGCTTTATTTTATGCTTAGGCATCTTGTGTGTCTCACATCTTCAGTACTTCTTTCTTCAGTCATATATACATATAAAAAAACCAACCACCTTTAAGCCATTTATTTTTAAAAGTACGTTCTTCCCACAGAAGAACACAGAATCACAACTCAAATCTTTTTTTGCCATTTTGAAGTAGACAACTGTCCTTTAAATAGAATTAGGCAAAGAATAGCTGGCAGATGAAAGACTGCTATCAGATATTTCATACAAAAGTTTCTAAAAGATTTATCAGAATTGCTTGACTTGCTCGTAATTTGTCAAGCAAGCAGAGTATGTAAGCTAGAACAGAAAAAAACCCACACCTTTTCTAAGTAGCTCTAGATGCTTTTGTGAGGACAGTACAATACAAAATACAAAATTAAAAATACAAAACATAGTATAATGAGAACCAGCACTACCACTCTTACTAGTCCAGTGGTGGTAGCAACCAAAAATAGCGTAGACAAATGATGAAATTGTCAACTAACCAGTTCAGAACGTATCTAAAAAAGACAATGTTTAATGCATGGTTTACTGCAGAACCCTTTCTAAACTTTAACCTCCTCAGCTGCTGTCATCGATTCAGCGTGACTGTGGAAATGTAGCAGGTTTTAAGAAACATCAAGACCAAACAATGGCACTGATATTTTTAGAGATGCAACCACTTTTCTTCTGAAATCATTTGAATGACAGCTTTGAGTTCATGTCAATTTATACAACTATAAATGCATCTAAGATTTAGTCCTATTAATCTAAGTAGAAAGAATGTCCAAACATATCCCTTGAACTGCCAGCTGGGCTTGTTTAACTTGTATTTTCTTAAAAGATGCTGAACAAACTGAAATGACACTTGAAGGAGAGTGTGCTCTTGATTCTAGATTTAAAATCCAAGAAGAGCAAGCTAAGAATATGTTAAAGCAAACATGTTTATGAACTAGTTGAAAATGTAAGCTAAAGATGTGCCTATGAGACTGCATATGAAATCCTGCACATGTTGCCTATTTAAGGATTAGCATAGATGATGGATAGAAGATGGCATACGTGGAAATTAAAGCAAATTTGATTTAAAACAGATGTCTAGAAGGCTTCTCCCTACCCCTTTATTTCAAAAAAATGTATAATGAGACCAACCAGCACATCACTCAGGTAAAAACAATGGGGCCATTCAAAACAAACAGCAACAAGAGATGGAACTGAGTATGAAAAGTTAATAGATTTTACTGGGAGACATCTCTGTTTTCCAACTGATGACACATAAATATGTATAAACACACACACTTATATACACAGAGAAAACCTTGTGCATTATTGTGAAAGCTGTTCAGAACAAAAAAAAAAAAAAGCAAAATTGTAAGTACTAGAGGGCTAGAGTAGAAAAAGAATAGCAAAATTTTAAGTACTAAAAGGCTAGAGTACCAAGTATCACAAATAAAACACAACTTGGAAAGCATCATCTTCAGCTCTTTCCATATGTTCTAAAATCCATTTTGAAATTTTCAAGTTATTTGGAATCACATTTTCTCAATGCTAGGACAAGTGATCAGGACAGACTCAGAAAGTGCTCAGTTGTGAAGTGTAATTCAGTCCTTGGCCAAAATAATTTGGTTTTAATTGATTCTGTTAAAGTAATTAAGACATCTTACTCTCAAATGGCTTATATGCTTCATCTCTGAAAACTCTATTTATCCAAAACTGCTTTTTGCTTCTCTGTTGGAAAGGTAACATATTGAAAAGTTAGAGGACAAGTATGTGTCCCTATGCAGAAAAACAAATCATATCCACTAAATTCTTGCAAGTACACATGGAAAATTGCAGAACTATGTGACAACGTGAATTTTATTATGTACCTTTGACCAGCATTTTGTTTGCCCACTAATTCAGCTATTGGGATTACTTTTAATTTTCCAGCTCCTGAAGTAACACTGAACTGTAACCATTTGGTTCTTATATCAGCTTCTGAAATTATTCTTCAGTCTCCTCTCGCTTCTGGAGTTTCCATTAGGATAGCACCTGTCTATGATCCAGAGAGAAACAGTTGTTCTAGCCAGCACTGATTTCTTGTCAAGGTTGTTATGTTTTATGGCTCATTATTATTTATATGACTGTCGCTCCAAAAGCCAGATAAGTGTATCATTCTACTGGATGCTATATTGGTATATTTTAAAAAAGTTTATAAATCAGAAGTAATTATAGGTAAATATTTCTGTAAGTATTGCAGGGGTCAGCCACCTCCACCAATTATCTATTCACACCCACATTAATGACGTGAGCCTCATGTTTTGCTGTGAACTGGATCCTCACGGGATGCTATTAGAAAGCTGCTTCTGAGGAGGGAGCTGCAGACACTGCAACACCATCCGCGCTATTCTGTAACACAGTGTGCGTTGATTCAAATAGAGACAGAACATTTCTGCAGAACTGCATCTGAAGGGGAGAAGAAGTTTTCTCTTTCTGGAGTAGCTGGGATAGGAGTAGTCTAGTTCAACTACCTTCAACTATCTTGGAGTACTGATTACCAGACATGTAAATGATTAACATGAGCAGTGAAGACCCTCAGTCGTCAATGGTCCATGAGAACGAGGTGCTGCCGGGCTGCTGAAGGCCAAGAGAGTCACAGAAGTCAACCTCAGGCAGTTTTCATTCTACTTCCTAGTTTAGTTACAAATCACAGTATTGACATTGTTATGAGGAAAAAAGCAGTCATACGGTGTAATGTGAAAAACAGACAAACAAACAAACAGACAATTATACTTGATGCACAGGAAAAATTTCATACTTTAAAAAATTTGTGTGAACTCAAATCTTTATTTTAAGTCAACTTAAAAACCAAACCATAGCACAGGGAGCTCTGAATGTTCCTGGATGGTAGCTTTTCAGTAACAAAAGTATATTTACAAATGGCTACAACAGTAAGAGCATGCAACACAATCCAAACACCATTTTATTATAAACTAATTTTTCACAAAAAGGTCAGTTTAGGAGGCTTAAACCCTGAGGAGTATCCTCACAATTGCAAGTAATTGCCATGCCAAAATTCTAAGCATAATCTTAAACCTACAGAATGAAGTACAGGAGGAAAAAAAAACCTCCAAACACCATTAATAATCTAATTTGGAATCAGAATACGGATCAGAAGTGCAGCTGAAATGTTATTTGGCCACCTCTAGACAAAAAGTGATTAACAAGGAGAGGAGGTGGGAGGAAAGTGACACAGAAAAGCAACCAGAAGCCTAACAGTGCTGCACGACTTAAACCTTCCCAAAGCCTCCTAGAACCCATGGAACATTCATGCCCAAATCTCCAAATATGTACTAAAATCTCAGAGTCCAGCATGACTCTAATTGATATGTATCACATTTACAGCACCCAAAGTGCTTGGCAAAAACAAAAGCAGATTTACTATCTAAATTAAATATGAGCACGGTTACATTGAAGTAAAGCAAGGGCAAAGAAAGGACAGGAAAAGCTGGCAATTAAAGCAGTGCAAGGAAAGTTTCCTATTCCGGCAAATACAGACAAGACAGGCTCACAACTCTTTTGATCTTTAAACCACTATTTAAAAGGAAATGCTGAATTACAAGTGTATTAAGTGTCTGAGTCTCTAATTTTACATGGAACTAGTCCATAAGAAAAGATATGCATCAAAGTAGCGCAGAAGTTCTCAGGGGAGAACTACAGAGTGAAATGTAACTGTGCAATGTTTCCATTTATTGAATTTACACGTTAAAAACCTATTTGTTCTAACTAAGAACTGATTTGTACTAGAGCTGTTATACATGCCAAAAATGCACTATATATATATACACATATATATATATATATATATATATATATATATATACACACACCCCTTTACAATAGGGATAAAATGGGGTTTACCAGAGAGAGCAACAAGCAGAAAAAACCATCTGGCTTTCCAATTCCATGCTTAGCCTGCAAGACTGGTTTGGCAAAACCAAGGGTTCTTTTCACAAATAAATTAGGCTTTATCTAGAAGTCATTAAATGCAGTTCTACAATGCAAATTATCCAGAGTTACTGCTACCAGTGGAACAAGAAATGCATTTTGAGACAGCTCAAAGCATTGTGTGTATTTCATTGACTTATTTCTGTACTGGCAGAAGCAGACACTTTGACTATTCCAATGTTTAATGCTGCCAAAAGGACAGATCATAGCTTGCCATAAGACTGGCCCAAAAAAGCAGAAAGCACTGTCTAACTGAGGACTCCATCTCACCATCGCTTGAGATAAATCATTATATCTCTTGCAAGGAAGGAGAGAGGAGAGGAGAAGCGGAGAGGAAAAGCGGAGAGGAAAAGCGGAGAGGAAAAGCGGAGAGGAAAAGCGGAGAGGAAAAGCGGAGAGGAAAAGCGGAGAGGAAAAGCGGAGAGGAAAAGCGGAGAGGAAAAGCGGAGAGGAAAAGCGGAGAGGAAAAGCGGAGAGGAAAAGCGGAGAGGAAAAGCGGAGAGGAAAAGCGGAGAGGAAAAGCGGAGAGGAAAAGCGGAGAGGAAAAGCGGAGAGGAAAAGCGGAGAGGAAAAGCGGAGAGGAAAAGCGGAGAGGAAAAGCGGAGAGGAAAAGCGGAGAGGAAAAGCGGAGAGGAAAAGCGGAGAGGAAAAGCGGAGAGGAAAAGCGGAGAGGAAAAGCGGAGAGGAAAAGCGGAGAGGAAAAGCGGAGAGGAAAAGCGGAGAGGAAAAGCGGAGAGGAAAAGCGGAGAGGAAAAGCGGAGAGGAAAAGCGGAGAGGAAAAGCGGAGAGGAAAAGCGGAGAGGAAAAGCGGAGAGGAAAAGCGGAGAGGAAAAGCGGAGAGGAAAAGCGGAGAGGAAAAGCGGAGAGGAAAAGCGGAGAGGAAAAGCGGAGAGGAAAAGCGGAGAGGAAAAGCGGAGAGGAAAAGCGGAGAGGAAAAGCGGAGAGGAAAAGCGGAGAGGAAAAGCGGAGAGGAAAAGCGGAGAGGAAAAGCGGAGAGGAAAAGCGGAGAGGAAAAGCGGAGAGAAGCAGGCGTCATGACATTGCAATACTCCTGCTTAGGTAGTCAAAGGTTGGATGGATCCCTGATTTCTGTAGAATCTTATCACTTAGCATGAAGGACAGAATCTGAGATACTTTTGTGACATCTGAAATTGCAGTTTCTCTCCTGGGGGGCTTGGAGACAATTCAAACTACACTTGGCAAGGCTGCAAACTGACCATTTACTCTACAATAGAGTTGCTGGAAACGTCCACGAATTAATGGATAAGCCCCTCTGCAAGTTCACTGCAACTTGAAGTGTTTCAGTCAAACTTGTGCTCATTACTGCAGGCTAGAGATTTCAGTTCAGGTTTAAACAGATTTTAAGTTCCAACCAAGCAGAAGTCTAAGCAATTACACTGAACTGCTCTGGAGTTTAGCCAACATGGCACAGAAGGTTACACTGCAAGACGCCCCCATTACCGTGTGACATTAGCCAAGGTGCCATCTGCCGCTCCAAGTACAAGTGAAGGCTCTGTCAGAGCCAAAGGCTGCCAGCACATCTCACACCTCATTTACCTGACAACCATCAGATGGAACAGAACAGCTACAAAACCAGCAGTAAGCACGTACTACAGCAGGCACACAATTTAACCACTTGGCAAAGATCTTCAAAACTAGTAGAAATAGAGGGAATACCATGCAAGCTCTGAACTAGAACCTTATCATCATTCAGTAGTTAGAAAGAGCAGAGAACCTGAACACAGACACCATTTGCCCTATTTTTGTAACAGAGAGACATAAACAAAATGTCAAACAATAAGAGAGGAAACTGGATATTTGTGTCTCAGCTGCCAGAAGAAAGCAAGAAAGCTTAACTTTCAGCTCCATCTTACAGAGGAAGTCCCCTGAAGGATAAAAGAACCACTGAACAAAGTGAGATGCTGAACCTAGCCAGCCCCGTTTTGTCACTCTCATCCTTGCAGCTCACAGAAAAGCAGGAACTTGGTGCCAGCCCTTGGCACGGTGACCGGGATCAAGCGCAAAGGAGTCAGGCAGGCTAAGGACAAAAGCAGGAGCCTTGAAAGGCAGCAGCCAGCTCTGCAGAAATAAAGCAGCTGGCAGGAGAGGGTGATGGGGAAGAAGCTTGTGTCTGTCTGCTGAGCTGAATGGCAACAGCCTCATCATACACTGCAAAAGATAAGGAGAGGGATAGTTGTACACAAAGAAAACACTCCTATTACTGCTTTTGACAGCCCTATTAATTCAAAGAAGCACTCCCAACAAGACATCTATTCAACTTTCACTCCATGTGTTCCATCTAATGGGAGCCATATTATGTTTCAAACTGAGGGTAATTACCTCTTGAAATTTTTGTGTACAAGGCGAGTAAAGGCTTTAATTTTCCGCAGGTGTCTTGGACGCATTCCTTACAAATGCTTTGACCTAAAACGAAGGGCACATTCCTGTTTTACAGGGCTGTTCTCAAATTAGGACAGTTTATATTCGCAGGCCAAGTTGAAGCCATTTATCCCATCCATTGAATAGAGACACGTATAGCATACTCTATCATCACCACAACATAAACAATAACTGCTCCAGGAAATGAATTAAAACCAAAAGTCTTCTCTTGCTAGTTACTAGAATTCTGTAAATATCAACAGCTCAGAATTTCACAGCACAAGAACAGGAGGCTGCTTCCTCATCTCATAATATGAGGCATTCTTGCACAATTTCCTGAAAGTTTCAGCTCATCATGAATTACTGAAAGGTTTTTTAAAACAAGTATGTTGCATTCTTGCACATTTCTCATTTTACTAATTACATACTGAAAAGCCCATTTGTATGAAAAATATACTTTTTTTTATGCTTTATTGAAAGACAGCGATGTTTTTATGTTTCAGCCCACCTGAAGCTACATTATTTCAAACATATGTAGCATCATCAATCAGATTGGCATCAACTTAGCCAGCAACACTACAAACTGCATCAGCTCCTTAATGTACTAACTTTCACATGAATCAGGACAGCAAAACCTTAACATCCTTCTTCTTTTGTTTGTTTTTGTTGGTTTGGGGTTTTGTAAACAATAATAGAGTAAGTCCTAAAAATGATACAAAACTCACAAAAATACTGTCCTTACGAAAATACTTTATTGCATGTTTTGCTATCTTAAAGTCCTATTTTCAGAGTATAAATTACTAATCAGAATTTAAGTTTCAATATGACATACAGCCAAGTTTTATGTGGCAGAAGACTACTAGAATATTTCTTACGTATTTTGTATGATGACTAATTTTTATTAGTTTTTGAAATGAGAGCTGCTGCTAAGCCATTCAAGAAGCTAATTGATATATTCTCAGTTCTTGAATTAGGTAAAAAAAAAAAAAAAATCACCCAAAGAACCACAAAAAACCACAAATGAAAGCATGGTTTGGAAGCACAACACAAGTTCCCTATCACCAACACTGTTTCTGGGTACAGAGTGAACAAAGCCCAGTCCCCGCAATGCTAAGCTATACTTTCCCTAGGTAGCAACTCCCTGTTTCAACACAACTGCTAGGAAGTCAGGTTTTAAATAGCCTTTCTTCAGATGCCTCTAGAAAAACAGAGCAGATAAACTACTTGAGGAGCATCATGAGTTGTACAGAAACGCCCTCAGTTGGCAGGACAAACACCAATAAGAATAAAAGAAACCAAACTTTAGCACAATTCATTAGAAATTAGGAGCTACTCCACAGACCTGTTTGGTCCTACTAATTCAGTGTTTTGCACAGTGATTTTCCCCTTGATTATAAATGTCAAGGAGTGCATCATCTCAAAGTGATGCAGATACTGCTATATATCAAGTAATAGACACAGATATAAGAAAAAAGCTGTACAAAATGGAGACACTCATGAAGGTATGTCAATTTCAAGAATATGACACTTCTCTCAGTAACATATAGCTCCTAACAAAATATTTATATTCTTCATGGATAATAGTAAAGTACAGGAAAGATGCTGTAAACCCATAGGTTCAGACTATGCACCTCGAACTCTCAGAAAAAAGTTTCCATGTGAATTAACTGTACGTGCTGCCACTCAAGCTGCCGGGGTCCAAGCTGTGGAGGGCAGAGAATCGTAAAGGATTATCCAGCGAAGGAAGCAAGTCCAGAGCTACAGCTATGGGAAAAGAGATGTACCATGCAGCAAAACAGATTCCAATATGTCTCTTTCCTCATTACATGAGGAATGAACAAACCTTTCCAGTCTTTTCCTTTTCCATTCACAAGTGGCCTGTTACTCAAGACATTTCAAAAAGGCTTCTGGTGCAAACCACAGCTGCTTTTCCACAAGCAAGCTGATCATCTTCAAGCAATTCACTATGCTGAAATCAAATTTCAATTACTTCTGTTGGAGCTACTCATTACACTACAAACACATGCCCAGAACAGGGCAGGAAGACGAGGGATCTCAACTGTTTTCTTCCATATGCAATTCTCGCTTTTATTGAAATATTTCCACTTGCACTATACTTCGACTCAAAAATATTCAAAAAGCTTCAGCTTTGACAATCCTCCATGTTCTGATGAAGAAAAAAAAACACACACACACACAATTTTATTGTTCCCTGCAATTTTCTGAAGTAATGGATTCTTTTACTGAAGGATATAACATAAGGAACATCTCCTTCAGCAAGTCATAGCTTTATTACAGATTAGGAAAATATCCAGAAGGACTTGGAGCCAGTTTGTTCACTCTCCACAGGTGCATTTTGCAGGTTTGCCTGAATTTGGCTTATGATTTAACCAAGGAGAATCCCCTCTAAAACATACTCAGGCACTTCTTCCTAGAGTGTTAAATACTTTCCTGCAAAACCAACTTTCCAGCTTAGTTGCTCTAAATGTTGGACTTCCATTTTCCTCACTCTTGTACAAGTGATTGAATTGATTTTGCTCAAGCCTTCCAAAAAAAAAAAAAAAAAAGTATAGAACAACTCATCTGCAAAGCTGAATGTTTCACAAGCCATCTGCAAATAGGGCTTTATAAGTGGAACCATTTTGTTACCTTAGCCATGTAGCAAGAGCCACGATATAACATTCAGAAGGAAGAATTACAGCTGTAAAAAATGTTCACAATGAAGTAATAAACTATACAATGTGCCCCTTTTGAATTTCTTTACAAATACAAAACTTTTCATAAAAGGTTAGCTAAGATTCACACATCTTTAGAAGGAATATGGGCCAGTTTATGAAACCGACATAATACCCCATGAAACGCTGCTTTTTCTTTTTTTCTTTCCCCACTGAACCTGAACTCAGAATAAAAATCATGGGGTGCAGACCCATGTGGATTGAAAGCAAAATTGTTGCACATGAAGCCTTGAGAACAAAACACACCATGTTTTGCACAGCTCGTTAGGATGACATTATTAGAACTGGGACCACTTAGGAAAATACATCTAGAAGCCAAGAACATTCTTAAACAGGGGATGGGAATATATGCAGTTTGCCTGCAAGCCTTAAACAAGCTTAATTAAAAGTTTCAGAAATGTTAAATAATGTTAATTTGTTGCTCTGGCAAACCGCCCGCTACAGCTCTGCAGACTCTATAAATGAGAGTCTGCAGCAACATTACTGAAACCCCTTCCTGAGCTTGTTAGACTATTCAAGCCTCCTGTGGTTGTGGATTTCTGACTTTTAAAAAACCCATAAAGTAAAGTTGTAGACAGAGGCAGTGCTATCTCAGGTTTGAAAGGAAGTAAGGCCCAGAGACTTCTTCCTGACAGTGTTTCTGATACAAGGCTTTTCAAGAAACAAAGCATCCTGCCTCTCTACAGCAGGATCAAATCCAGATGGCATTTATAAAAAGTACAAAAAATCCTACATGATATGGATGTCTATTCAAGAATTATTTTCAATTTAATACATACAACAGGACAAGAGGGCATACATGAATATTATAAGAAAAAATCTGATTTGAAGCAGATGTCAGGAAGCCCTGTTGTATGTAAAAAAAAAAAAAAAAAAAAAATGAATACTTGCAAAAGCCTAAGAAGCAGATTTCTGTAAGTACAAACACTAGACCCATTCACAAACAATTCAATAGCATATTGGTGTGCAGTCTGGCCAAACAGTCAAAGACTGACACATACTTTAGCTATATTTGGTGCAGCAGTACAGTGTGTTTAAGGGTACACTAAACTGGATCTCATACCTATGACCAGCTATGGATAATGACCATTTCAAGTATTTCCTTTATTAGCAGCTGTGGATAGATTTCTAGTTCTAGGATCATATTTGCTACTTGCATTCACTTAACTACAGGTGTGAATGCAGTTTAAGTTAGAGGGTACCCTAGACCACTGATTTACTACAATTGCTATACATCCATCTGTTGCCTTTCTCTTCCACTTTATCTTCTTAACTATACACACACCTGTAAGCTGCTAAAGTACATTGGAATAAGCTCTAGAAACCTAAAAGAAGGTCCTCTATTGGGCATATGGAGGGAAAGAATAAAAAAAAGTTTAAAAATAAAAAAGGTATGTTATTGCAAATTCAAAAAAAAAAAAAAAAAAAAGAAAAATAACACAAAATCTGGACCATTAAAAAGAGCTTTAACACCTAAACCTCAGCCCTCTTTACAGGAAGAATGAATTGAATTTTTTTTTCTAAATCTAGAGACAAGTACTTAGATCAGATTTATCCTATTTCAGATGAAAGAGATAAGCAAAGATTTAGAAATTTAAGAGAACTAATAAGGAAAAAGGCATACAGTGAATTCTTGTCAAATCTACATCCAGTAGACCCATACACATCAACAACATTTATAGTCACAAATTGCAACTGTAAGAATTTTTATTTTCCATGCTCTGGCTCAGATGTTTTTTAAACTGTATTGGTAGCACACTCTTCCATAAGGCACAGTTCCTTAGCAAACCTATAGAAGAACCAAGGGCCATAGTTCTCATTTAATGGCCTCAGTAAGATTTCTCCTGGGGATGAATTTGGCCCAATCAATGACCTCAAAGCAACACTGCAAACAATTGAACTGAGTGGCAACAGTTTTTCACAGCATTGCCACATGTAATGTCAGCTTCAAAGTTTCTGGGAAAGTTTCTTTTTGCACACAAAGCAAAAAATTAACAAGGAATTCTCAGGCCCTCCATAAAATTAATCTTTCATATGTTTATAATTGAAAGAATTTCCAACAATCAAGCTATAACCGAAAGTCACCCGGAACAACTTACTTCTCATCTTTTTTTCATTAATATTCTCCTTTCACACCAGAAACAATTATCTGAGTTCTCAGAATCTCAAAGACTTTATGATTCTGAGATTATGAGAAATGAATTAGGATTTTAGAGCCTGTAAAGATTAGCAATTGAATACTTGAACCTTCTTGCAATTAGCACAGCAGATCACTGACATTTAACCAGGTTCACCTGCAGCAGTTCATTTATAGTTTGAAGGAAAACTGGAATGAGACCATAATGCGCTACATGTTACTTGTTCACCCCAGAAAATGGAAAATACTAGGCATGTCACAGAGGCAGACATCCAAAAAGGCCTTTTAAAAAGAAAGTCAAAGTAATCTTGACAACACACTTAATTTCTCTGTGAAACACAAATTCTTAAACTACAGATCAGCAAAGAAATATTTGGCATTTGCTGGATTTGGATCTCTGCACTTTAACGTGCCTATATATCTTTCAAATTGAGACACAAAATTGCATAGCATTTTATACATCAATACTGTACTTGTACTTTGACTGAGACATCCCCGTCTTTCAGATCTGTCCCACTCCATTCCACTTGTCCTAAGAAAGCACAGAATAACTAATATTTGGGAAGAACAAACCATCTTGCAGTCATGCAGGTCCAAGTTATTCACATTTCTTTGGACAGTGATCTCTCTAGGAATTGCATCTTAAGTAAGAGCATAAGGAAAGCCTCTGGCACTTCATAACTGCTTAACATAAAAACCCCATACACTACCTATGTGTAGTACATACTACAGCAATGCATTTCACATCAGAAAGCTGAACCATCACTGTAAACAGTTAAAAGCAATCTGCACAACCAAAATAAATGTTTTTGTCAGAATAGTATCAGGCTTAGTGCCATACATCATGCTTAGTACATGGGAAAGGAAAGCCACCACCATCATAGTGGATTTTCCAGGTGCCATTTGAGTGAGCGTGACTGTCCTGTCACTTGTCTACACTCCTGCAGGCAAATATGTAGGTCAGGGCACTGAATACCTTGACTAGTAAAGACCACAGGAGAAGGTCAACACAATTTGCAAGCAAAAGCACATTGCATTTATTTATTTGTTGCCTTTTAGCAGATTTTGCTGGTTATGTTGAATCTATTAATATAGACAAGCACTGGTATGGAGCATTTTCTGTGCAAGAAAAAAGCTAAAGACTCTTCTATAAGGAAAGCATACAGCTTTGGGGTGAAAAGAGTAAATGACAATAAAAATCCTAAGTGCATGGAAATAGTAAATGATAATTCATTGTGCACTGTCTCTTCTGATACAAGAACTGGGAGTAAGAACAAAAGAAGTCAGATTCAAAACAGACAAAAGGAGGGGGCAGTGGTTTGGTTTGGGGTCTGGGGTTTGTTTTGGTTTGGTTTTGTGGGTGTTTTATTTTCATTCAAGATGTATTAGACACTTGCATTTCTTGCTAAAGGATGTTAGAAATTTACAGGGACCCTTGGAGACACCATATATGTTAATGGATTGCATGTGTATTTTAGGTTATTAAATACACCAACACTGCAACTGGCAAAGGAAGACCCCTGTCCTGAACTGACTTCCAAAATTATACAGCTCAATTACTATACTGTTTCCCAAAATACTCAAGCTTTCTAGCTTTAAACTTATCCAGAAAATAACACTACGACATGTCTGCTTTAAAATGTTAAGTTTGGTACTATCCATACTGTATCAGATATAAACTACTCAAATTTTCTTGGTACTATTTTTCCTCAGTATCAGCTGGGGAGAGAGGCGGGGAAGTCAATCATTAAAGAAACCAGAATTTTCTGACTTCCTGCCACTCTGATCTACACTAAAAATTTTGGTTAATACTGTAATATTCAATGTTTCCAGACTCAGAAAAAGTTCAAGAAGGTTTATGACTGTTAACAGTTAGTTGCCAGTGTTGCTTGCAGAAGCCTACAATGTAGCAGGTAAAACACACAAAACACCCAGAATTTCATAGTCAAGTGTATTCCACAGCAGGTGTCAAACCATCCACTGCATACTGTATGACTGTCATAACTCCCTGACAGGCATATACTTGTCACCTTTTGAAAGCAGGTGGACTTTAACAGAAGCATAAAATAGAGAGAACAGAAAACTGAGTATGTCATAGAGACTTTCATGACCAACATCTTATGTAATGATTTAAGATAAGGTTTCTGTTCAACATTTCAGAGTCTCTGCAGCTACCGCAGGAAGGGCTCCCAACCGGGTTTCACAGAACATCCACTGTTACTGGCACCGCTCAGTACCAGGACAGTCAAGGCAGTGATAAATAAGGTGGGGAACCTCGCTCCTTAACTGACAACATTACAAATGCAGTATTTCATTCTGGCAACGTTAGTATTTTCCACTGCTCTTACTGCTTTATTCATGGTTTCTGTAACAACCCTACACTTCTCCATATGCCAACCCAACAAGCAGGGGACCTGGGCTTGCTGCAGAAGCAAAGTGGGTGGAGCTCATCACTCCACCAGCTGGCCAGCTCCAGCAAGAGAGGAGCCTGTGCCTGTGCCGCTCCAATTTAAACAGTTCTGAGTCCCTCAGCTTGTAGGTCTCTATTTACAGTCACTTCCCAGGGTAGAACACAGGGTCCTGGACCCCAACAATCTATAGAGTGCATTTTTTACAGGCCACCACAACCTCCAGCTAGATTTCTTGTCCATGGTTTTCTCTATCAGATACCAGGAAGGTGGTGAGTCAGCCAGAGGGACGTGCTCAGGAAACCTAAATGGTTGCATGAGCTTGAAAACCACTACCAGAGTCTCTAATGTAGATGTTGCCTCTAACTATGTAGTTGTAGAATGTGTGTGAGGGGATTTTGCTCAGTGGTGGTTTGTTGGGTTTAGTTTTGTTTTTCTTCCCCTTCCTCAAAACACCACCACTCCTTAATGCCACTTAAACTAAACCAAAGCCATGCTTTAGGGATCTTAAGTAAAACTTAGTTCTTTATTCAGTCATATGATCTTGTGGTTCTTATCTAATATCAGATTTTGTTTCAGGCACATATAGAGGTAAAATAAAAATAACATTACCTGAGATTTCCTCACCTATTATTCTGTTTTTCCACTACCTGTACTCTCCACTGTGTTTGCAGTTTGAAGCATAATTTAAGTGTAACTTTGGTCAAGCAACAAAATTAGGTTTTGGTCTATTTTAGGCCATAATCTCTATGTTCTGGCTTTTGCTCAGGTTACAAACTAAATCCTGTGGGTAAGCTAAAGAAGGCCTATCCTGAGTTATAAGTTATGTGGTAAGAATCCTGTAACTCCATGTGAGACCCATCGGAAATATGCCTGATCTGTTAACCTAATGTGCTTAAAACCATCCTTTGGTCTGTCTTCAATTACCTGTATGTCAAGATCAGTGCTTTCTTGTCAATGACTCACCATTGTATTTCTCACTCTCTAATACCATGTGGTTTTAGTTTCATCCTATATTTGTCTTCATGTACATTTTTTTTCCTTTTTCTATACACACCTCTTTCTCCTTCACACTTTGCCTTCAGAAGCAAAACCATTTCTCAACAATACTGTGGTGCTATTGAATGAAGGGTTAGATTTCAGTGCGATGACATGAACGGGAGTTCTATGTGTGCCAGGGTTTTTCCAGATAAAAATGTAAACAAAATAAATAGAAAAATGCATCTTGTATGACAACAAGGAAACTTGGCCAAGATTTGAAGACAGTAACCAGAGTACATTCAAGTAAGGAAGAGGCAAAGCTGAGTAACTGTAATATACAGAATCACTGAATGTAGTAAAACAGAGAATATTAATAGCTTCAACAAGAGTGATGTGTCACTTCCAGCTACTGGACTTCTGATCTACACAAATAGTATGAAGAACATCCCTACAGGTAAAGGCATCTGCATGTAGTCTGAGATTTCAAGATCGAAAAGAAACTCTTTCTCTTTGCTTCATAAAGAAGCAAAGAAATATAGCACTGAGCTCCGTATGGAAACCATTTTTTTTTCAGCAAAACTGAAAAAAATTAGTTATCTTAAATCCAGCTCACAACATGCACAGAACTTACTAAGAATAAGTAACAACTTGTTATTACACACTGGTTAGAACTCACAGGCGTTCTTCGGAAGTGGATACCATCAATCCATTTTAACATCCAGACTGGGGTAGACAGAGGCATCACTTTCTGGTACGGATCTAGGATCATCTGATCTCCTTCAGAACAACAGCTTACACATCTTCATCTTTTGTTAGATAGGGAAGCTGACAAAGAACTCATTTTTCCACTTTAAGAAATGGCAATATGGAAACACGGTGAAGTAACTGAGTAGCTCCAGACTTTAAGTAGTTTCTGAGGGAGCCTCACACCCAATGACCAGGAGCAACCAGGAACACCACGGAGCTAGAGTCACCATGGGATGCAGCTACTGCATTCCCAGATCAGCTGTCTCAGTGCTGACCACTAATTCAGAATCTCCCCTTTATAGAAATGTTTCAAAATCTCCATGAACACCACATCCAGAATTTTGTTCACCTCTGACGCTAGGTTCAAGTTCACTAAAGCCCAACCCATGCCTGCTCTTCAGACACATCCAGGCTTCTACAAGAGTATCAATCACCCTGACACCAAACTGAAAACTGTCATGATTGTACTCCTTGGAAAATTTAGATTTATGACTTGGAGTCCTTGAGACAATATACGTCCCTGGCCTCCTGTGCTTTCATGACTTGTAAGCCACCCTCACCATGAAGACTGTAGCTAGCTAATTTACATCCTCAATACAAAATCAGATTATTTGTAAATTAAGTTATGTTATGTTGTGTATATGAAATGTTATGCTAGTCACACCTTTCTTTCCTTACTTCCTAGCTATTTTTCTCATACACATGATTCCACATGCATAAGAAGGACTCAAAACCCTACCCAGGTTTCAGTGTCCCAAGTAAATTGCTAAAGTCTACTTTCTCATGAACAATTCTGAAATGCTAGGTTGTCAAATCCAGTATGGTAAACATAGTTATCGGCACAAAGTTTCATTCAAGCTAGAATAATATGGCAGAGCCTGGACTTACGTTTCTGACATGTAAATAAAATATAGTTCAAGTTTGTTTGGTTGTTTTTTTCCCTTTTAAAGTCTTCTCCCAGGAATTTACTGTGCCCTTGAACACTTAAAGAGAACTGTAAGTAATGAAATATTACGTAGTTCCTACATGAGTAAAAATAAGGTAGATGTCACAGCAAAATGTAAACACATACAAAAAAAATATATTTAGTTAAACAACCCTTTCCTTATAAACACAGTAATAAACACATAGGCACTCTCATACACTTAGAGAAAAAATTGCTACTGGGGTCAGTTAATTATGAGTTTGAAAATAACTGTGTATTTCCAAATGTCAATCAAAAGTTTAAAACTGCAGCCAATGACATTATTTGCCTCTTAATGCAACAGACAACATGTCTGCGGTTTCTGTACAACCGGCAGGGCATCCTGGCATCCTAGTGAGAGATTCCTACGGAAGGAGAGGAGTTGAAGGAACACAGCTGTTGTCACAGGGGAAAAGTCACTGACTGAGATTTCAGTGCTCTTTTGTTTCATGCTGTACTTCTGAATGGAAATCACACACACTTAAAGCAGACCAAAGCATTCACTCTCAAACCACTATCACTGTCACTTCCAAAAGCCACATGTCTTGGGAAATCCAGAGGGCTAAAATAATATTAGATTGCACCTTTGTTCTAATCAAAAGCATCAGTAGTAGCTGAAGCCATAGCAGCTTATGAATGAGAAGTCTGAATTCGATGCCAAAAGCAGTTATTAGAGATGAAAAAACTGTTTACTTGAATTTGAAAATATAGTGTGATGAAATTTTTGTCTCTGTATAATGTGCTATAGTTGACTACTCCCACATAATGCTCAAGCCTGTTGGTGAATGAAAATAATAAGTAAACTGCAAAATAGATCAAAATTCTTATTGAGATAATACTTATATTTGGAATCCTAACAATCTAAAATATTTGAGGAATAGAGGGGAAACACACACAAAAAGGATAAGTCAGGGAAAATCATTATCTTAGTCTTATTACTGTTCATTTGAAACAAAATCTGTATGTAAGCTTTTCCATGGCTCAGTTTTTCCTGCAAAATGGAAAAGTAATTCCCTTTCACTCAAAATGAGATCTACTTTTGTATTGCGTTTGTATGTGTGATGGAATAATCAGTGTTTCAAGAGGAGACGCAGCAAGAAATAACCTATGAAGTATATCTCTATGTATGACTCTGAGAAAAGGTACTTCGATAATTTTGTGGTGAATGAGGCATGGACTCTTGATAAGGTGTGATGAGAGACATTTATTACAAACTCAGGCTTGCATTTATACTTGCTATGATGCTTGCTCAAGCATTCGCTGATTTGCTAAGTTACTCATTACATAAGCGAAATATTTTGCGTTCCCACCAAAGTTACTACCATAAAAGGATTTATTGGTCTATCACAACTTACTCCTCTGTCTTTGATGTATCAATCCTTTATCAATCCATCTGTCTTTGATATATCAAGTAGCATACAGTCCTTGCTCCTTCTATTTTTCCACCAACGCTTGTTCTCACGCTGTCAACTCCTGTCGTTTCTCACAGGCCCGATGTCAGAATACTGCCACATCTTTTGGTCTCACTTCCATGCAAACTTCACATTACATAATACAGGCTTTTCAAAGGTGGAGTTCTCCATCTATTTCTTCCATCAGGGAAGACCTATATATTAGTACTTCAAACAGAGGTGGCAGCCATTAATCTTGTTAGCAATCAAATTTGTCACAAATGTACTTTGCCCCCAGTTTCTGCACTAAAGGGCAACAATGTATCTTCCCAGAAACAACAATCTTCATGACCTTGAAAGGTATATGGTACGAAAGATACATAATGTAAAAATATTTACAACTGCTGAACAAGAGGCCTTCTAAACTTCAAAACCAAGAGAGCAGTTTTTAGCATGCTCAAGTTCCAAGTAGCCCCTACAGTATTTGCTCTTCTGAGTTTTGAGTTGCAGGCATTTCAGGGCTGAACTCAGGTCAGAGACCTGCAACAGAAGACCTAATCATGCTACATAGTCATTGCACTGAGCAGTGTAAATCTATTTGAAAAGGCATACGTGATTAATTAAAATGCTTTACACATTCTTCAAAAAACTGTAACAGTAAAAAACATATGTTTAGAAGCAATAGTTTTAAGACTGTAAGGAAGCTTTCCAGCAGATATAGATGCTTTGAAAGACCAATTTTTTGCTCTTTCACAAGCTTCCAAGAATTTACTCCCTTTGTATTGATAAGCTTTCATCTGTTGGGGCCATGACGGATTTGTCCCCATGGAAAGCCTAAACTCACCACCTTCATCTCTAACAGAACTTGGGAAAGCACAAAGCCTTGACTGAATTTCATGTACGGAAATTATTACAAACACAAACCACAACAAAGTTTCAATGGATCATCTAAAGACAGATTTTCACACTTTTGTGTGAAATGAGGAGAAGGTTATGCAATCTAAGATTGGATATCAGGAAAAAATCCTTCACAGAAAGAGTTGTCAGGCACTGAAACAGGCTGCCCATGGAAGTGGAGGAGTCACCATCCCTGAAGGTACTTAAAAGGCATTTAGATTAAGTTCTTAGGGATATGGTTTAGTGCTAGAGTTAGGTTACGGTTGAACTCAATGCTCTTGAGGGTCTCTTCCAACTGAAATGATTCTACGTCACAAGTAACAAATAAAATATGGCATAGCATGCACTAGC
This sequence comes from Columba livia, assembly GCF_036013475.1. NCBI lineage: Eukaryota > Metazoa > Chordata > Aves > Columbiformes > Columbidae > Columba > Columba livia. The sequence continues at coordinate 64,362,025 of NC_088605.1, read as the reverse complement.
TTCATAAGACACTGATGGTGCTCAAGCCAAATTTCAGAGCATCTTCTGAGCTTAGTAAGTTTGGAGCCTGAGCAGAAACAGTCACAATATTTCAGCCAATTACAAAAACTAGTTTTATGGAATTTAACCACTGTCACCAAGGTAAAGTCAATTGTAGCAGCTTTATGGTGTAAAAGGCTTTCCAAATTATGTACAACAATTTCTCACATAAATGCCAGACTTCTCCACCTTTACATCTAAATTGTTTTGTGTTTTTTCAGTTTGGTTGGTTGGTCTTTCAGGTCAATGACCCTAAAATAGTACAGATACCTTATTTTGCAGCATAATATAAAAGACTGTGTTATGATTTAATAAAAACAGTATTAAGAATTAGCCTAGCCAGATTTTATAATGGATTTCACATCACAATACTAGTATCCTCAAGATCACAGTATTTCAGCTCCAGGCAACATTGAAATCTGCAACAGATTCATCTCTGAATCATATTCCTCCTTGCTCTAACACCCAAATCCTGAACACTATATAGAATTCTTCTTAAACACCGCAAAAAATTATCCAACTCAAGACAACTGGTTCCAAAACAAGCTCCGGTTGCTCACTGCATAAAAATCATAAGGCTTGCTGGCAAAGTTACTGGACAGGAAGGCAGAAAGATCAGACTGCCTTCTTAGAGTGGCCCTTAATGGGCAACAAAGTTTCATGAAGCTCACCACCTAGGTGTTGTGCTAATAGTGGTGCTTCCTCCCCTTCAGAGAGGTTGTGAAATCCATAGTTGACACAGTCTGAAGAAGTTAACTATTTTTTACAATCATGAGTTCTTCTGAAGCAGCATCCTCACCAGGGTAGCAAGCATCAGGTTTAACGTATCAGCAGCCATCTGATCCAACCAAGATAATGTTCATAGCGCCATTTGCTACAAATTTCTGTCATAGTACAGAGTTGGAGCACAGTCATCCATGATGGAGCAGAAATCCAGAAGAACTCTCTGAATGGTGAATCTCTACAATACATAAGAAAATTTTTAAAAGTGAATATCCACTGTAACCAACAAACAGAAACCATGGACTAGCTTTGTAGTAGGAGGCTTTAAGTGTACACAGAATACTTATGAAGAACAGTCTAAGATTTTACAGCCAACATTGAAACCTGCAGCAAATGTCCTCTTCCTCCATTTCAGGCTGGGACTATTTACATTATTTTTATTCTGCAATGCAGCAGGCTAGGAATGTCATGAATTCCAATGCCTACTCAGCTACTCAATCAATTCCTATAACATAGATGGTGCCAGATTTTTCTTGGAAGTACCAAAGCAAAAGGTTGAGTGGCAACATACACAACCTGCAGAAGGAAAGAGTTCCTCGCAATAAGGATGACCAAACACTGGAGTAAGCTGCCTAGAAAGGCTGTGGGTACTCCATCCTTCAAAACTTTCAAAACTCAATTGAACAAGGCCCTGAACTGATTGGTTTCACTTTGAGCAGGGCGGTTGGAGTACAGGACTTCCAGGCATTCCTTAGAAACCTAAATTACTCAATGGCTGTTATATATAAGCACTTAATACAACTCATTCGACAGGTAGAGACTTCAAAAGTCATATTAACACTGCCATATTAATTGACAGGTTCCAACCTCAGTGTAAGTGAAGCACTAGTATTTTGAACTTCTTATAATTATTTAAACAAAGCAGCTATCATTGATCAGTGCATTAAGAGTGAAACTGTTTGAGCTGTAGAAACCACAGAAAATGTTCCAGTATGTACCCATTACTGAACTTCAGTACATACCACACCTCCTAGCTTAGCCGTTAAATGTGAATCTATTTTAAATTTAACTCAATACAAGAAATTGTCAGAACACGCCTTCCTAACATAGCAAAACGAAATAGAAAAGCCAAAACCCAGGCTGCTCTTCTGTTACCTTCTCAAATGGAATAGCATCCTTTTGTGAAATGCGAGTAAAACAATGTATGAGGGATATACATTCCATTGTTTTCCTAACAGCACACAGAAAGTGAAACAATTTACATTAAATAAAGTTTCCTTTCCAAGAACACCGCAACAGCTATCCTGGGCTTCACTAATTTCACTGTCCCTTTACAAGTAACATTAGCATGCTTTTGGGACAGAGGCTGTGGCACACATACCAAAGAAAAAACAAAGCTGATGCAGGAAGGATGGATGCAACAAGTGGGGCCTGACGAACTGTGCAATCTGCTCTCTGGAACATAATTTTGTAGCCACTGCAATCTAGCACTGCTTTGAGGAGACATGAACCTAAGCTATAAAAGTTTTAACATGATGTCTTTAAAAGAGACAAATCAAACCTTTACTCTTGAGAAAAGGCCTTTCTGCCAAGCTTGGATGTCGCTTCCCCAAGTTCAAGGGTTAAAATGAATGATTTTAAAATCCCATGTAATCCTACACTGTACCTAGAGATTTTTCCTGAGACATTTCAAGATTTGAAAAGGCATTGAAAGTCGACATGATAAAGATCACAAAAAAAAAATGTTTAACACTAATTTTCTTCCTTGTTCCTCATCACCATTGATTTCCTTTAGTAAAAGGACTATACAGTGATTTAAAGAAACTTTACGGATAACAGACTGCCTTCTCTGAGTGCAAGAGGAGTAATAGGAATACTCCATCCCACAGAACAGAGAACAAGGCAGTTTGGCTACAGTATGTCCCTGCCTCACTCCAGCTAACACATAACATAATCGGGTCTGTTGAATTTCCTACACTTTCAAGTCAAAGACAGAAAATAGTAAACTCCTATTTTTCTTCAAGAAGCAAAAGAATTATATTAACTTGTATTTTGAGTTTTCTTACTGTGCCCGTGAACAAAAAAAATCTCAAAATGGTAGCAAGGAAGAGAGTGAGCTACCCCTCAGCCTACACCAAGGGCTGGGGAAGGACTGGGGTTCCCTGGGCTCCACATTTTTGGTCCCCTACCCTGAGAGCTCCCAGCCTGGCTGCTCAGACGCCTCAGCTCCAACAGCTCTGGCTGCTCCTCCCTGCTTGCTTCCAGGTCCCATTAGCTAGTCATGCCTCCTTTTATCACAAGGGAGTTCTGCAAATGCTGGGCTGTGGCTCTGCCTGTGTGTGAGGCTTTCCAGCTGCTCATCACAAAGGCCATAGCCAGGGCAGCTATAACGGCTGAAATGCAATTTAGAGTATTCTCAATCTGCCAGATATCAAGCTCCTAGTGACCAGTGAGGGCGATCACCCTGTCACTTATTTTAAGAGTCTGTCTTTCATTTCATTCATTACTGACAAAAGGGAAAGCTCAAAGACAGAAATAAGACTTTGCAGAAGAGTGTTAACCAATGTTGATTTGGAAAAAAAAAAAAAAAAAAAAAAGGTTCTCCTTTTGCATTGTCTACACTGACCACACTGAATTGCACACCTGAAATAAAAATCAGGGATGAAACTCCACATTTGAGACTTTGGCTGCTAACACAGGATATTACACCAGGTGCTTGTAACTCGGTACTAGAATACAAGGCAAGGAGAAAATTTCTGAAAAGGCTCGTTACTGTAAACAGCAAAGGCTTGCTACATGGGCATTACTGCAAAGGCTTGGCAAGTACTGTGTTCAAGGCAGGTCTCTGAAAGAGAGCAGCAAGCCAGCTCCTTCAGGAAGGGTGTAGAGGTTCCTGGGTAAAGACTGTTCCAAAACTCCTTGGAAAACTGCACCCAAGTCCTGCTGCCCGTAAGCAGGGGGAGGCTCAGTCCCGAGGCTCAGTCCCAGACGGCTGGTTGGTAGGGGGCTCCGAACTGCCGCAGATGGGTAACGGGATTCAAAGGCATGTAGGTGAACTGGAAATGACACTGGGGTCCTTTTCAATGCTGGGAAGAACCTGGGGAGAGGTGTCAAGGGGAATTATTTTTTTTGCCATAAATAACGGGGAAGGAAGCTCCTTTAGACACTGCTACTTAAACTCCTCAGCTGTCAGCCTGCCCAGGGTGCAGCAAACAACAGTGTCTGAGTACAGTATGGCCAGGAGGCAGCGATCAGACCAAAACAAACTAAAACACACATTCACTTTGCAGATTTTTTTCTTTTCCCTTCAACCTAAACAGAACATGAACAGGAATTTTCCTTGAAATCAAATGAAAACTCAACTGGAATTTAGTCACAAGTAGATCTGAAACAGGAGGCATACCTTGACCAGAGATCATGTCTCACAGGAGTGGATCAGTCAGAACAACTTCCTCAGAGCTGCTCACACCTTCACACCGGTTTGAAGTATGAATCCTCTATGTTTTCACAGTATAATCACAAGGAATGGTTGACCATTGCAATAACCGAAACAACAAAAGACATGCATTCATTTAAAAATAAATAGTTTCACTTTCCAGGGGGGAAATGGAGAAAATACTTTAGTAGGAACAGTAAGGTTAATTATAACTCTCATAAAGGTAGTTGGAACTGTCAAAGGCTTTAGTGCAATCCACACAGAGTCTTTAGCTGCTCACGCCTGACTGCCAGATGTATGGCAGCAAGAAAGTGGAAGAGATCATAAAAGTAATTCTACCACAACTTCTAAAACCAAAGCACTAAAAGTTATTTTCTTTCTAAGAAATTAGAAGGAAAAATGCAGGCTGGCTGCTGCAGAAGCAAGAAAACACAGTATTATCTTTACTCATTTTTATAGTGCATCCAGTTGTGGTAGTAGCAAATTAACGTTGTTTTCCAAAAGGCATTCGCAACTGTAGTATCTCTTGGGACAGGAAAAGTTTTGTATACGCCTATAACATGCTAGCTACTACTTCAGTTGAGAAAACAAAGATCTGGTTGAAATTAGCTTATGTTTCTCTGTGGCCACAATGGCCTCTGAACATAGAAATATTTGAATATTTCCAAACTCTGTTGCCAAATGTTGAAAAGTCTGCTTGATTGTTCTCAAAATAATAATGAACTACATTAGCAGCATTTGAAATGTGAAATATGTATTAGAGTTGAGCGTTTTGAGAATTTACAACTTTTTAGTTGATGTTAAAAATCAACTTTGAGAGACAAGACTACCTAGAGACAAGACAAAACATAGTACAAAGATACCACTTGATATTGAACAGTATTTAACAAATGTATCAGCCCTTCTTTCTCATCTGCCAGAACAGTTTCAGAAACACAAAATATTTCATGATGTCATCTCTGAGTGCACAGATTCTGCACTGCACAGGATCATTATCACTATACCTTCATTCACATTAATTAAAATTACGCTTCAACTACTAAAAGTTACTCCAACACATTAGAGAAGGATTGAAAAGTATAAGCTTTAAAATAATTGAATATGTTGTACTGGAGAGGAACTGAGTATTCCTTCTATTCCTTTCACAGTGTGTACAGAAGTATCTTTAATACAAACATTTTAATCTTGTTTACTATAAAATGCCTTCACTGAAAAAGAAGCCACCAAAACAAATCAACAAAATTGACACAAAATACAACTTATAAACACAGTATGATAAAGCAGAAAATAAGCATGTTTTTTTCACTGTAGATATTAAACCTGAAGAATCTAAATAATTTTTTTTTACCCAAACTACACCTTCACCCAATCACCTGATTTCATCTTCCTCTCCCCAGCCTTCTTTTTTTTTTTTTTTAGGAAATAAACTGTTATGGAAGGACTAAAATTCATCAAAAGACTGCAGTTTGGTTTTATGAGGAAAGGTTCATCAGCACTTCCTCTTCCATGAGATAACAACTTAGGAGTTTTGAATTAGAAAATACATGACAGTTCTCTCTTCTAACACCAATTCTCTCAATTTTCCTTCTTTTGTGTTTGGTTTGTTCTGTTGTTTATTGGTTTGGTTTGGGGTTTTTTGTTGTTTTGGGGTTTTTGTTTGTTGGTTTGTTTGGGGGGGGGTTGTTTGTTTGGGACTTGGTGGAGTTTTTGCTTTGTTTTTTGTTTTGTTTGCTGTTTTTTTGTTTGTTTTTGTGTTTGGGGGCTTTTGTTTGGTTGGCTGTTGTTGTGGAAATATTCCTTTCCTTGTCCAAGCATATTCTGGATAGATTACAGAGCCTGAAAAGAGTCTGGCTCAGTTTCAAACTACAGGTAGCCTCACAAGTGCATGTTCAGCTGTGAAAAACGATGCATTGAAGTGTTGCAGTTGATTAATGAGCTTTAGCTATGATTAAATTGATGTTTGTAATATTTTCATTGCATACTCTAAGGAAGTTAAAATGTACAATTAAAAGTGCACTACATCATGTAAGGTTCCTTTAATGCAGATCTTAAAATAAAAAACTGCTGCTTATTTTTCTGATGCGTATCTTTATGATTATTTAACAGAGATGATCAGAAGTTTGAAAGAGAGACATGGACAACACCCCTGATGTTCATATGTGTATTCTTTAACCAGATGTTGTGGTAGAAATGGCAGCTACAGAATAGAGTGTGAACTAAAATCAACACAATCAAATGTCATGATAGCAAGGTAAGACTGTGTGCAACCAATAATAAGCACATTGGTGCTAAAGGGGTTAGTGTATAAACAGCCAACACAGCTCTATTGCCAAGTACCAGTTTCACAAGTTCTGCCAAATTTGAGCCAAGAGCTCCAAGGCAAGAGCAGAGACCTGACTAATGCGCCTAAATCTCCACCATTTTTCATAGAAACTAGGATATGACGAAGTAGAAAAGGAGAAGGAGAATGGCACATGCAATCTTCCCTTGTCCCACGGGAAGCTGAGGCACGAGCATCGTAACTCTAGGTCACATAGTGACTGCCACAGCACTAGATTCAGCCAAACATGTACACACAAGAGAAAAAGTCATAAGGATTTTATTTTCAGCCTAATATAATTTCAGTCTAATCTAATTCAGTATTCTTGAATGCTTCTTTTTCTTGTATACTTGATGCCTGAATCCTCCCTGTTTATCTTTTATACCACAGCCACCATCTCCAGGCAGTACAGGAAGTGATGGTTACCAGCATCAGCTGTTCTCTCTCTGTCTATAGTGTCACAGCAAGGACTGAAACCAGCGCCTTAAGTCCCTCTTCATTATAAAACACACTGAAACTAATTTAGTTTATATGATGCAGGTCACTGCAAAGTAGACAGACTTAATGAAGTTGTATTTGAGCAAATGATCTACAGATTAGGAGAATAATCATGCTACCAATGCATGTGTGAAACATATTTTCAGTACAGTTAAGTGATTTCATGTTCTACATTTCTTTGATTAGCATTTATTCATGATTTTTTTTGGTACTGTTTCAAAGACTGTTATTCTTGCGCCCCACCACTTAGATGTCGTTCAAGATTATTAACTGTTGTGACGAAATCATAGAATCATAGAATAGTTTGGGTTGGAAGAGACCTTCAGAGGTCATCTAGTCCAACCCCTGCCATAAGCAGGGACATCTTCAACTAGATCAGGTTGCTCGGAGCCCTGTCCAGCCTGGCCTTCAATGCCTCCAGGGACAGGGCATCTACTGCCTCTCTGGGCAACCTGGGCCAGCGTTTCACCACCCTCATCGTAAAAAAATTCTTCCTTCTATCCAGTCGGAATCTCCCCTCCTTTAGTTTTAAACCATTACCCCTTGTCGTATTGCAACTGCTAAAAAGTTTGTCCCCATCTTGCCTATAGGTCCTTTTAAGTACTGAAAGGCTGCAATAGGTCTACCCAGAGCTTTCTCTAGTCTGAAAAATACCCATCAGCTTTATGTTATCAGTCAAGTGATCTATACTATGAGTTACCAACATACTGAGAGTAAACTCAATGAGATGTAATCATTCTTCTCTGCTAACTATATTCATTAATCTTCATTCATATCTTTGCACTTTCACAGGGAGGGATGTGTGAGGAAATACAACTCAGGATATAGTCAAGAAAGTAGACTACTGAAGCAACCTACAGAGTATGTATTGTTATGTTTTACACAGTCATTTGACTTCAAAAATAACCTGAAATTAAAGCCTGGAAATAAGCAAAAAGAGTTACAGCTACTACATGTATGCTTCACTTAGTATGACCCTATGTAAGTCATATCTGCATTCAGTTTTAACATCACCTACTTGCATCTGCATTAAATCTCAACTTTAAAAAAAATGCACAGGGAAAGTCTTCAAAAAGCAGATGTTCTAAATTCTGGTTGATGAGAATCTCAAGAGATTCAGGTTGGGACAACATCTTTGAGTTTGCACTTCTTTCCACATGGAATGTGCTCACTTTCCTCTACCTTATTTCTCATAAGGATCCCTAGCTCCCTCCTATTTTGAACTGCTATTTGAGGGCCCAAGACTGCCTCTCTATTACCTCTCAGTAAACTCAGACACTTTGTCAATTGATCTTACACCTTCATCCATTTAGTATTTCCAAGTTCAGACACATCGAACATCCCAAACAGGTAGCATTCAGTATTCACCTAGAAGTTTGTTCTAATGCAGATGTCTAATGAATTCCGTATCAAAATCCCCTATTAAAACTGTAATGCACAGACTAGTTCCTTGCAAAATATCATCCAAATAAACCAAAAATAAAATATAAAACAACAACCCACACCACACACAACCTCATTTCATTTGTGCTTAGGAATGAACCTGCCTTGAAAGGCAGATTGATTCAATGACTTAATAACTGCCTTTTGTAATTTTTATGACTGATCTCCCAAATGTCTGGTTTATGTTCCAAGGGGTGGAGTAGAAAACAAGCCTGTAGTGTATTGTATCATGTATATATGAGGGTAAACACTGAAGTGGATTAAATGAATTCGTAAGACCTGAATCATAGTCAGTTTAGGAAGTCTTTCTTTCTTACAAGCAGGCTGTTTATTTAGAATACTTTTTCATGCAAAGACATGACATGGTTTCTAAGGAAGTTTACAACTGAGGGCAACTGAGAAAACACAATAAATCTGTTTGCTACTCGTCAATGTTTCTGAACAGTGGGAGGAGACAGTTATGTCGTATGGGAAACATACAATAGTACACAGAGGGGGAGATGTCACACCGCCTGAAACGCGTATCAGCCTGATCTTCTCTAGTCTGACTACATGGCTGCTAAGTAACAAAGTTACAGAAATTGGGAGACACACCTCAAAGCCACAGAACCTAAAATGGGGGGTTCCTCATCTAGATCTCCTACTCTTTATAGCTGTAAGAGAGCAAAGTCACCAACTATTATATAATTAGCTATGTTAGATGCATGGTTAATGGAACTCAAATGAGGCAGAATAGACCTTTCTGTAACATCCCAACATGCCCCATTGCTAAGGGACTCAGATTTCCTCAACTCATTCTGAAATTCTAACATTTTTAACTCCTCAGTGTCAGTAGATATCAGAGGTATCCCCTCTCACCATCCACTGTCAAAAGAGATTATGCTCTGGGATTCTGAAATATAGATCTGCCAGAGGCAATCCATACATTCAGCATCTCCAGGTTTACCCTACTGCAGCTAATATCTAGAAATGGGGCTGCTCAGTGAGGCACTCCTGCCCTTTCCTTCTGTTTCAGTTTCTTCCCTAGGTAATTCCTGGCCACCACCAGCAAAGCCTTGATGCTTCATCAATTCCTAAATTCTGCCTCGATATTTAAAAGACCCATTCATTTGTCCTGTTTGAACAGAGATCATTTTTCCTTCTATTAGCCCAATCTTTTATCCAGAATACACTCAGCAACACATCTTCAACCAGCTGAACGAGCTTCATGCCTACAGGATACAAGACTTCACACAGCTGTTTTGGAGAATGAAGGCAAGCAACAGAAGAGGAAAAGTGAATTATTCCACTTAGGTGAACAAGGGGAATTTACATCCACAAAACTATTCAGCTAAGCTGACATTTCAGTATAATGAAAACTTAAAAGCTCAGATATTAGTTTTGGGCTGGTCTGTTTGCATGGTCAAAAATAATGCAGCGCTCCAAAGAGTTTACAGTTTAATAAAGCAAGTAAAGTGTTCATGGCTAGCAACACAAACAATTTGACATATTCAGACTTAGATGCCCAGACCCTGAAATTACACTTCTCAGGAGAACTTGAAATGTTGTGCATATATTATTGAACTGTTATAAAGGCAGGGAAAGCATTGTGGAAGTACTTACTAATTTACAGAATGGTCACAGGAAGAAAATCACACTCTAGTGTACAATTACTGATGATAAAAGCCCTTGATCACATCAGTGAACACATTAAGAGCCACAGTACCTTACCCTACTCAAGAAATCTCTCATTATCTTTCTCAAATAGGAATGATTTTAATTGAATTGCAGCTTATGATTGATTTAAAATAAGAGACCTAGTAAAGGTTAAGCATGTTATAATAGGATCATGCATTAATTCTACAGCAGCTTAATTTGCTGCTTAGCTTTCTGCTCATTTTGTTTTAATAGAAGCAACTGGATTGAGCAGAACCTTCTAATGAGGGAGACAGCAGCATCAGCTCTCTCCCGAGCCAGCGCAGTACCACAGCTAAAGCTGCTCAGGCTGAGGCTGAGGATCCTCCAAGCCTGTCTCAGACGTTACTGTCACAGCTATACTTTATTACATCTGCCAGGTCAATAATAAAATGTCTCAGAGTTAAGCTTTGGTTTTTTTTGAGAAGGTGTTCTGTTGTTTTGGAGGTATTTTTCTAAATCTTCATAAATCCTCAAAAACCCTTAAATAGGGTTAAATGGGAAATCAAGCAGTTACTAAAGATAAATCTTATCTTATTTGTATAATCCTGGTTTAGGTTAAGAAACAAAAAAGGCTGCTGGTGGATTTTGTTTCCCAGAGCATCTGTCACAACAGACCTATGGGATCTTACGCTTTGCTAACCAAACTAATTCCAGGCAAAGTTACATTTATGAGACTTTTTGCCTTGCTTTACTTTTTTTTTTTTTTTTAGTTAGTTCTGGTTCTGGACTTTATTGATTTTTGGTTTTTTTAACTATACATTTAAGTAGTGGATGGAAGAGCATTTAGTTGAATTAGGTCACCTGGTCTGAGCAAAAGCAGCCAGCCAAAAAGAAACAATTCCTACACAAACCCCATGTATAGCAATGCAAACACTAGACTTGCACCTTTTGGGCTACATTTCATGACATTCTGGCTACTGTAACATCTTACATACAAATAAAAAACACCATTTTACTAAAACTCCTTTGTTCTTGGCCTATGACTACATACTTGAGTCACGTGTTGACCAATACCTTCAGCTACTTCTATTTCATGCTACTTTGAGGTCTGATCTTTTATGGAAACTGCTGTTAATTATATGGTAGACCAATGCAATTAGAGCAGTTCAACTGGAATTTCACCAGAAATTCACAGAAGGAAACAGGCTGTTTACAGTTAATGAGGTACTTTATACAAAAATAACAAAACCTGAGAGATAACCTCCTGTATTTTTAAAAGTATCTTCTAAAGCATAACTTTGGTTTATTAATTTATTTTTTCCTTACATACCACACAATGTTATGTGGTTGAACATAGTGAATACAGACTTGAATAAATTAGTTCAAGTCAAGTACCGTGGGCTCCTTTTTTCTACTCATTTCCTTAAGCAATCTGAAGGCCTCAAGAGTTACTGCAGCCCAAGCCAAGAGCAAAACCAAAGGAAACAAGGCTCTGTAATGAACTTAAATGTACAACCTCGGCACCACCTAGTGCTTGCTGTAACAAGGAGTCTAAGTACCATAACAAGAATTGCCCCCAGTCACCTTAGTTCTGTTTAACATGTACCATGTAGACTGGCAGCACAGCTTTCCAAAACATCTCTCTGAGCACAGAAGATTAAAACTTCTTGTTTTATTAGATGGTAATAAATGTTTTCCCCTACTCCAAAAAAACAGAAATAAAACTGTTAAGTAACTGAAGGAAACAAATGAGCTAGTGTTTGTTTAAACTAATTTCCTTAGATCTTCTGATAGAAAACAAACTTTTTTTGCAAGTAACGAAAACAGGAGACATCATCTTGGACAGGCTTGTGATGCATATCAAATTGCAACAGGAACTCAAAGAATAGATTTCCAAATTTAACAAAGTACCATGTATTTTGGTGACCTGTCAATTTCCTCAAAAAGAAATGAATGTGCAGCCTCTCTCTGGAAGAAGATTCATAGACAACGTGACCCTAGAACTTGAGTCTGGTATGAGAATAACATTTTTACATTTCCATCTCAGAAAAGATCCTCATGCGCAGAGTCCCAAGATCAGGGATTTTTTTCTGACGGAAATATATTTAAAATCTAGAAAATATTAAGAACTATAATCTTGAACCATACTATAACTAATAACATGCAGAAGTGATTCTTAGTTTTATTTTTCCAGGAAAACTATATTTTAAAATATAAGATGCTTTCAGCTTTGAGTCACTGTATGCAAATTCACTGCTTCTAGCATACACCTCTGAGGCATTTCTGTTACTTTGGGATTTCTAATTATCTATTTTTCAATTTACTACTCATGAAGAATGTGGAACAAACTATCAAGGGAAGCAATGGAGGCATCCCTGAATGTGCTTCACATCAAGCCTGGATTCCATTTGGCTAGATATAAGTTCCTAAACACAAAATATAAATACCAAGTGAAGGTTAATTGTTTTGGAAGAACAGGACTCACAGAACGTCAACCTTTGCCTTGAACTTTATTCATTTGATTTCATATAACACAGTACCCGGTCTTCAGGTGAAAACAACACTCTGCTACTATTCCTCTGCATGGTTTTCCAAGTTATCAAACAGAAGGAATATTAAGGTATTTTGATATCTCTCAACTTGTTTTAGTCATCAGTGTAAGGGATCTGAGGCACAGTAATGTAGTTAACCTACAAACCAGAATACAAGGCAAGCAGAGTATGGATGTAGTGTTTAACTCTGATTAGAAAAACTGAATTCAGCTGTAGTTTTGCCCCAAATGAGAATTTAAACTCCAGAATTCAGAAATTCTGCTTCATTTCTCAAACTTGTTCCATCTCAATTTTTCATGCTTTGTTTCATTTTCCCAAAATAAAAATGGTATAGAAAAATTTGAGGGTGTTTTCAGCTTTTAAGCCTGACTGCTGCTAAACATATCCAAATGTTAACAGATATAAAACTGCAAGTGTCAAAAATGGAAGGGACAATAGTCAGATCTCTGCCAGGGGAGGTTTAGGTTGGACATTAGGAAAACACTCTTATCTAGAGGGGTTGTCATATGCAGGAACAGGAGCTGGACTCGATGATCCTTGTGGGTCCCTTCCAACTCAAGACATTCTATGATTTATACCATAATAGCCACATTCTTTCAAACTGTAAGATATGACAGCTGGTGATACCAATACAGTGTTTGCTTTCTTCATGATCCAGTCTCCTGGAAAGGTTGCTTAAGGGAAAAAGAAAATTGTGTGTTCCCTTGAAGTCGAAGAAGACAGCAATGAAATATCAGGCTTAAGAGCCAATAGAAGAACACAGCCTAGTCCATAAAAATCTAGTGAAAATGTTCAATTGATTTATAATGACTACTTTGAAAAAAACTCTGAATTTGCAATTCAAAACAGAAACATTGCTGTGGCACAAGGAACAAGCAGCAGCAACAGGGCTGCAAGACGATGAGTGGTCATTGTTTATTTTATGCAGTTCAATCTCTCTGCCCCACATTGTGACTGAAAAACTGATTTTTTTAAATTAGTCAGTCTTTATGAATAAAGAACACTTCTAAAATACTTGCCTTTTATCTTTATAAGATTTACCTAAATGACTTGTAAATGTGAGCCACAATTTTGTAATGCCACTATGTTCTTCACAACTCTTTTGTTCTGCTTCATTCATTTTTAGATAATTATAATAACAACAAAGTGACCTAGTAACATTTCCAGCTGAAAGTCTGGAAAGAAGGAGGAATCTTCTCAAATTACTTTAGAGAGGGGTCATAGTAAAAGGAAACACACATTCCTTATAAAAGCATGCCATGTATTTTCCCACTGTATTTAAAGAGAGCACCAACCAACACAGACCCACATAAAACAATTTAATTTGATACAAGTTCAGACAAGTTTAGTGCATCTACAGGAAAAGATCTCTGCAGTCTGAGATGACAGAACTGATAGAGCAGAGTTAACCTAGCCACATTTATTTGATGACAGACCTTGCTAATTAGGATCATATTAGGCCACCAGTTGGCCAACACGTCAGTTACAACTCTCATCTCGGTTTATTAACACCATATTTTAATACTAAATCAAGTTAACTTTCAGTGAGAGCCAAACATCTGTGTGTACATTCCTTCTGAGGAGCACTCTCTCCCCGTGCTGGCAGCAATTCTTCTCTCTAACCTTTTCGACAGACAATTCTCAGAGAATGTGAGAGCTGCAAGACCCCTTAGCATCAGTCCCAACCCAGGAAAGAAGGTTAAGGCCACGAGTGGTATCAATAACCTTATCTGCTAGAATTGCAGACACCCACTTTCACATTTTAAAAAGGGCCTGAGAAGGAGAGGCTTCTGTCCAGGTGGCTGCAAACCTTACATCAACGGCTGGCTCACAGATAGTAGCAAGTCTCAGGCAATTTCTGAAAGTTATTAATTTCTTAATACTCTATAAACAGAACCTAATTTGAGGCTTTCTAAATGCAAAATCCCTGATTCATGTCTACTCAACTGTTTCTTAAATTAAAAGTCTGCAAAACATTTCATAGTGGAACAGGCAAAAATAAAACAATGCATTAAACTGGAGTATCCAATTCCATTGCCCCACCAACTAAATTATATTCCAATACTATTTAGATGGATTAGATGAGTACAGTATGAGAAACATGTACAAATAAGAGATCTTTAATCATACTGAAAGGCCTGCAAAAGAGAAGGGAGAAGAGAAAAAGAGAGCCCAGGCCTGCAGATACTCATGTTGTGCTTAACAGCACTCAACCCTGAACAGCCCACTGGATTACATGCTGCATGCAGAGAGGACCGTGCAGAGAACCAGCTGTGCGTTCTCTGCCAGACACCAGATGTTTAAGAGCCAGGGGGCTCCAGAGGCAGTTCCAGCGCTTGTGCCACCCCCTGCCACACAGACATTGAGCAAAGGAGCTGCTTGTAGGTTCTATATGAGCTCCAGAACTAGGGTGATTTATCTCTTGGGATATCCAACTGAAATTACAAACTGTGGCGTACCATCAACAAAACTTGTGTAAAATTCAATAGGGAAACTCAAAAGCTACTAAGGCATTTAAACACAATTCCTATTAAGTTAGGACTCAAAGAAGGAGTCATATGTACCTAGTACTGCTGGAAATCTGAATCACTGCTAATACTCAAGCTTCTAAAATATATATACATCTCACACACCAGAAGGGAGTTCTGTCAGTGTCTGAGTACATTTCATCCTCCATTTGACACAGAACAGCAAAGTTACTTTTTTCATTAAGGAACACAAAAAATTACCCATCCTTCTGATTCATCACAGCCCAGTGCACTGCACGCAACTGCTGCTTTGTTTTCATAATTGGATAATCTTTACTCCATTTTGTGATAGGATGGTTTTAATGCAAATGTTTTCATTGTGTGTCAGGTTAGTGACTGGACTAATCTATAACATTATCACAGTCGCACAAAATAGGGTAAACAGAAACAAAACTTAGCACAGGACACCTGATGCCTTTGCTATTCAAATCAGTAAAATCTACACAAGTGAACTTCAATTTGCTGGATTCAATCCAAAATTCCACAGGCAAGCTAACTTCCCGTTGATTTCAGTCATGAAGAGCTACAGCTTAAGGTAGGCCTGCTCTTCTTGATTAGTCAGACAGATTTAAAAGAGTTTAATTACCTTAGATTAATCAAACACTGGGGTCTGGCTGAAGGCTAATAAATCCTAATTTAAAAAGATTATCTCCAAATATCTATTAAAGCCTAATCTAAGTTATCTTTTGGCAAAAGAAGCTAATTTGTCAGTAAAAGCAGTTTTAAATAATGGGATCAGAAACAATTTGTCAGCAACATATTTTTTTAAGAAAAATCTTCGTACAAAGTTAAATCTTCATTATCAAGTGGTCTAAGGATAAAATAAAACCCACCAGGCACGTAGTCTAATATGATTTAAACAACACTTGAAGATTCCAAACAAATTACTCAATTCAAAAAGGTTTCCAAACTCTCAAGCCTGCCACCAGCTTCAGTGAGACTAGATTAACAAACATTTACATATCTTTTATAAAACCTTAGTCAAAATATTTAAGAATTCAGAGTTGGTGAAAAACCTCAAGGTAAAATATATATATACACATATATTGTAAATTCCAGATATATATAAACCCATATTTATAGTCATATGTATATTCCAGCCATAGTGTTAGAAAACCATTAGAGTTTAGCTTAGCACAAAATAACTGTGTGCTTGTTCCCTGACATTTTCAGTGCTATCAATGGAACTGCAGAGCTTTCTTCCATCTAGAAAAGGATGAGCCTCCTCTACTCCCTTGAAAACGAAAACATCTGTTTTCTCAAGACATCTGCTAAAGAAGGAAGGAGAGCAGGATGTAAACTGCTTAGTCAAATAGTTTAAAGATAATGAAGAAATAATTAATTACAAGGAAAAAAAAAAAAAAAGTATGAGATTAAGATCTGCATGTAATTAGCTGTACTCAAAATACCAAAGTGTTATGCTCAGAAAAAGATAATTACGAAGTTCTTTAGAGCTCCTGATGATTCTCACTAACACAATGATAAAGGGTGCTGCAATCTGCTCCAAATGTTTACTAGGCGGGGATCTGTGGAGC
The DNA here is from genome assembly GCF_036013475.1 of Columba livia. NCBI lineage: Eukaryota > Metazoa > Chordata > Aves > Columbiformes > Columbidae > Columba > Columba livia. The sequence continues at coordinate 64,345,334 of NC_088605.1, read as the reverse complement.
TGGGCTCCCTGCTTCTAGCCAGGCATATGCTGGAACAGTATGTCTTCATGCTGTGCCCACATCCCATTAGACTTGGCAGAGCAATAACCTATGGATTATGAGGTCTGCGCTCAAAGACAGTTTTACCAGCACAGCTTGACTTGCTCCAAATACAACAGCATGAAAATATGTTATATTTTGGGGCACTTGTGGAAATTTCGTTGATGAAGAATATGTTGGATCTGATCCTTCACAAGCTAGTAATTTATTGTAGGGCTATGGAAGTCAAAGAAACATGCAGTTTACATTTATTTAACAAGGAAGAGGAGAGATTACATACAGTTACTGTTCTTCCAGCACAGGGTGTTTGACACACAGACCAAGACTGAAAAATAAAAAGACACATTAAGAATACAAACATCTTTTTCTGACAGATTTAATGGTAATCTAATTGCTTTTATTAGTTCACTTCATACTGCTATCCATGATGGATCAAAAAATTTCTTTTAACCCACTGGTTTTAAAAATTGCCACTTCTTCACACCTTCATATCTTCTAACCTTATAAATAAAAGCTCTTTGCTGTCTTACTAGCTTCCAGCAGGAGTGCAAAAGTGACCTGAAACACTCCTGCTAGGAATGGGAAACTACAGAATGGTGCCGTCTTTTTGGTGCTGGAGACAAATGCCGGTTCCAGAGCATCTCCAGTGGCTGATGGCAGAAATGAGCCATTTCACAGCCCTGTCATGCAGGTGCAGTCAGGACAAGGCAGGACTGGACTGGCAGCTTCCACCATTCTTAAACTGCCCAACTGGACACTCCAGAACACACCTCTACCCCAAAGCCAGACACCTCCTTCTAAAGGCAAAGTTATTTCTTTCTTTCCAGCAGCGATTATTTTTTTCTTTTTCTTTTTTTTTTTTTTTTTTTTTTTTTTTTTTGCAAAAAAAGGCAGCAGAGACTACTATTTTCCACTTCACATGACAAACCTTGCCAAGACCAATGCTATGCACAGCAGTTGGTGATCTGGGAGGGCAAGAGGGAACTCAATCACCTCTTCTTACTCCTACTCTTTTTTTTATGTTTTTTATTTTTAACTACTGCAACATATTCTGGTACCCTGAAGGAAGGTACACTCTCTATTCATCTACTTTGGCAGGCCAAAAGAAATCAGCTTGCAGGTAGCACTAGGCTTACAGTCTGCCAGTTGGACCACTCAGATACAGGCTATTCTCCTACTGTACATTTAGAGGATATTGCCAGGTGAGATCATAAAATTCCTCAGTTTCCCTTCGATGTTTGTTTTTCATTAAAGATAGTCGGATTTTTTTTTCCAATGGAAAAAGGTGATTTGTAGAAACAAATTTCTATAGGAACTTACACAGTCAAAAATCTTTCAATGAAAACCAGATACAGAAGACTAGTTAGCCCACCCACAGGCAAGGTCCCAAGGGGGCAGTCCTCCTGGCAGACATCCTGAGCTCAGATCTGCAAAGAAAAAATAAGTTGGAAACATGAAAATTTCCACAATATGGATGTTCAAGTTCCCACACTGATTCCATGTTAATTGGCTGGTTTAAACAACCAAGTACCTAAGATGTAGGCTCATCCTCTCAGGAAATTAATCAAAACCAATAGTCAACAGCAGTCCTCATTACTTATCAGGATATATTTGGCCATTAGCTAAACTGAATGCAGGAGGAAATATTCTAACATCACAATAAAAAAGAAGGGAGTAGTAGAGAAGTGCTTATTCTTCAAGAAAAGGATGGGAGAAAAGCTTGTATCTACTTTTAACAGGGACTGGAGAAGCTGCACATGGTTTACATGGTTCTCTTTTGAGCTCAAGCCTGTTGGGAAAAAAGACTCAACAATGTGAAATTTAAAGTTCACAGAACCAGCTTACCTATCACAATACACAAAATTAAAATTGATGGAACTGCCACTTAATGCTGGCATCAACCCTCGAGGCATTGATTATTTTTCCTGCAAGTTTTACACAGCCACTTCCAATGCAATTGTTAAAAGAATCTCCCTTCAGCTAGCAGTGAACACAAACATAACCTAGACACAAAGGTCAAAGATTATTACTCTATACAAACAACAACAGCAGGCCATAACCATCCCCTCTTTTTAAATTAAAAGCTGAGATTTTAATATAATCAGAACTTCATGTGATAGAACTTAGAATTTTTTCATGCTCAAAGACACGGGACAAGAATGCTTCCAAACCAAAGATAATTAAGCAAGCCCACAGCTGCTAATTCAAAGTAGTTTTTGAAAACAGTTATTTTATACATTTTCCCCCTGAATGTCTGTTCCATGAAAGACTAAAACTGAGAAAACTGCTCTCTATGTCTCTTTCTTCATTGGCAGCTAACATATGTATGACATCCATGTGTACATACATGCTTATCTTTCCAGTGACAGCTGCAAAAGTGTTCGTCTTGGCTAGACAAGTCCCCTGTATGGACTCGAGCAGTGCTCTTCTGCGTAAATAGATGAGATTGAAAACTAAAGCCATGCTCATTTTAGGCAGAAATTCACCAGGTACTATGAATAGCCATGTTGAGTGTATTAATTTCAGCTACCCCGGGATTTCCAGCTGAAAGCACCTTCAACGGGGATCCAGCCAAGAGAAAGACGAGAAGGTTGCTCCTCCATAGGAAGCTGGGTAGGATGCCTCAGGAAGGCAATCCCTTGAGCAGTACACAGTCAGGGGGATTGCTAAGTTTTGATTCAAATGTTGTTGACTTTTTTGTTCTAATTGGGATTGCTTTGTTTTCCTTTTGTTTAGTCAAACTGTCCCCCTTATGACAATAAATCTTTGTTTGCCCAATCTGGAAAGTAAAGACCTGGATGCAGATGGATTTTAAAATTTCCATCCCTCCTGCAGTATAGCCACAGACATTTTAAAAAAGCGTGCCCTCTGAAAAATATCACTACCTTCAAACCCACATAGAACCACAGACCTACTTAGACCTACATAGGATAGAAAATTGATAGTTTTCTTAAACAGCAACAATAGCAGACAAATGAGTACAATTCTTTCATTTTGACACAATTTCACATTAACAGAACAAAATATTTTTGTAGTACAAATGTCACAGTACTCTGAAGTAACTTGAAAACCAGTTTGGACTTGATAGGTTTTAAGTGTAAGCAGCTATTTAGGAGAAAGTCACCAAATTTAAAAACTCCACCATTTAAAGAAAAAAAGAAGCAAAACCTCCGATGTTTTCTTCTGAGATATCTAGTTATATTAACAGTTCGATTTTTCTGTAATAATCTGGTGACCCAAAAAATATGCATTCCACAAAATGTTAGATGGTTCACAACTGTCTTGCATATCTCCAACACCTCTACATTTCAGGTATAAAACATGAGTGGAACTGGAAGTGAATATAAATCTTCTGCACTGCATATTGAGCAACAGCCAAAAATTTTTTGTCATCACAGTAATAGCTAAAGTGATTTTTTTTTTAATAAAGAAATAGTTCTTTCCTCTCTTAGACAGTCGGTTCTTAAACAGCAAGCCTGTTACGTTTAGATCCTTCTAAACTTCCACACCCATCAGTAAATATTTTTAATTGCACAACTTCTGTTATGAGCTGACAGGGATAAGGTTCCAGAACAGGAACTTAATGAACTCATTACAAAGCTGGAATAAAACTTTCTGACTATATGTGAATACAAGGACAAAGAGAAAGAGTGAGGATGGCCAAGAAAAAGGGTTGACTAGCATCCGATGGAAGCAAGTGTCTTGGCTAAAGCCAGAGCAATAAACAGCCATACTGCTAGTTCCACATTGCAGAACTTCTTGTTCCCCATGCTTGTGCTCAACCCTGCCAGAAGCATTTTGCTTCTCTAGCCTCCAAAAACGCTCCAAAGCAATGTAGTCTGCACAGTCATAGCACCTCAGGATAATACCCCTAATTGCTGCCTCTGATTTGGCATCAAAATAAGACCCTAATTTCTCTATATATACACACAAACCCCAAACTATTTGTTTCAAATGCTGCTACATGCTAAAGAAAATAAGTTACACAAAGAAAAACCCATTATGTCAGCACTGTCACTTTCTGAAGCCATGTGACAGCGTGTTGCTGTCTTCTTCAAAGTAGGGATATATTTTTTCCGCCATCATGTGAGTGTTATTTGATGAAAGAAATGCTTTACTAGCTAACAGATAATGAAGCGTTTTCAGCAGTGTTTCTCATCTACAGCCAAATGGAGAATAAGCAAAAGCAAATTGCTTCTTCAGTTAACAAAAAAAAAAAAAATCATCATCATTTATTTTCATGTGTTCCACTTCTGTTATCATCCCTGGTATTTTTCATTCTCATTATTATGTGAGCAGATAAAACATCGTAACTTTGTAGCTTATCTGCCATTATTCAAAAATCATTCCAGCAAAAGAGTATTACTTTCATTTAAAAATATTCCAAGAACCACCCTCATTTTGGGGCTCTCTTTGACCCTGTATCACAACAGTTTTTGAGTAATAACATCAATAACATCAATGGCTTTGGTGAAATTACTTGGCAGTTCTAGTACTGATGCTCTTGATGAAAGTCAACATGAAGTTTGGTACTAAACACAAGATGGAAAGACTGAGAAAACAAGATGGGGCTTGAAGAAAATACTCCATTTTCTACCACTTCAAAGCTGAAGTATATTCACCAGGTGCAGGGAGAAGAGTTTCCTTTTCAGAGGCCTGTGCCACACAAACTCAATCCAGAAGAAAAGGACATTGATCTTCAGTAAGGGGCCATCAGCTTTAGTGTCAGAGAAATTATGACTTATAGGCTTGTAAGTCTGACTTCCACGCTATATTTATGAAAACTGTAATAAAGAATGAAAATTATGAATAAATGTGATACATTGCAGAATATGCAAGATAAAATCTAGAGGTTTTTTCAAGGATACATGAGTAAGTGCAAGGGTCACACAATAGATACAACTTTCTGTTTCCAGGTTATGTTAGAGGCGGGGGGGAGCAAGTGGGACCTTCACTGTGCAATTTGGTATCAGTGAAGGGAAAAACAGGGAAAAACAGCAAGACTCTGAGGTTTGCAGATTACAGATAAGCATATTAACAAAATAAATATTTTCCAGAACTAAAGCTGACTGAGAACAGTGACAGGAAAAATTCATAATCCTGATTTACATGGCTAGAAAGTACAAAATTATCTACATGAAGAAAAAAAAAAAAACCCTAAACTTTATGCCCGTAATAATGTGTTCTAAATTAGCCATTTCTAATCAAGAATTAGAACCTGGAATCACTTTGGTTACTTCACATAGTACAAAAAGCAGAGAAAACTGCAGCCATGTCAACCAGAGATAGGGAAGTTTAACCATCAGTACACAGAAAGCTCTTGCTGGATCATGACACAAGTCTGTAAAACTGGCATAAAGAAAGCTATAGGGTGAAATAATTAACTTTCGCCTCATAAAATGAGAACTAGGGGGCACTTTATGCAATTATCACATTTAAAACAAACAAAAGAAAGCACTTTTCAGACAACACCTAATTGAACTGCAGAACTCACTGCCACGGGATGGTGGAAAAGCCAAATATACAACAGACCCGAAAGAGAAGTCAAGATATTCACAGAGAACTGGTCTGTTGATAGTTATGAAATACAAAGAACCAGATGGTTCTGAACACAGAAAATTGTTGAATTTGGGCAGCTGGGGACAGAATATTTTGTTTTCCTTAAGTGCACAGTAATGAGAGTCTGGGACAGCACAGTAGATGGGTGAACTCTTAGTCTGACCCACCATGGCCAGTCCCACACATAGAACCACCATCATTGAATTAGACAACCAAGCCAAGAGAACTGCCGTCTGTTTCTACCACTGTCATAGATAGTGGGCACGATCTTGGCCATATGTCTGTGTTTCCATGTATACACCTGCTGAAGTTCTCTAGAAATTAGCAGCTTGCTTTGGAGTTTGCTGATGAAAAGGGCTGTAGGGGTAAAATAGAACAGGGTAGAAACACAGCCTTCATCTGCACACTATTTCTCTTTATAGTGAATAGTTTGAGTCATTCTGACTTTTCCAGAATGCAGATTTTGATCCTAGGCTAGTAACGGTTACGTGAGGGCATCACTGTATATGGGACTAGATGTAACATGCAGGAAAGTTGTGGAACAATTGATAGGCACATGAAAGCAGGACTGACTCTTAGGTTTCTTACTCGATTTATTTCAGAAGAACTGTACTAGCTCAGCACTAAAGCTGCTAGACAAGAGAAAAAACAATTTATAACAGAATACAGACATCCAAGAAGAGGTTAGTCACAGTACTTCGACTGGAAATGCTTAAAAACCACCACAATCCTAAACTCTAACCATAAATCTTAACTCTTAACACTTCTATGGGATTCTGCTTCAAACAATTATATTTGGGCAAGTATCTCCTCTTGATGAAATAACATATAAGGAAAAAATTAAAAAAGTACACTATATCAAGTCAATCTCTTCCAGGAATTAGATTTCCTGTATTTTTTCCTAATACTCAAACACAACTAAAACAAAAGTTTGAAGGTTATTCTTGGTTATTCTCATCCAGTTTGTTTCTTTTTTTTTAAATCAGTGGTTTTTTTTAAGAAAAAAAAAAAAAAAAAAAAATAACAAACCAGAAAATTACATGGAAAAGTGTCAGCCGACTGTACAAAGTTCATTCTGAAAACCTTTGTATCATAATGATTGGTCACTTGATGCTACAAATGCAACTGTATACAAACCAGTGTCACAGCATAACTTATCAATACTATTTTAACATAATCAAAACATCTACTGGCTAAAGCTCACAGTTCAAAAGCATGAACCATGAAGAAGTAAGTCAAATGTAAGGAAGCAAGGAAATCAGACTTGTGTCAGCAAACAGAGGGTAGGCGATTGCTTCTACTACAAGACAGGGTCTCTCAGGACAGCACTTTTTTTTCTGCCACTAAGAGAAATTTCACCCTAGTTTCATCAATATTGCTATTTAAAATGGTATTCTGAAAACCATTCTACAATATTGGAATTACTATATAGTCTTAAATTAGTTCCTGCTGCAAAAAATTGTTTGTTCTTATACAGTATTCCACGACATTCTTTTCCACTACTGTTTACATTCATCTTTAAATACTGGTGCCCTACCCTGTTGCTCATTGTTTACTTTCCCCCTCCTCCCCCATGGAATTTTGTTTGGCCAAGAGCATCTTATTTTTCATCAAGTCCTTGTGGGAGGTAGGAAGTGCAGAGCCCCGGCAATTAATGATAAACAGGCACTATTTGCGGATTAGTCTGAGTATCCCAGTGACAGAAGAAAACAGAGCTCATGTTAAACATTTGTAAAATATGGAAATATCTTCCCATTTTCTCCATGTTCCCTCTGTTACGAAATTTCTTTCAGTACACAAGAAATTTGAAGTACTGTGCCTTGTCTCTGCCCTCACACAAAACACTTTTTTGTTGTAAACATATGAGAAATATATGTTAAGGCCCCTTGTTCTTCTTCAGCATAAAAGAGCTGATACTTGTTTAACCTTATGAGCACAATGGAGATGAAAAAAACCTTCCACATTCTATTTTTGAAAATGTGTGCATTGGGACAATCTTTAACATGCTGCCTATGTTATATGACACAAACTTTCAAAAACGCCAGCATTACTTAAGAACAGGTAATAATAAAAAATAAAATTCTATGTAGTTGCATAATTAGGCTCCAATCTTTAATTAAAGGCAAAGATATTGCAGAATGATGTATATGTTCAGGATTTTGGTACTAGTGTAAACAGAGACTAATGAAGTTGAAAAAAAGAAAATCTAGGCAATTGAACTTGACCTCTGTAAAGGCAAAACATAAAAGGCAGAGGAGAGAATAAACTTGGTCAAATTGTGACATGCGCAGACCATTTAAGTAACACAGAGGTGATGCTAGACGTTTTTCTTGAGATACACAATTGAAACAAAGCAGAAACAAGTGCTGACTTTTCACCTAGTCCCTAAATCAGAGAGATTCTGAGGGAATTCAGAGGTGCTCACAGCCTACAGTGAAATCTAGACCCCAATTAAAAAACTAACTAAATAAATAAATAAATAAACACATAAACAAACACATTTCAGAAACATAAAACGTAAGATTATTACTATCTTAGTTCAAACAGTCACTGGCTCAGAAGCTCAGAGTAGCCAATTCCTCTACCACTGTGGCTGCTCCTTTGTAGGGATGCAAAGGTTTTCATTTGACACCCTCTCTCACTATACATCAGAGAGCTATGTTGTTTTGGAAAGCACTAAATTACACCTTGTTTTGGAAAGCACAAAATTACAATGTTTTGGTAGTGGCTTTGAGCAACTGTTTTGGCAGCAGTGGGCAAGGGACATGATCTATAGGTATTGTCACTGAGTATACCCCAGTGACTTTTCTGGGCTTAGGACAGGCTCACTGTCACCCAGCCATGTGCAATAAGTAATCTCTGCAATAAGCAATCGCACTATCATTTATACAAGGTAATTCAATGCAAAGTTTCATTTTGAAACAATGTTTTTCTTCACTTTAACTCACACTATACTGCCAAAGCTCCATGGTTAATACACTGCCTGGTATAATTCTCATTGCAGATCAAGACAAGCTTGCATCTTCATGCTTTGGGCTGAAAAAAACCCTTCTTTTCATGTTAGTAAGCATGTGGTGCTTTTTGTAGCTACATCAGCCACAGAAATACAGTGGTATAAAGGTAGATATTGTGCCTGTAGAAACAAGTAATAATCTAAGTTTAATCTGTTTCTCATTTATCACAGGATAACTTATTTGAATATAGGGTAAACAGGAAAATTAGACAAGAGAGAATTTTTTTTTTTTAAATCTACTGAGGTTGTGCCAGCTGTAACAAGAAATGACATAAATGAAATAAAACAAATAGGATCTAACTCTTCTCCACACCTGTGCAACAGTCAATGGAAAGGTTATTAAATCAGAGCAGCAGCATTTTACACTCTTTTGGATGACATAACAGTGAAAGGCAAGGAGGAGCAAGGCCCATAGAGGAAACGAGGTTTGCCCAAGGTCACACATCAAGTCAATAGCAGAAGCTGGTTCAGTTGCCTGCTCCTGACCCTTCACAGACTGACAGACCATGGTCCCTTGTGGCCTCTCCATTCTAGGATGTTCCATCTGAAGCTTTTCCCCTGCACACAAGGTGAAAAATAAAGCAGTCTGCTGTAAGAACCAGATGGAGGTATTTTTGTGATCATTAGTCCAGTACCTGGAGCCCTGTTTACATTGTAACTTTCCACTCTTCAATCAAAGGAAACAAAACCAGCATTTTTGCACTTAGCAAATACCTAATAACTTCCTGGGACATACACTATACAGCATATGAACTGCAAAAAACTTTTGATCATTATTCTTGAGAGCTACAAAACACAATGTAGTGTAAAGTTTATGCTCATGAGACTTGTTTCCTTACACAACAGCTACAAGAATTCAGCATCCATTTGCTAGGAAAATCATGAAAGGTGGAAAGTGCATAAGCATCTGATTTCTATAACTTTTATTACATGCACAGTGTCTATATGTCATTAACTAAAGGGTATAGTGTAAAGAGAAAACTAATTTTCTAAGTGTCCAACCATGAAAAGGTGTTATACTTACAATTCAAATATTTCAGTTAATCTATAATAAAAGATCGAGTTAACAGTCAGAACTCCCACTCTACAGGTTAGATCCAAACCTTCATAATTTGGTTATTTGTGTTCTTAAACTGCTTAAAGAAACAGGCATAAACTTGTATGCAGTGGGTGTTCTCAGTTCATTCTTACCTCTCCTGTGCCATCTACTGCTTACAAGTTGTTACTGACATTGTAACACTTGGTTCAAGATTCTCCTGACCATTGCATCCCTTCCGTGCTCTTTTAAAGCTGAACAAGAAAAGATAAGCTTTCAAGTTCAAACTTCAGTGAGGTAAGGACTAAAAATGAAGAAAAACATAACACATAAATATTTATTTTAAAAAAATCCTTTACACTCCAGTGTGGGAATGTAGCCTATACTTGTGGAAACCCTGCATTAAAAAAAAATACACCGTCTTCTACTGGTCATGTGCAATTGTAATGCAAGTAGCACACAAATTCCTGTCAAAGCAGCTGGGTATATGGAAGACAACACAGGAGGAGTCAAACAGAATAATCTTTTCATACAGAGCTCGTCATTTCTGCCCACTTTGCAGTTTGGTCCATACATAATATCTTTTAAGAAGAGCCACTAGTAGCAGGGGTTGCAATAGCTACTGCATACTTTTTTTTTCCCCAACTTAAAGCTTTTTGTCCTGCTGTGGACTCCACTTATAATTTGTTGAACTGAACATATGTACTGTCTCTACAGTATACAGCTCGATAGCATTCCCTTCCATCAAGTTAAAAGTTGCTTAAGACTTTGCACTGCAGAAACCAATTGTTGATTTTGTGGTTGAAAGTGCTGACCCCGAAAAATGGACCTACAGCTGTGTCCTGCATGTGAGACTTCCTGGCAAATATAGCTACTCGTTCTGGAAGGTCCAGTATTGTTCAAGTATGCCACAAAACAGTTTGTCTTCATGGTGATGACAGAGGAGCAGAAGGTCTTTCAAAACCTCTAGAAGTGCAGAGGAAATTCTTGGTAAGTTAACTGCTTCTTGACTAACACTGAGAAACCTTTTAAAGTTCATAAGCTATTTGTGAATTCCGGAAGAGAAAAGGAAGAATTCATCAGTTGGGAACAGAAACACAGATAACGTGCTGCCAAATTCTCACTGTGTCCCTGTGGAAGGAGCAGAGCAACTGTCTGAATTCTCACTTCAGGGGAACTGTTTTGCCCCAGCTGGACCAATTGTGACTGAAGGACCCCATGCCTGCGATCTCTGCAGTCCCTAAACTTTGAGAGAAAGGTGGTGGGGTCAATTTCCAAACTACAGTCCCCCGAGGCACTTAATTTATATCAAGCCAAGCCAAACCAACACATTTTTATTGTTTCAACATAAACATATCATTCCGATTCAAGTCCTGGTCTAAAACAAAATATTCATTTTTCAACTGGAATTTCAAGAAAAAAAATACACAAAACTTTTTAATGGAAAATTTTTAGCTTTCAGAATTTTTTTTTTTAACAAAGCAAGCCTGTTTAATCCCCATAATTTGGTATATTCATGAAAGAATGCTCATAGTTTAAGGGCACATATAAAAGATCAATCAGGAAAATAAAATGGCATACAGGATCAGAGAAAAATTCCCGCTGCACAGAGCAACACATGACAAGAATGGAGTATTTGTAAGAGAAGTAACAGAGGCATAAAACATCAAGAATATCTACCCTCAAAAGGTGAGTATGGCAATGACTAGCAATCATCATTACTTCAAATTGCCCCATTCTGTCAGATGGGGCTCAAAAACACAGGAGCAATTTAGCCTGTGTGTGAAATCAGGCAGCAATACAGCAGCACAGAGGTGGTATGAGACCAGAATAAAGACACTATAGCAGATGTTAACATTATATGACTGCATGTCTTCTTTCCAGGGGGAATGGGTTTGATTTGGGGAAGGTAAAGAAGGTATTTCTTTCAAAGTACAGTCCTACTGTAGCCATTATTGTGACTTCACATCGCTGCCTTCCATTATTACATAGTCAACACAGCTTTACTATTCTTGGCTGTGAAGTCTGTCCAGCCCTGAAGTGCGATATCATCTCAATAACATAAGAAATTATATAAACTGATCTTGACACTAACAGCACATTTTCCAAATGTCTTGTCTCATGCTGATCTACAAGCAAATCATGAAATGAAAGGCAGCCCAAGAGTAGAACTGCACCCAACTAGCAAAGTTTCTGAAGTACAATTTGAACTATGTTGTCATCTTCACTAGAGAAAACATCTTTTCACAATGGAAATGTTAGAAATACTACTTCTGCAACTGGAAACTTAACAAAATCTGATATGACAGTATTTCTTCAGTCTTCCAAAATGTGGAGGCTTTTACTTGGGTGGTGGGGTTTTTTTTCTTCCCATTTCAGCCAACAGTACTTTTCCCTCTATTGTGCAGGCCTGGACACCCACACACAGCTCAAGATCCTTTCCTTCTGCCAAACCCCCACAGAAACATGACAATTTTCCCAAGAGAAAGTGAGCTGTGTCACTTGGGTCAATGTCTACAAGAACTCTTAGTGATAAAACTGGTAGATAATTGGCTTGAGGACTGGGATCATGTTCCCTGTATACATATGTTCCCCTGAGCATCTCAGTCTGTCAGAGAGGTCTAAAAATATAAAAATAAAGTTGGTGACCAGATCAAAGGAAGAGCCAGAACAAATGCAGAAGGATCCATACGTATACTGAACATACCCAGGCACAAATAGCTTTTAAATCTGCTGTGCATTAGAAGACATGGAGACATAGCATTGCAGACATTGGCACAGAGCTCAAGGGCTCTGGCCATGGAGCAGCTGTGAGAAGGAAATCTGAAAGCTGAAGTTTTCCTGCTCTTGTGTGCCAGCGGTCACACTGAGCAAGGCAGAAGCAGCAAAACTGGTCTCAAGCCAGGACTCCTTAGGAATCCTCTCTCAAGTGAACAGTCACCTCGTTACTCCCTTCTTGTCCAAGGTAATAAGAGATGACAAAAGAGAGAACAGGTAAGGACAAGCTCCAGCAGGCATTACTAGGGTACAAGAGTCTTTAGTGCTCAGATACATTCATGAATATGGATGTGGACGAGATTCCCGAAGAGCAACGCATGAGTCCTCCATGAAAAGTCTCAATCACAATACTGTTTTTCATGAAACATTGCTAACAAACTCCACAGCAAAAACAAGGAAACCACAATTAAAAACTAACCAGCCTAGAATAACAGAACGGGCCAACAAGAAATCAGCAATGCCAACGTACTCACCACATCATTTTTTAAATGTGGCCTGGCAAATCAAGAAAAGCTGAATTTCAAATGTTTTTAGCAGCTCTCTGAAAGTATACCGAAGGCATTTAACAATGCGCATTCTGGAAATCCAAAAACAATAACAAACAAGGAGAACAAATATGAAACTGTAATTCTTTCTTGGCATTATTTAGGAAGCTTGGCTTCATCACAAAAAAAACATCACCTGAGCACCTGTTGCACCCCCCTGTAAATAACCAAACCATGCAAGTAGCCCATCTAGGCTGAACGTATCTGTTTAGCTTGAATTTGTAGGGTTTTTTACATTAAATTCAAAGGGGAATCCAGTGGTAAAAAGATCATCTCCAGGGAGATAACTGCAAAGCAGGAGTTTCTCAAATTATATGGATTCAATTAAATCAAAATGTCACTTGCTGAGATTTCTCAGTTATCTAGGCAAACTCCAAGGCTGTCTCTCCTTTGTTTTTCTTAAATTACCACTTTCTAGCCAAAAACAACTAGTAATATGATCCTGGTTTAAGCTGATTTCCACTTCTGAGATCCTTTTTGTTTTCCCTCAAGTGAACAGTATTTCTCCTATAAGCTAGCTATGATTAACAAAGTTATTTTAGAAAATACTATATGATTTATTTACAACACAGACTAAAAACAAAATTTCCACATGAGGAGTTTTTCCTTGATGCAAATACTTCATGAAAGCAGCCATTAACATGATCCACAAGACCATGTTGCCGGGACTGGACTACAATTAGGCCTTAAAATGAGGTTTGGCTATTAAGCTACAGACCTCAAATCCTGGAATTTGTACCAAAAGCTAACTTTCATCTGAGATCATTGACTTATATCTCTAGTGTTGGACAGAAGGTTCAGTTTTTTATAATTCATTGATCATCTAGCACATGATGTTCAGAAGTTTGGGCAGAAACAGGAAAAGAAGGAGTTGTTCCGCACTGTTTCCCTGTAGTGCAATGAAGATCTACTAACAGGGAGAGGCTCCACTGCCTCAGGTTCTGTGTGAGCAGCCAAAAATAGAAAAATAATTGCTTTGAGGGTCTTAGAGAAAATGTTTTAGACAAGTGGCAACACGCAGGAACATACATGAAATAGTACAAGAGAGTAGTATCAGCACAGTCAATGTATCTGACAAAAGGAAGATGATGATGCACAACATATCCAACATGTAGCAAGCAAGCACTGTCCTGTGATAGCAAAGAGCTGCCACAGTTCCAGGAAAAGCAGGGATTTGAGCTTCTTTCTTCCTTCAGTAATTCACTTCTTATGTTGTCCTTTTGCCTCCTCCTGAATTATTTTCAAAGGAACAAAGTTTCCAGTGATTTCAAGACAAGTATTACATATAAATATTTTTGCATATCTAACTCTTCAGACCAAAACTAAGTCTTCCGTTTGCGCAATTCCACAGCAGTAACAGTCCGCTGCCATTTGTAACGGTTATACTGAGTGTAAGAGCAACCCTCAGCACAGTGTATATAGACAAAACAGTAAAAGGCAGGATGAAATATCTTTTGCAAGAATTAACCATTCAATAATTTTGTGCTCAAGATTATTTAAATATATTCTACACACTAGTATTACAATATATACAGCTTTAAGTGTTATATATTCCATTTATGAGGTTATGGACAATTTGCTCGTCAAAGAAAAACTGATGCATCTTACATGCCCATTTTACAGACTTCCAAATGGTCAGATTAAATTTATGTAAATTTGAAATAGCCATGATGTCAGTTTTCTCTCACCATGTGAGGGTGTATGGGAAAAGCATTTACATACCAAATATTGGTAACCATCCAGACCCACATGTATGTACGTACGCATACATACACAGCAGCAATTTTTTAATAGTCATGCTTATGTTCATATGCAAAATGTTTAAGAAGTCCATTGCTTGTATAGTAAAAATTAACTCCCAGTAACATCACTGTTAAATTCTCCTGTTCCAGAATTCAGGCTTCCCAGTGTGGCAAGTTAGCAACTCTACTTCTTGGGCAGGTTACTGACAATGAAACAGACTTCCTTCCTCTAATGAGGTGAGCCTGGTCAGGCCTTGAATAAGACTACTAATTAACAGTATCAGAGGGCTATTCCCTTAAGCAACATTTTAAATACATGAAAAATGCATTGTAAGTCAAAGAAGTGAAGCCTAATTCCATTTTACTAAATAAAAGTGAAACTGCTTCAACCTGAAAAACTGAACCAAGAGCTTAGGATAATAGCTAGAGACTTTTTAGGTGATGGTCAAATATAAGCTTGTTCACAGCAAATAAAGAAAGTCTTCAACGGCAAGCACTACGGAAAGGAAAGAGGAAAGAAATGCATTTCCTCCCTTGTAGCTGCCAACCACTTCTCCATAAACCACCCAAATCAGTAGGCTGTCCTAGGAGCACGCAAGTCCTAAAAGCTTGATATCCATCAGCTGCTGAGTTCTGTGTGAGCAGAAAACCAGCCCAACAGAACTGGAAAAGGAGGCATCCACTGGTGCTAATGAAAAATAAATAAATCCTATTCCCAATCTCATAGCACACTGGGGTGCAGAGTTGATGGGGAAGCAGTCATACACTAAGTCATACCACACTAACAGAGCAGCAGGAGTCCATTTTACCGTATTTCAGTTGCTCATCTTTAGTCAAATGAGATAAAGCAACACTTCACTCAACAACTCGAAACAAGATCTTCCAAGTTTCCATATCAGTAAGGTGCTTAAAAGTTACCAGTCAATCACCAGTGAAAGGCACAATCAAGGAAAGCACTTGACCCACAAACTGGATACAAAGATGCCTCAGAGGTGTCATAGTTGAAGATGTCCCTGCCCATTGCAGGGGGGTTGGACTAGATGGCCTTTGAAGGTCCCTTCCAACCCAAGCTATTCTATGATTCTGTGTCCCACATTTAAGTGGGTTTCAGTGCCCACATTCATTCCGAAGCCCTGTCTGTGCAAGTATCTAACTACACTGTAGCTATAGCTTCAACAACTGTTCACATAAACACAATTTTTGAGAGAAATTTCTGAAAATTTCAATGTGACCAAGAGATTTCTCTTTCATTCTTCATAAAAAGGATTTCCCTCCCTGGTCTGTTTCTCTATATTTCATCCTGTTAATTCAAAATGAAATAAAATTGCAACCTGCGCTTCCTTGGTGAGTCCTTATTTCCACCTCCTTTTAAAAATAACTTTAAGATCTAAGCGCACACACACAGATATAAAGGACTTTTGCTGAGGATATGAAGGTTGACATAGAGTTATTTGTACAACATCAGCATAATACCACACATTAGTACTGCTGTTAAAAAAAATTTCACTGACAGAAGTGTGTGACATATTATGACAACATCTGGCATTTTCCTGAAAATAATGGAGTTCATTTTCTTATCCCCTAAGTGGACTTGATGAAATGTAGCAGTTCCTGCAGTATCAGTAACACACACACACACACACTCAAAATCATAGCATCTCCAGTTTCTTCACTATTGAGTATTTTCAAAACTATTGCCAGCTTGAAACTAAATGGCCACATTCTGATGTGGCTTACACTAGAAGCATCCTAACTAAAATCAATGGGATTCTACTGGGTGCAAGTCAAAGCAGAATTCAGCCCAAAGGTTCTGACAGGAAAAAATTGTGTTAGGCTTCCAAGCCTCACAGAAGCTTATTTTTCATGGCTTGCTCCCCTGCCCCTGTGGATGTCTAACGTATGATTTGGCTGAAAGAAATCTAAAAAACTCGGATCCTTTTTTGTTCAACTGAAACCACACAAGTTTGGAGAATCTCACATAAACAGACACATGAGAGCCTTTAGTAAAACTGCAGACAACAGTTCTAATTTTTTATTACATTGGAAAAATAAGCTCAGCTTGTTTTCCTAACTGTTCCCTCTTCTCTTATAAACTCAGCCACCCAAGGTCTCTACAAATAGAGGAGAGGTTAATAGTTTAATGCATGGAGATATATTTTTCCCGTAGGGATGCTAAAAGAGAGTACACAGGACATTCACCTGACAACAGAATTTTTATCTCTGTGGCAAAAATCTCTGAAGTCACTAATTCCCTGTATATTCCTCAGATTGCTTCCCCCCAGAGTTTTGACAAGAGAAGTTAACCTTGATAGTTGGTTAATTACAATTTCCCTGGGTGACTTCAAAATGCACTCTTTCTTTTTGTGCCACTGAACTCAGCACTGGTGAGGCCCCACCTTGAATCCTGTGTCCAGTTTTGGGCCACTCATCAAAATAAGGACATTGAAATACTGGAGAAAGTGCAGAGGAGGCAACGAAGCTGGTGAGGGGCCTGGAAAACAAGTCTGATGAGGAGCAGCTGAAGGAAGTGGGGCTGCTCAGTATGGAGAAAAGGAGGCTGAGGGGAGACGTAATTGCTGTCTACAACTACCTGAAAGGAGGTTGTAGCATGGAGGGGGTTGGTCTCTTCTCCCAAGCACAAGTGATAGGACAAGAGGAAATGGCCTCAAGATCTGCCAGGGGAGGTTTAGATTGGATATCAAGGAAAATTATTCCTGGAAAAGGTTGTCAGACATTGGAACAGGCTGCCCAGGGAAATGGTGGAGTCACCATCCCCAGAGGTGTTTAAATGGCATTTAGATGAGGTTTTTAGGGACATGGTTTAGTGCTAGAGTTAGGTTAAGTTAGGTTACAGTTGGACTAGATGATCCTGCAAGTCTCTTCCAACTGAAATGCTTCTATGATTCTATGATTTTATTGCCATTATAAAAGCCTGGATCTTTCTTCTACTGGGATGTTTGTTACCTAAATGAAGCAGAGGAAGCACTGTCATTTGGCTTGTTGTTATTGTAACATGGTTAACATGATGATGTATCCAAGAAATGAGTACTCAGAAAACCAAAACAAGGCTTACTGAATTTATTACAAAGGAAAACTGCATGTATTTTAGCATAAGTTAAAGGACTTAGGGTCAAGACTTTAAACTCAGTAAGTGTTAATCCATTTACTTTCAGTCCAGTTGCAAACAGAGCTTCATCCTCACCTGCTGCTTGGAAAAAAAAATCTCTTATTAACTCCAGTGGAAACATTACTTGGCTTAGGGGAAGTAGGATCAAGTCACTCCATTTTAATGAATAGAAAACTCTTCAAAATGTCTCCTTGAACGGAAAAAAATGCTTGAACATAATAACTGCAACAGAAAGCCTGAAACTATTGCTCACTGTAACTTCAAGCTGCGTTCTGTGATGTGTAAAGTCCAACTTAAAACATAGTAATTGCATGGAGCTTATCTGGAGAGGTGCACACTATACCTGGTAGGAGCTCCGCAGGCACTGCCATGGGTGCCATAAGCAACCAGCCATTCACAGTAACACATGACCCAAACTGCAGACATTGTGTGTGACAGGATTAGAACCCAAAAAAATCCAAAAATCAGTTATCTCAGCCTCCCGAGAGGCAAAAAAGGTCCCAATGCCCTCCTGCCATGTTAGAATTCAATAACAGAAGCACCATGTGCAAGGCATGTAAAATCATCCTATTCTGCTCAGTCTTTGAGTCTTCTTAATTCATTTAGCCCGCTGCATTTTATACTCTTTTAGCTTCATTCAGTAAGGTAAGGAAACAAAGAAACTGTGAGAAAACAACTATGCAACACAACAAGCCAGGTTATTTTATTTGTTTAAAGCTCTCAGCATGCCTGTTTTACACTATGCACATTTCTGCTGTTTGAATAAAAGAATCAGAGCAAATCAGCATTAGGATTTCATACTGCACCGAACAAGAAAAGTAGGCATGAAGGAGAGTTACAGTCAGACCTTAAAGCCTCTCCTCTCCCCCAAATTCCCAATCACCATCCCACCTCCAGCCAGCTGAGTCAGAATCTGTTTAGGGTGAAGGATAACAACAAGCCTACACAGTATAAAGTACATGCAATAACTTCCTGAACTAAAATTTTTCAAAGAACATATCATTTCCTGGTGCCTGAAGAGAGATTACGGTCCCTTGGAACAAGCTGCCCTTCTAATTTCCTACAGGAGAACTGGTGAGTTGCCACACAGAGCTCATATGACAGCCCTAATCTTGCCATAATGTAAGCAATGCCTTTCAACACATGAGGATGGGGACCTACATTTTACTGTAGTCAGAGTTGTCCCATCATAAACTGCACGTTCAGGTACAATACCTAAACCTGCCTCAACACCCACAGGGATCACATTCTGTTATGTGGTATTACCCAGTTTCCACAAGCATGTCTCTTATAGAAACCCTCCTATACTTCAGAGACATTCACTCTCCCACAGATACTTTGGGCAATCATCAACTGATTGCCCAATACATTACATCAGGCCTTGTGATATCTCTCTGATTTTCTGCTACTAGCCTGTAACAAGAGTCCATGTTAGACTTGTGAGACCTTCAAGTGCCACTAAGCCATACAGCTGCTTCTTCCTCCCAGCCACCCACAGCCACTCGTGCATTATAACATAATTTAGTCTAATACTTCTTATGCTACTCCAGAGATTGTGGCCCCAAACAGTCCCTTCAGTTTTGACTTCCATGACACTCACATTCCAGACAGACAAGTGTAATAAGGGCACCCGTCCTACAGCAAAACAGTCCAGCAGGCCAGGCCTCACCGGAATAGAAGAAGAACAGAAATTCAGAAAATTCAGGAAAAGTTTTAATACATCATTTCATCTTTTCTCTGTTTCTCTCCCATCCTCCATTTCAGGTAGACAACTCTGTGGGCAGGGACCTTCTCAATAGTTGTTCACTGTAGAGTTCACAGCTCTAGCTGGGACGCTTCCCAATCCCACCAACAGCAGCTTTATTTTCCATCTGTGAGACAAGACAGGGGAGGAGATGGCATTTCCGCAGAGTCATCGGCAGGGACTGGATCCTTCTTTCAGTAGGTTGCTCTTCTGGAAGGTACTCAAATGCCAAGTCCTTAGGTCAGGGTACAGACCTTCTGGCTGTTCTGTTAGGTAGGAGTCCCAGGCTAAGTGGCTTGCAGCTCCTTCTCTCCTTCCCCCACTTTTATATTCCTTAGAGACTGTGTTCCTCAACTTCTCCCTGCAGTTTGCTAAATTTTCCAAGAACTTTTATACCCTTTTGATGTTTCTCTACTATTTTAGCCCTATCTTAATACATCTTGGTTTTGGCTACATGAGCTTCTTCACCATTCCCTGCTGATCTCCTTTTGAACATGGCCAAATAGCACCATGCAGAAGAGGAAGCACACACGTGTGCAGCAGAAGGGAGATCTTCCTTGTAAGACATTCAGTGCTTTAGGTGGGAGATTTCTGACCTCTGCCATGCAGCTAGGCATTTTCCTTGAAACAAAGTTATTTGAAGCATAAATCTCATCAGATAAAGTGTAATTCCCAAAATTTATGTTTTAAAATTGAATAAATCAAAGGGGGAAAAAAATAGTGAGTGGTTCTGAGCACTTGACTGTACCTTCTATCAACATATAGCTCAGTTTTTCCAATTTTTCAGCCAACATGCTGACTACTCATTCTTCTCATCCATTCCACACAATTGAACTAAAATATTTCATTATTTATCAAGATTTTTATATCCAAGAAAATCTCGTTCACAGACTGACTACATGAAAAGAAAAATAACACACTGGTCCAAGTCACCTCAAAACAGCCTTTAAATCACCTAGCTGTTCTTTGTCTGGCATCTTTTCCTTCCATTGTTGAAGTATCTGAGCATCTTCTAACAGTTCTCTACACAACACAGCAAGTACCTGCTGTGTCCAAGCCCTTCCCTTATACAAAACAATCTGCTTTGTTCCTAACCTGTTGTCTTATAGCAAGGACCTAGTCCAAGAAGTGGATCAGTTGAAGAACTCCACAGGTCTTGGCCCTGGCCCTGAGAAATGCTCCACCATTTCCTACATTAAAAGCATTTGCCCTTGTAGGATACAGTTTCATTAAACTAGAGGAGGGGAGATGATAAACAGTTGTCAGCACAACAGGGGTGCACATCTTGAAACTAAGGGCAAGATTGCCTCCTTCCTCACTCTTTCCAAGACCACTCCACCTACCAGCTCCAACAGTATGTGAAACAGAAAATATTTGTGGTGTTGGTCATCATTAATTAATTCTGGATTAAATCACAGACTCACCTTATTACTATAACAATGCATCCCTCTAAACAGCAAAAAGATTACAGAATTCCATACCACTGTCCATAGCAGTTAATAAAAAATTTCACATAGACTTTAGTGTTATGCGATGTAGATGTAACCAATACATTGTGACAAAAACAAAACTGCAAAGTTAGGATTGTTTTTTCAGAATGATGAATGGAAGACTGGGACAAAAATCTGTAGCATTTGCCCCCGGATTTTCACAGTAGATTGTCTAAGATACATACCCCCTTGTAAGTGATAAAGATTAAATTATTTTGAATTCTTTCAAAAGTTCTGAAAGTTCAAACCAAACCCAGCTTTGCTCAACTTCTAAAAGTTTTCTTCTTGTTACAGTAGGTTTCAGAGACCACACATTGGAAGGAAGAGAGTTTACACAGAAGAGAGCTATCAAAGATGACAGGACACAGCAGTGGAAACCGTGTTCTGCTCCTTGGGAGGTGCCGCTGGATGATCCGCGGTCCCCCAGTTTGACACCAAATAGTTTGGGATTCCCAAACTCAAAGGCCCACAAGGTAGGCAAATACTTTGGCTCCCAACAGCCTTCTATGGAAGAGTATTGCCACAGAGATCCTGGAGCTTTTGAAGGACAGTTTGCAGAGGACAGAAAACATCTATCCTACATTTTATTTAATAAAGAGGATTTACTAAAATCTAGTCTGGCACCAGCTCACATCCCTCCTTGAAATATTAGCCTGAAATAACAGCATCTTACCAAATGCTTTCCTTTTAAGGAAAGGGCTGTTGAAGTACAGTCAGTCACTACACATGACAGGCTAACCAAACTAGATTTTTTTCTTTTTAAGTGGAGCTTTGAGTATAAGAATTATTACACGATGCACTATGCATTGCCAATGTCAAGTTGGCTTCAGTAAGTATCTTTTTCCACAGAATGAAAGCAGGATCTCAGTTTAAGCAGTTCCTAATTTATCAATTCTATTAGTGGTATGGGTGCCTAATGGGGATTTTGACAGTAAACCAGTCTCATTAATAGCTCATGATTTATTATATTATTCACCACTTCCTTATATCTTTATTTCAGAAAAACATATATATTAGAGTCCAGTTTTATTTTCCTAGGCTCTTCACCAGCATTACTAGACTATATGTAACCATCTTCAGTGACAACTGTAAATGATATAAGCAGAGGAAAAGTCTGATGAGGCACCTATAAAGTAAAATAACATTTGAGTGACATAAGATGGACAAAAATTAAATAATACTGAGAATAGGATAGACAAGAAAATCTAACTTTCTCAGCAAGGATTAAACCATTTACACAGGATGCTTCTTAGTATGGCCAAACTCCAAGTCTGTATCAAGGATTACGAGTTACCACCGCGGGAGGAATTGCAATACTCAAAAGTATCTAGAATCTGTATATAAACAACTCAACGAGACTTTACTGACATGCCAAAAAGTGTTTGAGATATCTAACAAGAACAGTGAAAAGGAGAATGCAGGATAAACATGTGCATGACACTGATAAGAAATTAAAACACATTAACTGTACATCTTCATCTGTATTATAGCCATGTCCATCCACATGGAACTGTGATAGATTTAGGGAAACGCACAAAAAGCTATAGCATTAGATTCTGACCAATCCTCCCAAAACAGGGCCCTAAGTGGGAAACAGCACAAAAAACCCTACTTGATTCCTGAAGTGGTTCACTTCAAACATCACTGTTCACAATTTTGTGTGCATTCTTCTCCCCTTCCAGATCAGCCAGCTCCACTTCCAGCATCTCAGTTCCATACTCCACACAACATATTGTCATAATGGCTGTTTCTACACAATTAAGATCTTGATTTTGCATTGCAGCTACTTGTTCCAGCAAAGCCTATGAAACTTTTAGTATTTTTTTTTCCTTATTTTTCCTTTCTTCACAATCAGTTTTCCCTTTCCTTCCATCCTCTTAATCTCCGAAGTCTGTTTCTTCCATCTGTTCCAACAAATCTGCCAGATCTCACCTTTAATTTCCTTTTCATAATTACTTTCCTTATGCCTTTGTGGTTCTATATTACTCACCCCTGCTCACACAAACCTTTAATCAGTCAAAATCTTCCCACCTAAAGTCTTCCCATCATCTTAAATTTAAAGCAAGGGGATCATCACATCATCTTTGAAGGCACAGTTTTTTACTGTAGCTCAGCTCAGATTTTATTTACAAGTTTTTTTGGTGTGTCAAGATACTTTGAGACAAAAGAGAACTGCAGCAGCTCTGTTAGCAAAAACACCACTCTGGGCTCAGTCCTCCATGGCCTGGAGTGCAGGCAGCCTGCCTGCCTGTGCAGAGTGCATTCCAGTTCCCTGAGACTGG
This sequence comes from Columba livia, assembly GCF_036013475.1. Lineage (NCBI taxonomy): Eukaryota > Metazoa > Chordata > Aves > Columbiformes > Columbidae > Columba > Columba livia. The sequence continues at coordinate 64,321,979 of NC_088605.1, read as the reverse complement.
TGGGAATTTGTAATAGCAAAAGCAGAGCTGGTCTCATATATCACTGTGTCATCTATCCACAAGATACAATGGAGGACTGACATTCTCCCCACCCCACCCCTCTTATTTTTTTTTAATTTTCCAAAGGAAGTGACTGATTTCTAGAAAATACTTTGGAGCTTTTAATTCCCTAGGACTTCATGAGTGAGGCACTCTGCCTGCCCAGTTACATATTTCACAATTAGAATCTATGATTTTAAGTTAAAATATTTCAGTTTTGAGCCTTCCTTTTTGAACGTAATGCTGGTAACAGACCTAGAATTAAAAGCCCAGAGACTGAAGTCTTCCTTTTACCCACACACAGCAAATAGCGCTCTCAGCTCCCCACTGCAGTAGCATGTTTCAACTCACATTCCACCCAGACAGTGAAATCAGTGCAGTCTTTCTCCTTTAAAAGGCACTGAATGGGCCAGTGCTACAGGAGCCAGCGTTACTTGACAACACTGGAATTAATTTAACAATATTTAAAATAAACAAAGAGGTGACTTAAGAGCAAGACTCCAATTTCCTCTTTGCCAGTCTGAATAGCACAAAGACCTGTGATGACAGGTAGTTTTGGTGATGTTACTAATGTCTGGGTACATGCTTCTCCTTGTAAATTGGTGCCGCAGGAATGTTTGGTGAACTACGCAGGTGGTGTCTTCATTAAACTGACACGTGTAATATCTGCATGATTCTCAATGCAAAAAAAGCACCATGACAGGTGGCAGAGTATTCTTGGCACACGTGCTATGGAATGTCTACTAGAAGACAAGGCAACACTGTCCAAGTTTGAAGACATTCAATCACCAGCTTGGATCTCCTCCATTCAAACTGAATGCACTAGTAAAATCCTGTCTTTTTCTTTCCTCCAAAAGATAGCAAAATGCATTGTATCACTTTATAAGAGTTCCAAAAAGTCAAATAGTCTGTACATCCTGTCCCTCTCAGCTTCATACTTAGAAAAATAGACTAGGTACAGCTTAACTGTAGTTGCTCTGTTGAGTATTATTTCACCTGCTCTGAAATGGTAGCTGGAAGTGCCAGACCATGAAGCTGCTTCACTTCAATGCTTTTTGCCTTTCTATTCTTAATATTTTTTTAAATAATTTCTTGCAGCAGTCACAACAACTGTAATTGTAATCACTATCATGTCTCCGTCAGATTAAAAGTACATATGTGCGTTTGATTAATTAATATTGTATTTGTTATCTGCACATAATAGGCAAAATTCAGAAATTCTACAGCTGTTTTTGCATACTACATGCAGGACACATCCAAAACCAGAGCTCTTCTGCCCAGACTTCTGTTTACATTTGCTCTTTTTCAAGGTCTTTCAGTGCATGACTTATTTTCTATGATTTTGGTGCACAGAGAGGAAAAAAGTAAAAAATGTTCACTGTAACAAGACCTGCAAGGTCAGGGATAAGGGTCTGATTCTTTGATACCAGCAACTTTTGCACTTGATTATCGCATGCTTTCCTGAGATAGACAAAACAACTAAAGATAACCCCTTAGAAATTAGTAGAAACTGGGGAAAAAAATATTCTATTATTGCTTAGGTAGTTAACTGGAAATGTATTCCTATATAAGCTTAACACATACTCCATGATTTCTGTTTTTTAAAATATTAGTAATTTAAAACTACATCTTTTAGTGTACTTTCTCAATTGTTCTAATATTTCAAAAACAGATGACTTGGACTAAATTGTCAAAAACACTCAGATGCAAGAATCACTCTTCCACAGCTAAAAATGGAAAAAATAAATATCACAAAAATAACCTTCTTGTGCAAGTATCAACTCAGAACAGAGATTTTTTCTTTGTGTAAAAGTTTAATTCCTATACAGAGCAAAATTGCCAAAGTAATTGATAATTTGAAAAAAAAAAAATGCTGCAAGCAAGACAGGCAGGTAGTCTTTGCAAATCTTAAGTGACCCATTTAAGAAACACTTACTAAGAAAAAGACCACCATTTCAGACCAGGATTAGACCAAGACCTCAATAAGAAAGGAAATAACTCTTCTTCGGACTTGTTTTGAAATCTTTTCCCAGAGCTGCACCAGCAGTAAAGCAGTTGGCTGTATCACTTTCTACTACGGGGAACAGTTCTAGATGACAGGCAGATGGGCTGATAGGGTTATTCTTGCCTGGTTACAAAGCTAAGGATTTTGCGTTGTGAAAACCACCCTTTGCAGCAGAGCTGTTCAGAATCAAGTCAGCATTCCTCCTATCATAGCAGCAAAAGCACATCTTAGAAAAATAAAGTAAATCAACTTTCACTCCTTGAATTTTGATCAATTTATAGAAAGTCTGGAGTTGCAGGAATAAATCAGAACCAACATTAGCTTGTGATCAGAGAAACCACATGGGGAGATATAGTACCAATGAACAAGCTCTTGGGAGAAAAATATGCCACAGTCACTTAAGGAACCAATCGCTAGACCTCTGGTCAGGAGGTTCTTGATGCTCACTAGAAATTTCACTATCTGCTAGTCTGCATGAATGTTTACATCAGCAGGCAGGCACAGGCAGAATTGAAGAAGTATAATTCAGAACACAGAACAGAAGCCACCTTAGCTAAGCATCAACACCCTAAACTGCAAAAGCCTGCATCCCTACATTGTGTTGGTTTTTTTTTCTTGGGGGGGGAGAGGAGGGTGGAATTCATCAGTTCAGTAGCCTTCAAACCTAAAAGCTAAGCAATTTAGTATCATAACATGGTTGGGGAAGGCAAATGGGAGAGATAGACAGGTGTCTCTGTTAGGACAACTGGCCCAGAGCACAGCAACCCTTAGGGCTAAATTCTCCCTTTCCAACAAAGACAAATCTCTATTCCTTTTACCACCAGCTGAGCAGTCCTTCTGCCCTACCAGCATGGATTAAGGGAAGCCACCTGTGTTGTCAGTCCCTCCACTCAGAAGCCACCTTCCAGGTAACTACACTTCCCCACTCTGAGCATCCTACCCCTTCCCAATACAGCTTGCTTGTTCCACAGGGTAGTCTCATCACTAAGGCTTGAAACCAAAGTGACAAAGTATTAGAACCCCAAATTATATCACATTTTGCATACACTTCCTTGACTCCTTTCATTTGGGATTTTACCCAGCACAGGCACAGTGATAGCATGAGTACCTTGACAAATGAAGAAACTGAAACTGGTGATTTTAGGTGCATCAGCTGGCTTTGAAATAGTTAACAGTGAATTAGCCTTGAGGAGCTTTAGAAGGTCTGATCTGAATTGCATTTTCCTGGACATAATTGCTTCTAAAGAGAGGTAACATTAAACAACTGTTCTGCTTGGCAAGCTCTCAGGATGCTTCCCAGGACTGTAACACTATAACCTCCTCCTATTCTCATTGCACACAAAGTTATATGGGAACATAGTGAATGAGGCAGGCAAAGCTGCTATGCTAATGTGGAGATAAATATTTCACTCCAGATTTGTATTCGTATCTACATATACACACCATTATATTTTTCATTATCCCCAGAAAAACACTCAAGAACTCCTCTGCCGTCGTTACATCCTGTGCAGGACTATGGCCTAGGAAGTAGACTATAGTCTGACATGCCCTTTAAGCTGTGGTCTCTGCATGTGACCTCTCCAGATGTGACTGCCCCATGTTAATTATGTAATGCAGAATGATACATTGGGTGGCCGGCTCAGACAAACATGACCTATTGCTGTTCCTGGTCATACCATGTCAGATCCAAGTCTACTCAAGGCTCTCAAGCATTCTATTCCTTCATGTTTCAGAGCTAATCTCAAGTCCACATCTGAGGCAGGCTTAAATGCCAGCTGTTTGGATGCTAGACAGCCGTGAGCTGGAGTACAGGCATGAAGCTATTTCTGGAACAAAGTGTAAACAAACAACTAGGTCTCTGGGGTGTTTTGCCTCACCGGCTTTTTTCAGTTGAAGGGCTGAAAAAAGGGGTAGGAGCTGAATAAAAACATCCTTGCCCCAAATTAAAAATAAAACTGCATAAGCAGACTGTTGCAAATGGTATTTGTGCATTTAAACAAAATGCAAGAGTATGGAAAGCTGGGGGGAAATATTAAAACACTGGAAGATACAACACGAAGTTTATTCTTTTAAGAGGAATTACCCAGACAGCAAATATTTACATAGTAAGGCCACAACTACTTTTGAAGTGAGCCTCATTAAGTATAACAGAAAATTTTTCCACACAGGGGAAATCCACCGTGATTTCATTTGAGCCTTATCATCAATGAAGATAAATACCTATGAGTGATACCGGTTATTTAGCTCAATGTAAGTCATAACTCTTGTTCCGTATTTCCCCCTCACTGGATCTTCCTTGGCTACCATAAGCTTTCTATGAATATTAAAATTTTGCACTTAAATAACATCTTAAATACCTGGAAAACAGTAAAGACAAGGGTTTTTCCTCTAAATTTTTTCACCCAAGATTTTCTTAATACGAAGGATTCTTAAACACTTCCTTCCTTAGTTTAACTTGCAAACATCATTCATGCACTTCTTTTCTGTGTTCCTATAGGCAGAAATCACATGTTCACCAGCAACATTTTCTGGTCTTGGCGCACATGCTTAGAAAAAAACATTAAAGCATTTCCTATGTAGTCTTCTCAGTTGAGGGTCAAATAGACGGGTACAGAGCATGTCCTCGTTCTAAGGTTGGGACAGAGGAATTATATGAAGGAGGATCTGAGTAAAGAAATTAGGTTGGAGGTAAGTTGTCCTTCAGGGTAATACCATTTTCTTCAAAATTATGCTGACTCAGATCTTCTCCCAGGAACTGAAATAAGAGTTAAAGCAATGAGCTTTCCCTTTATGCACTATGGATGCTCTCAGACACATACAGTTTCCAAGCGTGAGGAGGATAAATTTTTTTCCCTCTCTTTATATTTTAAAAATACACAACACATAGTACTTTGTAAGCATGGACAACATCCAGGATTCTTTGCTTTGGGAAACAGCTACTAATAAGCTTTGTATTATACCAAGCTCTTTAGATCTATTTATTCCCAAAGTACACCTCTCTTTAGCAGACTCTTTTAGCAAACTGCAAGGGCCCAAATTAACTGGTATTGGTATAAGTGGATTGTAAATAAATGATATATGATAAAAGGCAACTGTAGCATACTTAGATGCTCCAGTCACCTATTTGACAATAACATAAAGACTAGTGAAATAAAGTGTTTCAAACCTGACATGTGAATTAAAAAAAATAAAAATGGAAGACTCAAGAGTTTCTAAAAGAGCTAAAAATTAAGATACATGAACAGTATGATTGTAGACAAAATTCAGTCTAAAGAGACAAGTGAACGTGTATGAAAAAAATGAAACTAAATGAGGACTCACATGACTAATTATTAAAGCCGTTTATGCATCACTGAATTCTTCAGTGAAAACACCTGATCAAAGCAAACTAGCTGTCAGAGAAATTAAAATAGACAATTAATACACAAGCTAACATGGGGCCACGTATTGTTCCTTTTAGCTTTGATCTGTTTTACACTCAAATGTTGGGGGGTGTGACTGAGAGGAGTGAATGGAAAGAAATACATTTGGGAAGATGTAAATACAGTCTGGAGAAAGACTACTGAATTTATAGAAAGAAGACCATACAAACAGTACTTCATAAGTGAATTAACTGAAGCAGCAGTGGATGAAAAAATAGTATGCTATCATCTAATTAGAAACTATATAACACAGAAAAGGGCCAGGTTTGCCATTCTGAGTTCCCAAATAACTTCAGTTTGCAATCAGACCTTGAAACTGTTTCAGTGAGTTCTGGGGAATATTTTTATGAAAAATAATTAGAATTCATCCATTTTACTAGAAAGCCTACAGAAAAAGAACTCTGAAGAAATATTTACAGCAAAAGTGAAGTTTTTCGTCATTGTTCCCACAAACATTTCTGCTTCAAAAGTGTTACTTTGCTCTGTGTCTCCATATATCACTTGCACTGTAATTTCAGTTTCAGTTTTATGAACTGTTCTTCATCACTTGTCTTATAAAAATTTATTTTGTGTTTAGAATTAGGAGTGTACAACAGCATTTTTTCAGTTACTATGCATTAAAAAAAATTTTCTAGGCAGCAACTGTGTACACAAAGTATCAATATGGAAATAACACATTGTTTGAAGTCACACAAATAAAAGTCCTCATTAGTAGAGAAGATTAACAAATTCAAACTAAAGCTTTATTTTTACATTCCCTGGAGAATGTGAACTGATTATCATTAACATGCAAGCTGCGTATATATATGTGTCTACTTCCCAAAATCAAGTACTAGAGAGTGGTGGAAAAAAAGGAAATCACATAAGGGCCTACCCATCTTAGGTCACAATGATTAATGAAGTGGAAATGTTAATACAGCTCAGAACTGGCCATATCACATGGAAGTTTGAGAAAATAAACATCAAGTTGTTTCCAATTGTTGTACCCATTAATAATCTTAGACCTCGCTTGGAACACAAGAGGCATAAGGAAAGTATCTTGACAGCGATGGTATCAATTAGACTGCAACACTGAAAGTTCCACACACCAACCACAGTCTATCTAGGAAAATCATTAAGACCTAAATTGCAGTAGGGACAAAGTAATTTTTAAATGGACATTTCATTTTCACAAGATTTCTTACCAACACCGCTGTAGATCAAATGAAATCAAGAGTTTCTCAGCCCTTCATGCCATAGAAGATTTTTTTATCATCTATAGAACCTTTGTTTCTCATTCTTTGTATCTCAAGATTCCTCAACACTCTTAATAGTACTAATTATTATTAATGCTGTATAGTTCAGTTACCCTTATTAGAAAATACGGTAGCAAAAGTAAATTAATATTATATTGATTAAATTTTTAATTATCAAAATGTATTCAAGATATTTTTGAGGGTAAACTAAGATTGCAACAACAATTACTCCACTAAGAGACATATAGTGCACAATATGCCCCTATAAGGAAAGGCAAAATTGTCTCTCATAAATAATCTGGAATATGATAAGCAGAACTCAACAATCCACTGACCTGTATTGGAGATAAAGTATTATTATTGTTATTTGGTGTACCTTAGTGGAAACAAAGGTAAATGGCTACATGAAACTCAGGAGAATAATGAAAGAGGAACTAAGAAAAGGAGCTAGAACAACCATTGAGTGTTAGAGGATATAAATAGGAGTCAAGCTGTGAAGTAAGTAGCAGCTTGTACTCCTGTAATCCTTGTTGTAAAGCACTTCCAAAGCTTCAGGGAAAGGGGAAACCTCGGGGAAGCAAGTTTTGAGGCTCTGCATAGGAGCCTATCCCCTCTCCACTGCCTAGAGGTCAATCTCCTAACCTAGTAAAGCACCATGATTAAAAGAGAATATATAAATGCTATGACCCGCCATCCTTTTTCCCTGTCCCTTCAGTCTCCGTTTCTTAGCTACAAGCATGAACAGACTAAAACACAGATTTGATTGATTACTTCACCAGTCTTTCCCATGCAGCCATCTCATTATAGTGCTTTAAGCTTGTCAAAGGAAAGCCTAATGCATTGCAACTGCCACATTCTTTGTTGTCAGCGAGGTAAAAGTTTAGCTACACGGGTCTTGCACTTCCTAATTGTGGTATTGTTGCTGTTAGACACAGATCCAAGGAACAGCCAAAATACCCTGTCAGCAGAAAACTTGGCACTGCCATATTGATTTTTAGGCCTCATTGTGTAAGACATACAGTTCTAGGTTTCATCAAACAAAATGTTATATGGTTGTTTTAATTGTTAGCATTTTATTTTTCAAAGCTATTTCTGAACAGCCAGCTGGAAAGCACTGTGGACCTCTTTGCGTATGTGTGTCAGAGCTGAAGGGAGGATAGGGGAGGAGATCTAAGAACATGATCAGCAAAGTTGGATCAATTCAGGATGTTAAGGGGACCTCCATCTCCACATGTGTTTCACCAAGTATATTTGCTTGATTCTGGAGTAATTTTTGTCAATGAGTGTAAGACTGCCTGAAAGACAGAGAAAACAATTTTGTGGTTCTTGTTGTCACTGGCAATTATAGAAGGTTAAAGCACTTGATTACTTCATTCTGAATTTGCTATCATAAGAAGTTATTTTTGTATGGCTACCTTGGAAGTGTACCTTAGAAGAACGCATTTTACTCACAGTTTAGAGATTTCATAAAATCACATAACTTGCTACCTACTTAAAGAAAAGCACATGAAAACTTACATCAAGCAGTCTTCATAAGCTTGCTGTGAATGAGGTTTGAAACAATGTCGTAAACCTGATCATTACTCTTTTGGTTAATCACATATTCTTCAGTAGTTACTCTATGTTCACAAGAATATTTTTTTTAGTAAGAACTTTAGGAACTCTCACCTGATACTTTGCACAGAGTAAGAGTAGACTTGTACTGATGAGCCTGTCACCCTAACAACTAGAGACCCTATCACTCCCCTCATAGTGGGAAGATCATGTATCTGCACAGCCAGTTAGACGTCCACATGTACATGGTCACAACCACTTCAAGGCAAAGTCTTCTTAAAGTACAGAGGAGCAAAAATGTCTGCATACAGCTCTGAAAAATATTCAAATTGTCCAAAACTACTTAAGCGAAAAGAAATGTTTGTAAGAAAAACAACTGTTAACTTACTGAAGTGAGGAGTGCCAAAGCTTTGCTCAAAGTTATGAAAGGATAAGTCAGGGCAGGGAGGGGAGGGTGCTTTTTTATTTGGTTGGTTAGGTTTGGTGTTTTTGAGTTTTTTGATGGTTTTTGGGTTGGTGTTGTTTTAGTTTGTGGTTTTTTGGTTTTGGTTGGTTTTTTTTTTTTTTTTTAATGTGCTCAAGTCAGCAGCGTAGAAGAAAAACATTATTTGAGCAGCCCATTAGTCTTTTCCTTGTACAAGACAAGACATTAATATGCCTCATTCAGGTTCTGATCTCAGTTGAGTTCCTGATTAACTCATTTTTACTATCAGATTTCAACAAGCACATGAGATTCTTCTAAAGAAACACAATGAACAGTGAGAACACTCCAAATAACTCTGCAAGTTCATGCATTTTTCATCCCATTATGTAGCCACAGTGATGGCATAGCCACAAGAGTCTGAGGAAAAACACAAAACAAGATTCGCGTGAAGAGGTAATCTCTTTGATTAGACCAAACAATAGCATTGCAAAAGCAACAAGGAAGGTGGACAAGCTTTGTTGTTCTGAGATTTCCTGCAATTTTATCTGTTGACATAACATAAGATCCTACCTTTCCCTTCACACCTTAACATACAGGTTGCACTTGATACACTGTATTTATTAGCTCCTTGCTATCCCAGTCAGAGACATCTCTTCTCTGCAAACAGACTGTATTACCACATCAGAATCACAGAATCATTTCAGTTGGAGGAGACCCTCAGGATGATCAAGTCCAAACATAACCTAACTCTAGCACTAAACCGTGCCTCTAAGAACCTCATCTAAACACCTTTTAAACACCTCCAGGGATAGTGACTTCGCCACTTCCCCGGGCAGCCTGTTCCAATGCCTGACAACCCTTTCAATGAATCATTTTTTCCTAATATCCAATCTAAACCTCCCTTGGCATAACTTGAGGCCATTTCCTCTTGTCCTGTCACTTGCTACTTGGGAGTAGAGACCAACGTCCTCCATGCTACAACCTCCTTTCGGGTAGTCGTAGACAGGGATAAGGTCTCCCCTCAGTCTCCTTTTCTCCAGGCTGAGCAGCCCCAGTTCCCTCAGCCACTGCTCATCACACTTGCACTCCAGACCCCTCAACAGCTTTGTTGCCTCCTCTGAACTCTCTCTGGTACCTCAGTGTCTTTCTTATGATGAGGGACCCAAAACTGACCACAAGATTCAAGGTGGGGTCTCACCAGTGCTGAGTACAGTGGCAACAATCACTTCTCTAGTCCTGCTGGCCACACTATTCCTGATACAAGCCAGGATGCTGTTGGCCTTTTTGGCCACCTGGGCACACTGCTGGCTCATGCTCAACTGCTGTCAACCAACACCCCCGGGTCCTTTTCCCCCAGGCACTTTCCAGCCACTCTTTCCCAAGCCTGTAGCACTGCCTGGGGTTGTTGTGACTCAAGTGCAGGACCTGGCACTTGGCCTTGTTGAACCTCATATAATTGGCCTCAGCCCAACGATCCAGCTGGTCCAGATCCCTCTGTATGGCCTTCCTACTCTCCAGCAGATCAACACTCCCACCCAACTTGGTGTCATTCGCAAACTTGCTACAGGTGCACTCAATCCCCTCATCCAGATTATTGATAAAGAGATTAAACAGAACTGGCCCCAGTACTGATCCCTTGGGAACAACACTCATGACCAGCTGCCATCTGGATTTGGTTCTGTTCATCATTTTGTTGCCCCTGTTTCTAGATGGACATGTTCACAATAACTTCATTTTTCTACATCTTTTAATTTATCTTCAAGAGAGAGTCAAGTTGGAAAAGCTGCCATCAGTAGAATGAATCACATATTAAGTATAGCAGATGTTAAGTGAAGAAAGCTACTTCCTGTTTTAGCTGTATAATAGCCTGTAGCCATACTGACTTCAGGAACATTAGATGAACAAGCCAGGTCCCTTTGGAATTGTTCTCTGATCCTGCAATACATCAAAAGGCACAGTGTAATTACTCTAATAATTAAAATTCATGAAAAATGCAGCCAATTAATGATTACTCTGAGATGCACATGAAATTTTAAATTAGTAAAGCCATGTATTTATTCTGTACCAACCACAAAAGGCCTTCATGTTCAGCATTATTAATGGAGTCTGATCCAGAAGCAAAAAGCTGCCCAGAACATATGCAAAAAAATGCAGAAATGAAGAGGTTTCACATACTTTGTAGGAATTTTAAACTTTACATGAGTGAGTTCAGAGAAAAGATATCAGGCAAATAAATTATTCTGAACTATCTAGTAATAAGAACACATACTTTCTTTCACTCTACATTCAAAAAGTGAATGAACTATGAGGAATCAGACCAAGTTACTCTAAACTACCAAAGATCATCTTCATAAGGCAATAAGCTTCTTTTTAAGGCCAGGAATACTAAAGGTATAGTTCTAATTCAAGCTAGTAAACATAAATCAGCACCAAGTAAGTTCCCAGTAAACCGTTCTATGTTTTCTTCTCTAAATCAGCCAATATGCTTTCTTTTCACTACGATTTTACTCTATAGTAGTGAAACCACAAGTAATCTTATGTTAGCAACCACGAGTTAAGAACAGCCTTTTCTGCTAGGTCTGGAGAATGAAGTAGGCAAATACATGTATTTACAACTAGAATTATTTTGCACGAGGTACTCAAAAACATGAGAGGGCTTTTTTCAATAGGGTACTATATTTAGTGGCCTTCATAGGTCAAATCCTCTAAGACTAGGTAAATCGGTTCTGTTTCTGAAACACACTGAACTGATATTCAGGAAATCTTCTATCAGGACAAAGAGCACTAATATAAGAGTTATAATTTCAGAACACAAATGGATCATCTCATGTTCTGTTAGAAGATTAACAAGGCAACAAGCAATCAAAGTCAGTCAGAAAAATTGCTGAACCTGTTAAGCCTATGTATTGTACAGCTGGTTTTCACATACTGAAACTTGCACATTATTTGGCTACTTTGTTTTCATTTGTCGAATTACTACGCGTTTTCCTCTAACAAAATCTGACCTAGGTATAGGACAGCACATTGTTCTGAGTTCCTCACAGATTTCACCGTTTATCCACACCTTCTGCAGTGAGTGACACATCAAATGACACAATACAATGTGTAATACTGGTAACACAGGACTTAGAAATTCTGCTATTTTACCTCCTCCCTCCACCTAGAAACCATAATATAACACCAAGAAAGGAAATGCTACCCAAAAACAAACAGAAGAAATATACACTTACATTGGTCAATAAAACAGGTTATTCTAGGTCAGCATTAGGAGTGAAACACACTGACATTGAGTGTTCACATTACTCTATATTCTCTCTGAATATGAGAATCATGGCTATAGGACTTAACGTGATCAGAGATAACTCAAAAAAAATCCTCCAGCAACTCCTCTACAGACAGGGAAAAAGCCTCCTGCTCAAATGATTCACATCTTCAATAGTGCTACACTGCTCTGCAAATCCAACGCAGAGAAAACCCCCTTAACAGATCCCTCAGAAAAAAATAAAAATAAAAATAAAAAAAAAATAGATGGAGAGATGGTCCTCTTCTTTATAAAGGTTTCTCATTCTCCAACTGACAAGTTTCATAGGAATGTAGACACTGGGAAGAAAATTTTTTACCTAAATGAAAGTATTAGGAGGCAATGTTCTAATGTCACAGCGCATTGGTCAATCTGTCATGAAAATCAGCTCAGCGCAGACCTTTTTTTCTTAAATCACATGGCTCTCAAATTCCTAACAGAGACCTAACTTGAGTCTATCCTTTCTTTTCCTACTTTGCTTTTTAACCCTCTACACCCATGCGGTGGATTGACACTATTTTCCAGCTAATGCAGACCTTGGGCAGTGACAGATCTCCAGGCAGCCTGCAGCTTGTGCTAACAAGAAGCATGAGTTTCAAATCAAATCATCAAAAGAACAATTTTCTCAGAACATTATCCTGTAAGGGGTCTCTAAAGAAGCTCTCCCTCTGGGCTTCAATTACATAAACTAAAGCAAAATTCCTACAGTTCAGCTTGTGATAGGAGAAACACCACTATTTTTGACAAGCCTTTTAGATGAAACATACAAGTGAACCTCACATGACTCTAGATCTGGTCTTTCCATTGGCCAAGAGCACTGTCCCATCACATCCGATTTCCACAGTCCTACCTAGAAAGATTTAGAGGGCATCCGTGGTTTGACTGGGGCTTAACCCTTGAGTCTGACTCAGTAACCAAGAATTTCTCTTCTCCATTTCCATTTCCTGCTGGATTTTGGCAAGCCAGCATGAAGTCTCTATAGAACAAAGCCCACATATATCATGTGCTTCTATCCTGACCACTTAAATTATCCCTTTCCTTCAGGGGTTCTCCTGCCCACCCTTCCGTTGAATAACTGTATGGTTTAGGTAGGGAGGGTTGTCTGCTTTTAAAAAAAACTAAAAAGCAACTCTAGGCAAGGAGCAATTTTATATGGCTGCAATCATGAGTCAGCTGAGAAGGGTTACAGAAAATTCTGGTGTTCACAAACAGCATCGACTCATTCTTAATGGTATAACTGCTCAACGGCTCACTGCTCAGAGAAAAGCAACTATAGGCTTACTGAATCAGTTCAGAGAAAAGAAAAACCATTCTGCACCATAATCTACTTCCTGAGCCTTGAGAGGTGCCAAACAGAAGCGTTGCTCAGTTCCAGTTTTATGTTTTTGCTGATCTTCCACAAAAAATTCATTCAAATCTGGAATTAAAATCATTAGTATCTCTTCTGTGAAAATGTTTTAGCATAAAATGTTTCACACCCCAGGAACAAAGACTGAGGAGATTCTGTTAGAAAACAATTGGTTTCCATCTTACATTTTCACTAGTTACCAGCTCACACATTTAGGTAGTGAAGAGGCCTGGAGCCTTTGCAGTATCTGGATATGGAAAACAAGCCCCTAAGAGAAGAGGGAGTTGGAGTGCTGTCTACCAGCAGCTACTACTTAAGTGCCAGCAATGACACACAACTGCCAACGTTCTATTCCTCACTATGCCCAAAGAGCAGGTGGAAGAGCTTGGACTACTGCTTTTCCTTCAGCCCAGTTTTCTGCTGAAATGGAGTGGCACCTCCCCAGCTGATGTAAAATTGCAGATCTCAAATGTATGGGATTTTTCACGTTAGCCCGTTCCTAACCTTATGTAGGGTTCACCAAGGCTTTCAGTTTAAGGCCAGAAGTACAAGTAGCTCTGCTCCTAATAAAATGTGTTTTGCTGACACAATGCTAGGGACCTTGAGAACTCAAAATGCTAAAATAACTAATAAATATTGAGTGTTTTCTAGACATGCAGGGAGTTTCCCAAAGTTTTTGATTCTGGTTCCTGCTGGGAGATACTGAGACCTAACACATAAGGCAGAATAAGATATATCTGGGAATCACCATTCAAGCATCTTCCAATTTAAGAAACTACTGTGAACAAGCAAAAATTACTTCTTTACAGCTTTATCACTGCTTCATTTAACTTCTACATTCTACTTATAGCAAAGGCTGTCAATGCCATAAGCACGGTAAACATGGTTTATATCAATGAAAATAACATCAAGCTCCGTGTGTCCACAGAACTAGTCACCAGTGAGAAGGACGCGCCCAGACATATATAGATACTTAAAAACACTATTATGAAATCGTCAGCAACCCTTAATGAACATTCATTCTATCTATTTGTTCAACTCAGGAGACACAGCCTTCTTTCTGTGAGCTCACCTTTGACTATGATCACAGAGCTAGAAGTACTTCAAATTCAGAGTCAACGTGTGCAGGTTGTTATCTTCCACTTGCAAAGACGTCATAAGCATATTTATTATTCAAAGCCTGCCCCTTTGAAGCTTCCCACTTGTAAAGCCAGGGGTGCAGCAAGGGTTGTGTGGTTCTGACAGAAAGACCACTTTGAGGTCAATACTTGAGACCTGTGGTTTTGCCATATCTTCCCTTCTCACAAAGTATTGCATGTTGTACTCCCCAAACACATTCAGTAAGACATTCAAAATGGTTTTCATGGCTTTCAAAAGTATCTCAGACTGATGCCATGGCCTGGGTTTTCGAGTTACCACTATAGCATATGCTCCTGCGTTAAGTTCTTTTTTCCTTCCCCATTTTAAACACAGCATCACTGCAAGACACAATATGTTCACCTAAATGCTTTACACTGAGTAGTGTAGAAAAAGCGTCAGTGTTCTCACAGAAGACCTCACTGTTGTCATATCTAAGTATTGCATGCAGATGACAGAAAATATTAATTTCATTTCATAAACTGCTGTAAACTAAGTGGGTGCACGATATTTACTGAATAACTGAAAGCGTCCCTATGAGTGGGTCATTACTCCAATTCCAGAAAATACATTAGATCACTACTGGTCATATTAACAGACCTGCAAATTCCACCTAAGGGCCACATTTTTACATGGGCTAACAAAGGTCAAACTTAACCTTCAATTATCTATGTCAACATCTTCCTTATTCTTCTGCCCTTCCAATGATGACATCTACCTGGGCCACCACTTCACTCAAAAACTGGGTATTCCCATCTATCTTGCAACCTTCCCAAACATCTTATCTGCACTTTTTGAAGTCTCTTTTTCTGAGTATGAGGACCAGAGCTTACTTTGAGTTCTTCCTCTTCAGTGCTCTTAAGAGGACATTGTTTTCTGTTTTACAAGAGGTAAAAGGGATCGCAGAGAGAAGAATTAAGTTGTGCAAGGTTTTTCATGCAGATCCACATTAAAGCTTGGGAAGAAAACATCTGACCTGCCAGTCTCCCTCCAATTTAATGATAAGGAAAATCATCATGAATTAATAGCAAGCTGAAGACTTAAGCATGATTTATTTCATCTGCTGACTTAGGGCATGATCCTTCTCCAACAGAAATTAATGGCAAACTCCCATTGAGTTCAGTGAGAGCAAGATTAAATCTCTGGTTTCCTTCCTCCCACCAGCTTCCCTAGAGAAGACAACCAATCATGAAAGTTTAATGACTGTCTTTCACTTAGAAAAAAATGGTGGAAAAAATGCACACAACTGCCATTGTGTATTTCTTTCCCCATACCTTGGCCAGGCTTCCAATTTTATTTGGAAATCTCAACTGGAAAAACACACACAAAACAACCCCAAGATACAATAGAAGCCTGACCATCCCACAAAGCTTGTCTTGGACTTAATTTTACAAAGCAGACACTTTTGCATTTATGATATTTTAAAAAAATCACATTAAGTGAAAACTGCTTCCCTCCCCTGTTTCCTCCCCTTTCCGCCTCCCTGTTTTTTCAGACTACTCTCTGCACATACTATGGGGACTGTCAATGTGGAACATCCCTCTGACCTTGGCAATTGACAGCTGTGATCAATCAATTCATAAAATCCTATGTGTCAGCTAGAAACCAGTTGTGTTTCTTAAGCAAGTCAATCTGCTCAACAGTTTAAATCATGAATCCATTCAAAACACTAGAAAAATAAACTCATTTGGGTGAAATCTTACTTTATGCCAGATTTTCTTTTTTGAATGGTTAACAGACTAGAAATTCTTCACCCTTATTAAGTGAAGCTGCTTGCAAACTCTTCAGTGCACACTAATAGGGGGCAAGTCCTCACTTACAGGTAAAGTTTATCACAGGTATCTCTAGTCATTACACCCACATTAGTAACATGCATACAATATGTAGTTTCCAACTCTTTTCAGACAATCTGACCTAAATATGAAGTTAATGACTCATGATGTGAGATTCTGATTTAATTGTTGACATTATAAGCAACAATCACATTTCTTCGAATCACTCTTGACATCAGTCCATACTCCACCATCTTTTACAGAGTATAAACTGAAACAATGAACTGAGACACCAAGATAGCAGCTCTACTCAGCATATCAGTTCTCTAGGTATAATGTATGCAGTGTACTCATTATTGAGATTACATATGTACACTCTGCTCACAAGTAGTCCTATTCTAGTCAGAGCTGAGTCTTGCACTTGGGTCACAACAACACCAGGCAACACTACAGGCTCAGGGAAGAGTGGCTGGAAAGCTTCCTGGTGGAGAAGGACCTGGGGGTGTTGGTTGACAGCAGCTGAGCATGAGGCAGCAGTGTGTCCACGTGGCCAAAAAGGCCAAATGCATCCTGGCTTGTATTAGGAATAGTGTGGCCAGCAGGACTAGAGAAGCAATTGTCGCCCTGTACTCAGCACTGGTGAGGCCCCACCTCAAACACCTTCTTCACCAAAAGGATTGTTAAGCAATGGAACAAGGGGCTCAGGGAAGTGGTCCAGTTAATATCCCTGGAGATATTTAAAAGACATGTAGATGTGGCATTTTGGGTCATGGTTTAGAGGTGAACTTGGCAGTGCTAGGTGAATGGTTGGACTTGATGATCTTAAGGGCCTTTTTCAATCTAAATGGTTCTATGATTCTAACCAAGTTGCAGATTTTCCTGATGGTTGTCATGTCTTTGAGTTAGGATATGAGACTTTATTTCTGGCTTCAACAAGAAAGCTGTGAGAAAACAAAACGTGACTTGCTTAGAGCTTAAGCTTTCTCGCCTGTTCAATAAAACTAACAGCCAATACGGCCTTTTCATAACTGGATGCTGGAACCAGTTTCAAGCATCACAGTCAAAAGTTGAGGTGAGGGCAAGCCAATTGATTTGTAAAGAACTGCAGCTATGGTGCCCATGGATGGTGTCATATCAACTCAGCGTTGAAGATCACAGCTGAGCTCAACTCCAGACACAATTACACGAACTTCATAGGCTTCATAGTCTGACTCTAGTCTTATGTGCCTAAGTCTCTGAAAATGTGCCTAAATTAAAGCCCAAGCCTCAGACTCGACTCGAGCTCTAGTAGGTCATAGATGAGCCATGGGCTCTAACGGAGTTCCTTGGTGCTAGGTTGTTTTGCTAGAATGAAAAGTTAATTTGAAGACATGGTAAAAAAGCTTGCTTTTAGGGACCTAGAATGAAGAGGCTTTGTGTGCAGGGCAGAAACACCAGACTTTTTAAATACCTGTGAGACCACTTCCAGATTGCAGGGCAGATACACTCTGTGGCAGAGCATGTGGACCACAGAAAAGCTCCCTTCAAGTGTAATTACCAACTTCACTTCCACACAAACCTAGGCAAAGGGAAAACTTCCCTGCTCTACCTTTCTGAATAAAAGTTATTTGTATTCTAAAATAAAAAGTACCCTTATCATATACATATTTATACATAGTTTTGAATTTATACTACAGTTTTTTGTTCAGAAAAAGTGTCAGATGTTTTCCAAAACCTAACATATTACAAATTATTTTGCCTGTTTACATTTCTGTGCAATTTTTATTGAACTCACATTGCTGCATTTATCTGTATTTCTAGCACCCTTACAATACCACATATATTACAACTGTTCTAAAATTAGCGAATAGAAAACACACACAATTTTCACACACGATGTCACACTACAGCTGGTCTCAGAGACCCCTGGAAAGAGGATTTTGCATCAGTCACTAGAAAAAACTAGCCAAATAGCTGAATTAAGTGCCTTGTGCATATAACATACTCATTGACTTTTTCAAAAAACCTGGGGAACCATAAAATCTGTCTCAACCTCAGTAATAGCAATTTTTGAGTATCAGTATTACCTGCACTGTTTATGAAGTTGTATAACCTTTTTTCTGACTTTAAGTCATAATTTCCATTCTGTTAGAACCATGGGTTAATATCTATCAATCAGAACACAAACACACAAACAGTCACAGTTTTACTAAACTGCAGCATGACTCTACGTACAGTTCTACATTGCCCAGCAATAGCACCCTCTTAAAAGTTGAAAAGTTATTGATAATCATCACCATGCATATGATGTCCCTCCCCTTAGTATCACTGATCTCTCACTATTGTGTTACAAGTTATATCACAGAGGACATACTTATTCAGGTTGAAACTAAATTGTATCTCCACGATGGCAGGACAGGGATAGAGATTTAGACTTGGAATTCCTATTATACTTACCAAAATACATTTTAAAAATTAAAAAAGAAAAAAAAAAGAGGCAACCAAACATACACAAAAAACAAACAAGAAAATACAAACCAAAACCAAAACAAACATGCGTTTTTGCAGAGGAAACAGAAGACCAACACCACAAGGCTGTGACATAAAGTCACAGACAATTGACATTACCCAACACTTGGCTTCAGGAAAGCTCCAAAGCAAAAACAAATGTCCTGTGGAAGAGGAATGTACACAAAAACTTTGACAGTTTCCCATCATTGATGAAAATATTCTTTAACCAAGGGTATCACGATCATTTTCAGAAAATGACTGAGTGGGTATTTTGGAGAGTAATGCTGCTGCTCTTTCTGTTCATCCCAGATGTGTTGTCAGACTTCAGCAAGAAGAGGCAGCAGCCAGTCTGAAGATCTCTCCAGTCTATTAACTGCTTCATTATTTTACTATGACTGCAACATTCTGCCCTCACTTATCAGCAGATGCATGCAACATTATTTAACATTATGATTTGTACACAGTCCTTTTAAAGATTGATGGATTTATCTGCACTGAGAGATTACATAGAAATGCTTACCCTATCCATGTAATAGCAACACATACTGGAGAAAAACAAAAATAGACACTTAAAGAGAGTGACATCCTCCTAACGTAGATTTGCCTACTGAAACAAAAAAAAAAAAAAGCAGCAACGTGACCAAAAATACTACCTGCAAGTGTCTGGCTACCATTATTTGCTTCCTTTTGTGTGTGAAACTGCTCTCACAGGATTAGCCTCTCAAGGTAAAATTCAAGCCTGAGATCTGGATAAGACTGCCTTCTAGTTAGTTGATATCTCCAGCATCACAATCTTGTGCACATTTGCTCAGTACTTTAAATAGGCATCTGATCCCTTGCAGATTTCAGTGCAAATGTGCATGACAAATGAAAACACTGAAAGTTACACAACTATTCTGGAAATTCATCATTATCCAACACTATCTTATGCTCAAAAGCTGTACTGGAAATGGAGAAATATCAACCAACAGGAGAATCAGCACTGACCTCCATTACCAAAACATAACTACTAACAGCAGCATTCAAAGCTTTAGGATTATATTCAACCTCCTGTTGAATCAAAGCACTTTCCCGAAGGTAAAAAGGCTGTACAATGACAATTAGAGTAAAACACAGCCAAAAATGAGATTTTCAGTTCTGCTTTGCAACATTATCTTCAAAGCAGCACAAGACCTCTCATTCAGAGAAAGAAAAGTAACTGCAGTAAGAATGAAGAGCCACACTGAGAAATCTACAAGTCTTAACAGAAATTAATAACTTTATACTTGCTGCCAATTTATCCAAGTCAAACGCACTGCCTGCACTCACAGAAGCTGTGTTGTTTAGTCAACACATTCAGAATTTTGGAGGTACTTATTGTCTATACCTAGTTTGTCTTTAATTAGGTTTTCACTCAATGAGGCACTGCATTTTTCCCAAGTTAAAAGAGCATTCACATTTCCAATGATACTTAAAAACAATTGAATCTCATCACCTTTGGAAATTCTATAATCATATTAGCTTTAAAATCAAAACAATAAAACCATACAGCTTTTATATTAGATATCTTACATATATCTACATAATCCATGACTAATTACTCACATTACTTATTGGTGATGTCACTAAACACTGTAAAATATAGCACATGCAATATCTGTACTTACACTGATGTGTGTGTAATACTCACTGAAAGCAACTACCTTGTCTATAAACTCTCAGGCAACTAGTTTATTCCCCCATAAAAACTTGGACTGTGGATTTAATTCAGAAACATTTCTGTATCCAATTGTGACTCTAAAGACTTTCAAAAATTCACGCAATTTGATTCAACTGAAAGAGGGCTAGACTTCCACAGACTTGGGATGTCGACACATACACAAGCTACTATGTAAGCTGCTCAGTAAAAACTGATCATACGCACATCTATACCCCACGGGAAATGCAGTTTTTTAAAGGAGTAAACCTCGCACAGGAGGAGAGGTACAGTACCTTTTACACAGCTGACAGAACAGAACAGCTCATGCAGCAGCAAACCAGGAAATAGCTTGTTCACGGAGCTGCTCCCTGAATGTGAACATTTCTCCAGCTGGTAAGATTCAAGGTAATACTACAAGCACAGGTAACATTTTTTTGAAGCAAAGATGCTTAAGCTCCACAAGAAAATCCATGGATCTGCATACTCACAAAGACCATAAGTTCATGCACAAGACACGCATTGAAACACATTCTAGAATGCGTATCTATCTGACATTGTCCTGTGCTGTAATTAACTGTTCACTGAAGCCTATAGCCTGAAGTCTTTTGGAAGTGAACATTTAAGATTTAATGCACCAAATCCACACCATCAGCATCATGTTCTGTTAAATAAAGCTGAGAGAAGAGAGCTGCTCTCGTGTGAGGCCGAGTATATCCAGTTACTGGTTACGTTCACTACATGGCAGAATAACCCCCTGCCACAAACAGGTCCCACGAAGCTAGATTCACAAAATATCCCAGCAAAGTTTCACAGCACAGAACCTCAAAAGGCAAAGAAAATAGAACAGAAATAAAATATTTTGGAAGTATACATCATAAACATGGGTTAGAAAAGAGAAGCCACCATTTCATCACAGCCCAGCAAACATGGGAAAGAAACAGTTTAAGAGCCAAATGAGGAAGACCAAATGTGTACGAACAGGATAACTTGGAGAAGTATGTAGCAGATTGGTTAAAATCATAAATACATTTTGTAAGAAAAGCAGTAAGAGCTCATGAAGCATGCTGTATGAAGAAGGACAGTAGTGACACTCTATAGTAAATTTGCCTAAAGCAACCTACACTTGTCCCTGGTGAATATACCAAGCAACTGGTTTGGCAACCACAGCAGCATGCTCTCCTGCTCTCCTCACAAACAGTCAAGCCTAGAATTCTACTGAACATTTCAATTTTCTCTAGTGACTTTTCACACTTCATATGACATTTCATAACCAACTCTGAGCGTTCTTTCTACAATTGCAAGAAACAGGCCATAATACACTCGGCTTTACTTGGGTGATGCATGTAAAGTCTAAAAACTGTAAAAGCAGAGAGAATAACGTCTCAATGCAAACCACACTTCATCCTTCTAACGCACTCACTTCTTGATGTGACATTTCTCTGCTTTCAGCATGGATGACTTGAACAGTGATCCAAGGTCTATTGCTAGCAGTTCTATGTAACTAATAACCCACATAATACAGGAGTGCCCAGTCATATTTATATTAATCCAGAAATCACTTTCCATTATTCAGGTCATGCTTTACACTGCCTGTGGGCAGCTGGAAGATAGTTAATCCAGTAAAAATTCTTTCAAGATAAAACAAAACCTACACAAACAGGGCTGCCCCCTAAAAAGAGATTTACCATCTCATGAGAACTACAGTCTCTCAAACAGACAAATCCAGGATTTCCAAAACAACTTCACTAAATCTACTGCCAAACTCAAACAAGGCTCATTTCAGAGAAATCAAAACAGACAGACTTGACTGACAGTCCCCAAGGACAAATGCAGTTGTGAAGTTAAAATAAAATCTTTATAAGTCCACACAAGTTCAGCATCTAAACATCAGCTAGACCACCATGTAAAGTTAATTAGAAATTCTAGGGAAAAAAAACACCACACTTCTATGTGTTAATGCAAGATGTTTGCTTATCTTACCTAAACAGAGGTTACTAATAGTGCATAAACTATGGGTCATGTCTAAAACAGACGGAAAATCTGACAGAATGTATTATTCATGTCATCTTGTGACAAGTGTATTATAAATACCATGGACTGGCAGGGAGGATGACAAAGCATGTACTCCTAGCTGTCTAGACCAAGTTTGAAACTAACCATTCCCATACACCGCAAGATGAAATTTCCCAAGAGCGTTAGAAAAATAGAGTTAAATTAAACAAATAGATAATAAAAACAAATATGCTCATTCCAAATAGACACAATTTCCAAATTTTGTGTTACTATGTTCCCAGCCTAGAAGAACAGAAGAATACTACAAATCTCCATCCCAGCTACAGATGAAAAAGTAGTAGTGGCTGAGGCTTCCCTTCATTCTCTCTAGCGTCTTCAAGGCTTCTAGATGAAGACACCACAGAATAAGTACCTAAGAATCACCCTGAAGTTCCTGTCCAACTCATAATCCAACACTTAACGAAAAGCCTGGAAAATAAAGTGATCCAGCCACCACATTTCAAGAGAGGTTGAAGCCTGAGGGTTGCATTTGCAAAAGACCAAAGTCTCTTCTACCTCAGAAGCTCTTTTATTACTAAATTTAGATTAGAGTTCCAGCCTCATCAATTTGCTTTCACAATCTAAAAAAAAGAAAAAAACTATCACAGGTTTGGTTTATTGGTTCTTTTTCATAGGATCATCAACACAAAGGTCTAAAAAAAAAAAAAAAACCACAAATGAAAGTATTAGAAACCATCTATTAACCATCTAATACTCTCATCTTTTTACTCTTCATTTTCTGTCAACTAGGGAGTTCATCATTGCAATTAATCATTGTAACCTGATAGTCAGAAGACACCTGACTCCTCTGGCTAAGAATATGCTTCCTTCAAGCACTGCTGAGAGGTGAAACTGACATTCTGCAGCATTGCATGTGAAGAAGATGAATGAATGCCTGCCAAGCTCTGTCTAACACTCTGATGCACCATCACAGCAGCAGAAATGCAGCACTGTACAGAACATTCAAGGATTTCCCCTGTTTCGGGTGTTGGCACCAAAGCTTGGGCATAGCCTTGCTATTGAGCGCTGCAGTCGAAGCTCTGAAGACAGACTGCAGTGAGCCACTGTAAGTCACATACAAGATCATTAAGAATTATATTATTACTGCTACTCGTCACCATGTGATAACAAGGGCATCACTATTCAAAAGTTCTACCAAAAAAAAAGAAAAATAAATAAATCACAGCAAGTCCAAGAGAAGATACCCAACTTTTCCTCACAATAATCTGAAGAACGCACAAGTCAAGGGTGTTCTTAGAAGCTGGTGCCTAACTGAGCTCTTTGTAGCACCACAGAAAGCTTCTCAAAGAAACCAATAGGCAAGGGAAAAGTGGCTGCCAGCCATCAGGACTTACAATTTCTATTGGAAATCATACAGCACACAGTTGGTTTGTGTTTTAGACAATGAATTACAACCTTCATAGAATGAGCCTAGGAAATAAGTTCTAATGCTAAAATTGTTTGTGGGCTGTGTATAATGAAGATCAGATCTGTTTAAAAGAGGAGGAAAAAAATCAAGGTTACAGGCTTGAGGTGGAAGGGTGTTACAAGGAAAATGAAATCTTTTGTGTTTTCTTTTAAATAGAAGTTGAAAAGTCTTCTTTTCCAGCAGATTTCCCTTTAGTCCACAAAATAAAATTTCCTAATATCTCAGCAGCACACAGAAAATATATCAGCATTTTAATGGTGCTGAAGTGCTTGACTTGAGACTCTTTAGTCACTGGACTCTAATTTAAAATCAACTGAACTGTCTAATCTAAGCCCCAAACCAGCTAAACCAGCTTTACAGGCTCACTTACACTGCACTGTTTTCAGTCCACACATCCAAGTGCTGCCCAACCAGCCCAGCAGGCCATAGAGACTGAAATCCTCAACCATATTGAGAAGACAGCTAAAATTACTCGAGCTCCAGGAATGCTGACATGCTATAATCATCAATAAAACCCAGTCTTTGAACAGGTTTTAATTTTTTACCCGAGTATTTGCAGACTTTTCCCTAATTGGATAAAATTATAATACAGTGTTTTGGGTCTTTGTTGGCAAGCGCAGGTGTTTATTAACAAAAGCAGAAATGCTATCAGCCATTACCTTTGATGGCTAAGACAACATTCTGGATCACTGAAATACACTTACTTCCTTCACAGCTGCTTATGTTAGGTCAAAAAGTTTTCATCAGCAAACACTACAAAGCTACATAATCATCCTTTCATTGTCAGATCACAAGACAGTTGCTGCATGGCTCTCTGAAAACACTCTCTACAGCTAGAGCTTTATTTTCTGCCATATAAAGCAATCTACTGCACTGCCCTTACACTTGGCCTTCTGCCTTGTTGCCCCTGAGCACATTGTAACATTTTCTTCATAACACCAAAAGGATTTCATCAAGAGTTATAAGCTTGAAATGTATGTATACAAAATGGCAGTCATCTAGCTTATTTTGTTGCTGATTAATTTGCCTTAGTGTATATAAAATAAATATTATCCACATGATTCTTTCAATTTCTTGTGTATACACGTCTACCATAAATGACCACTCATAGCTCTTTCTTGCTATGCACTGAAGTCCTCCTTCCCTGCTGTTCTCCCACTCACGAAGTGATCTTGATTTCCATTTCCTTCTGAAGCAGTTCAGAAGGAACTCTCCCCCTTGGCCTCTCCCACTTCCAACCAATAAAAGATTTCTCCCACACTTAAAAGTGTTACCATCCCTTAAACAGTACATCATGACCAAACTTCAAATGCAAAAAGAATTCAAAGTCAAGAGTGTTAATAGGATACAAATAGCCAATAACGTGATAGCATTTATTATCATTTTATAGAACAAATTAGCTATATATGCATTGAACAAACAACTTATTTAAACTGTTATAACTTTGCTTTTGTTCCAGGTTTCAGCTGTTGCAGTTCTGATTCTTGTCCTTGGTTCTTTAAACAGTCACATGATCTTTATCAGAGATAATTTTGTTAGCTACAAAATAGAATTGTGTTAATAGTTTGAAAGCTTGATAGCAAAAGCATTTCCTGTTATCCAAGACATGACTTAACCATTAACACACAAGTAAAAATACCCAAATCATTTGGACGTTATGCCATGAAAGGAATAGATTTGCTCTTGGCTCCTCAACCAAGTACTAATAACTTTCTTGGCAAATAAACAGTGATCAATTTGTGAAAAATAATTGTTTCCAAAATCGGGTGACACTAAATATTTTCTCTCACTGCCAGTGGGCACTGACATTTTGAATCTTAAGTCAAATGCTCCAGCAGACCTAAAAAGTGTATTTTCCCTACAAAAGTACACTCCAAATGCCTGCCATTAGATTATATGCTTGTTCACTATCTAGCTGGCTTTCATCCAGTCCCACCTCATCTTGTTTTCTTCTAGTGTTTATAAAACAGAGAATTTGTTTGTAGTTCACATTTCCTAGAAACTGACATTCAAGTAAATATACAACAAGGTGTTTCACAGGAATACTACGATCCCTTTCAGGATTTGAATTATTCCTGTGCTAACTGGACACATGTGGTCAGCAAACTGGGAACCTCCTTAAGGGCTGAGATGCTGAATAACTGTGAAGCAGCACAACTGGTGCTGCCCTTGGCTAGCCATGGGTGCACTTCCAAAGGGAATTGTAGGAATAGTTACAGGCAAATTGGTAACCCATCATAAATATTACTGTATTATGAGCCAGCAGCCTATAAATCCCTTCTTAGTGGCACATCCCTATGGGAAAGGGCATGTAAGCTTCCATATGGTGGTGATATATCATGTGACTTTTTAAAAGGCATACTATAACTCGGACTTATTTACTGTTCTCTCCGTATCTGTAAACAAAGAAAAGATTAAAAGGTTACATTCCTTCCTACTCCTTGCTACGTTATTTAAACCAAACTGAAACTTCAGCCACATAAATATCTGTCATCTGTACTTAATACTTGGTGTTTTCTCTTTTTTCTCCTTCAGAAAATTAAATACCCAGATGTGTCTGACTAAATAAAAGCAGGAGCTGAATCATCTTATTTTTCTGCAAAAGTAGCAGAAATAATAATAGCTAGGAGTAAGGGGAGAATCTTAAAAAATAAGACAACTACAAAAAAGTTAAGCATGCTGAACACTGACCATTCCAAAATGGGTTTCCTCTATCTGCCAGCACACATAACAGAGCACTAAATAAATTGAGATACCATTTACTTTTCATTTAATTCATAAAAGGATTCAAAGGACATCAGCCAATTTGTACAAATTGTATCTAGGGAAAAAAATGTATATAAAAAGTTGTTTGAACATGTGCTAAGGAGCAAAATCAAATTACTGAAATTTTGTCTTTTTTCCCCAGTTCTCTAATACAGTTGCAAAGGTACAAAAGGAAAATGGCAGATTCCATTGATAAGCAAACCAATACTGGGACATATTCAATTCCCTCCCCCTTTCTTGCATTTGTCCTTCAATCTATTAATCCTCTTAATTTTACACAGTGAAGAAAACGTAGCAGTCAACTAGAACAACAGGGCACAAGAATCAGTAGGAAAACTCAGCTTGGAATGTACCTCGGGACAGCTCTAGTCCAACCTCCTGTTCAAAGCAGGGTCAGCTCTCAAGTCAGCCCAGGTAGATCCAGCCAAATCCTGGACACCTCCAAGGAAGAATACTGCACAGCCTCTCTGGGCAGTCTGTTCTGCTGCCTGACTGTCCTCAGGGTGAAAAAGTTGTTCCTTATATCTAGTCTGAACCTCTCATTTCAATTTGCACCCCTATAAACAGTCTGGCTCTGTCTCCTCAATAACCTCCTCATATGCACGAGGAGGTTGCCCCAAAGCTGTCTATCTTCCACACTAAAGAAGGTAGCTCCCTCAGCAAAGTGTTTCTACCACCTGGTCATCTCAGTGGTCCCATGTTGGGCTCCCATTTATTAATGGCTTTCTCATATTGCTAAAACTTGACAGAGTATTCTAGATGTAGTCTAATAAGTGGCCGATATGGTTTTGACCCTCATTCTCCGCTACCAGGGCACTAAGCCCATTCTGCACTCAGACCTGCCTCCTCCTGCCAGCAGTCCTGTGCTTCCAGGCTGCCTCATTTACCCTCCATGAGGTCTCAGCCCCCAGCTGCACCCACTCCTGCACAGTTTGGGGGCCTGATGCGCTCTTCTCTGAAGGGTCTCTATAAAGACCTCATCAAGCTTTTTTTCCTCATCCCTGACACCGCACAGTTTGCTCACCCACTCCTGCAGCTCCTTAATTTGTCAATGCAGCTCCTCACCCAGCACACACTATGGAGGACTACGGTGGGTCTGTGGATTCCCTGATGGAGGGTATGGGAACAGAGATTGGCCCTGAAGATATTAAGGTCTACCCATGAGAAAGAAAGGAGTAAAAGAGTAACATTGACGACAGCAAAAAGAGTAACACTGATGATAGCGAAAATAGCCAATTATATGTTACAATTGCAGCCTGTAACCAATAGCAAAAGGACACTTGAGCTGGTAAAGACTATATAAAAAAGCATTTCTGGCAATAAATGGAGACTGCTGTTTATACATAAAAGGAACTTGGTCTATGTCGCTTGTGCACCTCAATCGCGACAACACGCCTCCTGCCCCTCCTGTGCTCCAACACCAAGACAAGGCACCCAGCACCCCTGCTGCCCCAGACCTGGAGAGGCACCTCCTCCCTTGGAAGCCTGACCTAAGTAGAAGCTGCTGTCATGCCACGGGCCATTGCTTAGGTTAGTGGTCACACACAGAGCACAAGCTGCTGCTGCTGCTGCGAGCTGCGCTCAGGGCTCTGCAGAGCAGCATCCCCCTGCAACCTCAGAGGAGGTAACTGCTGCACGAGCTGCACACACCAGAGGCAGACGGCCTCTGAGCAGTGCCCTGGGGAGCGGACAGCAGCAAGCCAACCTGCCATCCAACACTGGTTGCTTCAGAGTGCTTCAGTGCTTCACCTGTCCAGGGCAGGGAGCTGAGGTCAGCCCAAGTGCCATGGCACAGGGGCAGGTGTGTGTAGCTCAGCCTCAAAAGGAGCTTCCAAGAGCAAAGGAGCAGGGAGCCACACCTGAGCTGTCTTCCAGCTCTGTATTCTCAACAGCTTGTGTCAGAGAACTGGCCTTCAGCACAGAGAGCTGAAATCTTGCAGAGGAAGGAGGAGAAGAACGTTTCAGGACATTTTTTTACCTCTCCTGTGGAAAATACGGCAGGAGAATAGGAAAGAGAGCCTGACATCCAGGTGAGAAGAGTCACAGCATGTTGCAGCCAGCCTCTTGAACTGGTAAACCGAGTCCTTCACTACATAATACCTGAAGACACAATCAGAGAGACTGACTGTCCTGAATGCACATACACTAAAATCTAGCTTGACATCCTAAGCTGGGCAGAAGCCCTGCTTTAGCATAAATATCACTAATCCTTCTACTGCAAGAGCATTGCCTGCTGACAACATTGAGTCTACACATACAGATGAGGTATTTTGTCCTTAGTAACTGTAAAGTTTTAGCTGATTTTTTTCAGACTTTAATAACACTGTGAATATTTAACAGTAACAGTATTGCACAATTCCAAATTTCAACTTCAAAGGTCAGTCATTTAAACAATTTGTTTGATTTTGTTTTCCATCTGTGGAGCTACAAGGCAATAGACTTTAGCCAATGAATTTGTTTTTCTCTCACTCAAGGTGGTTTGAGACGAGACTGGACGTTTTAAGTCTTGGATTATGTGACAGTGCAAGGAACAATAATTTAGAAGAGGCTGTAGAAGAAATTTTTGACAACAAGGAAGAATGGAAAGTCCAAGGACCCTGACTCTCAAGTCATAGCAATTCATGAAGGACAGGAAGGACCATAGAATCAGAGTAGTTTGGGTTGGAAGGGACCTTCAAAGGTCATCTAGTCCAACCCCCTAGCAATGAGCAGGGACATCTTCAACTAGATCAGGTTGCTCAGAGCCCCATCCAGCCTGGCCTTGAATGTCTCCAGGGAGGGGACATCTACCACCTCTCTGGGCATCCTGTGCCAGGGTTTCACCACTCTCGTCATAAAACATTTCTTCCTCATGTCTAGCCTGGATCTACCCTCCTTTAGTTAACAACCATTACCCCTTGTCCTGTCATAAGACACCCTTCTAAAATGATGCATGACTATCTGTTGCTTTATTCTCCCAGAGGTTACCATCCCCAGCACAGAAGTGGCCAAACAGGTGGTACATCTACTCCTCAGCTGATGCAGCTCAGGCTGTCATACTAATGCAGTTGCCATCAACTCCAGTTTACATTACTATGTGAGACTGAACTACAGCAGCAGAGATCTCCGATTCATTATGATTGTTGGAGTTAGCTGCAGCAGTTGAAGATATGGCCTCTCCTCCCCCACATCTCCTCAGCCAATGCAGCTCACAGGGATCATGAATCAGAGTACAAGGGGGAATAGATTAGGCAAAATAAGAAAGACAGGAAATAGAGAAGAAGAAGAAAGCGAATAAAGTGCAGGCAGGAAAGGAAAGAGCATTAGTAGACAGAAGGGAGGGTTATTAGCATGCCAAGAGGGAAAGAAAAAAAAGGGTACAGGAATTTGTTAGGGTATTTCTCAAAAGCCTAAATTTAGAGGGAGTAAGGAGCCAGGGGCTCCTCACATCTATTAATACCTCAGAGTTATTGGTTAACTTCAGGCTTCATCTCAACAAAGAGCCAGTAACAAGCTGTGTGAATAAATTCCAGTTATGGAATTATATAGAATATGGTCAGTAAACTAAGTGAAAAAGCTTCCGTCTGGGATTTGGATATACTGAGCTCCAGGAAGAAGCAGGGCTACACCCTGAAGAGCTAACAATGTCAGTATGGAAAAGGTTATTACCTCTCTATATGGGCAATTAAGAAGTGTCCAAGTGATGCTCAACAGCAACTGGCACCACCAAAGCAATGACTTGGTAGGAAGAAGGGCAAAAATACTTTTTAATTGAGTTAATGAATGACAAATTAGCAGGTAGGAAGCGCAGGGTGGGGGAGGGGTGGAATCTTGCGATTGAGATTATTGGAAGGGTGTACAGGAACCAAACACAGAAAAGGAATTCATAGGTTTCAGGCTCTATTCAGTGAATGTAACCTGAAGACATAAAGACTTAGTGAAAAGCAGAGACCTTGGTTATACATGCTGCCAGGCATTTGCCAACTTGTCAGTTCAGTCATGTAAAGGAAAGCATCAGATCTTAATTAAGTGCTGCTTAGAGAGTACGTAGGTTTTTTTCTTTCTCTTCTGTTCATCTGTATCTACAAGTTTGCATATGTGCCATCTGTTCAGGATTTGTAAATAAATAGTTAATTACTTTTAGCTTGACTTTTGTTAGGAGTTAGTCCAGGGAGGGTTGAACCCTAAGGCATTGCTTTCTGTGGGTATGGCCATGCTGAAAAGCTGCATCTTATGTATTTGTGAGGTGACTACCAAGCCCTACATGCTCCCATACACACACATGGTTCTGTGTCTCTGCGTGCGACGGACTCTTCTTGAGAGCTGGCAAAAGGAAAATGTGTTTCTGGGTGACCACTGGTGGCCAGGAGAGCTCTCAGGCATGTGGCAATACAATGACTCTATTTCAAGGGTCTCATGGGACATGAAACAGCAATAAAATTAAAACAACGTGGTGAAGAAGGAAGAGAGATGCCATGTGCTGCATCTGAATGTAAGAACTCTTTGTGTCATTGACAGTGCCAAAAGTTGGCCTCAAGCTGAAGTAGTCCAAGGAAATAGAATTAACCTTTCTGCATTACAGCAGACAAAATGAAAGGCCAGAAATGATAAAACTGAAGGCAGCTAAAAATGCAGATAATAGAGAAGCCAAACAGGCTTCACAAGAAGCAGAGCACAGGAGGTGAATGGGACTGTCAACCACCATCAGTTGGCTGAAATGAAAGGACACAACCAGCAGAATAGGAGCAGCTTTCCAGCTCACACAGCCTGTAATTCACGCAGCAAAGACAGATCTTTCTGACAGTTCGTGCTGCATCCACGAACTAGCGAAAGACTATTAGGTATCTGTTTTATTCTTCTAGCTGAAAGGAAGAAACCCTATTCATTTTCAACAGTGTAGACTAGGCAGTATATCAAATTACACCCTGGTTAAAAATATTTCACTAAGAAAATTGTTAATTATTCCAGCAATGACCCAACAACAACATCAGAGCTTCAAAGAGCAGAACAGTTTAAGTCTTCTACAGAAACATTTGCTACATGGCATACCTCTGCTAAGAGGAGGGTTGAAGTCTTACGTGGTGGGAGATGACACCGTTACTGTTCTCATTATATTAGTTCAGGCCAGGGTATCCCAAATCCTCAGGAAACACTTGATTTAAATGTGGGGATGATGACATGTTCAGCACTAATCTCTCAGGAGGCCAATGAGCGAAACTTCAGCATCAGCAAATAGGCGAGGAAGGGAGTAGTGAAATAATCCCCAGGTGAGGTTCTCATCCCTTAAGCTCTCCACGGAAAACATCTGTAGTAGTACCCTGGTGTACTGCAACTCTGAGTCCAGCAAGAATGTAAAGTCATTGTTCCACATGTTGCACTGTGCCACAGCCAGCAGAGTCGGCATCAGGCAGGAAACTGGCTGCTGT
Organism: Columba livia; assembly: GCF_036013475.1. NCBI lineage: Eukaryota > Metazoa > Chordata > Aves > Columbiformes > Columbidae > Columba > Columba livia. The sequence continues at coordinate 64,289,922 of NC_088605.1, read as the reverse complement.
GAGTGGAGAGGACATGACAACAAGGAACACATGGTATTGAGCTGCTTTGGAAGTGGAAACCTCTGTACTGATGGTATGAACAGTTTGCAGTTGGGAAGGTAGAGAGGGCCTACAGGAGTAGGTAAAGAAGCAATGAAATTTCCATTAAAAAGATAAGGAAAAGCCAGACAGAAGTCAAAGAGAGTAACAGAAACCAAGTAATGGGGAAATGGAGGTAGCATGGAAAATGGAAAAATAATTAAAAATAACTCTTAAAAAAAAAGATAGCTCTTGTCACCTTGAGTGCTTTGGGTGACGTAGTCTGGGTTCTGCATGTTCAGTACTAGAGGGGAACAAGTAAGCCTTAGACATCTGGGGTGGGAAGGAAGAGACAGGACTCTGCTCAAGAAGCCATGTTTGCCTGTAGTCCAGGGAGGCACAGGGATCGTTCACTTAACTGCTCAGGTCCAGGCTGCACTCATTTCTGCTGCTGCTGTGCCCTCTGCAGTCTGTAGAAATTACACTCAAACAGGCATCACCCAAGGAAGTGAAAAGAGGCAGCATGAACCAGCACGATTCCCAGCTTAGCTGGTTTAGTTGGACCTAGATAAGGTCTTGGAAGCATATTCACATTTTTCCAGCAATGGTAGTGTGCTCGTGCAACAGCCACATTGGCTCTGCTCAGGAAGGGCAGACCTGCTTGCCCCATACTGCACACAGGTGACCCCTAAAGTCATCGTCAGATGTCACTGTCCTTAAGCTAATCTGCCAGCCCCACACTTTTTTGCCTCTGAGGCTTTTATAAAGTCAATCCACAAACTGGATAAATCACTACCAAGAATCAGCTGTTTTAAGAACTGAATGCTCACCTACCAGCTCATGCATACATCTTCGGAGTATGAATGTTGGCAGGAAGTAGCTATTCTCTCTGTTCTGTTAGTTGCTGAATGGTATAATACAGTCTTGTTTCCCTTCCAACAAGTGTCCTTTGTTCTGACAGTGAATTTATATAGACCAAGTGGTGACACTTTTGAACAGGTTAGCCTTAACATTTGGGTAGTTCAGGGGTATGTCTGGAAAAATACAATTCCTGCTCAGTAAGCATTAGCCCTTTTCCAATTCTTTCCTTCCTAAAATTTACAGTCACTTCTATCCACCTTTCATCCGCTCAAGAAAAAAAAAAAAATTCAGAAAAGAGCCATTTCTTATGTCCTTCACTTCGACAAAACCAGGCTTTCACATTCAAAGAGATTCATACCCTACTACCAAGATAATAGGTGAGATGTGAGTCCAAAAGTCCCCCTACTGTGTGCTTCGCAGTCATGGGTGGTCCGGGCTGTAACTGGTGCAGGGCTGTAACTCGCCATGGTGCAGCAAGAATTTAGAGATTTATTTTATGCAATTGGCATTCTATTTATACTTTTTGGTCCACTGTATCTCAGAGTACATTACAGAGTATTTAATCACAATATACTGTGCCTATAGCACAGTTCCACCACGGTCATTTAGCACATAAAAGGGGAAGGAGATGGGAGAAAAGGGAAAAGAGGTGGTTTGATTTTGTAAAATTTAATTCTCACCTGATTAAGAAACTGTTAAGTATTCTGATCATTGTCTTCCTCCTATTTCTAACCCCTGTCAAGTCTCACTCATTGCACCTCTTCTCAGCATCTCAGTTCATTTTGGCTTGACCTTCCAAAAGATAACTCCTACTTTCTAATACCCAAGTTCTTTACCCATGACATAAATTCTCATCCCTTCTCTAGTAATCTCACTTCCTTTTAGCTGCCTAAATGCTTCATAACTGCCCTCTTATAATTTTATACTGTTCCAGTGGCCACTTATCTTCTCGGCTAATTGGCTGTATTGCTGCACCTCCTCCTGAGTGTTCAGCCCCTATACCCTTGGCCATCAAATGCAAATACTTCTTTCTACCTTTTATGTTGTGCACAACTCTGCATATTAGACTTCTCTTTTATACTGTCTCAATCTTTTCCCATTCTACTCCAGTAACACCAGTCTTCAGTTCTCTACAAGTTTCCTTCTCCCATTTTTCTCTTCTTTGCTCTGTGGCTAACCCTGTCTAGCTAGCAACAACACAGCCCCAGTACACAAAGACCTATTCTCTCTTCATGCAAACTTTAACTCTTTCTGGAAAACACCAAGCTAAAGGATTAAAAAATATCCATAGAAGCTTTCTGTGCAATTTGTCTTTCTATTTTGGTCTGTAACCTGAACTGCAACTCTCCAGAACAGGTAAAGCTTTCCTCTCCGTGCCTCGTAACAAGCCAAGCATGTTGTCAGTACTTGACAAATAAGTGCTGCCTCTATAGAGTACTTTTTCCTACCCAACAGCTGGTCACTGAGAACTGCGTAGCCCCAGGAATGCAGCTCAGCAGCTAACCAGCAAGGTCCAGAAAAAGCAAATAAGCATTTTGAGGAAAGCTCATATCTCTGTCAGCTGCTTCTGGAACCAGAAGCAAAGACAAAAACAAAGGAAAAGAAACATGTTAAAATAACTGCAGCCAGCCTAAAATCCTCATTCTTTCTGCTCCTTATCTTGGCAAGTTAGTATGATACCTTGACCTCCCCTCCAATTAGCTTGGTCCCTCTTCCGACCCATGGGTGTAGGCTCAAGGGTGAAGGAATATTCAACCTACAAACCTGTAGTGGTGGTTTATTTAATGCATTGCCACCAGGGCACTTCAACTTTTTTCCTTTTTTCCTATAGGAATATTTTTTCTTTTAATAGTACCAAACATAACAGCAAATGAATGGCTGATCAGGCACATAAAAACTTTAAAACGCCAAAATTCAGAAAAGAAAGAAACAAGTATAAGTCTCACAAAAGATCTGAGATCATCAAGGAACAAAGCTAATCACTTGGTACACACTTTTACATGGGCAGAAAAAAGTTCGTGCTATATTCATAGATACATCACTATTCTCTTATATGGGACAGATTTGTCCTTGTAACACAGAAGAATGGCGTGCTGTGTTTCTTGTTCTAAGTAGCCTCCTAACAACATTAAAAAAATAAACCTTATTCTGAACTTTGAAGACTGAGAAGTTCTATTCTGATCTTAGACTGGGGCTTGCACAGGAGCAGAGTGCTCCTCCACATGCTTTGTAACCATTACCAGTTTTTCAAAGGGCTGGCTGCCTCCTACCCAGAGAGGAGCACATTGATGTTTCATGTACAGTATTTAAAATATTTTATGAAGCCAAAACTATACAGAAAACTGTGTTTTCAGCATTTTGTGTTGTTCCCCCAGTGAGAAGACTCTACATCTCTGGGGCTATTCAACCTGTCTGCTGTTTGGGCACAGAGTAGGCGGCTCCAGCACATGCAATTAATGTCAAGGAGAACTCTAGCAGAAATGCTGCTGTCTTCTTGCTTTCTTTTCTGCTTGACTTGCATGTTACTTAGGGTGCACATCAATTCACACAAGGAGAACCTTCTTACTCAGTCAACTCTCCATTACAATCATCATCACCTTTATTGTATTTTCATCACCTCCAAAGAAAAAAAATGTGTATTTCTGAGTAGAAAAAAATTATCTAAATTCAGCAGCACCCTGATCTGGCTATTATTGCATAACAGTCAATAACAAGATAACTTTATGGACTTAAAAAACATCACCAACTGGAAGCATCCCAAATAAACATAAGTTAAGACCACTCACAGATCCCTATGGTTTAGAGAGTAAAGGGCAGTCAAAGCATCGAATCCACTTTTTCATCTTGCTTATCCCAAAGAGAAAATCCAATATATATGTAACTTCTGTTCATTTATTTTTTCTAACAAACAAGGAACTGATGCACTGACTGTAAGCTGGAAGAAAGGAGCATACAGTGTTTCAAATGCAATGAAGCTTGAGAAGTTTAGTTTGGTGGAAATTGGTCCACACAACCGTATGTGGCTGAATTTTCTAAAAAGTAACAAACAGCCAGTGAAATGAGTTTGTATGCACATATATTTGGCTCAGCAGGCTGTGGTTTAGCCCCATAGGTAAGCTCAGGTTTGACATGGGTTAAAATAAAATAGTCCTTGGTGACCTGCCATGGTAACTGAACTCTTACTCTTGGAGGACTGGTTAAGAGGGTCCAGATCCAGCTCTTCCACAGTCACTGCAACTGGAACAGAGCTCGTCTGTCAGTGCCCAGCTCCATCAATCCTACATGTCTGATCTGAGTTTTGTTAAGAAAATAAAGTAAGGGAGCCCTGAGACGTACAGACATAACATAAATAAAAAAATACATTCACATTTCCAACTGTCCACACATTCTGGAGAAAGTTGCACCTATGTTATATTACTCAGCATGTGGTTTCAATTGTAACAACAATGCACATTTGTTCAACTGCATGTGAGCTGCTAACTACACTACCAGCGTGTTTAAATCTGGCATGGCCTGTGACTGCCTTTCAGGGGTCAAGTGTCTGGCGCTTGCCTGCAATGTTATGGTCGGTATAATCTTATAGATTACCCAAGCAACAGACCCAGACTCTTTAATGTCATGAAGGTGTATGTACATATGGTATGTATACACTGTATATTTTTCATAAGGTAGGAGGTCCAAGAAAGAGGGTACTGGGGGAAAAAAAAAAAGGGAAGCAAGAAAAAAAAAAATAGTATCTATCTAGTCTTTCCGGCACTTTTCATCCATTTTGCATTAGATTTACTAAATTAAATAAATAAATAAATATTTTACCCTACTCTCCTAAAACTGAAGCATTTTTCACTCATTTTTACAAAACACTGCTCATGGAAGTTGCCTTGCCCTGCAGAATTGTTTGCACTGGCTTGTACTCGTACTGACCATCACTGGGAGATTTTACCAGAAAACTTTGTGATAGCAAACATTCCTGAAAAAAACATTAACATTGGTGGTTTCTGATTTTTTAACCTCATGGATTTAGGATATTGTATTTCCTATAGGACAGGATATTATATTTAGGATATTATATTTCCTATATTTAGGAAATTTTCACTAATAGCTGCTGCATCTTTATAATGGGGAGACAAAGAGCAGAAGTCAGTAGGCCTCACTTTAAAGGTATAGCCAATGTATAGCTTCGGTGTAGAACTTCGCAAGAGAGGAGGACTGCAACACCAGCCTGCTAGGGAGAGAATGTAACCCGCATGTTCCAGGTGTGCTCTACTCGTATCTTATGCCATTACAGGCCCTTCTGAAACTAGATAATGCTTTCTCATGAATTTTCTTCATATACTACATTATAAACATCCATTTTACTTACATATAATTTTTTGCAAATTGAGTTTTGAAAGAAATCTTGCTGCTATGCATTTGTCTTCAGAAATCTCTTGACCTCACATTTTAGAACAGAGATGTGAAATTAAACAATGGGATGAGCAACATGTGTAACAGTATAATTAAAAACAGCACTATAATGCCTGCTCAGAAAAGGACCTAATTAAAGCTCTGCCATCTGCCTCAACTGTGACATTTCCTAACATATAAATGCTCAAAGTTGTAATCTTTATAATGTAAAAAACATAATTTTACAGGGGCAGGGGGAAGGAAGAAGCGGTTCTTTACAGAGTTACACAGTGTGAACCAGGAGTTCAGGACAATTTTTAACCCTTTCAGTCCTGAAAACAACCTCTGAGTGTATCCTGTGATAGACACATTACAAAAAGTTGGCGTGGAAGAAGTTCCTAACAGTGAAAGAAGCCATTAAAAGTTTCATAGAAAGAAGTAAAAAAACAAAACCCAAACCTATTAAAACACTTTTATGCCCATCTCTACTGTAAAATATTCCATGCTGTTCTTCCTACCCCGCAGGCTTTTGGGCATCATATGGCAGCCACAGTGGAACCACATTTTACAACCACATCCCTCACTGTCCCGGTGCCAGTTAAGGAGCTGCATAGAGATGGGCTCACAAATGATGATCAAGGGGATCTGTTTATATTTAGATTTAGGCCAAACATTTCCTGTGAAAGCCCCAGAACACGAGGATAGGTTTAAAAGCTCTTATACTTGTAACATTTCTGTTCTCTTGAGATGTGAGAGTATAAACTTGGATCTTGATGAAGTATTAACCATACCAAAATGAGATTTTTTTTTTATTTTTAAAAAACACACCAGTTTTAGATTTCTCTTAGATTTACTCCATTTACCTTCTCCACCTCAACCTGCCTTCTATCAAGATCCCTTTCAGTCTCAGAAATCTTACAGATATTCTGGAGGGCAAGGGGAAAGAATAAAGAAAGAAGATGAAAATTCATTATGAATGCAAATCCTGGTTGAGATTCCATATTACAGATAAACCCTTTGTATGGGCAGTCAGTACATGCATATGGTGGCTGTTATCTTCTCAGATAACTGATGATACTGATGATAACAGGACACTCAGATTACTCTTGCACTGGGTGAAGTGGCTGGTAGCAGGGTTAATATCTAGCCAGGGTGAAAACTTAACTGGCTATTAGAGGAATCTAACTCTGTTATTCCTGTTGCTTCAGAAGATTAGAAGAGTTTATATAAATTAACAGGTCTTGGCATGGCCAGCAATATCGTCGTTTAGCCAAACAGACAGAGTTTTAAGCAGCCCAGAGCCCCACACTTGCTCTTTTTTCCTTCTAGGTGCCTCATTATGCACCACAGCCAGGCACTGCCATCGCTGAGTTTAAACAGGAGCTGTAGCACACTCAGCATTTCTGAAAGCTGGGCTCGGGTTTAAGTGCCCAAAAACAGTACCAAGGAGCTGCAGTTTGGGCCAGCATGTTTTCTAATCTTGACTTAAATATTCATACAGACAAACAAAAGGGAAACCATGCAAAAACCTTCTTATGGAGAATTGTGTTATTGCATTTGAAGTTTGAAGGGAAATAGATGACACAAGCACCCCAGATGTGTTTCTGCATTGCACATTTTTCAAGTGGCAAAGCCATTTTAAGACACTTCCACCTCCAGGTATGCCAGGGCACTGAAGGGAGATGATCACTTCCTTCATTGTGACAATTCAGATGGGTTTATGACAGGCTAAGATGCTTTCAGTTTTATTCTTCTGTCTTTTAAACCACGTTATTTCAAAGATGAGGATGTGAGTGGGGAATTGTAACAGCTTAAGCCAACACAAGACAGTACTGCTTTCCCAGTGGGTAGTCCACTCAAGCAACTCCTACCATATTTCCACATGCTCACTATGGCTCTTGTATTTTCATAGCAACAGGTACTCCACAAAAATAATAATAATAATAGCAATAACAATCTGAAACAACAAGCACTTTTCAGTCACCCAGTGGCTCATGCCGTAGCCACAATCAGTAGTCCTAATGCATTGTATGGGCTGCAGGGAGGATGGGGACAGCTAGGGCCTCAGAGATCGCGAAAGTACTCCTTTGGACAGTGGAACATTTTTAGTTCGGCTTAAACTGATCATAAATCTTTAGAAGACTGAAGTCCAGTTGGCAAAACTGAGAGGCCACATACTACTAACAAGGCAGAGAAATGAGTGAACAGAGGCAGACTGTGAAAGCAGCTCTACTCTCAGTGAATTTTGAATGTGGAGTCCCAGCCTCGCTGAGGAAGCCCCTTTTCTGAGGACGTGCCGTGACAAAGAATAAAGACTGATGCTTGCTAATCTCAGAGGCTCAGACTGTTTGGGCCATCCAGCCAAGAGAGCTTAGACAGCACTTTGAAGAGCAGCCATGAAGAGTCAGCAAGAGTCACAACATCTGGAAATGGCATAAATTGCATCTTCATGTCTTGCAGTCATCACAATCCAGCCAACGTGCAAAGAGATTTAAGAGAGGCAGAGAAAGAGATACAGAAGGGAAGGTAACAGAACAGAGACGATAGATCAAAATTATATCAGGTTAACACAAGTAGGTTTGCTTGGGTCTAATGTTTGGCAGGGTTGATTCAGAGCCTGTAAAACTGGCATATGTTTCCCTACTGTGAGGGTTTCACATCCTCTCCTTTAACAAAACAAGCATCCGTGAAAACCAAATATTGTGATTTGCCTGTTTACTTACTGCGTTAGTCTGTGAGCAGCTTTTTCATGTGCACATCAACACCACTAACAAAAAACGTTTTATATCTTCTGTAGCAAAAACTGACAAGAAGCAACAGGGGCAGTGTGATGTGGCCAGGTTTACAGTGTCTCCAACAGAGGAGAGAGGGGGGAATGTCAAGTGAACCTTGCATCTTTTTCCCATCCAGTTCCAGCCCTGAAAATGTGAAGGACAGATTTATCCTCTCCCACAGCCTCCACAAAAAATCAGCACTACACTCAGCCATGTCCATCCTAATGCAAAGTCAAGACAACCTTAAAGAACAAACAAAAGGATTTCACAACCCATATTCATCTCCAAACTAGAAGAGCTTATACTTGTTTGCCTGTACAATATGTTATCTAAGCATATTCTGATAGAACTGGTCAATGAAGCTTGAACTAGGGTTTTTTATTCAACATGTTGAGTAATAGTTTCACATTTCATTGTCCAGGCAGTTGGAGTTTTGTGTGTGTTTGTTTTCCGTCTTTTCACTTCTTGAGTAGTAAATTAGGAGTGATCATTCTCGACAGAGAGAAAGCACATGAAAATTAAATCCATCTGCTTCTAACAAAGAATAAGAGAATGGATCCAACAGAATATTTCATTTGTTAAATACCACTTAAACCCAGCACTAGTACCCTTCCAGTGAAGCTGTGGTTTGGAGCAGTGGCTCAGAGCAAACCAACTGTGTCCCTGCTCTGCAATCCCCATGCCCTGGCTGGCCAGCCAGATGACCGATTTCCCTGGGTCAGGTGCAGCCGACCAGTTGCAGTTTGAATGTGTCACATGGACCTTTCAGTTCCCCTCTCAGTGAAGAACCAGACACATGACAAATCTACTGATTCAAGCCAAATTACATTTCTCCAAATGAGCAATTTACTATGACCTAGCTTTTTCACTGTAGCACTGCTGTAGATAAAAATGATACTGCATACGCTCATTTAAAACCATACCAACATTAACAACTCCTGTATATAGTGTGCATCTCATCTTTTAGTCTGGATTTTTCTAACATGAATTCTCTGTCAATAAAAAGACTCTTTTCTGGCTGCTCAATACCTGAGGCTGTTTGTTCAATAGCCTCAGCATTCCTCATTTATGTTAGTGGTGCAATGTCTGTCTTTCACAAGTAATAAACACATTCCTTCTCACTTTTAGGGTCTCTGCTATTGATCCGCAACTATTTTAAAAGTGTCACTGCTAATTTATAAATGACAGAGCTGGTACACTATCTGCCTGCTTGGTACCTCCATTTCCCTTTAGCAAGTTAAGAATTATACTGCCTCAAGAGGATTTGCAAAACAGCCATTTTATGTTTACAGTGACCCTCATGGCAACATTCAAAAATAGACTTCCTTGTCTTTGTCATGTGAGACTCTAATTCAGATCAAGCACTACTGATAATTTAATGAGGTGTCTTAGCTACTTCTACTCTGACTCTGGACCAGAACTATTCCCTTAACTCTTCTCTGCTGTGACATCCTGAGGCTTTATTCCATAACGATAATCTGAGTTAGCCCAGACATCTAAGGTTAATGGACTTGAGAAGCACAGAAAACATCTAAAAGATACATTTTTGATTAACGATAATTTCAAGAATTATTGACTTTTCTGCTTGAAAAACTACAACACAACCATTTCTTCTTATCTTCTGGGGAAAAAAAGCGTAATTTCATATCCTTTTAAGCTTACAGCCTATCAGATGAGACAGTAAGTAATTACAGAGTATTTGAGCGTACTTGATCTGAATGGAGACAACGACAACCTGTGAGAGCAAAAATATATTTGATTTGAATAAAACTTATCACATGTAATAAAACTTCACTTTGTTCATTCTCTCTGAAATAGCTGATTATGACCTATCTGTTTAAATACTGAATTAAGAATTCACCTTGAATAAAAGCTGAAACGACTCCACTAAGAGCCAAATCCAGAATGAACATCCTATGATATTTCTATTAATACAGTGCTCTTCTGTACTAAATACCATGCTATTGTAACATGCACAGATTTCTCCTATAATTAGGTAAGATTCTTAATTCTGTATTTCATTTTTGCCAGAAATGCTTTTACAGTATTTGATTTTTCACTGTGTTCATTTTCGTAGAAACAGTATCCTTATTACCAGTAGGAACAGGAGATTTTTGATAAGGTTTGTGTCAAACAGATTTGTAGTGATTTAGAACTTACTTGTTGCTTTATAGTTTGCCAGGTGCATACTAGAGGGTTGACATTTGGCAGAGTTGCAATTCCTAAATTTTGCATTTATGACATTTTTACGCACCTGCACATGGAGCTACCTCTTCTGCAAACTTACCATCTAACAAGTCTGAAAATAGGCACATATCTGTGACGCACAAGAACACAGCAGTGAGTCCTACCCGACGATGCATTTTTTCCTACCATAGAAAACTCACACCAGTCTTTTGGGGCAAAATAGCAATATAGATTACTTACTGCTCAAAAATAACATAGTAGCACACACGCAGTCTTTAGTGCATTACACAATATCAAGTAAGAGACAAGCAGAGTGGCCTTTAAAATATATGGAAAATATAATGCTGACAAAATTGTTACTAGCAAAATCTTTTTCTGCCTTAGCAGAAGTTATGGGTGGTCTTCACAAGGAAAAAAAAAAATAAGAGAGTGTTGGCTGCAGCTAGCTCACTGGCAAATGCAAAACCAAATATCTGGCACCAGGTGTGAAAGTCGTGAGGCACCCCCAACCTCATGGTCATTAGAATTTTGCAAGATTTCCAACTCAAGTAAGACTTCCCAGCTCACACCTCCTTCATCAGCCCTCATTACACTGGCTGAAATTATCTTGGCAATGGGGATAATTATTCATCAGTTACTGTAAGTGTTACAGACATATCTGAATCAAAAGCAGTGGGCAGGACGGATACGCGGCTTCGAGAACTCCCACCGTGTCTGTTGAAAACTCTCGTCCGGGAGGGCTGGAAGTTGTGCCTGCAGCCAAGAAAGGCCCAGTAACAAAAAAAACTCCTTCATGTTTATCTTGAACTAGGATGCCCACTACAGTCATGTGATTTACCACTAGCGTGAATCATCTTCTAGATACTCAGATTCATTTAAATGCCTCATTTAAAGTCCTCAGTTGCTTAAGAAATTATCTAAACCACAGATCTGTAAGTAACCCCTCGTCAGTCCCCAACCAAAAGATAGAAGGTTGATCTCCAGCTCACATGTCAGTAACAATTTATTTGCTTGTCCAGCCACGTTTTTTTTGTTTCTTCTTGCATCAAGTGTTGCTTCAGCCCACCATCCAGGTCCCTGTCCTTCATAGAGCTCACACATTGTCAGGAAATGTTTACTTTGCCGTATGCCATCACAATCCTGGGATGAAGTATCAAATGACAGGCTTTCATCTGGATATAATTTATTCATTATATCACTACTTTATATTAAAGAAAACGCACCAGTGTGAAAGCATGAATGGAAAACACATTTTAGCTATTGAATAACCTGGAAATTATTAACGTTAAAAGCTCTTGAGTCAGACAGAGCAGCATCATATTATGAGTATAATATGTTAATGTTTCGGTCATGCAATCTCTGCAGGTCTTTTGAAACACCTGTGGAAATAAGTTTTGCACTATTACAATGCTAACAAATACACTGGTCCTAGTCAGTTTAATTGCTCAAATTATCCATATGACTGAGTTTTATGAACTAATAAAACACATCCTGATAGAGATATAATAAACACTTTGTATGAAGTACTACATTGAGTCTATTTTCAACAACTTCTTCCTATTTTCTCTTTCTCCTCTGCTTTCTTGTTCCTTGGGTTATATTCAGTACAGCTGCTACTGAGAAGACCCCTGATGCTGCTTGTGGTGGGATGGAAAATATGAGAGCTCATCATTTAGCATACAATGGACAGTCTATCTTTAAAAAGCAAAGACACTGAAGAATAGACTTAACTCTTTCCAAAGAAACCATGTCAACAGCTCCAGCTCCCTCTTTCAGCACAGAGGAAGAGTCACCATTTCTTGCTATCTCTCTTTTCCTTCCTTAGGCCAGATCCGTATTCTGAAATGTCATCACACCTCACCTGCACCTACTGCCTCTTCATTTTTACTGCCTCTTCTGAGTGTTTTGTCATTGATAAGAGAGTCTGGCAAACCATTTTCCTTACCTAGCATTAACATCCCTGCTTTTACATTAATAATTGTGTCATAAAAAGTGAAAGACTGTAAAGTTTTATGACATCTAAAGATAGGCCTGAGTGGCAAAACCTGCACACTAAGTGAAAATTCTCCCAACCTGAGAGGTGTAGGGTTTCAAGTTTTACATGTCTTTTTCCGCTCTTCTAAATGATTACATGTTCTGCTACTTTCTTGTGAGGAAATTGACATGAATACACTAAGGAATTTTCATTTTTAGTTTCTGATCACAGAAGGAAGTACAGCCAGTAGAGGTAAGAAGTTTAAGATGTGATAGTTTAAACATTTGGTTCAGGAACATAGAAGATGATGGAAAGAAAATAGGTAATTGCATTAATTAATTCATGTACATTTTTTTTTCATTTTAACAACAGTAATTTTGAAAGCTGATGGTCCACATCAGTAAGGGATAACTGATTATCAATGGAAGTGCATGAACTAAAATCATGCAGTATTTCTGAAGCTGAAGTATTTACAACCGAACAAGTTATTGAGTAGACCTAAATGATGAAAATAGATAAGTCATTCAAAACAAAATGCAAACCCTCACCTAATTTGATCACGAGCCAAGAAAGGATTTATGACCCTTACACTATTCAAAAAATACTTCCCTTCACACTCTTAAAATCAAATTTACAGCTATATGAATGTTTGTTAACATAGAAAAGAAGGGCATATATATAATATAATATACTGTCAAATATCTTTATTCAGTTTTTTTCTAAATACAATCACACAGCTTGCTTATCCTTCTGATTCTGTGTATTTTAACAGTTCTACATTATTAAAGTCATTCAGAAACTGGCCACTCCCTACTGTGGTGCTCTAAAATAGCCAAACTCACCGGCTGATTAGTCCATAACAATTCAATCCAAGGCAAAAATCCAGCATCCCAGAAGCAGCTCTCTTTTCAACCTTCTTGGGCTGGTACAGGACATGGAGGACTCCAGCCCTCTAGCCCACCCCCCTGGCAGACATTTCCCCATCCAGAGCAGAGAGGAATCATTCCTCTATGTGAGTTCCCAGTTAAAAAATTAGCTTCGAAATGATAATGACATTGATTGCACATTACTTTCACAATAGGTCTCACCTGGCTTGGAGTTGGAGCAGCTGGCTCTTCTTGCTCCACACAGGTGGGCGCCCTTCAGCAGAGAAATGCAGCCGACAGCTGGAGGTGGCCCTGTTTTAAAGCACTGCAGCTAGATCCCCTGGACATGTCCTGTCTGAACCCTTTAAAAAAGCAAACAGAAATTGGCAGCTTTTGATGCTGACAGTGGACAGCAATGCAAAATAAAATAATCGCTCAACAAGCAATCCAGGGTACCTTCCCCAGTTTTACACTAGCAAACATAGTATAAGATACCAAGAAAAAGCAAGAAAACTAAGGGAAAAAACATAACAGATCAACAGTCTTGGTTGTGTAAGTTGGTCATTAATATATGAGAAGCTGGCAAGCCTGAATTACAGGAAGAATATCTCTTGCTTAATAGCATAGTTTGACAGCTGATGGAAAAGTAAAGGATATTTTCCTAAACCGCTAAGTCTGCAGCTAAGATTAAGCAGCAATTACAAGAAAGGGGATGTTCTTCAGCCAAATAAATAAAAATGATGGAATTTCACAGTAGTTGTCCTATAAATCTGCTTCCTAAATTCTCTTTATAGGCTTTGGACTTGACAAAGAAGCAACAGCTTCTATGGCAGAAATTTTAAAATTCTTTTACAAGTATGATCTGTATCACAATAATTCTAATGAGTTGTACTTTATTAATGAAAAGTGATTTCTGAGATTTTCCCCAGAGTTTGACAGGATGTTTAAGTAGCGTAAATGGCATCTTATGGGCCCTTTGAACTCTTTTGAGGAGACTCAGGCAATACCCACCAGCATCCAGTACCTTTGCATTCACATACAAAAATAAAAACTATTCTGGAATTGATTTCACAGCACACATAAAGAGGCCTCTGCAGCATCCAGAAACATAATGAATTCATGGAAGTTTTGCGCTTATTTACAGGCTGAAGACAGCGATGCCATAGTCTCAGCAGGAACATATATTCAAAAAAATTACAGCAAGGAAGTGAAAATTGAAACAATAACTTCTTAAAAACTGAAACAACGACTTCCTAAACAAACAGTTCAGAGAACCTTGGAACTGAACCTAATGCCAATGAGAAAGTGACAAGCATCTTTGAAGCCAGACAACTTTCACCTGCTTTAATACGATTTTAAAATAATAACTCCTTGTTCAAGTCATACTTGCGGTGACATTAGATCTCTTGAGCTCTGAACCATTTTCCATTCCCATAAAATCATCTTATGCTTCCTTCTTTGTTTACCTGATAGAAACCTGTAAGGAACTATGAACAGCAAATAAGGTTAATAAACATTAATACGATTATTATAAATAACTGGAACAAGATGTATGCATATATATATGTGGTATATATGTGTATATACAGATACAGATAGATATGAAGATACTACTTTTTGAGTGGGTTTTTTTTTTCCTAATGAGGAAACCAGGCTGTCCATGTAGCAGACTCAGGAGTAATGTTTATTGAAGAATGTGATCCCAGTTCGAAAAAACTCACCTCCTCCTTCACCACACTATACTATCTAATTAACCATTACATTCTTTAAAGCATCTTAAAGCCATAAGGAAATTCAGCCACTTTGGCAAGAGATATAAATGTAAACACATTATCAATTTAACAGAAATTCCTTGCATCGAGCTCCAGTGTGGTGTTATTTTTCCTTCCTTTTATACATATGTTAAAATAATATTGTAAAAGGATTCCCGTACTCTGTCTTCAAATCTTTCAGAGGATGATTCACTCTATTCATTTTCACTAGGCACAGTGCTGCTTAACTTTAACTGAACATACCTTTTATACATTTAATGTGGATTCAGACCAATATGCAGCGACTGAATGAGTCTTTGCTAACAATGCCAACAGACTGAAACAAAATACACATGTATGAAAGAAAGCATGGGTGAGAGGGAAGTGCTTGGCAGAAGGAAAGAAGCTTTTGGTGATTTGGTGGTATGTGAAAGAAACTGGGCAGCCTCCCATCAAATTACATCTTTCCATCTGCCTTGTTCCTGCTCATCAGCGTACTGGGCCCATACTCTCCTCTCCTGGGTAAATAATTTGGAGAGCAGAAGGAAAAATGCAGTGGCTCAGTCAGTATGATTCAGGGGTTGGGAAGCAAGAAGTTGGCTTGCAAAACTGTGACTCCATCTATAGAGAGTATGCTTATATACACAGAAAGGATCTGCCTCACTACTGAACAAATCCTCTCTGCCCAAACAGGGCAGGATTTAAGCAGGACATGCAACAAACTACCAATTGGTGAGAGTTAATCCTTTCACAGTAGCATTCAGTCCTTGCCAGTCTTACCTAAATGTCTGATTTCTTATCACTTTCATATTCTTAAGAGGCTCACAGGCAACGCAATTTGCAGTGAAGATCACAGAGCTTTGCATCGCTTTGGTGTGCCCATCAGTCATTTTCCTCCTCTAAAGCTGTTTTAAAGCTGTCAACAGGCCTGTACAGTAACTGAAGCATACGGAGATGAAGTGGGTGCACAAAGAATGGCTGAGTTTCAATTTGAAATGCAGATGCCTCTGTGCTGGGGTCTGTTTTCTAATCTACGCTAGTTCTATATGATAAGGACCCAGCAAATCTGTGCCTCATGTAACTCATCACACTGCAAGATTACATGTGAGACTCCCACAGCAACTGAAGGAGGTGCAGTGACAAGCTTGGTGAAGGTACAGATGAGTTATTCAGTGCAGGAAAAGCACACCAAACCAGCTGCCAGTTCCTATTTTTATGGCACTTTGAAACACATCAACTTCCTGTTCCATGAAAGTCATCCAACTGATGGTTGATACCACCTCATCCTAGTATCACTACAGCTGTATCAGGAAGATATTTCCTTGCAAACAAGAATTACTTCGGGGGGAAAAAAGGGACAAATAAAACCCCAGACTAGTAGAGAGCTGGCAATGACAGCATTGCTCATATCTCTGCATGACAAACATCTCTCCCCATGCACACACTTTCATTGGCCCATAACCAGCCCAGCCCAGGTTTGGGCTGTGCAGTACAAGAAATGGGGAATCAACAGCAGGTCCTCAGCTGGAGAGCTTCTTGCCAGTGAGGCTCCGTCTGACCTTTCAGGCTAAAGATCAAATTCAATGTGTTGCTCAATCCTTTCTAGAAAGCTTTGCTTCATAATCAGTGTTCTCAATAAGAATCTCACATCCAGAAAAACTCAGGGAGAGAGAGAAGCTTCTCTGCTGTAAGTAAAATGTTGTCTTTTTTTTCTAATAGTGAGACTACAGGCACTATGATACACTATAAAACAACTAGACTATGTATTTGCATAGTTATTTCCCACGTCACATCCTAAAGAACCAAGAGACTGGCTTATGTCAGAAAGATCAAAGTATTTCCCGTTATTTCTTTGGATGTACAAAGAAAGTTAAACTGGAAACAAAGTGAAAAGGAGAACTTTTACTTCTTATAGGTGTTAAGTCAGAGAAGTCATGCATGGAATTGTCTCAAAATGGTCACTGATTCATTCTCACAGCTCTCCTGAGTGTCTTCACACCTTTATTTGTGATCCAGATATTTATGTAACACTCTGGAATTCATCAGAGACCAGTCTGAAATATTGTCACAAGGCAGCCAAACTACCTCAAGATGCCTTACTAGAATTCAAACATACATGCTGCACAGGAACAACTTCTTAGCAGACTTTACAGAAGGGACCAGATAAAGCTGCCAAAGGAAATGGAATTTAAAGCCAAAAATATGTGAAAATAACCCCCAGAATTGTGCACTTTATCTCTACTGGGGAAACATTTTCTTTTCCTTTTCTTCCTAATTTAATTTACATTTATTTCCATTGTACTTTGGAAAGCAATTTTGCACCAAATTATTTCTATCACATTTTAGACAGACTTATTTTTACTTCATTAAATCATGTAGCAAGAGCTCTAACTTGAACCAAGGGACTCCAGCAATTCCTTCTCCTAGTACAAGCAGCCAATGTGTCACCTCTTATAGAACACTCCAGCATCTCTTGCTTTGTAGTTTTCTGTCATTGCTATGATCACTGATCCAGTTGCACCATATAGACTATTCCAGTACCAATGGACTTTTAGTATTCTTTACCTGCAAGAACTTACTTATACCATATTTCAAACAGATTTTCTATGAGCAGCTCTTGGTAGAACACAATCGCCTCAATAGTTAGGGAAATCCAATACAAAGCAATAGGAATGCCACTGAAAACAAGGTGTTCTTTTTTAAGGCTGAGATGAAAGCACGCAGAAAGATTCTTATATTCCTCAGAATGTGTGTACACCTTGATTACTCTTCCCTATTTTAATTTATTTGAACCTGAAAAAAGAAGGGAAAGTCAGTCTAATTCTATAAGACACAGTGCTCCGATTGTGTTCAGATATCTCTGTCCCCAAATTTAATTATCTGTACAGGGCAAATTTGGAGATGGGTATTATAGCTGTAGTTACTGGTTTTGCTGCTACTCAATACACATTTAGGAAATGCCGAATGTCATTCCACCTTCTCTTGTCTTCTTATTAAGCCTACCCTTGGAAACACTACTGTCCTTCTAATGGCAACCCCAAAGAAGAGAACAGCACCCACTTTCTTTCTCCTGTCTTGCTATATTGTTTTCTCTCTGTTGTAGAAAGAGTCCATTGTATCTGCCAGTTCAACAAAGAAAAAGTCTAGCCTTCCTCTTTACCTTCTTCGAATTTGCATCAATATCCAAACCCTCCTGAATTCACCTGTAATTTTTTTCCCACCGTCCTCACAAAAAAAGCCACCATTCACTGATTTCTTACCCACCATATGGTGGTCTTCACATTACTTCTTACCAGTAAATGAGATTATTAGGTTCTTAGGTTCAGTTGGTGACTGCTTCTCTGAAACCAACAGAGACCAGCTCCGAAGTTTATCTGAGAAAATAAAAAAATACTAGAATGACAAAAAAATTCACCATACACACATTGTCATATCATAGTAATTCTTGTAGTCATGTCCAGATGACTAACAATTCACAACAAGACTGTCAAAACTATCTAAATATTTGTTATCTGTCTTCTGTTAGTGGTGAGGCCTCTTACCTGGAGTGGTAAATGCTTTTATGCCTTTAGAATGTGGGGTTCTAAAGTTACCCACCTTTTACTAGTAACACTTGCAAGCAAGCTAAGAATTAAAGTCACACTTTATTTCAGTGGGGCTGTACTAACTGATGAGAGGACTTCATAAAATCCCTCAGTACTTCAGACAGTCATCTCTGCTCATCACTGGCACTTGGAAACTCTGTCCTTGAAGAGCTTCCAGTGCCCATGACAGAGCAGTCAAGCCCTGGCTCACTGGTGAACAGTCCTAGCTCACAACCTCTAATCAGCAATCAAAGACATAATCAAAATTTGCAATGGAAACCACTGCACCAACCAGACAGCCAAAAATCTGTGCTAGCATTAAAAAAAAATTAAAAAAAACAAACACAGAATGGTTATCCCTGGCTCAGAAAATTGACCACAGCTGTTGCTAAAAACTAGGCCAGTTCCACAGGAAACCCACAGAACTGGCAACTTTAGAACAGTAACAAGCTTCCCCAACAACTTTTCATCATGGTCCCTCGGGCAGTGCGCAGCCAAAGCGGATGCACCAGCCATTCTCCAGCAAACCTCGTCGGAGTTCTCTGTGCTGGCCTCTTCCACTGTCTCTCACTCACAGGTCACTCCAGCATGCAGTGGTCAAAAAGGGAGCCATTGAAACTTTCCAGTGTGATTTTCAAGAAAAACATATTTCAGCATACTTCAGGTACGTGGCCCATGAACAAATGTACAGCAGTTTATACGCAAATATTCACCATTTTCCCAGAAACTTGGGGCCAAATTCTGAAGTAATTGAAACCTTATGCAACTGTTGACTCTAGTGAGAACAAACAGGTGTTATGTCAGTTATCACAGACTATGTCAGTGAAATAGCCCCAATTTGGGGTTGCACTATGACAACTTTGTATAGCTGACATAAAAGGTTTTATAATCAACATAACCAGGCACAAGAGGCTCGTCAGTGTTACAGGGAGGAGCAGTATACAATCAAAGGAAAAGTAAAAAGGGCCAAGATTTCCTCCAGTCCAGAAAATCCCAATGACTCTTATCTCCAAGGAGTATTTAACAACTTGCACAAGTCAGAGCAGGCATAAAACTGCTCTAATATAGGCCAAGTAAAGGGCGCAGTGCATGGCTGTGATAAAAGTTGCCTAATAAAAATACTGTTATTCAAGATGTTCTTTTCTTTTAGGAGGATTTGCACATTCTTTGCAAAAATAAGAGAAGACATTGTTTCATGCTCACAAAAGCAGGTGAAACTACCTGCACTTTACAAAATTACGGTGTGCCTTCCTTCATCACTGAACAGGATTTCTGTCTAAATTCTACTCACCAATTCCTACATCCCACTCTGTTTTCTAAAAGAAAATATCACCTGTAGAAGCTATTGAACTGTGCTTGGCCTGCCAATTACTGTAAAGGAGCTAGAATTCCTATTTTTTTTATATGCATATACGGCCTTTTATCCTTTCAGTTGTCAAAAAAGCCGAATCTATGCTTCCTTCTCCTGACTACAAAAGAAGCATGAAGGAGATAAGGATTTTCTAAGACACAAATGACATTGCCTCTCAGTCAGTTATATAGTGTTCTATGGGCTCTAAAAATCTGTCCAGGAATCACAACTGATTATATTTAAAGTCAACTAGTTGCTTTGATTAAAGATGATGGAACATAACAAATAAACCTATTGGACAGTAATATGTAGCAAATTGAATTTACATTACTTGTATGAGTTTAGGGGTGATTTCTACACCCTTTAGCTTTCTCACAAGAATCTTCAAAAGGCAGAGGCAGTGGGAATTCAGCTTGATGGCCGATTTCCTGAGCATATATAAAGATAAGTCTTCAATATTGTTTGCCTATTTATCAGTTTGCTGAAGACATTTTTAGAGCATTTCACTTACCCATAATTCAGAGAGAAAAGCTCCCTACAGCTAAAACCACATCAAGCTTCTTGAAAATATTTAATAGAATCATAGAATCATTTTGGCTGTAAGAGACCCTCAAGATCATTAAGTCCAACCATTAACACTGGCACTAAACCATGTCCCTAAGAACCTCATCTACACATGATTTAGGGAAATTTCACATAGACAGCACCAAATTCCGATATCAACTGGCTATGTTGCCTGTGAAGACCAGAGTAGCTTCAAAAATCAAGAGGTGTCATGGTAGTACCTGCCTTGGCATTTAACAAACGCGTAGCTAGCCATGTCACACTGGCAGGTATGTGGATATTTGACAAACAATTTAGCACTGGTAGCTGCTCCAGATGCTTTTAGTCAGGCTAGCAGCACAGAAGTATATATGCATATGACATAATCAGTCTGGGACAATATTTAAAAAACAATCATTACTTGTTCTTAAAACCAGATGCTATAATATATAGCTGTATTTGGAGCCTGTGGATGCTGGCACGTGAACTAGATGGACTTCCTGCACACAGACAAGCGCTGGAAACGTTGCCTCATTAGGAGAAACTCTTCCCATATGCTCTGGGACTGTTTGGAATTCCAGTGCTTGAGAGATTTCCTCATTGTTAGGCATCACCTAATTTGAAACGCAGTCATGCCAGACATCTTTCCATTATCACTTCAGGAAAGTTTGCTAGCTCCTTCTGGGATTAATGGACAATAAAAGGGATAGTTGCATCATACCTCCCAAAGCCAAAAGTATTAATTCATGAGCACACACCTCTGATGTTCCGTGCTTGAGGTAACTGTACAAACAATCTTTCCTGGATGGATGGACATTGGAACAAATGATAAATAGAAGACTTGCAATATCAATATTCTGTGTATTTACAAATAACAATTACTAACTTTTATTAAAAACATATATTTTTTATAAGCTTCTGTTATTCTTTAAATATTTTACCTTGACATATAAATAAATAAATAACAACAATATTTCAGGTGTAATTACATTAAGCATCCTAAAGAATTAAAATAGTGTCCAATTTAGCCCACTGAGGATGGGGGAAATATTAGAAAAAAAAAAAAAAAGTAGATTTATTTAATTCATATGTGCATTGGGTAAGTGTATTTTAAGAATATGAATCTTCCCTTGGATCTATTCAAAAATAGAAACAAAATTCATCCTTCAAGCAATTCTGGTTAGCTTAAAGGAGTTACACCAGCATTCATATTGGTCCTGTTTTTTTACTAGAATTGCTTGACTTTACAATTAATATTGTTATGCAACCATCCATAGAACTTCTTCCAGGTGGTTTAAAATAAACTGGGCTCAAATACAGCATATTAGATGTAACAATGAAGTCTATTCTCTTGTGATTTCATTCATTGAATTACTGCAAGAAGTTTATGGTAAAAAGGAAGTGCAAGGAAAACGGTTAAGGCAAATTAAAACACTTATCCGTTACCCTTCTCGTACTGCCGTGTAAGCTGCATATAACTGGAACCAAAATTACAAGTCAAAACAATGCTCACCAAAATTTTGTTTTACACACTAAATATTTCCACATTACTACCAACTTGACCCAACAAAAATATCAGACTGCTGTCAGCAAACTTGCATTTTTCAACAGCTCGGCATCTGATCCATCTCTCACAATGTCTGAAACACAATCAACAGATTGAAAATAGCTTCATGTATACATGTATCAAAGACACAGACATCCACAATAATGTTGGTTACATAAGAAACAGATAGACATTTTCTTTAAATTACTATGCAAGAATAAAAAGCTCACTTCTTAAAGAGGTTTAGAAACAGATCCAAATGCAGTCAAACAAAACAAGAGTCTTTCTATTACTTTCAGTAGTCTTTAGATCAGCCCCTCATTTATTTATATGCATTTTTTATGAAGAGCCCCAGGGCGCAAATTGACTCATTAGATTAAATACAGATCAACAAAAAATATCTTTGTGACTCTCATCTCCTCCATGTTAAGGAAGCATTATCTTGAGCAAAGTAATTAGTTGGTGAGTATAACTATTGATTTATAAAGAATAATGCTGAGTTTTTAACATTTTTCTGCATGTCCTGACAAGCTCCATGGAGATACTTTACATGAGACATTATTCAAAAGCTATAAGTCTGCTAAATTAAACATGGGGCTCTGAGGTCTTTGAAAGTTAAGTTTGGAGAAATCAAAGACTTTCACCTATACAACTTAGTGAAAATGAGCAGCTACAAAGCACACTGCCCTTCACTGTTTTGAGTTCTTCAGCCCATTACTAAATTTAAAGCCAGCACTTGGGTTTATAGCTTCTTTCCATAGATTTCACATTTCTCATCTTATTTTCAATGCTGGTTAGAACTGGAACCTTTTTCTGCCCCATTTTCAAATGAAGGCTAAGAATAGATTTCCTCCTAGCATGTTATTAATATTCCCGCTTTGGTCTACGATAGTCATTGTTTTTCTATGTCACTTTGAAGTTAAGTTCTGTTCATTATTTTTTGACGTTTGCTTTGTTGTTCATCTTTCACCTCAAAGAAACTCCAGATATTTAAAAGCTCTTTGAGATAATGATATTTAGGTGAATCATTTGTTCACCTTACTGTTCTTTTTGGTCTTTAATACACACTGAGAACTCTGTGGTTAGATTTGTTCAGAGCACAGTTCAGGGAAACAGTCCACTCTTCTTATTTCTGGAAATAGTTCAGCCACTGATTTCATAGCCAATTACAGAAACACATTTCCTAGCAAGTATCTCTGCCACGGCATTTGCAAACAGTTAATATTTTATTCTGATTCTTCTTTGAAGTTTTCTCTGACTAAACTATTAAATTTACTAAGAAAGATACATTACAATAGTTGTAAAGGATGTCAGCTGAAGGCAT
Organism: Columba livia; assembly: GCF_036013475.1. NCBI lineage: Eukaryota > Metazoa > Chordata > Aves > Columbiformes > Columbidae > Columba > Columba livia. Next base: position 64,266,759 of record NC_088605.1, on the reverse strand, counting down.
CTTCATTGTGGCCTTTCTGTTTTTCAAAGACGTGGTATCCTCTGGCCATTTAAAATAATTATAATATACTGTTTCTTTTGCTTCCTTTTGTGGGGAAAAATAATTTTTAAAAAAATAATTAAAAAAAAAAGGAAAAAAACTCTCTAGCATATCAGTTCAAGGCTCAGGCAGCACTTATATCCCACTCAAAACCACAGGTCAGTGTAATTGTTAAACTTGAAGAGCTGCACAAAGGGAACTGGTTTCTGCCACTTTGGAAAAAGCCAGTCCATTGTGTATCTGGACTTTCTCCTCAAATGTGGTCTTCAAGTCACTGGTGGCCCCAAATTACCTCTGTCTGACAACACATGGACGCAACTACAAAAGTATTTTTTTTAAAAAAAGGAGATTGACTGACTGAAGGCAAGAGTATTTCCTGGCACTTGGAACATGATTATATGATAGATGGGCTGCAAGTTTACCTTTACGGCACTGTTCTTTCATATTATATTTATCATACCTTTGTTGCCTATCACCGTTGTGACAAGTATCTGTGAATACTAATAGTACTGTTTCAGAAAACAGTGTTTCTCTAGTCCCTGTCCCAGCAGAGGTATTTCTCTTTTGCTGTATCCATTTCTTAAAGACAAAAATATTTGTCCCAATGTTGCTCCTTCTAGAAAGAGGAACAAGACAAATTTTTCCCTGCTCAGATTTTGTATGGATAAGGAGGAAATTACAAATTCTGTCATATGAACATTCAACTCCCTGTATTGAACTATTTTCTGAATGATTACTTTTCCTACTGAATGAATCCAAATTAAAAACATTGTAAATTGCCTAGGAAGAAAAGGAATCAGGAACAAAGTCTTGAGCTTGTCTCTAAAAACCTAGTAAGAGCCTTTTGTAGGGGAATTTTAAAATAAAAGGCATTTTAACCTGTCTTTCAGTCATCTCCAGGGAACTTCATGTTACTGTCAGAATCTTGTCACTGTCGTTGAACTACTCAGTTAAATGAGATAGCTCAGGCTTCTGTGATATCCTTTTACCCTCTTCTGGTAGATGAAGCCTGATATCACAAATCACAGAATCACAGAATGTTAGGGATTGGAAGGGACCTCAAAAGATCGTCTAGTCCAATCCCCCTGTCAGAGCAAGAACACCCAGATGAGGTTACACAGGAAGGTGTTCAGGCAGGTTTTGAATGTGTCCAGAGTAGGAGACTCCACAGCTCCCCTGGGCAGCCTGTTCCAGTGTCTGTCCCCCTCACTGAGAATAAGTTTCTTCTCAAATGTAAGTGGAACCTCTTGTGTTCCAGTTTGAACCCATTACCCCTTGTCTTACCATTGGTTGTCACCGAGAAGAGCCTGGCTCCATCCTTGCGACACTTACCCTTTATATATTTATAAACATGAATGAGGTCGCCCCTCAGTCTCCTCTTCTCCAAGCTAAAGAGACCCAGCTCCCTCAGCCTTTCCTCATAAGGGAGATGCTCCACTCCCTTGATCACCTTTGTTGCCCTGCGCTGGACTCTCTCCAGCAGTTCCCTGTCCTTCTGGAACTGAGGGGCCCAGAACTGGACACAATATTCCAGGTGTGGTCTCACCAGGGCAGAGTAGAGGGGAAGGAGGACCTCTCTCGATCTACTAACCACCCCCCTTCTAATACACCCCAGGATGCCATTGGCCTTCCTGACCACAAGGGCACAGTGCTGGCTCATGGTCATCCTGTTGTCCACCAGGACCCCCGGGTCCCTTTCCCCTACGCTGCTCTCTAATAGGTCATTCCTCAACTTATACTGGAACCTGGGGTTGTTCCTGCCCAGATGCAGGACTCTACACTTGCCCTTGTTAAATTTCATTAGGTTATTCCCCGCCCAACTCTCCAGCCTGTCCAGGTCCCGCTGGATGGCAGCACAGCCTTCTGGCGTGTCAGCCGCTCCTCCCAGCTTGGTGTCATCAGCAAACTTGCTGATAGTGCACTCTATTCCCTCATCCAAGTCATTGATGAATATATTAAATAATACTGGTCCCAGTACTGACCCTTGAGGAACTCCACTAGATACAGGCCTCAAATCTTAGAACAGAGGCAAGTGTTGTTCTTAATTTTCTTAGTACAGTAGTCTAAATTGGGAAAAAAAAAAAAAGTCACCCAGTAATATAAGAAGTGTTGCTAATTAAAAGCTACTACTAATACTTCTGTTACATCAGATGAAAATCAATGTATTAGTTTTCTAGTGACAAGAGAAACATCTAATTGTGTCACATAAGCTTATCCTAAAGTAATCAGACACAGTTCTGTTTAGGTGTGTAATATATACTGACATCAGAAAAGGACACGCTACAACATTAAGGGCTGGAATGTCAATTGTTTAAAAAGCAAGCATTTAGAGTAATGAAAAATGTTTCCCATTATTAGACTGTGTTATAAATTCTTATTGAGCAACATTAACAGCAGTGGTACAAGAGCTGTGTGTAATATAACATATGCTGTGTGTCATGCATTTGCCTCTGCTTATGTTAAGAATGTGTGTGTTATTTATGAACAGTGAAGTTGTAAGTTTAAAGAGCCATTTTGGGGAACAAAGTTAGATTAGGCACACTCAATACAGGCCACATTGCTTTTCATCAAGTCCCGTAAGTTAGAATTACAGTACAGTGACTCGTGTCACACACAGCCACATTTCAGCACTGTTTACTGCACTCTTGGCCTCTCCATGTCAAAGGTGAGCAACATGGTACCAAATTTACATGGTCTTTCAACCAGCTTTCATTCTCAAATTTCAAAACATATGGGCCTAATTTTGAAGCCAATGTCAACCTTTAAATCAAGCGACAAGAAAAATTAATCATTTTAAACAAGGTCTTTAACCATCACAATGGGAGAGGCCATCAAACAACCCAGGTCAAGTTGCTGGAATACAGTTTAGATACATGGTGGTAAATAAAACCTTAGGGATTTTACTGGTGATTAAACATGCTCTCTCTGGTTAGGCATATGCCTTATTTAATTCCACTTACTTTCTTCACCTATCCCTACACACACACACACTAACCTCAATGAACGATCAGAAATAGTGTCTCACAAATATCTGACTCCAATACTACCTACATAAAAGCATTCAGGTCTGCACTAGGTTTACAGTTCTAAAGGCTTGTAGGATACATGTACTCAAAATGCTCAGAGGCATAATCCAGTAGGGATCAAAAAGCAAAAATGTAAAATCCAACAAAGCAGGAATCTGCTCCAACAGATTCTTCAGGGCAAACATCCTAGGTGTTTAAACCTCCCACCCTAGAGCTATTTACTATAGACAGAATATGTTACAATATCAGACGAAATACATTAGGACACATGAACTAAAGTCTTTATACTGCACACATCTATACTTGGGACATGCAAAACAAAAGACATACTACTTTTGCTTTGCAGTGGTTAAATCAGGTAGTACCACTTCAGAGTCTTCATGTGGTTCACAATGTCAGAAGAAGAACAGTAAGTTCACTAGATGTTGCACCATAACACGCTCTGACCAATAGAGCAGAAATTGGTGACATAGCAATAACTTAAATTACCCCCAACAAGACCTGATGGTGGTCAATGCAAGGAGAAAATGAGCAATTCATGACGATGTATCAAGAACCAACTTAATTTGCCCTGTTGCCAAGCATGAAGCTTGTTTCCTCTTTTAAGTCTGATTAAGAGTCCAATTTAAGTTTAGACCCTCATTTTAAAAGCTTTTCATTTTGACCCTTCATTGTCAACTCAGCTAAAAGCAGCACACAAACAACAGGGCTATAAAGAACAGGAGGTTTCTCTAGCTGCTGTATCTATGTTTCTAAATTAAGACTTATTTAAGAGATGTTGAATATTTGGAGGAGAATCAACATAAAAAGAACGGTGCAATGTGCCTATCAAGATGTAATGGACTGCAAGATTAAAATTCAATAGGTATAGGTAGCTTAATAGATTGACACTTCCTCTCCGGAATAAAAGTAACCCAGCAATAAAGGCAAGTCGTCTGCTTTCCAGGCTGCCTCCCCAGGATGTTTACACTTCCATTTTCCATCCGACAATTGTTCCAGTGCCTATGCAACGGGGAATATGTGAAAGAAACATTTTTTTTTAAATAAAAATAATCTCAAAATAAATAGTATGAGCTGCTTTGTCCAGAATGATCAAAGGAATATGGGAAAGTACTAGGGGATTTTATGCAACCAATGGAATTGATTAAGAAGTGCTGCTACAACCAAGCAGACAGACGTCACAACAGCTAACCCTCTTTTTCAGGAATAGCTGAGACATTCCCCTGTTGTGATGATGAGCGTCAACAAAATTAATAGCCAATGGCTATCATGCATAACAATGAATAACTGACTCACTGCACAGGTGTGAGCAAGTCAAACTTTCTGCCTTATTTTCTGCACTGCCAGATTTGTGTTACTGTCATCTGCCTTGTGCTGAAGGAATTACTTATTTTGTGTATGTGTAATGCTTAGGACCAGATTATTGTTTTAACTCCACAGGACCCCAGAAATCACATGAAGTTAAGGCCCAAACAACCAGGGGCAAATGGTTGGAAACCTCTGCTCGTTATGGGCAGACTAGTTCTCTACTACCAGAAAGTGTCAGAGCTTAACTCAAGGTAATGGCACTGAGAACTTATACCAGCTGAGATCTGCCAAGGAGTAGAGAGATTAAAATGGCAGAACCAGCTTTGTTTTCAGAAACAGAGAAGCAGCGAGGAGGAGACTGAAGTCTGTGTCACTTTTGGGTGAGCTCCAGTTCATACTTGTGCTGTGCCATGAATGAGGCTAGAGCTGAACAGATCAACAGGTATTTCAGCTTCAAGAGGAGCATGAATAGACTCAGAATTATCAAACACGAGTCTAGTATTTTTTATGAGAGACAAAGGCAGTTTGACAAATTTATTCTGGGCTCAAGAATAAATATAGAACTGGGAAATAGAAGAATACACCTTAAATACATGTTCTGAACATGTATAATGAAATCCACTGAGCAAAATAAAATGACATGACACTACTGCCACTAATAAGAGTCACTGCCTTGCTTAAAATCCTAGTAGTGGCAGAAAAACGGGAAAGTGTTAAACACGGTACTTCACAAGGCCCCATCTCAGTAAAGTCTACACAAATTAAAAAGCCTAGAAAAAATTGTTAAACAGGTATGATAGGAGAAAAACATAATCCGAAAGTAAAATAACTAACCTGTTCAAGAAATGATAAGCAAAATTTGATAACATTGTTGCCAAAACATGTCATCAAATATGATAAATAGGAATTCTAAACATTTCTATTTCACTTTACTGAATTTATTGTGAAGTAGCTTGGGGTTTTTTTGGACACAGAATGTGAAACTTTTACTAATGACATGAAGCTAGCAGCCATTGCTATATTTTTAGTTTGAACTATTTAGGATCAAGGTGAAAAACTATCAAAATCAATTCTATTTATCAACATTTTTAAGAGCATATGTTCAAAATTCAATAAAATAGGCAAAAAATAAAGTTGTACTGGCACCTTTTGTACTATCTCGTTTCTTCTGCTTAAAATACAAAGGCTAGGTTAAGTCTCTTCCCTACTTCAGCTCTATCAGTTGCTCAAGAGCCAACCATCTCCATATGGAAGGGAACAGAAGGACGGTTTAATAGACTGTCATTATCAAGAACAAGCAGGGAAGAAAAACTTTAGCAAACAAGTGACTCCATATATATATAGTTAGGATATTAATTCTTTAAAATGCCAGGAGGAAACAGGACAAAATAAACAGGAGAGCTATGTATGGTTTGACCATGTTAAATTGGGCTTTCTCCTCAAATAATCTGTTGTTAGTAAAATGAAAAATTGGAAGGCAACATTATTAAACTTAATCTTTAACTAGGTTGACATGAAAACTGTGGATAAGTAATATGCAAAGCATTCAGAATGCTAAGCACTGGAAGTGGGACACTGCTGTGGCAGACACAGCTTCTCATGCAAAAGGTGAACAGCAGAAAGTTACACAGATCTGATCCAGTTCTTGCCTGTCAACAGATTATCTTTGTGACTGTTTTTACGTCAGTGGGTTCATGTATATGTTCATTACTTGTGATATTTTTCATTTAAGAATTGCGCTGATGTTATTGTATGTTGAAACAAACCATCATGCTTCTGAGCGCAGAGAACATTTTAAACACATGCAGGAAGTAAAAAGTAGAATATTCATCATACTGAAGGATCATGATAAATGAAAGGATCTATTTCACTCTTTCTAAATTCTGGTCTCTATAGGACACAGCTTCTTCCATCATTTATACTAGTATGTAGAGCTCATTAGCGATCTCTTCTTTTCCAAGTCATTCTCTGGCAGGGACATACTGCAGAAACAGCCATCATGAATCAAAGCAGAACTCAGTTTTATCCCAAATGCTGTACTAAATCCTCTTACTAGAAATTAATTGAAAGGTAAGTACAAGCCATACCTAAAGGATCCAGACATCAGCCAGTGACTGCCTTGTGGCCCAAAACACAAGGACATAAATTGATGCAAATTTTTCCCCGTGTGATGTCACTATTGCTTGCAAATGTGACCTTCATCCTCTTCTGAACTATTAGCTTCACTCACTTATGATGAGTTTTACTGTTTATGTACACACATCATGTTATTTAGTGTAGCTGCAGATACTTGTTAAACATAATGTTCATTTTTGGCACTGTTCAAATGTATTAATTATACATTGTATCAAAACATGTACTGGTCACTTTCAATAGGAGCAGAAATTTTACCATAAGCGGGTGAGCAGTGGTCTCAAGGAAAACCAAGTCAGAAGTAAAAGATATTAAGAAAAAATATCTTATAAATCCTCTGTAACTCTAAGTTATCAGGATATACTGAGGCAGTGATGAAGTCCAGAAAAATACTCCTCTCTATTAGTTATTAATAGATGCATAAGGCATTCCTGAAGGATCAAGAGGAACACATTAAGCGAATGGGTTTCTGTTTTGTGCAAACAAAGCAAAATAAATTGCTATTATTTTTTTTCCTTTATACTGTTTTCCCCAATAAATATGCTGTGTATGGCAGAGAAACAGCCAAATGGTAGAGTTATTTGGAAGCTAATGTATATACTACCTACCAATAATTTCAAGTAAATTATACTTATTTTCTTTGGCACCTTGTGAAGCGTGGCTGACTGTACATGAGGTTGGGTGTCCTCAGGATTGGTGCTGTCATGCCCAGCTCACAGTACCACTCCTATAAAAAATAACCTCTGCCAAGACAAACAAAGGCCTGGAATTTGGTGAATTTTTCTGAGCAGAGATAATGAGGTGTGGTTGACTCCCACTCAGCTCAACTGGGCAAGTGCAACTGGGTTATTCCAGAGGCAGTGAGAAGGGCTGGCTGAAAACCAAAACCAGTTTTATTCGCAAAAGAGAGATAAAAACCCCTTTTTTTTAAAAAAAAAAAAAAAAAGCCTGGAGAGATCTCAGAATACCCACTACAGATGAAAATAAAGCAGAGAAGTCAGCAGCAACTCGTGGGGTTTATGAATTATGATGGTCTTTCAGAAGTCTTCTAGATCACGCTCATCCTCCACAAGCTCTTGAAGACAACCACTGGTGATGCTGAAACTTCTCATCAAGTTACCTAAGTACTCAGGGTGGAGGTCTGTCACTCCCAGATGATCTGAAAACAGTTAATTTGATTATCAGTCATCTTTTGCTTCCTTTCTTCCCACTGAAACCTGGGTACTTTTCCATTTGCTCCTGACATTGTGGTAGCTTTCTTATCCTCTTAGTGAAGACTGAAGCAAAAAGTCATTAAATACTTCAACTTTCTTTGTAGCACCTATTTTTAGCTTTTCTTCCTCTCTGAGCAGTGGATCAGCTCTCTGCTTGGTCTTCTTAATATCTTTGCAGAATGCCTTCTGGTTACCCATTGTGTACCTTCTTTCTACATTATAACATGCCTTAGACTTTTTGATTGCATCCTTATGTGTTCATATGATCTCCTTTTATACCCTTTCGCGTTTCTGTTTCCATACTAATATTTTCACTGCCATGTCATTGATGTTCTGTGGATAAAGGAATTCAGCATCCCATTTGCTGATTCAGGTGATTTCATAAGAAAATTAGATTTGATATTGCAAAATTCTTGCTATTCATTATAACATTTTCTTCATTTACAATATCAATAGGAGACTGTTGTTGTAGATGTCTGCCTTTTGTTGTAGATATTTAACATATACAGAAGTATTTCTTATTGTGGCCCATAACCTGGGAAGAGAAAAAAATGCAGACTCAGCAACCACCAAGGATATAATTTGGACTAATAATGAAAGTAACTGAACTTTGTGGCTTGTGTTCAGTTCCCTGAAGGAATATTAAATGTATTTTTGCATTGATGGTATTTTGTCTGCAGTGTGTCATATTAAATTAGCAGTAACACAGTACCTGTCTGTCCTGCTTGGTTCAAAGTTCATATTCATTTAGCAAATGTTTTTGCAAACAAGTGAATGATGAACAAGCAAAAATGATGAATAATTATTGATAAAGAAACAGCAATAATACAAAGTTTGTATTACTTTATGTATTTATAAAAATCCAATTCTAACAATTCATAATTTTGACAAAAGTTTTTCTCTGGGCAGAGTCTTTCTTTGTTTGGTCTCAGTCTGAAAGATCTTTGCCAAGTATGACAAAACATGATTCAGTCATCTTATAAATTACCAGATTACAACATAGTTTAAGATGCTTTTCTTTTTACTGAGATTAAAAAAATGTCTAAGAATTTTTAAACCTCGAACTTGGCAGGTGGTGCTGCTTTGAATGAAAAACTAATTAATATTTAAAATCTGTTACTTGCACAATGTTGCCATCGACATTAAAACCTTATATCAGTAAGAAACATTCAGGTCAAAATGGCTGCCAAAAGTTACATCAAAGAAGTCATGACAATTTTTACATTTAAAAAAGCTTCTTCATGTAAGTGACAAGCACATTTCTTCTGCTCTTCAATTGCACAACACAATTATTAAGCACCGGAATTAACATGGTAACTAAGTATGTGACTAAAAAAAAAATTGTCTCCATATATATGATTGTTTACATCACAGAGATCTCACTTTCTTTTTTCTTTTTCTGGGTCACTATATTTGCATTGGATAGCCATCTGGGAACTCAAAAGTACAGTTTACCTTAAGACGCAAAATACAAGCATATACATCATTTTGCTGTATTCTTCTCTAAATAATTGTTTCCATATTTTTGGCTTTCTTTGGAAGTAGTGTCAAATTGTTTTGATTATTAGCTGATGAAAATGAGGAAACTTTCTTTCCGTTACACTGCCATGCACATCTCACCTAATTCAAATTATTTCCTTTCATATCATGACTCACAAGTGCTGTTTAGCCACTTCATTCAAGAAATATATGTTGTTTCCTTTCCTTATTCACTAGGTCCTCTGGGTTACAAAGAGCCTCAGAACTTCCAGACGGATTGCTCAAACGTATATCCAGAATCTTGAGGGCAGAGGAGCATGAAATTGTCTCAAGAGATGGAAACATAAAGCAGCAGATAACCCTCATACTTCAACTCTTTTTTGAACCTATAAACTAAATCTCCATTCTGTTCAAGGAAGATCAACTCCTTTCCCAGAAGCTGAGATGTCATTCAGTTTGAAAGCCCGGCTTGCAACTACACCAAGTGTTTCGCTTTGATTTTTTGTCTAGGCAACTGTATCAAAGTCGTCACAATGGGTTTATAATATATAGTCGAGATTTGTTTTCTAAAGAGTCACTATTCAGCTTTGTCATGCATTTATCAGATCTTTTGTGCAGAACCGATTCTTCTCTGAGGTGAATGCAGCTAAATCAATTTGCAGCAGTGAAGCTGGCTCTTTGGTTTCTGTATTGTTCTATTAATTTACAGAATTTCCAACAAGAAATTTGAGTGAAACAGCACCGGTTTGTGCTTTATTCTCTTTTCACAAGTGAAGATCCGAAGAAGATTATGACAAAGCAAAATTACAGTGTTTCTCTTCTCTAATAAGGCTTAATGGTATATTTCTGAGAAAGTTATGTCTGAAAAGTTAAAAAGCATTTTGTGAGCATTGCTTAATGAATATATGCTGTATTCAAAAGCCAAATTTAAAATCCTTAGCGATTGTATTCTATGCTCATGAAAAAAGTCTCTCTTTTGACTTTGCATTTGAATCTAAAATGTACCAAGAGCTTGCAAGTGCTGTTGATTTCAAGTAGTTCACATTTATTGGATTGCCATTGATCTGATGGAGAGCGGCCACCGGTTATGTGAGTCTTGACTTCCAGTGCTGTAGTTTCATCGTGGATTACACAAAGTATATGAGAAGTGATGAGATACAGAAAAGTTATGGGTTTGTTTTCCATTTGGCACATGTGTGTCCCCTCAAAGGATTCTGAAAAAATTTTGTGTATTTAGGTAGATTAGGCACAAAAGCTTAAGACTAGAGTGTTTGCCTAAGACAAATTGTGTAACTATATACTCCCAAACTTCTAATTTTTGGAGCAGGAAAGCAGCTGAATGATTCAGAATGTGAATGAAAATCAAAATGGCAAAGATTCAAAAGTATTGTAATCACTGCCTATACTGAACTGTTAATTATCCAAATCTACAAAACATTTCAATGCTTGACACATGCATACAGGTCTATAAAGCATTCAGTTTTGCTTTTCTTAGGCTTGAATTTAAGCTGGCCTAGTAGTTGACAAGAGATGTTTGTTGTGCTGGTAGAAAGCAATGGAGGAGTTTTGACAGTGATTTCACTAGAGCACAGGCAGAATCTGTTCACTCGTGTAACTCTGTTTGGGAGATCAAACTTGAGAAGAACTGAGCTGAGAAGACTCTTGTTAACAAGTCCTGAAGAGTCAGAGTGAATCGGCAGTTTAGACTGGTTCAGTTGATAGTTGCCCAACAGGAATTCCTGTAGCAGTTTCCTACAATGTATAGATTTCTGTGGATTTTTCTACAACTGTGAAACAAATCCACATGTCAGGTTGGGCAAATGTACTCAAAATCCCCGCCTCTATTTTGGCCTCCTTCTTTTGCGGTTTTGTAATCCAAAAAACACCATAATACCTCATACAAATCATTTCTAGAGACACATGGTTTACGGAGAGACCTACAGCCAACTCAGGGAGACATTATTTTCATTTCATTATTCATTTTTTATTTTTCTGGTACAGTGGTTCAGATTCTGTATTCCATTGACGTCAATTGGAGTTACATATATAATACTCAAGAAAAGGGTTTGTGTTCCAGCACATTACATCTGATTTTGAAAGCTTATATACGCTATAGTCAGACCACGGTATGAATCAAGGAACATATGCTTAACCTGCTAATTCTAAGGTATTACATTCCGGTATATTCAGGGCTATTTTTGTTAAGAATTCTTCCAAGTTTATGCCTTTATCTAAGCATGAAAAGGACTACCAAATTTCCAGCATTCTTCCAACTTACCATCCAAAATATTCTGCATTTAGAAGAAGCCAAATACTATTATTTGCATTTAAATTAGAAATTCCGAACTATAAGCCATGAACACAAAAGATATAACTCAGCTTTTTCCAGTCCATGCAAGTCCATGGTCTAGTCCCTTGAGTAGTTTAGAATGTATGAAAATAGCATTCATAGTCCACTGTCATTAAATAATGTATAATATTGTCTCCCAATCAAATTATGACAATGCCATTTGCTTTCATCTAGTGTTCAAAGCAGTACCAGACTCCAGGCCTTGTCTACTATTTTTTTCCTTTAGGGGATCCTCTCTAATATATTCATTTTGCAGCACTAAACCCCAGTCAGTTAATAAGCTTTTGACAAAAAAAGAAGTAGACCAGTCATATTTTTCTAACAGCACACAGAAGACAGAGATGTTGTGTGAATACTCTAACACAGGCTTTTCTCTCCTATGCTACTTTTTCCTGCAGTCATTCACAATTCCTGCCCCACTGACACACAAGATCCATCCACTCCTACAGATATTGTGAACAAACAGAGGTGGAAGCTATTTACCAGCAGCAGAGTAGTACAAAAGGAGCCAAAAATATTCCTGATTCCCCACTTGCTTACTAGACTACAGATATGATACTCTAGTCTCCTGAAGACAAAACACATAACTAAATGAACATAGGGAAAGCAAAATTAATACATGCCGGAATTATTTTGTAAAACCATTATTTAGCAATACAGTCAAAAAAATGAAGGCTAGAATATATTTCCCAATTTTTCTCTCTCAGTGTCTCTGGGAATTAGATAAAAGTAGGACATATTACTGACAGGAATTCATGCTCTAGCTTAAAGTGATACTTTTTTAAGCTATACCTAAATGAGAGGTCTTCACAACAGCTTTGCTACTCATGTTTCATGGTACATCACAATGTGTGAGACCATTTAGTTGCTGGTAATTTTTTAATAACTTCTTAAATTCCTTACCTGGAAAACATATTTCTGCCACTGAAATAACCCATTCACCAGACAATGTGGCTAAGAAAGCTTCTTGAATTGATTTGGTTGGAACAGAAATAGTTACTTCTGATTGATCTATCCACAAAAGGGGATGACTTAAGGAATTCTGAAAGAGTAAAGGAAACATCCAAAAAGGAAGCGAAGAAAGAATTTTTACTTTCATCTTCAATTTTGGTAGCTTTTCTTCACCCTACCTCTCCCCCGTGCAACTCAACTGAATCCCTTTGTATTTCCATAGGTTTCAGTGGTCTGACAGGAGGAATGAGTTTTGCCTTTTCATCTCTATGTAAATGTTTATGTCTAAATAGATACACTGGCCCAAATTCTGGGCTGTGTTCCAGCACTTTCACTCTGTAGGAAAGAGTTGGGTGTCCTCAGTGGATCATTAATTCCTTCATTGGGGTGGAAGCCCAGATGACACAAGTTTAGCGGAATAGTCTCTCCCTGGTTTCTCCGGGGATGGTGGGTGGGAGGTGGCAAAGAAAAGGACAAGAACTTAAAAAAGAGTGAGAAAAGAGTCTTTGATGCGGGTATGATGAGTTCTGGTTGATTCCACTCACTGTTTAGCTGTCCCTAAGACCAGCTTTCAGAGAGTAGGCCCCCCAAAGTGTCTCGCAGATGTTTGGAAAGATTGGTAGCATAGACAAAATATTTGACTGATATCCACTAAAAAGTAGTATTGATAAAACAGCTTGGAAAATGAAGGGGTTTGATCTGTTTATGTCTTTGATTCATCTTCATGACATTTATATTTTTTCATAGCAAGTGGAAAACAAGAGTTCAGTATTTAGATTTTTAGTATTCCCTTTTCTAGAAGTGGGATCTTCACTGGGCAACTTTGACTACCTAATGTGCCAGCATCAGGAAGTGATATTTTTCTTGTAAGGCAGAGTGCTAAACTTGCAAATCCTTAAGTCAGTAGTTGTTACTCGCTTTAGCATAGCCATTTACTGCAATGAGATTTCTTCCAAAACTGGAACTGGCAAGACAGAAGCAGAGCAGAAAATATATCTTAAATGCATCTGAAGAGTTAAGAATATCGCTGGTTCCTGGCAACAGGCTGCTACAAAGCTGTAATCTATACAGCAGGCTTATTCCACTTCCTACCCTCCCTCCCAGCCCATACGCTGCTCAGAAGAGGTCATGAATGGGGACTTCAGACACAATCATTTCTCATAATGGGCAAAGCCCTGGGAATTCACAGCAAAAGGAAAGGCTGTCTAAGATGTCATGAGCCAGTTTAGGAAAATGTTACATACTGAAAGCAACAAATTTCAGGAACCCTTTAAATATATAGTGGTTGCAATATGACTGAAAAGAGGCCTTGTTGTAAAGTGCTTAAAAATAATCAGCGCCCCCACTTCAGCACGGAGTGCCCGACCACCAGCTGTGGCACTTGCTCTGAACACCAGAGCATCCATGCTCTGACCACATGTTCTGTGTTGCAGCAAAAGGTGGTTGAGGTCTCCTAAGTGTTAATTCACATGCAAAGAAATGATAGCATTTGGCAAAATGGAAGGAAAATGGTCAGTTTTGCACCAGCCACAAAAAGTAATTGGAAAAAAAAAAAAAAAATCTGAACATTCTTATTCCTGTCTCTGTGAAAAAGAGCTATATGTTTGACAAAGCACCCCACTGATTACAGAAATTTAGTGCAATAGACCATTATATGCTGAGAACTAAAAGAACTCCTTTCTCATCTGTTCATGTTTTAGCAGGAAACCTGGGAGGAATCTGTGGCCTCAGAGGGCAACTGTCAGACTTGCAGCCACTATTCACAAAAGCCTCCGCACTGTTTACATATTAAGAATATTTTTTTAAGACAAATAATGTGTTTCATATTTTCTCTTTATTGTGTTTTATAGCTTTTCCTTTTGTTTTATTCCCAAGGGTTTGTGTTTAGAACTGCCTTGAATTAAGGGAGGTAATTAAATGGTGCAATTTAACCTCCACAAAGAAATCGCTGACCTGGGTTGATTCTGAAGGAAGAGAAAGAGGGAGGTTATGTTCCATCCAGGGGCTCTAAGCCAAATAGATTTGAAACACAAGAAATGCCCAGATTTCTTATAGCATATATTCACTAAACCATACTAACTCCTTGTGTACTGTAATACCACAGAATCTATCAGATGCCTTGAGAATAGTCGTCTTTGGTTTTGAAGCCCTGTGACCACCATATTCAACAGGGGAGCCAGTGTTCCCATGGCTGCACAGATTGGATGAGCTGCACTTGGATGCTAGGGGGAGAATGATAGTCTGACACATACATACTCCAGCTCCAGCTGTGCTTATACCTCTTAAATAAAATGCACATCAAGAAAAGTGTCTTCTTGGTAGTTTCCAATCTCTCTCACCTCTATAATCATGGACTATTACTGGCATTTACAAACCAGCCCTTTGGACTGGTGAACAAGAGCAATCAACACATCTATTTTCCATCACATGGAAATTTTAATGTCATCTCGCAAGACTGTGGTGATAGAATGTTCTAGATGCTTTTGATATGGTTGCATGAGAAGCACAAACTGAACTCACAGACAAACTTCAACTCATTCCAAAGGTCTCTCACAGCTTGCTCTGCATAAAAAAAAAGCCAATATAATAACAACAACAAAACCACAAAACAGCACCAGTTCTGCTGTGTGTTACTGACTGATAAAGGTGCAAAAGTGCCATAGCATTGATTGCAGGCAAATCAGTGGACTTTTCCTACCATACCTATATATGAGAAAGCAAGCCAGCCATATACCTTTTATATTTCTGATAAGTTTCCTGCACTTCTGATGTAGGATCTTCTGTTGATGTACAGATTCTATATGGCTTCTTGCAAAATATTTGGAGAGCAAAATAGGAGAGGAATTATATATTATGCCAAATAATGGACACAGCGTTAACCAGTTATCCCACAATCATATGACAGATGTTTACATAACAAGCGGGCACCAGGCAAAATATATGCTCTGCATAGATTAATCAAAAATAATTCTTAATCTCAAAACGCAGGTAATATTGACACCACACCAGAGAAGGTCAGTGATGCCCTGAGTAGCCAGGGTACAACATTCACATTTGATGCATTCCAGAATCTTTTGCTCTAAAAAATCCCTTAGAGGAATTTTTCTTACTCTGTAAAATCAGTCATTTTATTGATCTACAAAATACTGTTATCACTTTTACCAGGTCATTTTGAGAATTAATGATATCTATAAAATATGCTGATTGTGTGAATTTATGACACATAATAGCGATTTAATTACTAATCTAACATTGTGGGTTTAGCTATTAATCAAACCAAGTAATGCTATCCAAAGGTTCAGTGAGAGCAAATTTATAAAGTCTCGTCATCTATCAAGAGCAATTTTTATACAGTTGAATATTTTAAGATAAAATCTAATAAGAGGAATGTTACTGTCTTAATTGAAGACCAAATAAATACACATGTTTTCTCTACTGTAACTATATGTGACCTCTTTATCTATCTATAGTGGTTCTCAACAGTTATCCACATTCAGGTGTGTCATTTGACAGTACCTTTCCATTTTATGGGAACAAAAAATACTTCTTCATAACATTAAACATTTTGTCCCTAAAAAAAACAATATTATTCAGCATGCCTTTAAAGGAAGAACTTGACCAGCTGAAGAAGCAAAAACATTTTTGAAGATTAAACTTGCATGCACCACCTCAAAAATGTAATACTCCTCCTGGGAAGGGAGAAGCCTGCTTGTTTCAGGTAAAACTTTCAGTCTAGTGTCTTCTTCCATAAATAGGGATTCTGTAGGAATCACGTCAAGGCTGTTCTTCTACATTCCCTGCCTTTGTTTCACAAATATTCTCTTCCTTGGCATTGTCTCTAGCTTTTAATATATATTTCATTGAGCATATTAGAAGTAAACAATTAAATGATACGTACATTGATTATTCTGTGTTTTAGTGATGGAGTAACCAACAAGGGTCAGGAAGACTATTTGTCTCAGCATTTCCAAACAATGTTTGACAGCTGATTTCATATTATTAAGATAAACTGTCATAGAAAAGTCCAGGGATACAGAAGAGAGAGCTCAATGCTCATAATGGTAAAGTGGTAAGATAGCAGTGTAATTTTTACAGGAAGGAAGCTATATGACATAATGGGAGAGAGGAAGAAAAACAAGATAATATAGATGTTCTGTCCCTGCCTGTTTTGTAAAATATTTCCGAGTTTAAATTTAATGTTTTCTTTCACTTTTGGAAACAAACACACAAAATCCTAAAAAACATTAAGTAGCTACCAGTAAAGTCACTGTAATGATTTTCATCTTAAAACTACAATCTGACATCCAAAAACATAGTTAGGCTTAGCTTCAAAAGGTCTCAGTACTCTTTAGTTTTGCATGGTGCCTAAAGCTTGCTCTCCTACTTCTTCACCAGACTTCAAGCTGATCAGTAGTTATAAAACCTCAAAGCTCAAATTCTCTATGCCTATATTTGCTGGGAGCTCCAATAGCCTTCAGGTGATGGATATGGCTGAATAAATCTGCTGAAAAGCAGGCAAGGGCAGAGTAAGGAACTATTAACAGATTGAGAACAGGGGCGTTCGCAGAAAGGAGGCCTGGACTGAGTTCCAAAAGGAAGTTAATCCAGGGATTTGACGAGATACAAAAGCTTCAGAGTATTCAGGTTTCAGTTACACTGACAACTGTGCCAGTGTTCCTGTGAAACTTGTGATCAAAATTTAGAGTTTTGCACATAGCCCTTTTTTATAGATCTGAGGGTCTACATCAAAATCTTTGGGCATTTTTAAACTAACTTTTGAGACCTTGATAAGGTTGGTAAGAAAAAAGACCTAGAACTAGAAATCAGAAAGCATTTAAGTTAACATACAAAAATATTATTGCTACTTACACAATGTAATGATTTGGGGACTCTATGGAATTCTTCTAAGTGTCTGAAGAGGGATGAATTGTGTAATAACTTCAGTTTTGCAGCTGCAAGAAGACAATAGGGAAGGGGAGAAAGAAAGGGACTGAAGATACCTTCTGCATTTGTGCACATAGATACACACATAGAGTAGAATGTAAAAAAAAATAACTTAAGCCTCAAAGAAAATAAACTGTAAGGTAAAAAAAAAAATCAAAGAAAAAATATGATTGGGAAAAACTGCTCATGTTTTCAAGAGTTTCAGTGTCCCTATTTTCTTTCCATGGTTTGGATTCCCTGGGCAGATCATACCTCTCATCACATACTTTAGTTCAGGACCCTCAGGATGAATTTATGTTGAGCACCACATATTTCTAATGATGTTAAAGCTGTACAATAGGTATACAGTTTCTGTCCTGCCAATAACAAAAACTTCATGAAGCAATAGTTGGAGAGGATGCAAAATGTTAAGGAAACTGAGAAACAGTTACTCTAACACAACTGTTTATGACACAGGTGGACATGGAAAACAGTAAACTATCACACTCCACTCCTTTTGAGTGCCCACACTCCTCTTTCTGTAACATCCCTTCTTCAGGGCTCCCTGCTTTCTTACTCTCAGGCCCCCTTTCCTTGTTTTTGTTTCACTCTTGCATAGATTCCATACACTGTTTCATTTCTATAAGGTAATACTCTGTCATTTCTGCTCAGCTACACTAACTTCAGACAATACAGTTCCAGTCATATCACACTATATCCTGAGGTTTTCAATAGCAAAATGATTTGTCAGAGCAGATTCAGGCAACCAACAAAATTATTTAGACTTATAAATGTGTCTAACCTCAAACTTGAAAAAATCTGAAGGAATGTATACCAGGAGCTTGTAAAGACAAGACTGTCAGGAAGATGCAGAACTGGGCATCACTGGAGCCTCTGTAAATAGAATTTTTCAGGGAAGTATAGGGAGAAGAAAGGAAGGAAATAATGATCAGTATTTTAAAAAAGTACTTGTTGAAAGATCCCGCAGCTTGTAGGAGAATGAGAAAAAGAGTGTCCATGTTAAACCCGGCATTTTGTTGAGTTCATAAGCTCCGCTGTGAGAACAGTTATGGAGAAGTCTGGGAATCAGAACGTTTCATTAGGTATCACTAAACAGAGTTTCGGGAATGGGCACCTCTCACAGGAGTTGAGGGATGAGAGGGAACTCCAGGAGTTCCCTTCAAGAATAAGAGCTGCTAAATTGACCACAATGGCAGAGAAACACTTTAGTTAGTGTTCCCATTCAGACTAACACGGCCAGTCGGTGGTCTGTGCAAAGCCAGCCTTTTTTTCTGCTAGCACCTCTCTTTTTCAACAGCAGGTTTAAAAATTAAGAAAACTTACTATTATGTTAAGCCATTTAATAAAAATCCTAATTTATTAAACAGTGGCCCTTTTTAAGTGTCAAAACTTGCCTTAAAGAAAAATAACAACCAGCATTGGTCAGAGCCATGGGAGCCTTCCACTTGCTTAAGTGAATAAAATTAAAAACGTTTAGTTCCAACAATTAAAAAGAGGTTTTGTTTTTATTAAAAGTGATTAATGCTCAGAGAGTAATTCAAAGGCTTGAAAAGAAACTGTTCATGATCTTGACTACTGGAAAAGTAATTTTTTATGACTGACCCTCAGAACTGTTAAGCAGCTGGGAAGTCAACTACTTTATATATTTTATTTCAAATGCCATGGAACTTCCTTTAAAAAAAACCAAAGCTTTTACTTCTAAAACTAAAAAATGGCTTTATCATTTGAGGAGGAAAATATAAATAAGAATATATGGAAGTTATTTTAGTCTTATTCCGTAAGAAAAGTTCAAAGCCACCATAATAATGATGATTATGTCTGACCATTATAATCAGGGTGGGAAGCAACCCAGGAAGTGTCCACTGGGGTAAGTTTTCTCTGAAGCAGAGGAAGATCCTTGATTTTGCAGACCTAAGCCAAAAGTCTATGTTCTTGCCATATTGAACAGAAATATCTAATTGAAATACCGTGTACTTTTAGAATGTTACACTGGCACCTCTAGAAAGCAGATATCAACATAGAAATTGCAGTTCAAAACGCCAGTATTAGAATGCAAATGACCCTGTTTTCAGGGAGTTATGCAGCAACTTTGTGTATTTTTATTAGGTAAACTTTCTTTCTCCAATCTGTTTTATGTACATATGTAATTTTAGAGGGACACAGGAAAATAAGCTATAAGCTGTGAGTGATATGATATTACGTCTCAAGAAACAGTCAACCTGTGATTAATATGCAATGTGAGACATAAGTCTGTAGTAGCATAACAAACAAAAAGTGAGAAAAAAACCCTTAAAGATTCTCAAAGATAAATAATTCTCAATGATTCTTGAAAGTCTGAGGCAACATTTTCCTATTGATATTGAAATTCCAGCTGAGAAGTCTATTTTGTTCCAAATACTAATACACACAAATAACTGGGAAGCACAATAAATTATAAAATAAAGCAAGGTCACTTATACCAGCTAACCTGAAACCATTATAAAACAAGTATGACTACACTGGTAACAACGTAGAAGGCAATTTGGGGGGAAATATACATGGGCAAGAGGACATGAAGCAGACAAACTTGAGTTAGAAGATTTTCCTGGACACAAGCTATCTCGCTTTTGGTACTTATATTGTAGCTGATGGCAGCTGCCAAGGAAACCTGGGTTCAACCACTTTCCTTCAAAAGACAAACAGCAACACCAATTGAGGGTGTCCCCCTCTTCTGCCCATGGCTCAGGGCCCCTGTCTCCTCGCCAGCACCATCTCTGAAGGCATGTGATGGTTTCTGCAGCTCTCCTATGGAGCCTATCAGCGGTCCTATGGAGATCAGCTACTACAAAGAGGTGTACAGCATAAATGCACCTAACTAGATGATTTTAAAGCCCTGGCAGCTCAAACATATAACTGAGAAGAGGTTAAATTTAGATTCAACTTGAAAAATAATAACAGCATTCTAAAACAAATTTAAAGTTTTCAGGTCCTAGTTCTGGTTTGCTCTTATAAGATTAGAACTCTTTTAAAAGCAATTGCTTCACTAATGCCAGAACCAGACAAGTATTGGCTTCAGAAAACCTCCACTGTTTTTGTAGTACAGGCTCCCATTTAGTAAGGCATATATGTTTTTTAATTAAATTTCCCATGAAAACAGTGGTTTAAATTGAAGGGAAACTGTGCCTCACAAAACCCAATAATATTGTTGAAACCAAAACCTTTTTGAGAAGACAGGAGTGTTCATAAAAATCCTAAATACATTGATTTCACTGTTTCTGAAGGTAAATAAATCAGCCATAAACCCTTCATTAATTCCTTCCTGGGCTTATCCATTTGGATTTTACTGGGTGAAGGACCAGGAAGGGCAAACGAGACTATATAGTGCTTCATGGGGGTTTCTACAGCTACGTCTTTGGTAGCACTGGGACAGCCCTGGAGAGGCGCAGAGTTGCCCTGCCCGTCCATGTTGAGGTTGCAGTGCGGGTCATTCTTCAGCGTTCCCCACATCCCCGGTCCCCTGCCACGCCCCAGCCATCCAGAGAGGAGCCCACGGCTCATGTACCTCCGTCTCACCCTGTGTGCTAGGGAGCAGGTGGGGGCAAGGTGACACATATCCCTGTCTCATCCTAATCTGGAGCCTGAACTTGACCTGCCCAAGTACCTTCAGCCAGGAACTGTGAAACTCTCACAGTAGTTAAGATGCAGCAGGCCAAACAGAAAAAGGGCAGGTGGAACCACCCCTGCTCCACAAGGGGTTTTACATCATAAACAGGCTATGCACTTTGGTAAACGTCCTGACACAAGGCCTGGGACAAGCCAAAGCACCAAATCTCTGAGCAGAGGCTTTGGAATTCCAGCTGTCCACAGCTGTTCAGAGCAAATGTGTCCAGTGAGGTCTCTGTCAGGAGAAAATAGCTATGTCTACCTCCAGCTCAAAACAATCACTACATCTAATTCCTCACACTTCCTTGATATAGCTCCCTGAGTAGCTCACGCATCTACACCACAGCCCAACATTTACCTACATCTCACTTGCAGAAGCACAAGTTCACTCATTCACATAAAAACAGCAGTCGTATTTACTCCCTTTTAGTAAATAGAAGGGGTTTTTTTCCAGCTAGCATGTTCCAAATAAATTATATGCTATGTCTTGAATCAGTGATGTTGTTATCAGTGATAAACAATCAATTTCCAAGTTTTCTGCAGCAAAATCAGTACCTTATATTAGCACTGTACCACTGCAATGTCTTAAACTACTTTGTTCAGTTGCTTGGCTCACAAATCTGTACCCCATGTCTTTTATCTCTCGTGGAAATACAACACAAAGAAACACAGTAAGTCTGAAGGTCTACAGAGCTGGAAGATACTTTGTGAAATAGGATGACTCCACAGGATCTTTTCCCTATGTTCCATATTACCAGAGGAACGTTTGGGTACAAGCAAAAAGGTCTACATGCTGTGAAAGCTTCATCTTTATTTCACAAATCTCGTTCTACAAGGCACTGAGTATTTGCAGGTCCCTGAGGTGTTATATATTCTATCCAGGAGCCAACACAGGCAAGATTGCTGTGGGGGTTTCAGCCCTAGTGGAGAATTCTACAGGGCTGCTCTAAGTTGTGCCCCTCATTAAACAGCCCACTGGCAAAGGAGACCTCTCTCACAGGTTCAGAAAACTTAACCCTAGAATTAAATAAGTTCATTTGTATTTACACAAGCATTTTATCCATCATAAAGTGGACCTGTCAAAGGAAAAGGCAACTGTGTCTCCTTCTGCACTGTTCTGTCCCCCATGCCAGAACAAGTCTTTGGGCTGCAGCAAGATTAACTGGATTAATCACATATTTATCCATGATCCAGGTTAAACATGCAGAACTTTTTGCTGGGTTAGTTTTAACTCAGATCAAAATTATGCCAGATCAAAGTTTATGTAAAACTGCTATGGTAAAGTGCAAGTCATCTGTTCACATAAAATTCACATGTCCTTTGGTGTCTCAGCCATCACCATCTAAAAAGCAGTGCACATATCTTGGCAAGAAAATGAACAGGTCCTGCAGGGCTAACCAACTACCTTCTCAGGTTACCACATCTAGTATAGTTACATGTTAATTAGGCTACTATTCTTCTAAATACAGACCTTTCTTCCTGCTTTTGGAGGTATGAGTTTTAAATGTGTGCTTCTGTTGCATAAGGCAAGTATTCGCGAAAGGGCTCGAAAGACAAGCACTAGGTGCTGAATACTTCTAGTGCTTTTTATTCAAGATGAGGGGAAGATCTGTTTGTTTTCCAATTGCTTCATTTTCTTTACATTGACTTCTTTAAGTTAGAGTATCAGTTGCAGAATCCATGTTTGGAAGCAAAGGGTTAGGAAATCAGGGCTTACTACAGCAGAAAAATGCTTATTGTTTCATTGGTCTCAAGTCCAGGAGACCAACGTCCAGCAGCAAGTCCAAAACTCATGTTTCAGAACAGTGAATGGTAAATCATCAGATATGGGAATGGCGAGGTTGGAAAGCAAAAAGAATGCGATTGTTTATTCCCTTATGGATTTAATTGAATAACAAGAACAAAATCTAGTTAGAGCAAGAAAAGAAAAAAAATCTTGGCTTATGCCTGCAACAGCCCTAGGTTTTGGACAGAAGCAATGTTATAATGTATAATTATATAACTTACTTGAACAGTTGCTTTCCATATGGGAAGTAACAGATTTGCCAAGCTGCATTTTGGCAAAGCCTGAATCTACCATTATTCAGGATACAATTTTGCTGAAATTTGGAAGTCTTGCAAAGGTATCTACACATTTCACTGATGGTTCTTGACACTGGTTCTCTTCCTAAGAATAATTAATTACTTCAGTCCCTTTTACAAGATGTCCTGAGCCATATTTATCTCCCAAGATTGTCAGTATAATTGTGTTCTGACTACAGATGACTAAGATTACGTTTCTTTCTTTCTGTGATAAAATAAAGGATGAATCTGCAGGAAGCATGGAAAGGACGCCTTTGAAAGTGTCGTTTTAACCTTTTGATCTCATATGATCCTCTAAATATACAGATTTGATTCAGCTGCTTTGTGACCTTCATCCCAGATTACCCTGTGTCTTCTATATCAGTAACTGAAGAACTGAGAAACAACAACACTCTTCAGTAACCAGTATTTGCTGCTTGTTTCAGTATCTTAGCTATAACCACAACGTTGATTATACTTCTTAATAGTTTGAAGAATACTATACTTTCAGTATTTATGAGCCTGAACTACCAGTGGTCAGGGCTATTTTTGTGTCAAGAGTCCTTATTTAAAAGCTAGAATAGTAACTGATCTCACCAGATTCCCTGATGCCCCATGCTAGTGTCAAGAACAGAGAGATTTTCAAAATAACACAAAAGTAATAGGCACAGATGTTTGGCATGTATGTACAGGATATAAGTTGTTGAATGTGAGACTGAACAAAGAAGCCACAAAAACTGTCATGGTTTCAGAAGATTGATGCCAAAGTGACCCAGTTACCAGAATATCTGAGTCCTCAAGTGTGAGTCAAATACATATCAACTGGAACTTCTCTCACAGCTAACCTTTCAAGTGTTACACAGGACATTGCTCCTCCAAGAATACTTTACAGGTTAATTTCACCTAGTGTTGGGGAAAAACCAAAGGTGTCCAACATCAAAAACGACAATGCAGTGTGAATTACGAGAGCACCAAGAAGTAGTTCCACAAATGCCACTGTAGCCTCCTGGGGAACACTGCAGCCACATAGCCCATAACACTTTTAGTATACCAAAGGGAAATTACCTCATATTTCCTGTGTTCTCATTTGTCTGACACAAGTTTCTATTACATTTTATATCTTTAAGTATTCTGTATTCCTTGAAATCACTCCAAAAATCAATTTACCACATTATATTACTTTCTGCTATCTTTATGTATCATCAGAATTTTGAGAACTAAAACTACTGTGGTTTGGAGAATCCATGGAAGGCATCTGGCACAATTAGCAGAGCTCAAGAAGAGACTGCATTTGTTGCCAGATGATCTTCTGTATTTTGCATGGAACAGTTGTTGGATAAAGGAAAGCAACAGGACCGGGACAGGGAAAATAACTGAGGTATATAGGTGAGAAGCTTGAATCCTCACAGGCAAAGGAACTGAACCAGTCTCCACACATCCCGGGCAAGCACTTCAGCCACAATCCAGAAATTGTCCAAATATCATCCCAAAGACAGTTGTCCAGAGTGAAGGTCCCAAGTGGGTGGGCAAGCCTTGAAGCCCAGACTGAATCATACGATGGTCCAAATTTAGCATTCACCCTATCGTCATCATTTCCCCATGTTAATTCTAGGCAGTTCTGTGCTTAGCACGGTGGCTGGTTTGGATTCTAGTGACCTGCTCACTGCTCTGGACGCCAGTTTAGATACCAGCTCTGATCTTTAATTTGCAGTTGAGTTTTGAACCCAAGACTTGACCATGACTCCTGGCTGCCAGTCAATACTGGGGAGGAAACCAAATTTAAGAAAGAGGAATGGTTTTTCCTTAATAGCAAAATCACTGCACCTTCCTGTGAAACAACCTTCCCTGCATTGTGTGTGGATCAGCCATGACAATAAAGAGAAGCAGCTCAGGACGTAGGTTCTTCTATGAGGAAGAAACAGAAAGTAGGGAAATATACCACAATTCATGCCTTACAGAACACCAATAAAGCAACTAAATAGCTGAATATATTGTCTTATTGAGGCACAAAATACTTCCTCTACAGGGGTCGTGCTGTACATTTTCTAAAGTGCAGAATTCTGCTGACTTTACATTCCAGTAAGTGATCTGGAGTAGCTTACAAATGTTGCCATATTTATGCAGAGGGAATAACTTCAAACTGCCAGCCCTCCACAGACCATGAAAACACTCCTTCCCCCGAGCCCCACAGTTCCTACTCAGTGTTTTGTGAACTTACAGCACTGACAATATATTTTAACCAGTTCTTCAACAAGTGCTATTCTAACTCTCTGCCACTGTCACAAATCGCAATTCTCTGTGCTTTCAAAACAATTTAAAGACAACTTGTATGCATTTGATACATATGAAGACAGAGATGTGCATACACCTAATCACAAGTTTTGAAAGAAAATAAGTGAAGGTGTTGGAATGTGCAAACCATACTCTGGCCAAGAATGGGTTAACAAAGTGCTCTGGGCTCTGCCCCCTTACACTAGTAATAGGAATCAGGCTTGCAGAGAAGGATTTCTTGGTGACTGGCCAGGAAGAGAGCCTATAATCTGCAAAAGATGGGAGCTGGGGCTGAGTCAGAAATTGCCTGAGAGTCTTCTGCCTGTCAGAGACTCACTAAGAGAAGCCAAGCCTGCATGCAACAACTGGGAATTTGTTACCAAGACCGTCTTTCTTTGTCGTGTAGGCAATGCTCTGCATAAAGGGAGGAACAGTCAAATAAAATGGGTCATACACTTCGGCTGTGCAACTTTTGGCTATGAGGTTGTGGTGATCTTATTACAGTCACTTTGTAAGTTACAGTGGTCAAAGGCACATGAAATGGGGGCATTTCTTTATCCTTTAGTCAACTCTAAACAATCGGTTGCCTTCACTTAAACAACAGACCAGTACTGGAACTGCAAAACAGTGGAAGAAAAAAGCCAAAAGTTTTATTATTGGGGAATCTGGTAAGGTTTAACGCACAGAAGGAAAGCACTGTTAGCAGAATCTCATCAGATGGGTCCATACCAGGTCTAAAAACAGATGAAAGAACTTAAAAGAAATTGAGAAAGGTTATAAAAGGTTATTACATTAACCTTTCCATTAGAAGAAACTAATTGTGATTGGTGTTCAGCACATCACTAGTTCAGACAAAAATCATTCCTATTGGAACTCACAGGAACAAAACCACAAGGATAAACATTTAATGTATTGATTTCTGCTCTCTCAGTTAATGCACTACTTGTATAAAAATTAGAACATGGCCAAATACATATGCAGTCTAATCCTAAACACCTTTCTCTGTCAGCTCAGATGGGCTGCTTTTGGAGTGAAGTAATCATGAGAGCTTACCAGCAGATGTCTTTGCACAAACAAAAAAAAAAATTATACTGTTGTTTACGTGTATTTTACTTGGTAGAATTATCAGACTTCCAATGTGGGGAAAAAATATCAGGTATACTGATATACTTCTGTTTTCTAATCATCTTCAAGAACTAACTCTGTCAGAAAAGACGTATGGTGCATCTTCCCATTTTAACATCTTACAAACGCATTCCAAAACCAGTGATATCTTTGTGCATAGTTAATACCAAGATTGTGATAAGACTATTGATAAGCAAGGAAAGATATATCTATTTTAAATTTCTTCCACAAGAAATAAATCAGTGTTTTTCCTCCAAAGGTTTTAGTATCGTTTCCACAGTCCCTACAAGTAAAAGCTGAATAAAGAACACTTAAAGAGCCAGAGTGCCCTCTGGTGGTCCTGAATCATCAGTATTACTTCATTTTAGAAAGTTCGTGTTCATACCCCCAAAAAAAAGGCAAGCTGTTGGTTTTTTTCCTTTCCTGACTATTCCACATAGAAATCTTACAGCTATTAAGCTAACATTCCTACATGTTCTCTTAACAAAGACATTCTTAAGAGCTAGACAATTAAGTACGTAGATCCAGACTCACAAAGGTCACCCACAAATAATGAAGTGCAGAAAATAAAGGCCATGTTTTATCTGCACCAATTCCAGACATCACAAAAAACTGAAATGCAAACCACAGCTTAGATAAATTTCTCAGCAGCTAACTTGGTTTGAGAACCTAACCACCACATTGCCAGGACACAGAAGGGAGGCGAGGCAATTAACCCTCTATGTTTAACAAAAGTCACCATATAGGTAAGAAAAGTGCAGAGAGACTTTAAAAAATTAATTCTGCTGTGGCCAAGAGAATTCCACTCCCAGAGTTTAACATATGTACTTCTCTGCTAGGGGACAGATATCAGGCTGTGTTGTACAGAGACCTTCAGTCATTGTTACCTATTTTGGGCCCATATCACTGTCATCTCAAGTGTGCTGCAGCTCCTGCAGCAACATTGCCCCACGGGAAATCAGCTCTGCACAGAAGATAATACAGACTGGGCTGAGTTCACTTCCAGGGGATTCTCACCCTGTGTTGCAGGGAGAAGGGATTTAAGCCTTGTTTGTCCATGCCATGCCCCATCTGTTTCTTGGTTCCTCATAGGCCAACTCCAGTTTTCACTTAGGGATGGCAGCTTCCCCTACTGCAATAAATGGACAATTCAAAACTAAAAATGAGAGACAGTTCCCTAGTTCAAATAAAGAACACCCTGCAAGCGATCAAAAGCAGATGGATGTTTTAATGCCTTGCTCTAGTAAGTTGCCAGTCGCACGATGACTGTGAGTCATGACTGGACCAATGTCTGCTTTCTAACTGATGCCATTCTGGGTAGAATAGTAAAATATTCTGATAAAGGCTGTAAGCTGTGCTGCAGACACACTGCCACTATGTCACCACTGGCACACTGGTGCTTTAAGAAGGAAATCTAAACTTGCTGAACTGATTCATGGATAAACAGATAAGTCAAATAAAACATCAAAGTCAAATAATTCAATGTCTGCTCCCAAAAACAGTGCAGCAGAGCTACTCACTGAGTATGCCTCAGATCTCTTCCCTAGGGATCTCAAGCATTTTCACAGAATCACAGAACATTAGGGATTGGAAGGGACCTCAAAAGATCATCTAGTCCAATCCCATTGCCGGAGCAAGAACACCGAGATGAGGTTACACAGGAAGGCGTCCAGGTGGGTTTTGAATGTCTCCAGAGAAGGAAACTCCACAACTTCCCTGGGCAGCCTGTTCCAGTGTCTGTCACCCTCACTGTGAAGAAGTTTATTCTCATATTTAAGCAGAACCTCCTGTGTTTCAGTTTGTACCCATTACCCCTTGTCCTACCATTGGTTGTCACTGAGAAGAGCCTGGCTCCATCCTTGTGACACTCACCCTTTATATATTTGTAAACATTAGTAAGGTGACCCCTCAGTCTCCTCTTCTCCAAGCTAAAGAGCCCCAGCTCCTTCAGCCTTTCCTCATAAGGGAGATGCTCCACTCCCTTAATCATCTTTGTTGCCCTGCACTGGACTCTCTCCAGCAGTTCCCTGTCCTTCTGGAACTGAGGGGCCCAGAACTGGACACAATATTCCGGGTGTGGTCTCACCGGGGCAGAGTAGAGGGGAAGGAGAACCTCTCTCAACCTAAATACAGAAGCTGCAATAAAAGTTCAATTTAGTTTTTCTAACATGACTGAAAATAACAAAATTAACACTGGCACTCATTTCTCAATAAGAGTAAGTAAGAAGCTAATTTTAAAACAAAGAGGAAGTGAAGTTAAGCATACACATTTCTGAATATCTGACCTTTCAGTTCTAATGGAGTTTTACCCTTGAACCATAAACCAAAGATTTAATACATTACCTACTGCCAAAGCTTCACAAAGAGGGTTGAAATACCCTCTCTGGGCAATCTGTGTGCAAATGGAACAGCTTATTAAGGATTCCTTAATTGAGAACACATAAACAAGGGTCTTAGCCACATTGAAACAATTTCTTGAGGCAAACTTCATGGTCTGATTTCCCAAAAAAGCACTGGAAAATTAGCAAAAAGGAATGTCTTTCACTGCTTTTTTTCAAGCCACAGAAAACAATACCTTGCCACACCCACCAAAGAGTCCTCTTGATTGCCACTGGCATTAACACAGTTATAATAATGAACACAGCTTGGGGGAAATCAGGTAAAAATCTCTGCTCAGCAGATATTTCAGACTGCAGTATGTGACAACCAGGCATCAATGCCATTTTCTATCCTGAAAGCCTTCTGGTGACTTTTACATTCTCTGTTGTTGTTGTTGATTATCAGCATCATAATTATCCAAAATTTCCTGTTGCTCGTCTGAAAATCATCATCTTAATGGTGATTCATTACCACAAGTCTGCCAATACACTCAGCTACATTTGCCAATGTCAACTGAAGCAAAAACATGTATTACTAAACCAAATGGAAAATAAAAAAGTGTGGTTCCGCTCCGTAAAGTGGTTCTGCGAAATAAATAAATAAATAATAATTCTTTCTTGCCTAGTACAAACTGCTTTCCACTGGTGAAGTTGGATCTATTTGCACTAGCAACACAGACATCTTTACTGCTTTTCTTTTTTTCCTTTACTAGATGATATGATCTGGAAATTGCATGTGGTGAGGTGCAGACAGAGTTCCAAAATGTCACTGCTTGCTAATTTTGAATGTTTCTTTTGGATCGTTAGGTCAAGGTAGTATTAGATATTGTATTCCATAACTCTTGTTATGTTGCCTCAAGGAAAGACTTTTTTGGTGGTACCACAAAGAGGAGAGATCTATCACACTGCTTCTTATTAGGCAAGCTTTGGAAAAGAAAGTTGAGGCAGCACACAACAGATTCTACCAAATGTTCCCTAATTGATAAAATTAACCGAATCTGATTCTAGTTGCAGATATACAGGGAGCTGCTGTCTCATGGACAGCCAAATAGCTCTGACTCCTCTGAACAGACCTTGAGCTAAAGGAATCATCCTTTCCCCTTCAGTTCAGCTTTATTGTAAAAATGTTACTTGCTAGCTAGGAGAGAAAATGCTCTTCAAATCTGATGAATCATTAGAGAAAATGGCAGGAGGTTGTCAGGGTGGTCTATTCGTACACAAAGAGAGGTAAAACACATTTATCTGTGACAGGAAAGTCCTTGAGGCCACCTAGAACATTCACACTGAAAAATGTATGGCATATATAAAGAGAAATGTAGGAGAATAAAAAGAAATTTATGTATCTTTGGGAAAGTCTTAACTCATGACAAAACACTATAAGCAGAAAAGGAATAATTTCTTATTTGTTGTAATTGTTAATGTTTACTCAAATGATCTTATTTTTCAGTAGTTCCACCTAAATCATTGTTTTTTGTGAGAAGACTGAATGTAAGATTTTACTTATTATAACATGAAAATTCTATTCATCTGAGGTAGCCTCCAAGTTAATTTTCTTATCAGTAAAAAACAAGGGACATCAATGAAATTCAGTTAGGGGAGCTACTTGGACAAATGGATTTTTTCATCTGCTTTAGCAGGCAATAAAAGAAGATAATTCTCTGAGTAAATACGGATGTAATTTTGCAGTTAGATGCTTGTTTTCTGACTGTGTACCTCCTTCCCAAAGGTGAGCATTCTTAAAAGTTCAGGCTAGATCAAATAAATGAAAGTAACTGAATAAGATATTCTCTAGGACACAGAAGAGTTTAGAAACAGATCAAGTCTGGGTGGTACTGCTTAATCTAATGATAAATCCAAAACATACATCCAAATAAATCTCAAACAATATCAGTTATAAGAGCTGCATTGCTTTCATTTGCTTTTAGCTTATCAGTTAAATCTCAACCTCTACAAGTGTTCTCATGTCTTCAGATTATGAAAATATATTAAAGAGGCTGGTCTTGGATACACAAACTTGATTCCTTCTTGTAAGGGCACTGCTTGGTTTCTTTGTCCTCTGCTATCACTGAAGTCTTCCTTGGCATTGCAACGAAATAATAATAAAGACAGCATACTTGTGTCTCTTTTGCATCCTCTCTTGCTCTATTACATAGACTGTTTGAAGACAACAAATTGTAAGAAACCTTTTGCAGCACTATCAAGATACGTTCCACAACTTAGAGTAGGATCAGTAGTATGTACTTCAGAACTGTGAATGTTAAGGATTAACAGAACAAGTCCTTGACAACAAATTCTAGACCAGCACTCCACTATTTTTTTGCTTAAATCATTATTTACTAAGAGAGAAAAAACATTTGATGGACTATCTTATTACATGGGGTATTTATAAAGTCTCCTGAATCATCAGTAAACTTTTCCATATGACCTTGCATCAAGTTATTTGACCTACCTATGCCTCAGTAAAACCAGCTGGAAAAATGTGTAAAAGTGTGCTATAAACTTGGTAATGTATCTGAGCTGAGCTCAGGGTAAGTGAATTGCAAAAGCACTGAAAATGTCTGAGCGCTGCTGGGAGGCAGCTCTTGGGGGGGCCAAGATGCGCAGACCACAGCCAGACCCCTGAGTTTGCATGTTAGGCAGATGGAGACTCATTAGCGCAATGGTTGTGTCAGAAAACTCAGTAGCAGTAGAGGCACCTTGTGTTGCATCAGTTCTGTGCCTAATCATGAAGCTGAAGTTATTTTGCCAACAACAACTTCATCAGTCTCTACTGTAGACAAGAGCTGAGGCAGAAAATACAAACCCTTGTTTTTACATTCCAAAGATAGCAAGCTTCCTTCTCGTTTGAGATTCACCATTACTGAACTATGGGGAAAATGTTTCAGTCCATCATGATTTACAAAAGATGCTTTGAAATTACTTCATCGTTAGGATCTTCCAGTACATTTTTATATTGATTTGCTGAATTTTTAAACTAGATGCATTTCTAGACAATGCAGGCATTCAATTTAAATTTATAGAGCTAAACGTGCTGTTGTGGCTGTGTAGCACAGGAAACTCAACCCATTAATTTTTCAGACTTCGAGAAACATGGAACAAGACCTTTAGAGAATCTCAGCTCTTTTGAATGCACTGAAGGAGAACAAGAGTGCACAGATGTGTACATTATGGAGAGAGGGGGTATTGCCCCTCTGATGTAAATAAAACAGCCTCAAGTCAGCTCCAATTTCAAAAGACATTCTGCTGGGCGAGAATCACAAGATAGCAGTAGGTTTATGACTTTTGCACTTTTTGCTGCTGAGTCAGGAGTCCAGAACCAGGTGGTGTAGTAACAACAGGCTTCATCTACATCTCAGAAATTCAGCCTCAGAAGGAGAATTGTCAGCTGCCTGAGAAATTCAAAGAGGTAAGAGAAAAATCTGGTATTTTCAAGATCTTTAAAGTCAGCCTAGCTGTTTAAAGCCATAGAAATCACATTACTCAGGTAGTTTTACATCATAGATACTGCAAAATGATATTTTGCTATGCCCTTCTGCTTTTACAAGGCAAGAATAATATATTGGACAAGTGTAAGTGAGAATTTCCTTTCGCTCATAACTTTCCAATCAGTTTCAATCAGTTTAGGGAGAATTTTGCAGGCTTACAGCCTTATAATAAAAAATCATATCAATTCAATTTTGGTTGTTACAGAACATTGACTCATATTTCAGAACTTCAGCAATCTGTATATGGACCAAGAAGGTGCATCTCTTTCCCTCTGCCTGTACTTCTGCCGAGTCATTTCCTGGCATACTGGCATTTCTCTTTTGATCTAACTCAAGTCAACAGCCTTAACAAGTTTTCTGACTTTCTCTTGTTGGGTCCTAATTAGTCTGAGTTCTCTTACAAGGCAAAGTCTCAATTCCTTTACTTACTCATGAACACATAGCACCTCACCAATTTTCTGCCTGTATGCATGAATGTTTCTCCCCCACTCCATTCCAGTACCAAGAGCAACAGGTTATCTTAAACTATATGTGATTAATTTGATTCTGAAATGAATTAGAGTAAGAACCAGGCATTACGCTCAGACTTCGTGACCAGTTCACTGGCCATACTGCAGGTAGGATTGCTCAGACTTCCCTGAGGCTGCTGTTCCCAACATCCCCCTCACGGGTTGATGCCCAGAGCTAGAAAGTTTGTCTGAATGATATATAAGTCAGAATTCTAATATGAGGTCTTTCAGCTTAAGCCTGTCACCATGATAGATGGTGGCCCTAGTTAGGACAAGATTATTAGTCATGATATTGTTAGCATACTCTGTCCAGATTCAGCTTTGAAATATTTCAAAGAATTGATGGATGAAAGACACTGCCTTTAATGTAATTTTGAATTTATTTTACAGTTGATTATTTTTTACTTGCTGCTAATAATAAGCAGCAATGGGGACGATTTCCATGGAATACATATTATCATGTTAAGGTAAGATGGTATATTTACTCAAACATTGTGGCCCTCTTGTAGCATGTCTAATTTGTGAATTTCAAATACATTTGTAATCTGAAAATAATATAAAAAATAAAGTAAAATTTGTTAGTTATTTTCTGCCACCCTCCAGTTACTGTTTCGTCAATTTCTGGGTTCATTTTAAAGTTTATATTTTTACCAACAGGTGGAGCTATCAATTATGAATTCATTATCTGTTTGTGATCTAAAACAAACTAAATGTTTACTAAACACTAAAATAAAATCTATTTCACATTCTGGCTGATGTGAACATAAGAAAAGTTACACAGAGTAAAAAGGACTATTATGCTGAGACAGGAAGACTAGATTAAACAAGGCAGTGTGCCGAATAGAAATATAGAGTTTTAGTATAATTGTGATAACTACTTGAAAATATAGACATTTTAATCTAATGTGTGCTAAAGGACTCTTTCCTTTTTTAACTGTTTTTCTGGTGCATAGTCAGTAAAAGCAACTTCTAAAAATTAATAAAGTCACACAAAGTTTAATTACAGAAAAGGTAAACAAGACAGACATGTTTCAGAAGTTCACATAAAAGGATTGCACTGGAAGGAGAGTTTATTTTTCTCAACTACAGTAACACAGTTTCTAAAGTTCAGACAAATCATTAAATTTTAGGGCTGAATTCTACTTCTGGATAAGTGCAGCTTCCATTAACTTCTTAAAATAACCATTCCCCGAAAGTTACAGAAAACAAAATTCCCAAGGAACTTTATACTCATCATGCCATTATTTTCAGTTTACTTCATAACAAACCTTGTCCCTGCTGAAGTATCAAATTAAGACTTCCATACTGGAATACATTAAGCCAGAATGATACTTTGAATACAAATAAGCAGAAACCATTTACTTGTGGAGATTTTGGCTTCTATTTATGAACTGAACAGAATAACAACTCTTTAGGCAACATTTGAAGGAAAAGATGAATTATTACTCCTCACACTATTGCATAGGTCAAGATACCATCGCACCATCGATTATCATTAAGCAAGTGCCCACAGGAGCAAAATATTGAAGTTTCTTCCTTGGTGCAAACCAACTGGTAGATGTATAGACAGCAAATGGCCCTCTGCTGGGCAGGAAGCAACATAAGGAGGTACAAGAAGAAAGGATTGTTTTCGCAAGTATAGGAACTTACCTAGCAGCTCAAAGGACAGGGAAGAAAGAGTCATATCCTCAGTTTAACTAGTCTCATCGATATTCAGTTGATGTCAAAAGAGACAGACTGAGAATTTAGAAAGACTAATGTACAGAGAAGACACATACAGACTGAGTTCCACAAACCAAACTCACAAATCAATTTACCTTCTTCAGCAAATTTCATCTTCACTGATGACTAAATAAAATCTCTAATCCAATATTACAATCTTCTAGTCCTATAATTTCTGTAGTAATGTCATAGTATCTTTATTCATTGAAGTATTTCTCACTCTTATGAATGAACTCCATTTACTTCAAAGCCAATATATTCATGAGCGAGAACTGAAGGACCAGGCCACACAAAAAAATTTTGCTTTTTCATCCCTAAAACCTAATTATGTGAACTTTTCATAAATCCATCTGTCCAGAACATGAGTATTTTCCTACTGTAAATAATTTTTCATCTGTTTTCTGAATAGTCAGATGAATTGACTGAATTAGTGATACACCCTCACAGAAAAAAGCAGCACAGACTCTGTTGTTGTCAAGTTTCAATCAGAAAGACTCTGCAAGAGGTAGCACAGTTGCAGTGATAAGTTAGACACACATGCATTATGACTGGAAAAGTTAAGTGAGAGAGTATAAATACACATTGACAGCATGCTAGGTGAAAGTCTATACTCGAGTATTCAACCTTCACTCCAGTGAGCCTTAAAGCTTCTGTTCAAAGAGCTCTGTGTTATTACTGGTAATTTTGCCACTTACCATTCTGTCTTGAGCACACAGTTTCAGGGACACGGCAAAAGTCTCCGGAAAAAATTCACAGCGGTACCTCTGGCACTGGTCTGTCTTTTAGCTGAGTTACCACACTGGTTTCATCATTGGGCTTCTACCTTTAAAAAGGAAAACGGAAATTAGAAGCTTTTGATGTTAGATAAAGAAAAGCATCACAACAGTATGGAGACAACCTTGCTTTTAACTGTTCTGTTTCGTTTGGGTTGGGTTTTTTTCTGTAGTATCAGTAAATGTTCACTGGGAAGTGATGTATACAGTCCAGTTACAATCCAACATAGATCCAACTGTTCATACAACCCAGTACACACCTATTTAATAAGCAAGAGTGCAGTCAGCAGGCTGAGGTAAATCATTCTTCCTATCTGAAACACCACAAGCCGTTCTGTCAGTACAGAAGCAGCCATCTGCTTCTCTCTATTGGGCCAACCAGACAAGCCTAGCGGGAGTAAAAAGAAAGCAAGTATTTTTGCCAAAATAGCTGCTAAAAGGGGACTACAAGGCACTACAGTACATCATTTGTCTGATAATCAAAAAAATGAAACTTATCTGCTGAGAATAACATTGTTCTTCATGTAGTCATCCCTGAAAATATTGCCACGGGTTACTGAGGTTTATTGATTATAATGGAAGATATGCAGTTATCTAATGGGATGTTACCTGTAGCAAATGCTCTAGTCCACAGTAATTCTAATTCACACAAAGATTATTCATCTTTCAAGTGCTCTGTTTGATTTCCAGGTTTAATTTTATTTTCATTTGAGGGTGTAAAATTATGTAAGTACTTTACTCTCAATAATAGTAATCACATAAGGAGCTTCCATAATCAGTCTCTTCAAAATCACTGAACTGCTGCGTAGAATCAGAGGAAGCATATTATACATAAATGTATTTGTAAGAGAGAGACAATTTAAGATTCAGATGGTATTTCCTATGTCTTTTGTTTTCAGATGTATTTGGTCTATGTCTTTTAAGACTGTGTCAAATGTAGTTTACATTTAAAAGTATGTTACTTACACTCTCAGATTATGGATAACAAAGCATCTAAGAATAAAGAATATTCTGTATTTTTATATAGAAATTTTAATTTTTGTATATTTTTTTACAATAAAAGTAAGAGTAAAAAGTCTCTGAACAGATTTCAAAGAGTGACAACACCCTTGCTGCAGAAGGGTGCTGTGTCTTGTTATGATAACTTTTTATGATACAAATTAGAACACTTATCCACACTGTGGAAGAGAAAAAACTGAAACATTTTTTGCATAGTATCACTGTATGGGAAGATGTGGCAGTGTAGTCATGATAGTATTGGATAGATCATAGTGAAAATAAGAACTGGTTGGTACTAAGATCACTGAGATAACCTACTTTTTAAAGGACTTGGGAAATTCTAAAAATACTCATAGTAAAAGGGAATATAGGGGTAAAGGCAGGAGACAACTTATCATACCATTCACATCAAAAGCAAGTTAATGGAATGATTACAATATAAATTGAACAATAGGAATATATTACCACATCATCTTCCCAATTAAAAAAGCAGAAGTCAAAACCTTTGATGAACTTATCTGAGATTTAAAGAATGAGGATGTATTAACAGTCCATTTTTCCCCCTCTGAAAAGTCAATCATTGTTGAAAATGGCACTTACGGCAGTTATTTTTTGTGTCTTGTCAATGAAAAAACCCACCCTGGAAACAAAACAAAACACAAATGCAAATATAGCATAAGTATTTTTGCAATCAGTGGCATATGAGTAAGAGGTTTTCCTAAATCTGCTATTGTTGAACTCTATGTTCTTAATTAACAGATGCCAGGAAAAAAAAAAAAAAATAAAGGAGTTGAGAAGACAAAGCTAAATTTAAGTGAGGAAGTGAATTGGCAAAACCTTTTACTGACATACGATTCTGAACATAATGTAGTTTATTGTTACTTTGTTGCTTATCCTAAAGTATTTGATTTGCTATTTTACCTGCCTCTATTATACATTACGTATTCCTAAAGAAAAACATTTACATTTTTAGAGACATCTTTGAAATTAATTTCTCTTGCTCATAGGCCCTCTTTCAATGCTGCTGATTTATCAATATGTTAGTTTATTAAATTTCAGGAGTACAATGAATGTAGAATAAAATGTGATGCATGATATGAAAAAAGGGGGAAGAATTTGTGAAGGTCACATGTACAAAAGCTTGGGAGGAGATTAAAGTCGTGCTGCTGATACTCTCTTGGTTCTTAAACAGAATCCTCTACAGACATTTAATTAATAATACTTTCTACATGCTGAGAGAACGCTGCACATGCATTAGTGGGGAAAATTACTATTTAAAATGTGAGAGCTGAAATCAAAGAGAAATCCAACTACTCCCATCAGGGTTGTTATGTTTGAAATTCAAGACGCTGTCTTCAGTGCTACACAGAGACCCAAGGAATATGCTTTAATTCTCCTTGAGTTCAACAGACGAAAAAAGCTGCAGTACAAACTAATACAATCAATAACATTGTTAATCTGTGATAAAATATTAATATTAATAATATTCATACTATTATAATAGTATACCAATTTTCAGTAGGCTACCTAAAGCAAAATGACTGAAATGGTTAAATTACAGCTGCACAGATCCTTAAGCACACAGCTACCCATTTCCTTTTGATTTTTCCTGTAGGATTATAATATTTGTAAGCTACTTATATCTCATGCAGT
Source organism: Columba livia (assembly GCF_036013475.1). Lineage (NCBI taxonomy): Eukaryota > Metazoa > Chordata > Aves > Columbiformes > Columbidae > Columba > Columba livia. Next base: position 64,228,697 of record NC_088605.1, on the reverse strand, counting down.
GACATTAGGAAACTGTGTACCCATGGCTTCAGAACACATTCTGAAGAAGAGAGAGATAGTACCTGGTTTGCCAGGCTATTGAGAAGCATAGCTTGAAGGAGCTCTCCTCTAGTTCCAAGGGACAAATTGAATTAGAAAATATTTCCATGAATGCTAACTAGCAGTTAGGCATTATTTTGCAGAAAAGCCCTCAGAATTTTTATGACAGAGAGATCTAACCATTTTATACAGTAGATACCCCTTCTGTCACTTGATTTGTAGCTTCATTTTGTCGGTTATGTCCCTTGGCATCCTTCAATATCCAAAAACCCTTTCTCTGCCTTTCAGATCATTACTGAAAATAATTCCTTATGAAGATGTGGCAGTTCACAGGCATTGCACAAATTCCTCTCACAGACTCTTGACCAAAGCAGTCAGAGTTTTAATAAAAGTGCTGTAATATAATTTTGTCTAACTTCTAATTTTCTGATTTGCATTCTGTGGATCACATTACCAGGAAAGAGAGGCTGTAACATAGCAGCAATCTCCTGTGTGTTTCGGAGGTTGAAAATAGTTTTGGAGTAGAGTTTTGGCTTGGGACACATATGCTGCTGCCTGATTAGAAACAGTTTTATTGCTGGATTCATGCACTCTTTGGGATATTTGTTTTACTGCAGACATTTCACTGGCTTCTAGTTCACACACACAAAGATGTGACTGTCTCTGTTGATAAACAATTTTGTTTACCACAAATGGAACAAAAACTTTTGGAAGTACATAATATTTTTCTTTAACCTAATATGAAATGCAGTGTTGGAAAAATTCTACTGGAGTAAACAAAACTACTTTGTTTTAAAGTACTCAATACATCAAAAAAAAAAGTGCAGAAGCTACTGTATTGCTCTAGAGCAGAGTGAATGTGTATTCCTGGCTTTGCTGTCAGTTCCAGTGTCTGTGTGTATCTTGGATGTGCCACATGGCAGGGAGCTCATTCTTCTGGTTATTACCTGTGGAGGCGGGAAACCCGAACCTCCAACTGGAAATAAGTGTAATTGCGATCCGCCCTGGCAGCGAGCCTGCAGCCGTATATTGTACTTCTGTGGGCTCCTGTCCACTCCCACAGATGCCATAGCGGTTTGTCAATACAGACAAGGAAGGAAGAATGAGACTATAAAAAGAAAGGCAGTCTGAGAAAGGAACATTTAAGTAAAAGACATTCAGGCCATTACATATGGCTATAGGCCAATATATAGCACTTGGGTGTAAAGCAAGTGCAAACATACCTAAGTTCCCTGGTTGCACTTCCCTACACTTGTTTGCTTATGCCTTCAGCTATTTCATTACCTCTTGAAGATGACTGTCTTCCACATAGCTAGCTCAAGAGGCAAAAAATATTATATTTAAAGTCAGATACTTGAGTCAGATGCTATTATTGTGTTGAGTCACTTCTCTGTGCTTCCTATTAATTTTGTGCAATTCAAGTGGTCCAAAGTGCAGAAAAGAGTCAGAAACGTTGATGGAGGGACTTCTCTTGTAGGTGGAAATCTTCAAGAGATAAAGATAGAGTTCCTACCCCTAATTTCACAGCAGTTCAAGCACATATCAAAAGGGGAACGGAGGCTGCTTACCCTTGGAGCACAAGCAAAGGCACATAAAAGATATTGTTGTAAGTAACAGCAACCATTTAAATCATGTTGAAAAAAGTGAGAAGGCAAAGACAAGTACACAGAAATAAAAGGAGAATATGCAACTTCCCAGTGTCAGCCTAAATTATTCCTCAAAAGCAGACCAGTGCTACAGCAATTCCCTGAGGTTTCACAGCCTGGAATTTCTTTACTTCTTTCTCTAAGCACAAAACATTGATAAGCGAAAAACAGCAGTATACATTGATATTTACCTTTCTGTTTGAACATGTTCTCTGTTTTTCTCCAGAAATGTAACCTATTTACTAATTCCCTGTAGAAATATTCAAACGAGTATTATGTAAAACCATAAGTCATCCTTGCCTCTCAAGCAATATCAGTTTTAGGTTTTCTTCTGCTTTTTTGGGGGAGTGGGTGATTTTTTTAAAATTAATACATATACCAGTGAAAAACAAAGAGAAAAATCACTGCTAACAACAGGGTCAGCAGATCCTTTAAACTGTTATATGCAACATGAGGACAAATCTATTAAAATCTGTTTCAGCAACAATAAAACTAAAAATGCTTTAATCCTTCCCATTATTACAGTTAAGATGCATACTGCATCTAAATTTTGAGGTTTATCTTGAAGGTGTCTGAGAATAGGCCACAAAAAACTCAATATTTTTCATAACCTAACTGTTCAAAATATATGTAAACCGCTCAAACATAAACATCTAAACCTCAGTATATAATAGAAATTAGCACCTTTCAAGTCCAACTAATTTTGGTAAATGAGCATATAAGCAGGCACAGTCCTTTTGTTAAGATGAAGCTGTAAAAATAAAACAGGAAAACATGATCTCTGAAGAGAGATCAGCCAAAAATATACGCAGACTACAGAGACCTCTAAGTTGAAACACAAGTGATACTACCCTTTAACCATAAATCTTGGTCTTTGATGGACACTTGTTGGATTAACTCCAGTGAAGCTCCAAATTCTTACACCAAATCTGTCCCAGTGACATCAGTGCAAAGAACAGTGAAGAATAAGTCATACTGACTGCCAGATAGTTAGTTTGAAGAAGGAAACAAGAAGAATGGAGATATCAGCTAATTCCTCATCCTCACAGGTACACGTAACTGCAGAGGAGAAGGAGGAATGAAGTATAGTGGAGAAAAGGGAATTTGGGTTTTGGGGAAGAAAAGTAATTGTGGAACTCCTAAAAAAAAATATTAAAAAATTAAAAAAAAGAGCATGGATGCAAGGGGCAGGAAAGGCTGCATACTTTCAGGAAGGCAGGAGAGAAAAACCCCAATTACACAGCCTTTCACAACCCTTTAAAACAGCCCCGATTTCTTAGCTCATTCTTCAATGTCTTTGTCAGCTCAGATTCACCCTGATGTGCACGCACACGCATACTCTCACCCTCACTCCTTCTCAACTGCCCAGTTTTCTTCAGTACTCTTCTCATTTCTCATTTGCACCCTCCTTATCTGTTCCAGCTTCCTTTAATCCCATCCAACTGCTTTTCATCCAACAGCTTTTCACCACTCCTGCCAGAACCACATCACCACAGAACTGAACCTCTCTTGCACAGCTGAGGAACCGTAACCCAGTTTTTCCTGCACTATTAAGGAGGTTTGATGTAGTTTTTAGCTTCCCAAATTTGCAAGTGTTTAGCTGATCTTCAGCAAGGTCGAGACCAGAATCGCTCTGCTCCTTACAAAAGTATTTCTGCCCAAACACAAGTCTTAAGACAGGCATTAAGAACAGAGATTCACCCTAAAGGAAAGCAGGTGAAGTTATAGATACCAGTTGGCTCTGTAAGTCTTGCATTCCTTTCTTCATTCCATGTTTTTGAAATTTATCTCTGACTCTTTCAGATTTCTTTCTCACATGGACACATATTCAGTCAAACAACTTAGTGTTTTACTTGGTTAAATAAACAAAGATAATGAATTGCTTTTAATTTAAACAAAATGCAGAAAGTTGACACAGCATCTCTTTTTACCAGCTTTCAGACTACGTGTGCAATCATGTGCCTTCCCCTGTCCCCAGTGACAATACTGGAGAGGAAACTTAATTTGCACTATTGTTTTCATAAATGTGTATGTAGATATTTAGACGTTGATCAAACCTAGTGCTGTACAACAGATGTTATGAAGAATGAAAGCCAAAACACTGAAACTTTTGCATTCTGAATGAGCAAGCTGTTCCTTTTTTATTGTCTTAGTTCTGGTGTATTGCTAGATTTAGATAGCTCTGATAAATGTAATGATACAGAGATCCATGGAATAGTCAAACCCTGTGCAGGTGTACCTCATTAACATCAGATATGGAAAGATCGCTCCTTGGAGACTAGAGATTTATATAGCTGAATGCTTTACATATTCTGTGCTGAAACAGGCTAGATGCTGTGACTCTAGGCCAAAGCAAAGCCAAAGTTCACATTTAGATTGTACAACGTAACTAGCAATCAACTATCTTAAAATGGAAGATAGTTTTGCTTTAAAACTGTCCTGGGACATAAAGTCACATTTACTTTCAAATTCCTCTGAAGCTTGAGTCAGAACCTTTTTTTTTTTTCAAGTTTCTCACAGAAAATATTGCAAGAAGAAAAATGTAATCCTTTCTCAGAGAAAAACACGACATGTTGCCTTCAGATTTATTGAAACACCAGTTCTTTGCCAGAGGGCAATGGGAGCTTTAGTGTCGCATTAGTGGTAACTGGTATAGCCTGCAATTCCATATCATGTGCTAGTCACAATAGTAAAGGCACAAGCCCATGGCTTCCTCAGACATGGGAGCAACGGGTCCTGGTGTATGTGTCCTTGCCTGTATTGCCTTCCATTTAAATTGTAAAAGAAACATTAGAACAGGTTGCGCATTTGAACTAAGATATTGTGGCTGTTCCTCCCACTACAGACTAGAATTTGCTGGTCTTACTCCACAATTTTCTCATTTACTTCAAATACGATGACTCGTGTATAAAGTGAATAGATCTGATAATGTTTTAATAGAAATGGTTTCATATGCCACACACTAGCTCCATTTCTAAGTCACACAGTAGTTCACTAGAGTGTTCATTTTTAAATTATCTCACCTTTTGAAATTACTCTCTAGCCTATTTCAGATTAAAAATATCAAATTTTCCAAAATTATTTTAGTTACTGCAAATAAATCAGTTGGACTCTTAGTGTTTAAAATACTCCTGATTCATTTTTGCTCCATTTTTTCTGCTTCCTGTCAAACTTTCTCTTCCATTTTTGAACTGACAAAACTGAAAGGCTAAGTGCCATTTAACTGAATGCTTCAGCAAGGTATCAGTAAGTAAGAACTTTCATAGGCTGTCGGTACACAAAAATATCGGCATACATCCATATATTCCCCACTGAAGCAAGTGGCACACAGCAGAAAGGGAATGTGAGATGTTTTGTGTACTGCCTAACATGCTCCTGAGTGCTAAAGAACCTGTGAACAGGTGGTATTAATCTGCAGCTGCTGCAAATCAAATTACTGCTTGTCTAGTGTAAAGGAGGGAATCAAGGATTCTTGAGCACTTCTGTGTAACTCTCCCCCTTCCCTATCACAGGATATGACTTTTGATATAATCTAGCTGTTAGTATGAAGTGAGTTATTATGGCTTAGATTTCAATGCAAACATCTGTAAGTACTCCTGTAAATATTAGACATTTCATTGCACATGTTCTAAAGTCTGACGTCTTCGAGGAGGAAGAAAAGGAGGTTAGATTCCAAATATAGAAGGCCTTTGTCTTATAAATTCTTGATAACAAAGGCTGCAGTTGTCAAAAATAAGCAGTTTTTCACTTGAATGCATATCCCTCTATTATGGCTATTTTAGGACACACAGCAATGTGAATCACATGTCCAGCTTCAGGAGTGGACTGCAAAACTGAAATGTTATTGGTAATATAAGCAGACTCTTCCCATATAAAGAACAAAGTCCAGCAATTTTTCTGAAGTGTCTCTATGTACATTACAGAGGCCAGGCTCATACAAAGTCAACCAATTTAGGAAAGATGGTAGAGATTCATATATTTTTTAATTCACAGGTTGAGAAAATAATTTCTGACAGTGTTCCCAATCTGTTGGGTGTGTGACTAGAGAGGAAGGAATCTGCCACAGATGAAGGGTGGATATGATTCTCCAGATCTACTTAAATGTTCAGTAGGGATTATAAACTGGTACATAGATCCCTGAAAATCACTGGAGTGGATGGATCTGTTTTGTTCCCAGTTGCTGTACGCTGTGTTACTTTGAAAGGAGAAGGCTGAGCAGCTCCGTGTTCCTGCAGTACTGGCTGCTGCCCTTTGGGTCAAGTAGAGACAGGAGTGTCTCTCCCCAGAGCAGAGAAACTTGCTCAGCACAGGAAAGGATCTCAAATGCAGCCTGAAGCAGCCAGAGAGAGGAAGCAGCACACACAAGGAGAGACATGCTGCAAGAGATACCAGGGACTTCACTGTTACAAGCCTTAGAGATGATGAAACTCCCACACACACTTTTTCCAAGGACTCACAGAATACTAGGCAGGGGTCCCTGCAGGTTACCAGGCCACGACACTCTACCAAAAAGAACAGCAAACCTGAAGACACTTCATGCAAGGATACAACATGTAGAGAAGATGACTCACATTCAAGTAGCAAGCAATAGGACAAGAGGAAATGGCCTCAAGTTATGCCAGGGAAGGTTCAGCTTGAATATTAGGAAACATTTCTTCACGGCAAGGGTTGTCAGGCATTGGAACAGGCTGCCCAGAGAAGTGGTGGAGTCACCATCCCTGAAGGTGGTTAAAAGGTGGTTAGATGAGGCTTTTATGGACATGGTTCACTGCTAGAGTTAGGTTATGGTTGGACTCAATGATCTTAAGTGTCTCTTCCAACCAAAATGATTCTGTGGTTCTATATAAATGTTTTGTTCTGTCTTACTCAGCAGATTTTTTTTCTACTTGGTAGAAGCTCGTAGTTCTAGTTTGTGCTCCAATAAAATTAGCTTTTCTAGTTCAATGTTCTCTTGATATTTGGGGGCTTCCTAACAGGAAAAATGGATCACAAAGCCATCTTTAAATTTTTCATGTGTTAGAGTCCTGTCCAAACCTTTCCTCCTCTGCTTTGTTGTGTTTGTGTGAGTTGCTAATACAGAAATAGAACCTTTGCACAAGAGTGCTGGCTCTAACGGAACGTGAGGTTCATTTGAAAATATTAATAGAATCCATAGCAGACTGGGAACTTGGAACGCTATTTGATCCACCCCACAGACAGTGGGCAGGATCAGATACAGAGAAACTATCACTGATACATGCTTTTCTAACCTGTTCTTAAAAACTTCAGACAGGCTTTCTCTGAGACCTACTCCATGTTTATCTAAGGCAGAGATTGCCACTAAATATTTCATCTCATAAAATCATGGCCTCCAATTATTCCTACCTGAATGCAGGGGTTTTTACACATCATAAGTGAATTGTACTTTTAAATACTTCAAAACTTTGCAGCAATTGGTCAAGATACTTCAAAATTCTAATATTATCAGATAATTCTAATATGAAATGATTAAATCTAAGATTACTTTCTCCACAGGAACTTTAATGAAATATTCTATTCCATAATTCAAGTTATTGATGAAACTATGAACAGTAACAAACCCAGGAGAGACCCCTGCTGAACTCCAATTGGCCTGGTTTTCCATTTTGTTGGGGGCCCTTGATACTTACATTGAGTATAACTTTCCATGGATTCACATTATAGTAATTTAATCCACATCAACTTGTACTCATTTGCTTAGCAGAATATCATCCGAGGCAGTGTCAAAATCTTTATTACAGTAGATGTGACATGTACTGCTTCTAATTTAAACAAAGAATCCTGCCAGAGATGAAAATTAGCTTGTTTTAATATGATTTATCTTGAAAACTCTGTGTTTGTCCTTTCTGGTCACTTAATTACCTGTTATGTATCTGCAAATGGATTAGTTGATTATTTGTTCTTTTATTTTTCTGAGAGTTTTAGCTTGGGATAACTTGTGTATAATTTTATTTTACTAATTTCCTTGTGAAGACAGACATGTTTACCTTCCATGAATCTTATCTCTTCTTTATAAGTCCTCAAAGACAGCTGCCAAAACTTTAATATTCCATTGATATTATATTTCCGAAACAATTTTATATTCAGAAAGAAACCATGAAGTTACAGCTTTATGAATAATGAAAGACATGAGCTGTCATTTCTCAGCATAAAAGTACATCTGACAGTGCGTATTGCAACTTAATGAACCTCTTTAAAATATCCACTTTTACATTTCAGAAGGTCTGTCAGGTTAGGATAGTTATTTTTATAATGAGAATTTTTAATCTTTAGTATTGTACACTGAAAGTGTCGTACGTATAATGATTCTGTCGAGTAATATTTTACTCAGAGTATATATTATGGAATGACTGACAAGCAGAATCAATACAACTCAATACAAAAGTGAGGTTTTGTCCTCTTTGCAAGCCAGAGTGTAGCTATTAGCAAAGTAACACAGCCTTTTACGAAAATACGGAAAAACCATGTTCCAGGTGAAAGGTTCTCCACATCCTTGAAGTTTCACTCTATTTCTAAAACAAACTCCAAGTGGAAACACATTAATTCAAAGCGGTGGGCTACAGCCACTTGCAAGGTTTGGATGCAGAAGAAAAGCCTGGGTCTTTTCTCTGCAGGGCCCAGGCATTCTCACCCCGCAGAGCATTTGCAAGGGTCAGATTGCCTCCCCTTTCTCTGTGCCTTTTTGTATTTTGCATTAGACAAACAGTTTGTCTAAAACTTTATAAAATTACTTTTTTGTCCCTTGGCTTGTAGATCAAACTCTTAAACTGCAGTCATCTTAATTTCAATTAAACAAACCATAGCAACAGCCATGACCACAGAAGTACTGCCAAATATTCTATGAAAGATTATCTGCCACAGCCTGTTGTGGGAATACAACAAAAGAGTGTGGCTATTCTCTCAGTGCAATAACTTCCATCAAGAAAGTTAATAAATTATTTTAAATTGTGAAATTCTGTGCATTTTGTAACCTATTTTTGAATAAAGGGTGGGGACCAGGACAATGAAGTTGCATGCTACAGACAGGCTTCACCAGTCTCAAAATCAGAGTGTGGAAAGCCTGGCAAAACTGCACTTGCTTTTAGCTTTCATAAGTAGTGAAAAGCCGTTCCACCAAAAGATGTTAGAAAGTTCCAGAGAAAACCAGAAGGAACCAGAATGACTCATTAAGTAGTGCAAGAATAGTTAGATCTACTTTTTAAGACATTCAGAGAAACTGATGTGAAAGTTACATCTCTAATTTATGTGGGGAGAGAATTAATACCTGTTTTTTTAAGAAAACCCCTCCCTGAATTTACTAAGTGCAGTATTGAAAAGTTGAAATAAAAAGCATTAGAGCAGTAATTTCAAATTAAACTGAGGAGCAGATTTCAGATATTATATGACCTTAGTACATCACAAGAAGACATTATGAATATGCCATTGTCTTTTTTTCATGGCAATATCACAGGCATGATATAATTGCAGCTGTCTCCCAGACAAATAAACCCACAGACCTGCTCAGAGATGCTATGGGGAACTGTGCTCAAGAAAGGAAACGTGCCAAAGTAAGCATGAGCACTTCAAAAACACTTTTGGAGATGTCTTTTGTCCAGGATAAAAAACAGAGAAAAAATCTGTATAAAAGAAAGAACAGGGCAACAAAAAATGGAGGTAGAAAGGCAAGAGGAAGTATGTGAATAATACTGCCAAAGAAGTTGAAGTGGTTGCTGAAAGAAGTAATACTAAATCAGTTTATCAGCTCACCAAGGTCCAGCTAGCCAGTTTACACTATGTGGAGAAGTTGTCAAGGACAAACAGAAAAAAAAAAGTCACACAGAGAAAAAAACGAGAAGCATCACTTTCCAAGAACTAACTCAACTAGCACCACAGGACACTTCAACAAAGAAATTACATTCTCAAAATTAAACATTAAACATGTCACTTCACAAGGTGAGGACTGGAAGACCTACAAACAGTTGAAATTTGCAAAAGTGAAGGCATGTCCCCATGATATGGAACAAGAAAACCATTAAAATAACAACACTTGAAATTGAGATACTAAAAAAGTGTCTTGCATGAGTGTGAGTTAGTGATTGAGGTGAGTCATCTGCTGTGTCATTTTAAGCACTTTTTCCTTTTTTTTTTTCCAGAGGAAATAAAGCAAAAACAAGCTATGTTTCATGTGTTAGCCAGATTTTTACCCTAAGTATGATCATCAAAGAGAGCATCAAATACCATTTACCACTCAACACAAACTTCATAGATTTCCCCAGCACATGGAGAGCTTCTGTCACAAACCATTACAGACCATCTTGAATTGTTATTATTTTCTAACAAAATTGCCATAATTACAGCAGAGCTTGCATAGCTAAACATAGGATTGAAAGAATAGTTTATCATATAGGCTGATATTAAATAATGATGTATTCTCTAAGCCGTCATGTTCGGTATTGTCATTAACTTCAATATTAGCAAATATTGACATATAGAATCATAGAACCATTTTTGTTGGAAAAGACCCTTAAGATCATCAAGTCAAACTGTTAACCTAGCACTGCCAAGTCCACCACTAAATCTTGTCCCTTAGTGCCACATCTACACATCTTTTATATACCTCCAGGGACGGTGATTCCACCACTTCCCTGAGCAGCCTGTTCCAATGCCTGACAACCCTTTCTGTGAAGCGATTTTTCCTAATATCCAATCAGAACCTCCCCTGGTGCAACTTGAGGCCATTTCCTCTCATCCTATTGCTTGTTACTTGGAGAAGAGACCAACACCCTTCACACTACAACCTCCTTTCAGGTAGTTGTAGACAGTGGTAAGGTCTCCCCTCAGCCTCCTTTTCTCCAGGCTGAGCAGCCCCAGTTCCCTCATCCCCTCCTTGTAACACTTGTGCTCTAGACCCTTCACGACCCAAAACTGAACACAGGATTCAAGGTGGGGTCTCACCAGTGCTGAGTACAGTGGCAACAATCACTTCTCTAGTCCTGCTGGCCACACTATTCCTGATACAAACCAGGATGCTTTTGGCCTTTATGGCCACCTGGGCACACTGCTGGCTCACGTTCAACTGCTGTCAACCAACACCCCCAGGTCCTTTTCCCCCAGGCACTTTCCAGCCACTCTTCCCTGAGCCTGTAGCGCTGCCTGGGGTTGTTGTGACCCAAGTACAGGACCCAGCACTTGACCTTGTTGAACCTCATACAGTTAGCCTCAGGCCCATGATCCAGCTGGTCCAGATCCCTCTGTATGGACATCCTACCCTCCAGCAGATCAGCACTCCCACCCAACTTGGTGTCATCTGCAAACTTGCTAAAGGTGCACTCAATCCCCTCATCCAGATTATTGATAGAGATGAAACAGAAGTGGGGAACTGAGCCCTGGGGAACACCACTTGTGATTTGCCGTCAACTGGATTTGGCTCCATTCTCCACCACTCTTTGGGCCCAGACATCCAGCCAGTTTTCTACCCAGTGAAGAATATGCCCATCCAAGCCAATTTAAACAAGATTTGATCAACAAAAGTCTCCAACTTCAACATCAAACTGTGAACCTGTAACACACATTATTTCCATCATACCAGATGGATCTGAAAGTCGGAAATCAACCAGAGCTACAGACATATACACCTTATCTTTAAACTTATCAATAAAGAAAACAGGAATATTCAGGACATGTTAAAAGATGGTCAATCAAGATGACCTTTTTGTAAAACTCCTTGGAAGAAATAGTATATGGGAACCAGGCCTCTTTCCATTTTAAGTCATAATGGTGGAGCCCTTTTACACCCAAACAAAACTCTGATGTTATGGGAAAAAAATCAGACTTTGAATAATCTAAAAAAGGTATAAATCAAGCATATTTGAACAACATTTGCTTGGATTACATGCTATTTATAGTTCTTGCAAAAGAATCACTTGCTGGGAATTCAACATAATAAGAAAGAGCAGAAGTACAACATGCTATATTGTAAGTTATAAAAGAACAGGAGTCCATCTGGCAACCATGTAACAGATATTAAAAGGCTATTTATAAATGGAACTTTAAAGTAAAGTGTTTCTAAGATTTGATCCTTAAACATTTTGCAGTTTATTTCAATTGCGCCAAGTCAGCTTTATAGCCTGTATGAAAATATGCAGCACTGCTTTATGTTATTGGCCAGACATGCTGCCAAAGTCAGGCATACTGTATTTGGGACTAAACTTTCCAATCACAGGAGGCAGCTCAGGTAAGAAAAAAAAACTTCATTAACAATCCTCTTCTACAGACTCTTAGTAACCACCACTGCCAGCAAGAGACACTGAAACAACCCATGTGCCTGATCAGTGGCTTTTTAAATACCCCAGGGCAGCCAGGCCTTTTGCCTGGCTAGGTCTGACACATGACAAATGGAAGAGCTGGAAGAGCTGCCCCTCTATAGCAGCAGCTGGAAACCAGATGGGATACCTCAGAGCACGTAAAATAACACTACATACCTGCACTTGAAGTATTTGACTCATGCTCATGGTTTTGTTATTGTCTGTTAAAGTACCAAAAAAGGAATCTTAGTCTGATTAGAATATCTGCCCAAGAATGAGGTACAAATGATAGGTATAATTTAGTAAGTAATTATGAGTTTAGCCCATGCACATCTTTCAAACAAAAAGATGGAGATGCTTGCATTTTCATGTTGTTGCTGCTAATCAGTGTATCTGACTAATGGTTTATCTGCATGCAAGGCACATAATATAGTTTAGATAAAAATATTTGGAGGAATAAGGTTTTGAATAATTTTATCCAGATGTTGGCCAGAAGCTTCCAAAATAAAAGAGTTTACAAGTGCCAGATCTTATAACCCTTATTTATTATCACAGCTGGGAAGCAAGATGCTGTCACCCAGATATCCAGGGCAGGACCACCTGGTTTGATGCAAGAAGATGGATGTATAAGTAACAAATCCTGTTATTGAAGAAGTACACCAAAATGGGATTTAAAGTACAGTTCATCTTGTAGCCAAGACAGTATTAGGCAAAAGAGGAGTATGGGCAGAGAATGACAACAAAAGCAAAGCATGAGGGCAAAGAATCACAGAATCATAGAATCACTTAGGTTGGAAAAGACCTTTAAGATCACTGAGTTCAACTGTAAATTGCATCACTTCCTCTGACCTCTGTTAATACATATGGACAACCCATTCATCCTTCAAGAACCTGCTATCCGTCCTGACAAGTCCAGTCTGTATTTCATTGAACAAGCAAGACAAAAGATTTCACAAGAGTGTCATTCAATGTCTGATTGCCAGTTTTGAAGCAGACTAAGCAAGATGCTAGGAGAAAATAGCATTAACCTCTTCTCTTTTCCACTATTCTCTTGGTCAAGTTGGCACTATACTGCAATGACTCTCACTGTTTTGTATCAGTAGGGCAAGTTTTATCTAGCCAATAGACTTTCCTGTAACAGCTTATGCTGTCAATCAGAAAATACTCTTGATGAATCTGAGAAATCACAGGACATCAGGAACATGACCTTTTACAATCCAAGCCTTTCACCTTCTGCCAAACCTAATAGCTTTTTATAGAACACCTGCCTTTCCAGCTTTGTGCCATTTTTCCCCATGATTCTACAAGGCTAAGTCCTGTACTATAAGATTCTCAACAAAAATGTAATTAAAGAAACAAAGAATTGCAACTAATTTTTTAAAAAGTCATAATGAATATCTGAGCAGGGTCAAGTACAATGCTTATCGTTTTTTACACATATGGTTGCTGGTCTGAGCACATACAAATAGTGCTTGAGCTGCTTTCCTACTTTCAAATCAGAAAAGACTCTCCTACCATGTCATATAAACATACAAAAACTCTCATTCATGAGGAATATGCACAAAGGTAAGTTAGTCCCCTAGGGCAGTACATGCTAACATATCACAATGTACTTTTAATAATAGGTGGTTTTTTCATCAGTTACACTTACACCAGCTTTGAAAATATTATATAGCAAATGCATAATCTGACACACCATTCCAAATAAACAAACAGAAGAAATTTAATTCTTCTGTACCTCTTTTCTCCTATTACTCTAATTCTTCTAAGGACAGACATTTCCTAATTTTTGAAGTCACAAAGGCAGACACCATTTCTGAAGTTAATTTGTCCCTGTCCTGTCTGGTCACCAGTGATGTTTTTTCAGAGTGTTCAGTAATGTAAAATCTGGGAGTATTCTCAGCTTCATGTGTGTATTTTACTTGATATACCCAAGTCACTGATGAGGTTTTCACAGGAACCTTAACTGAAATATTATTTTCCAGCCTCCAAGTGAAAACTCGGCATCAAAATCACCTCTAGATAGGAACTAGTGCAATTACCCTGTTTCTCTCATCGTTTCACTGTAGGACTCACTAACAAAATCTAAAAGTAATAAAAGCAATTCCTCAAAGACTGAAATTCAAAGAAAACAGCATTTATGAATGGAAAAACATATATAGTCCAAAAAATAAAACTATCCTATTATCGTTTTGCCTACTCAAATCTTTGGATTTTATATTATAATTTAGTCATTTAACTTGTTTTTCTTAACAGTACTTACATAATAGAGCTATATCTTATTCTTACTATAAGTTTAGCTAACTCAGCTCCTATTGCAAATTATAATCTCCTGATACCCAATCAGAAAGCTAAACAAATTTTTCAGTCCTTAAAGAATGAAAAGGTCAAAGACAGATGGCCAAAGTTCACCCCATCACCACATTGCACATATAAGTCCTCCTTAGCAAGCTAAGTACAATTTTCATATGAAAAATATAGTTCCTATATACAATAGCCTTCAAGAGTCAACAGTCAACAAATGAACAATAACTGGGATGTTTATGTAAGAAGTTTGTGGATGCCTGTTTTCTCACACTGTAACGTTTTCCCTTCTGGTTTTCTTAGGATCCAGCTTGGTTCCAGTCTCTTGGTTTACGATGCTCCTTCCTTCACCTTTTTCTCCAATCCATACACTTTGAGCACGGCATTGAAGAGCATTTCTGCTTTCAGTAAAGGTGATTTACAGAGCTCTAGATGTTGATGTGCTAGGACATATAAAAAGAGTTGTACCTTCAAGTACTTTCCACGCCTCTACCTGCATGCTAATAGCAAGTGAAGAAAAGGTAGGGGAAAGTAACTAGGCAGTATGGGAACACATTAGCTGAGTGATGCTTCATATGGCATCCCACACTATCATCAGTACAGTATCTGAGCTGAACCTTCTCTTCCTTAGGAGGACATTAGCAAGACAAAATCACAAACAAGCACCGCTCAAAATTTTCTTCTTATTACCTCAGTTGATTTCCTTAGTTTTTATATCTTACCTATTATGATGAAAACAACAAAAACAAACAACAAAAACACAAAAACAAACAAAACAACAAAAACTCCAAAACAAATGAGGGAAACAAACAAAAAACAACCAACAAACAAAACCCCAACCAACCAACAAAAATCTCATGTATCATCTGAAAACCTTCAGTGGAAATTGTGCCACAAACTAAGATCAGTGCATGCGAAGGATCAGGAAAGAAACCTGTGAACAGCATAGCAGAAAAATGCAAAATCTACATGGAGATTATAAAATAACTGACTGCAATCTTCTGACTGTCTTTAAAATTAGATCTTGTGTTTGTGTTTGCCAGACAAGATTACAATATTATTATTATCATTATCATTATTATTGAAAGGATACAGTTATAATAATTAGCTGATTATGATAATTCTATGAAAATGTGTGTTATTTGCTCCTGCAAAACAAGTTTACTTCTGAATGCTTTTTCCAATTTGATTTAAGCCTCTGTGTTCTCATTTCTGCCATTATAAATATCTGTGAATATGCTATGGCAATGATGAAATTACATCCCGGGGGTAAATAGCGAGTTCATATACCATGATTTGCACGATGGGGACTCTACCTGGTAGTGATAGAGGTGCCACACAAGCTGAACTATAGCAGCACTCCAGTATCCTCTATGTTCTGTGTGAAACAGAACTAGATACAGGATGAATGAAAGCTTTTTACAGGACACAAGTCCAAAAAATGAAGATACTGCATGACAGCAGACACATAAAGGAGACAGTCATACACATTTGCGTTACAGAAAAATCCTCAGAAGTATTTATTCTCTAAGATAATTTTTCTTACTGTCTTAATAACAAAAGATCATCTTCTCCTCAGTCACACACATACAGTCCCACTGAGGTCACTGGTGTTAAAAAGGAGAGCATTGGACCCACTCTACTGAAAGAAACAGCTAACATATTTTTTACATGCGCAAATGGACAAGGCTGAGGTGCCACTGGGAAATGGGAGAGAGAAGAGATTTGGAGCACTGGAACTGGAATCAGCAGAAGGGAGGCAGCGACTGAAGTCAACCAGCTGTGCTGTTACACTGAAAGAGCTGCAAATGGGCTTAAAACCAACAGGTGCCCTTTGTCACATTCAGACACACTCCAGATACATAGTTGAGGGTGAGTTTTAAGATGTATTATTAATATATTATAAAAATACATAAGCTAAGAAGGCAACTTCTAATGAAAATTTGTTAAATGTGCTTTTTAAATAATTATTTCTTTAACTTGATAATTACTTTCCTTCAGAAAAGTGAAGGCTGCGATTCTCTAAAGCATTTCAATCAAAAATGGCATTGTTACTGACTTTTCTCTTCTGCATGCTGCAACTATGATGCAAATTGGCCTGTGTATAAAAGAGACTCACTTCTACTATGTTGTCATTTTTGAAAGGAATTTCTCCAACAAAGCCATTCAAAGAAACAAATCTGGTTTTTTTTCCTTGTTGTTGCAATTCAAATAGTTATGAAACCTGGTAAAGAGAATGCCTTGGAGCCTCTCATTTTGTCTCAGTCTGAAACAGGGTTGCAGTTTTTTAAATAGTTGCTTTTCAGCTGCTTGTTCAGAATCCCTTATAGAATTGAATATGCCAGCTTGTGTCTTACTAATCTGCTTGAGGCAGATTGCTATGTTTTCAGAGCAAACAAACAGTAAAATACACGCAGAATCCAGCTGAATGTTAAAAACAAGACAGTGGAGTGTGCTCACAGCTTACTGCAATGTTTTCACAACAATCTAGACATTTTATTTTCTGAAATTAATTGAAAGCACTGATAATCAGATAATTTATATTGTTGTTGCCTTCTGTCTGGAAGATCTAATCAGACCATTTTTAACCAATGCAATTAGGCTATTTTAAGTCACATTTTAGCACTATCTTCTCCAGATATAATCAATCTGATGTTCTGGACTACTTAAGGAGGTGCAATACCATTCCATTGTGTTTGCAAGAAGAATAATTTTGAAGGAGTGTTTGATAGAGCAAACCTGTGGTTCTGGTGATATCTTTTGTATACAAATCGATCTAGCAATGAAGTGTGTATATTTTAAAAGGAGAACATGTAACATTAGTTTTTTTTCTCCTGCCCTGCATTTGAGTTTTTGCATACTAACCATTCTCAAGTTTTACTTTGTTTTTGAAAAACAGTAAAAGGCCTGAATTAATACATAAATTACTACATATATGATACATATAACAGTTTTGCTGCTGAGATTTTATAGGGTATTTGATGCAGCACTGATTATAGAGAAATTTGGAGGTCACATTAAAATTAGTAATGCATGGCTCTCTCTTCACTAATAATTGTTCACAGCTCAGTGATTCTTCCTGTGAAATAGACAGTTTATTTTTTAAAAAATAATATAAAAAAAGCTTTGGTCATCCTGTATTTCTCTATTGCCTATTCTTGCCAGGACACCTCACCTGGAAGCTTTTTTGGGGTAAGGGTAACAAAATGAAGAGGGTTGTGGTCATTCCTTAAACATAACAGACCACAGTAGAGTATTATTACCCTGTTTCTCTCTTGCCAAAATTCCCTGGGGTCTTGAACAAGCAGTGACAAGTGAAGAAAGATGCTCTAGAAAATTCCATCTAAAAGAGATTATTGTTAATGATAAATTTCAATACAAAAAAATTGCTATTCCCATCCCTTTCACTTCGACCCCTGATATAAACCTGCTGAAATGTATCCAGGTTATAGTAAGCCAACTAATATCCTCTGAAACAGGCAGCTCTGGAAGAGTCAGCTGAACTGACTGATTTCTTCTAGAGAACAGTAAATGATCTCCACAACGACAAATCAGGCCAAGCTAAATTGTAGGCCCCTTTGGATAGCAACAGTTAGTTGGTAACGGCATTGTCATTTTGGACTTTTTGCTTAAGAAATACTTGAATGAGGAAAAGATTAAAATCTCTGATTTAAATTTCTCCACAAGGGCACATTACGCTGTTACTTAACTGGTGAAAGAATAAGCCCCAAGGCTTGCAGCTCTGAAGGGGATAATGAGTTACAGCAGTTGACATTTTAAAATGAGTACAATTTTAGAGGTATACTTAAAATAAAATTTAAAAGCCTTATTTAATATGATCAATTAATCTCTGAACCTCTAAGGTTGATCTCAAGATTGACAGTCTCTTCAAAGGAATTACTTTTGTAGTTGTGAAGCATGTTTGACAGACTTTTATGCACCATTGCATAATAAAACTGGGATGTGTGCTCTAAATATTTTTCAAAGTGCACAATTGAAAAGCACTTATTTGAATGACCACTTTCCAGAGTTATTCCAAGAGGATGCTTTGTCTCCAGTCAGTTAACCAAAAACATCCATTGTTGCCGTCACCCATCAGGAAGGTAGCTTGGTACTTAAAGCCCAGCAAGTCTGAATACCAACACAATCTAGGGATGATAGCTTGGAGCTTTCAACAAGCATTTAAAACTTGCTTCTCAGGAGATTCAATTCAGCATGCTAGTCTGGAGTCATCTTTTGCATATTGTAACAAAGTATGCAGGCATATGTTGATGAAAAACAGGAAGTTAGTAGTTTGTGACAAAAGAGGCTCCTGAGCACTTTGAAGAGCTGTAAAAGGACTAATGCAAGCATAATTTTATTTCAAAATTGTGTCCTTTCTTAACCGGTCATCTTGCCCCGTAGTTTGTTTTTTTCTTTTAGGGAACTGCATAACTAACGCAAACTGTTATTTATTTAAATGTAAATAACAGTTTATGTGAGAGTCTAAGAAGTTTCAAATATTACATTTGGTATCTAGTTACACCTATCTTACTCTTCTGATGCAGTTCAGTAAGAACCGCATTGTAGGATCCAGCACGGGTTTTCTTCAAGACCTGCTGTATATGAGCAAGGACTTCAGAATTTGTTAGTCGTACCTTGTGTAAACACAATAGCCTAATAGGATTTGATTGAGAAAGCTGCTGGTTCTTTGCAACAATATCAAGCCTTAGTATGTTAATTCAAGGTTCTCAAATATCTAAGACAAGTTGTTTTTTCCTTAAACTTCCTTTTTGACCTTTTCACTGGCATATCCTTTCACCTTATACTCTTTTTCAAATAATCTCAACTTTTTCTTGACTCACATCCAAAATATTCTTTTTGAACTCTCTCAGCAACAATCCTTCCTCTGCACAATGATGTGTTATCTACTCGGTTTTTCTTGTTTTCCTTGACATTCAGTAATCAGCAGGCCTGGCTTGTGATCAAATGAGTGTTAGAGCTGAGCAGCCCTGAACACATGGAATGGCTGCTGACATCACAGGGTCAACTGCAGGATAGATTCTCCTGGAGCCTTTGGTATAGGGTATCAAACAGACTGTTAATTGCTGTTCTTCTGATGAGTTGGGGCCATTTTTGTCCTAGCAAATTCTCATAAGGTCCTGGAAGATTTTGTGGGCTGAAATTGATGGAGCAAAAATATTTACCAATGGAAGAAGTCACATTACTGGATATTTTAATTCACCGATTCTTCATACTGAAGGTTTTAATTCAAGCCTGTTTCTAGCAGGCCAGATTGTGACTAGTTTTTATGCAATGCACCATTCAGGGCCTTGACCCCGTATCTTACACACCTGCCAACACCTGTACCGGCATAGCATAATATTTACCATATAAATCTCTTGTTCATACTTCCTCTTGACTATCTTGTCCTAGTCCTGTTTTCAACATTCAAGAATCAGAAATTATGATCAGTTCTAATTAGGAACAACTTGTATATTAAAGTTATTTAAGGTCTCATTACTCACTCTATATATACAAAACCGATAGCTCTCTGTGGTCAGTTTAGGAATGTCCAGAAAATCATCCAACCCAAACAGTCTAAGAGCCTAAAAATCTGTGAGCTAATGTTTTTCTCCTTTGTTTATCAGGAAATTAGGGTTATTTATGTAATTTAAATTCAGACATGATCAGCCTTTCTGTGTGCATAAAGAATTAGACCTGATATCCCAGGGGAGCCAAAAGAAATCACATACATTTTGGAAAATTATTACGTGGCCATTATATTTCTCTAATGACACAGTTATGACAAGGTTTATTTCTTTTCCATACACAATAACCATGCTTCTTGGAGCTGCTTTCATGACAGTTCTATCATTAAAAAGTCTGACAAATGGAGAACTGAAGACATTGCCCTACAAGGAACATCACTGGGATAGATTTTTTAAGTACAAAAAATAGTATTTATAGTTGGGACAAATGTCTATAAATCCATGTTAGATACTGTAAACATCAAGGAGGGATAGGAATAGCTTAGGTTAATAACAGACACTATAAATATGAGAAATAGGATTATTATTCTTTGTTTTATGTAATAACACCTGATGGCCTTAAACTGTAGGAAGCTGAATTGCTACACACTATCCAAACACAGCAGGTCCTTGTCCTGTTGAATCAGATTGGAAGTTGAAGAGGAGATATAACAAGTGAGGATAGCATGTGGTGGAATCTGGCAAAGAAAAAACAGGGAAACGTTATAATAAGGCATACTGCTGTGTTGGCTATATAGATATAGACATGCTTCTAAATCACGTACAAATTTAGTGAAATACTGTCCCTTTTGTTAATAAATCTGGATAGTAGCAACCCAGAGTGACTCCTTCATTCTTTGAAATCAAAGAAGATAAATGGGAGTGGGATAGAGGAAATATTTTCCAACTGTGATTTCGACCAGGAGATAAAATGCTCACGCAAACAAAGCTGAGAATATTTTTATTCCTCTGGTTATTTAAAGTGAAAAGAAACACTGTAAAATATTTACCAGTGGAAAACTAGGAAGAACACAGAGCAAAATATTTAATACGATCTCTTAATAGCCTGCTACTCCAAACAGTCATCGTACCATGCAAGAAAGCGAGCTCTGATGAAAGACGAGAAATGGGAAGAGCAAATACTGAGTGTTAGAGCAACAACAGGGAATAAGCACATGTCAGTAGTACAGTACAAGAAGTGAAGAGAAAGGAGGGAGAAGAGCGGTTAAAAACTCTGCAAGCGAAGTGAGGGAAGAAACAGAATCAATACCAAGCCTGGAAGAAGAGTGAAAAGAGAAAAAACAAGGCCACTTTTTTCTGTAGAAAGAGCTATGTTCAAGGTTTGGGGAGGAGGGAATAGAAAGCTATAAAATGATGAGTTACAGCTTGGAATTTCATCTGAGGTTTTGTGACTTGAGTTTCACTGTTAATAAATTAACTTAATAGACCCACCCACTACTCTGATAGATAAATGGCCCCTCAGTTTACACCAAACTATTTATTCTATATTTAATACTCCCTGTAGGTGATGGAACACTTGAGACTGCCGGCTGTCAACATGGCAATCTGACATTTAGTATTAATGAGTCAACAAATATGCCCTTTTTGTTATGTATGAAGGCCCAAGATGTTCTTTCGTCTTTGATTTTTCCTATTCATTAAAAATACACAGCCTTTCAAAGCATTCCCTGTCACACAGAGATAATGGAATTTCACTGGCCATTGCCTTGTACATGCTGATACATCTTCTAAACAAAAGTGTCAGAAAGTTTACAGAGGAGGAATCTGGCCAGCTGGAGGGCCTTACTGGATAATAAAATGTAAAATTAAAGCATTTATTACTGTTGCGTTTAATGTAGAAATCTGCAGAAGGTAATGACTGAATGGGTAATTTCAAACAAAAGCACCAGCAGTCAGAGAAATATAACTAAATATTAGCAGGGGGAATTCTTGTTCCAGATCTCTGGAGAGCATAGTTGGAATATGGCGTATTTTTGCAATGCAAAGCAATTATGGGCATCTCTGAATAATAAAAACACATAAAATGTTCTGGTGTTCTGATGCATTTTTTTTCATTAGATAATGTTGAAAAGTTACAGAATTGCATTGCATGTTGACAGCTCTCCACATCTGATAGGAACACTGGGGAGATATAAATGCTTATGTAATCAAATGCTGTATATTTGTTTTTAAGTGTATCCATTAGGTTGAAAATGAATATATGAACTTGTAAAAACTGAGAACTGTATTTGTTCCTTAAAGAATCAAACTCAGTGCCTGTGGCCAT
Organism: Columba livia; assembly: GCF_036013475.1. NCBI lineage: Eukaryota > Metazoa > Chordata > Aves > Columbiformes > Columbidae > Columba > Columba livia. The sequence continues at coordinate 64,206,610 of NC_088605.1, read as the reverse complement.
GCTGAAACAACTCAAAGTGCAGCCAGTACAAGATTTGAAACATCACAAAATAAAATTTGGCCTGTAATAAATCATCTAAATTGACTTTTGCAACTTACTGTTGATGGTGACCATATCAGCCATTGGGGGAAAAACAGCAATCTTTCTTTGCATTCTGATGAAAGACTTAAATACTCAAAAGTAAAAAGGATTTCCAGTTATTTTGAAAACCAGGATTTCCTGCTTCCAGACTCACTCTATAGAGGCTAATCCATAGGAAACACTACTTTAAATTGTAAAGAAGTTTCTTCCCATTCAAGTTAATCGAGATGGATTAAGCTATTCCTAATCAGAAATTAGAGACATGAATGAAAATTTGGTGTTAAGAGTCAATTAATACAAATTTCCAGTTATAAACAATAGTACAATAAAGAAAGAAACTATCCTTGGTTTATATTTGGCTTTGGACCACATTAAAAATTAAAAGGCAATGTGTTTAGATATTTCAACTATAACTGAAAAATGATTCATTAAAATATTCGTAAAGCACAGGTTAAGTAGCTTAAAAATGGTTTATTTATAGATCTCAAAATAGACATCCATTAGAAATCTTCATTCAGTAAGGCTGCATCTGATAGGGTTTTCCTGGCATTAGAACTAAGCTTATTGGTATTCAACATTTTTATCAACGATCTGGAAGTAAATACAAAATCACAGTCGATAAAATGTGTGGAATCCACGACGAGTGTCAGACTGGAAGGAAGTGATGTGATCTGGATCATTTGGCAAGCTTGGATCATGAGAATTCTATTTCACCATTGCCAAATTCAGAGTTATGTCCAGGAGTGAAGAATGCAGATTTTATTTATAGACTAGAGGCTGCATCCTGCAGAGTAATGATTGGAAAATACTTAGAGTCAGAATTGAGAGAACACTTGCCTTCCTTCTGCTGTCAAGCTACAGCTCACAGAGTGAATGTGACCTTCAGGCCTATGACTGGGGAGGACTGAATATAAATAAATGGGCATTATTATTTTGTGTAACATTAGGAGACCGGGCCTGAAATACTGCATAGTTTTGATCCTGATAGTTCTACTGTATTTACAAAGCTGAAAAAGATAATGCAAGAGACATTAAGATGATACAAGGAGAAGAGAACCTGCCTTAGACATTAAGATGATACAAGGAGAAGAGAACCTGCCTTAGAGCGAGAGACTCTATGTAGGTCAATATGCTTATTAGAAAAAAAAAAAAAAAGGACTGAGTTGCTATCTTCAGACAAATAAATTCTGTTTAACAAAAGACACGGTATGGACAATGGCTGTAGCTGAATTGACACAAATTTAAGCCAGAGATAGGGCACAGATTTTTAACTGTGGTTAACTACTTGAGCCAATTACCCGGGGTAATGGTGGGCCCAGGCTGCCCCATGTTCTCCCGACTCTCAGTGCGTGTGGAGTTACAAGAAATACAGAGCTAAGAGGATATTAATCCAATCACTGGCATGGCTTTGGTAATTCACAGTGTTCTAGCAGGGCTCCCTCAGCTCCTCCAGAGTACATGGCAGCTGCTGGGCAGAGACCTGTCTTTTACCCTCCCTGTGGCTGCTCCACATCCCAGTACACAAACCAACATCAGGAGGAAATTGTTTAGCCTGTCCCACTTCAAAACAGAACGGTATCTGTCCTCCCTGCCTTTCAGCAGTTTTATTTCAGCGTGTTAATTTTTACTGGCTTCACTTGTAAGTGCCAAAATGCTTTTGAAGGTTAGACTTTACTGCCTATGTCTGAGCAGAAAGATATCTAGACCAGGAGAAAGCAGAACTTCGACAATTCCTTAGAAAAAATAGGGGAAACTAAACACCTTAAAATATCTATAAAATCCTCACTGCAGGGAGGAATTAAAACACCTGGCATAATGTAAGAGTTTGTCATTGTTTCATTGTTGTTTTTTTAAACTTCTTTTCTATTTTGCTGGCTAATTTCACATCTTGATAACAACATTTGGATTCTAATAGCTAAAGGAATATTTTATAACAGTCATATGATACTGAGTGAGCTGAACATAAAAATGTCTGCAAGCAGTGAGATGCCATTCCTTAAACTTATTTGCTACATAAGACGTAATCAGTTCTTCATCTGTACAATTTGTACAATTTGTTCTGCCACACTCAGCTAGTACTTCATTAGTTCAAGGAATTTGGATATAACTCTTCCCATTGGAAAAAGAGAGATTTAAATCATTTAATAGTATAAAATGTAATGCTTTATATCTCCTTTGGCGGAGAAAATACATCAATTTGTATATATATACATCTCAGAACTTCTGCAATTATTTCATAAATGCTTCACAGTACCCTTGTAACTTGCTGGTTTAAAAAAGAAAAAAAAATACATATTATTTGATAGAAAAAAAAAACAAAAACAAATGTGAAAGCAAACTAAGTTATCAACAATGGAAGCACAGATCCCAATCACACACACAAAATGCTCCAATTAATTGGAACTGATAGTCCACTGGCATCCCAAATATGCTGTGTACACATAACGCAATTAAAAATTCTTAACCTATTAGTTTGCTGTATATTTTCTAGATATACCTCATAGTTTTAACCGCAACACACTTCTCAATTATAAAACATACTTGAGAACACTAATGAGTTTATCATTCTTAATCATATAAGGACAGGAAAGTAAAAGTATTATTCCATTTATCTTCTTATAAGTTCTTGAAATGCCTTTTTATGAGAGTTAGAATGCAGGTCAGCTACTAAAGGGATGGCAAATTAGGAAGGAAATCTTCAAAAGGTTTTCTTTTTTTCATCATACCTACAAAGTTGTTAACTACGTTTACCCAAATGAAGTTTCCCATGTGTGACTCAGCAAACATGATCAAGACCATCATTCCTACTACAAAGGCTTAGAAGCCAAATTATTATAGGCATCAAACACTTGAAGATCTGATACACATTTTTAATGCTAATTGATAACTCCTCTCTGATTAGACTACAAGGTAAATCTTGTTTTCTCCATAGTTTTAGTTCCTGAGGAGTTTTCTCACTGAGTTTAATGGAAATGATACATTTTCATACCATCCTTAAAAAGGAATGTGCTCATATTAATGCATAATTTGCTTTCCAGAGATCCCATATTCTCTCACAGTGTTCAATACAAATCTTACAAACACCCAAATTCTTCCTGAAATAAAAAAATAAATGTCATATGTTTTGAGGTTTAATAAAATAATAGCAATAATTTGAATACAGTATCTTTAATTCACTACGTTTGTATTATTATATTGTAAGAGATTGTTTTATTGTCTTTTGTGACATAGGGTGGAGTTTTCCTGTTTGGAGGCCAAATGGATCCAGACCTTACAAATGCATTCGGGAAAACTCTTATTTCTTTCACGTCCCAAGAAGTCTGTAGGACAAAGAGGCCTAAGTATGCTACTTGATTTGAGGTATGTATTTTCTATCTTAACAAGAAAGAAGACAGTCCATTACTTAAGGAAGAAAGAGAACAAATTAAGAGAAGGCTGAAGTATACATTGCTTTCTCTAGTTACGCTTTTATAAAATTAATTAAATTTCATAAGATCACAGGTATGCATGTCAATAGGAAAAGGTGTTGCAAGGACTTTGAAGGATAAATTCAGAATCAAAAACTATCTTGGCAAATGTGAGTTATACTTAAAAATTATAGTAACAAAGGTAAATGCCAGGTGTCACAAATGAAATAACTAGTAGGTAGCAGAGCAGAAAGTGAAGAGAATTCCAAATGATCCAAGAGTACTACTGCAAAAAAAGCTTGTTCAGTATAGAATATACTAACATAACTGTCATAACAAAATCACATTAAAAATTGCTCTGTAGTGGAACCTCAACTGAGTGTGTGCACAGCTTCAGGCACTGTCATATGGAAGAGATATAGGGGAATGGTTTTGAAGGAGAACAGGAGGGAAAAGCATTTAGAAAACATGATATATGAGGGAAACCTGAGGGAATTTACTTCATTATGTAAAAGAGAAAAGTGAGGGTAAGACATGTATTTCACTTTGTAAAGAGTGTTTGTAAACAGGACAGCAGTCATTCAACCCCAGGTTCCAGTATAGGTTGGGAAATTACATATTAGAGAGCAGCGTAGGGGAAAGAGACCTGGGGGTCCTGGTGGACAACAGGATGACCATGAGCCAGCACTGTGCCCTTGTGGCCAGGAAGGCCAATGGCATCCTGGGGTGTATTAGAAGGGGGGTGGCTAGTAGGTCGAGAGAGGTCCTCCTTCCCCTCTACTCCGCTCTGGTGAGACCACACCTGGAATATTGTGTCCAGTTCTGGGCCCCTCAGTTCCAGAAGGACAGGGAACTGCTGGAGAGGGTCCAGCGTAGGGCAACAAAGATGATTAAGGGAGTGGAGCACCTCCTTTATGAAGAAAGGCTGAGGGAGCTGGGTCTCTTTAGTTCGGAGAAGAGGAGACTGAGGGGGGACCTCATTAATGTTTATAAATATATAAAGGGTGAGTGCCACGAGGATGGAGCCAGGCTCTTCTCGGTGGCAAACAATGATAGGACAAGGGGTAATGGGATCAAGCTGGAACACAAGAGGTTCCACTTAAATTTGAGAAAAAACTTCTTCTCAGTGAGGGTGACAGACACTGGAACAGGCTGCCCAGGGAGGTTGTGGAGTCTCCTTCTCTGGAGACATTCAAAACCCACCTGGACATGTTCCTGTGCGACCTCACTTAGGCGTTCCTGCTCCAGCAGGGGGATTGGACTAGATGATCTTTTGAGGTCCCTTCCAATCCCAAACATACTGTGATACTGTGATGTTTTAAAGTACCTATTTTATCAATTATGTGCCACTAAATGCAATCAATCACATTGTTATTATTATTTGTGAACCATATTGACCTTCATAAAGCCAAGTATCAGACTAATAAAAATTGCAAATTTTGTCCAATTTGGGAGTCAAGCCATAATTGCACTAGTTTTCATGAACTCCAAGATTGCTGTCCACAGAGCTGCTTCTGCCCTGCAGAATGCTGAAAGCGATCAGGGCACAACCACAACTCAAAAGGATTCTGAAAAGCAACTTAGCTGACTCCATTCCTCAATACTCAGCCTGAAATCAGAGAAATTCTTGTGCAAGGCCTATCTTCTAGTCAGATTCTGACCTATACTTTAAAAACTTGCACACTTTCCACAGCTTTACTTATATGGAACTGAAGACATATAAATTACAAGTTTTATTTCTTTCTTCACAGTAGACCTTAAAGCTGAGAATCCAGTTCTCCAAGTTTAAGAATGTATTTTTAATTGCACTGACCAGCTGCTGTTTTCACACATCTTTAGCTGTTCCTCTCTGTACTGAACATTCATTTTACATGAGGTAAAGAAAACAGGATATTTTAACAAATAAATGTCCAAAGGAATGCACAGCACCACTGTGGTACTTGTCAATACAATAAAAGGTGCCAGAGCTAGTACAATCAGTGAGCTTTAAAGTGTTGGTATATTAAGTGACATTGTTTTAGAAGTATTTTTAAAACACTGTCCACATGTAATATAAGCAGAAATATTATAAATGTTTCAAATAATACTTCAGAAAAAAAAATAACAACAGGTGTACTTTATAGTTTACTATTAGATGGAAACTAGTGCATAATCTAAACAATATGATTACACCTTACCCTTCCAGTATTCTCCAGTAAATTCAGAGTATGACTTCATCAGTTACCAATCAGAAAACAGAACCCTAATCTACAGTATGACTTTTATTGCATACCTTGTCATTGATTTATTATAATCATGAAGGCCTGTTATGCATCTTGACATAACGAGGCATTAATAAAAACAGCTGCATACGTTCTGCCTTTATAGATGTTTCTGGAATCCTTTGGTTTTATTTTGGCACGCCATTTTAACTTGAAGATATGTGCTCTGTTGTAATGCAGTTTGATTTTTCTTCATATAAACCATTACGCTTAAGAGAGCTCTAGGTAAACATAAGTCGAAGCGGTTTATGCAGCAGATACCAGATATTACAATGCTACCAGGCAATCAGACAGGTATTTTGTGCACATTAAAGACATGCAAATAATTTGCAGATTCCAGCATTGAAGGCCTTGTCTTAAGATCCTCCTGAGAAAGATATTTTCTTTTATCTTAATAACCTAAAAATGTAATGGCATCTGCCTTAAGTACACTAGGACTCTAATGTTTAACTCATTACACATCTTTTCCTAGTGAAGCTAAAGCTGTTATAGTGAGATTAAATGGCAACAAGAGTCAATATAAAATGCTTTATTCTCATTTGTTTTGGCTGCGTTCTGGTTATGCAGCTGTCTCCTCAACCTGCCTACAAATACTTGTTCCGTGTTTTATTAATATTTGATTTGTGCCAGAAACCCCACCACAGTGTGGCTCACAGAGAGTGATGGTACATCTCAACTTGTCACAAGAGACCTTAAATGACAGTTACACTCCTGTTTCCCAGTGGTACAGTAGCTATGAAAATGTATGTTGTTTGAAACCAGAAAATTGCAGATTAAGGCATGGATCATTGTGGCGAGTCAAAATAATTTTCTGATTAGCCATAGCTAGAAAAAAATATTGTATCATTCTCCACTACCTGAGATGGACAACAACTAAGCACTGATAAGGCGCACATTCTTAGCGCCAATTGATTATGAACAGAAAAATAGTTAAATGGTAAAGAAAACAAGGTTTAAAGACAAATACGATGACAAAACACAAGGTGTTTCTGGTGCAGAAGGTTCTGGTGCTGTGGTTCAGTTCAGTGTTGGGCTTCAGCTTGTGTGCCTGCTTCTAAATTCCCTTCCATAACAGCTGCAAGCAAAAAGCAGAATCCACAGCATCTGAGACTTTGAACAGAAACATTTTCAAATCCCACGGTGCAATTGTTCTGCTGAAAAATATAGCTAGTGGCAACTCCAGCAGTTTGTCATAATGAAAAAGAAAGCTATTCACAAAAGCCTGAACTGGTGAACACAAATCTTGTGCTGCACCACAGAGAAACACTATGGGAGTTCTGGTCTTCATTTTGTAGCTTCCATTGATGATTTGCTGTAATTTCTTAAAACATTTCTGTGTGACGTCAACCCTTACAAATTTTTATTGGCAACTTGTGAAAGACACAGTAAGATTTCTGTTATTTTTGTAAGACCTGGGGCTTATGACAGGTAGAGAAAGTCCATTTGATGTTCTCACTTGCTAAAAGTTGTTCTTTATTCTTCTTGTTACCAGGTAAACATACACTCTAGTACAACCTTGCCACCAGTGTTCCTGGAAGTGCTTAAATTTTACTTTTTACTTATCTTCTATTTGGCCATCAGATTTTTTGAAAATGAAACACTAATCCAGTGATGAAAAAGCTCCTTTTCCCTTTTTTTTTTTCCCCCTAGAAAACATACTTTTTTGAAAGCATCATCTGTACTGTAGCCATAGTACATAATTCAGATCTTGAAATAACTCATTTGCTATTTGTAAAAGCACATTTTAGTCACCATTGGTTTATGTGCAAGTCAAAGTACTACATTCTACACTGGATTTTGCACAAGAGCCTTAGAATAGCAATAGGCAATGATTCCCCTTTGGACAAGAAGTGCTGTCTGCTTGTTTTCTTATTGCAGAACATACTTCATAAGATTCCTATCTACTACGTGTCTTCATTCTCTAATGGAAATATGCCTTTGTTAGAACTGGTTTAAAGTCATGGGACAGTTTCATTGGAGTTGGCTTTCTATTTCTCTGCTTCACTGCAGTGATATCCCTGATAATGACATCAGTGTGTATATGTATCCTACTTCTGTATGAAGTATGCTCCATCTTCTCTGATTTTCCCAAAAGCAAACTCAGACTCACAAAAATAAGTAATGTCTTTTTCTTGATACAGAAATCTCTAAAATCCCTAAGAGTAGTTCAGTTATGACAGATGATGTTAAATAGCTATATGGGCTGGGTAGTTTAGCAGTATGCAAAAAGATTAAGGTAAAAACAGCCAGGCTTACTCATTTTTGATTAAACACAGAACTACACGCAAGTGAAACAGCAATAAATGCCAGTGTTTTGGACCCCTGGCCTATGATGGTACGTAGTTCTGTGCAGGTTTGCAAGATTGATAGAAATGGAGAAGCAGGAGGAGTTTGCAAGACTGATAGGAATGGAGAAGCTTGAGGAGGCTGCCTTTCCTTGCACCGCTTTACATCACTACCTCTGGCACTGTGGCAGCATCTGCACTTTTCAAAATAATACCCTTTTTGAAATCTGCCATATACAGACATATCAGACACATACAGACCTCTGAAACAGATGGAGAGATAAGAGAGGGCAAGCAACCTTTCTCCTCAAAGGAAGACATTCCTCTGCTATATCACATATGCACAGCTCTGCCTCAAGAACTTCACCTCCTTGGAATTTTTCCAGCACTATTGTTTTCGGGAAGAAAGATCAGTGACTTGTATTACAGGACACAGAAGTTTCTGAAAAGCCCACATTTTTTGCAGGAAAATCAAAGGACCATCCTGCAAGTTCTACTCCTATCACTGACAAATTACTTCCAAACTACTTCTAAAATCTTCCCTTTGTATATACTCATTCTGCCCTTACTTTCTTCCTCTCTTTATGAGAACACATGCACTTAAACAGACCCTAGAGAAATTATCAGGATGTAAGTTTTGAACAGAATTTGTACAATGCATGCAGAACAAAAAACACATTCTATTTCTCAGACCAGAGATAGGTTAGAATATACAACCCTACTAGCTGCCAGTCCCAAGTTATATAATTCATTATACAATTCAATTTTCAGAAGTGGCTGTACCTAATATCTTTTTGCTTCCATTTTCAGAGAAAAGTGCAACTTCAATTATGTTGGTTTGTATTGTGTGCACTGCATGTGCTGGCTGACCAAAGCAATCATTATACTTGTCATTTAAGTGCCAGAAGTTGTTGGGTTTTGTTTTTCAGTCTGCACATGGCCTCCACAGCTTTTTCCATCGTGTTAGTAATCTTTTATTTGTTAATCACATTGAGAAGACAGCTGTTGAATTAGAGCACTGTGGAGTTAGCAGATATATGTGCACAGAACTTTCAATGCCCTCTAGTGTTTCTTGCTCGCAAATTAAAATTTATAGTCAGTGAAAATTTGTCAGCATAGTTGCTTATTTGGATTATGAAGTCCCTCTGCTGATACTGAAAACAAGCCCACTCTAACTACAGCCATATCATGAAGCACAGAAGGTGAAGTAAAACCGTCCGCAACGGAAACAGGCTGCGGAATGTTTTCAGTGTTTGAAATTAAATCAGTGAATAGCAGGCCTCTCACCTTCTCTTGCAGGCTATAAGATCCCATTTATTGGTCAGCCCACGCATTCAGGACATACCTGCACAAGAAATGTGATGGATACTTGCTTACAGCTACAGTCACACAGTGAGAAAGAAGCTGTGACACTACCTGCAGCTGAGTGGATCTTCCAGGGCTTTGAGGCACGGGATTAGACACAATGGCTCTGTCTCTGCAGTCCCCCAGCCTCCTTTCAGCTGTGTCATCCTATGCACTGGATCAAGATGGCCAAGCACATCTGCTACATGGAAGGAATCAAGGAAGTAGAAGGAGACTATGTTAGATCACAGTGTCTTGAGAAGGTGGAAAGCAAACAAATAGCTGAGATTTCAGAGACTGGAAGAAACCAAAGTTGATTATAGTATGATTAGAATTGTGTTACCTCAGTAACAGAGAGTCTCCTGTCCTAAACAACTTTATGATTGTCCTAATTTTTATGTTTGTATGCAGTGAGAAATAGCATGGATGCTGGAAAACAACAGGCAATCGAGCCAAGCCATGACACAACATGTGTACAAAGTTCTCTCCCAAATGACAGAAATCATAAAGGCTACATTAACACCAGGATTTTGTCATCTAGCTAGCAACTATCTAAGAAATAACAGTTATTTTTAGAGCTTTGATTTCCTGATAAGTAGCACAGCACAGTAATGTATCATTACAACACTATGCCCAAGTTAACCAGCTTTGATCAGACTTTAAGGGTCAAGCAAATAACACACGGTCACTCTTATTGTGTAAGTTTTTGGCTTGGTAGTTCAGAGATCTTTACCCCCCTGCTGTGTGCACTCAAGGTATACTCTTAGTATCTCTTTGCATTAGCTTCCTGGTCAGCAATTTCTGAATATGAAAATGATTAGTTCTGCCTCATTAATCTGAAAAAAAAAATACCATTTTAAACTGTTTTCAATACTTTAAACACATAAAGTTAAAAACAAACAAACAAACAAAAAAAAAAACAACAACAAAAACTTCCAAACCAATGTTGTGACAAACAAACTATCCCTTAATCATTTGTGACAGTTGACCTAGTTATGGGCTTGTTTATTTTGTGAATGTATTGCTGTTTATTGTACAAATGCATTGGTTTCATAAAAATAACTTTCTTCACAAAAAAGTACGTGCAAGTGATCTTTAAAAAGTAACAATCAAAACAATGACACACCAAGTGGTGTCAATGGGACAAAGTGATCATAATGTTACTAGCTATCAGTCACTGAGGAGGAAAGAATGGTAAACTGCAACACGGAAGCACAAAACATCAAGCAGAAAAACAACTCTCTCATTCTTTCATGTTCTTCACAGTAACAGTCAACACCAGTTAGCCCTTTTGTCAATACATAAAGTTTTATGGAAGTTTGTCATCCAATAGCTTTAGCATTCAATGGTTTCAGCAGGAAAAAATTAGGCTCAGCATCTTTCCCAAGTGGCACCATAGGTAAGGAGAAATGCATCTGAGCTTTGGGGGACAGGGTTTCTTTTCAGTTTCCATGATGAGCTGTTGGTTTCCTTTCATTGTTTGTGCAGTCTCCAGAATCAGAAAGACTTAAGAGTGACAGTGCAGCTGGAGACTGAAACCTAAGCTATCATTCTAGGTAGCTTCAAGATAGAGCTGGAATTTAAGGTTCCTGCTAGGATGTCACATGCAAAGGGGGTTTTTATACTTTTCATAGGCTTCCATTGAGGACATTATAAATATCAAGCAGGAAATAGACAACTTAAAAACTAGACACTATCTCTAATTATTTGCAGAAACAAATATATAATGCCAGGAAATATAGTTCTTAGGGATACATCCTCAGGCACTTATCTTCCCATTGATTTTGACAGGTTTTAGGCATCTTAAGTCATTTGAGGATGTAGGTTTTAACTTTAATTACGCTTTTACTTCTGAGCACCATAAGGAAGCCCAGAAATAATAAAAAATAAAGAAAAAGAGTGGCAAGGTACACTTTTAGGTGTAGTTCTTCATCATCCTCAAATATACACCAGCTGAAGAAAAGCTGAGAAATCAGATTTTAATCAATAACTTTTTACATCTGTCCAGAATGCTTAAGTTACGAGAAGAACTTCTTTTAAAGTGCCCCCAAAACTGGTAAATAATGGATAAAGATTTAGGAAAAAAAAAAGTGCCCGTAAGAAAAAACGGCCAGGAAGCATTAAAAATAGAGATAATTTTATGTCCCTAATTATTTGACCCAAAATCATGACTGTGAAAGGCAGTAGTTTAACTGTACAGCAATAATCCCAAAAAAAAAGTTATTTGAATGGATCGTAAAAACTTTGCTCAGCACCAGGTGGTGCTAGTCTGCTTTTAAAAAAAAAATCTTGTGAGCTACTAAAATATTTGTATTTTGAAAGAATAACCTCTATTAAAACTAAACGAGTGAGAAAAAGTATCTATTTTCTCAAGCTATAAGGCAGTTGTGACTGCTTTCAATCTTATGTATTTATATACTTAGGAAGCAGAGGATTTTAGCTTTGAAAATAATCCCACTTACCTCACGATTAAACTAGTTATATCAATTGATTAAGCCATAAAAATTCTACATATGCTTTTTTGAGAGTCTCACACAAAAAAGCAAATTCAGCTTAATCCAAAAGCGCTTCTTGTGAGACAACACATACAAAATACGTGTATTTGCTCGTAATTTTTTTAATTACAGACAGCCTGTCTAATTAATGCCCCATAATTTCCCTTGCCTTCAGAGTTAAATAAGATTAATACACAATGTCAAACATTGCCTTTACATGAATACAGGACAGGATGTTTTTTGCCGTGGGTTACTGTGCCATATACTGCAATGCCAGCCCCAAGTATTGATTAGCACAAGTCAACTCATGAACCATTAGATTTATTTTTAATTATGAGATCTGAAAATAATAAAAGTATGAGTTTTGCCTTCTTATGTAGCATCAATAGAGTTGAATTTTCACGTTCTACATCGAAACCACTAGATTAGGTGTAGGAACAATTTTTTTTGAAATAAAATTAAATTTTCACATGTCTCTGGCAGCTGGACTTGGAGGAAAAGCGCTAATTTTTGTAAAAAAAAAAAAAAAAAGAACACACATTCAAATAAATGTTTGCAAACAAAAGCATAACACAACAACATCAGGATGTTTGCCTTGGATGAGACAGGCAAACAGGCCCACTTGCTGCTTGAAGGAAGAATAAAAACAGCAGGAACACGTTAGCTGAACAACAACGTCTTTGCCTCCAGAAAGTCAGGCAAGTCCAGAAGGTGGAGATAAAGGGAGAGAGTGCCTTAAAAATAATTATAGAAAAGGAGAAATCCATGAATGGAAATAAGCCCGGGGTCAAAGTTCAAGAATTTTTTTTTAATTTGGTGTGTTTGCCAGAAATTCTTATATTTTGCCCAGATGTTTGTATAAAACCTAAGTTGCCTGTTTTTATGGTTCTCATCTAGTTCTCAGAAGACCAGATGGTCACAAACCGTATTTATAGACAAATTAATGAGAACTTTATCAGCTTCAGTTTAACATACTTTAATTATGTTTTATCAGTCTTTGCAATATACGCACAATCTAATAATTTTTAAGGTAGAATTTTCAATTAGATTTAGACTCCTTGTTAGTATAAAAAAACCTGTCTTAAAAGAATTAATAAGAATACAGCAAATTATTTTAAAGGTCATAAAGTAGCTGCATGTTGCCACCCTATTCCCACTATTCTGCAAACTGAAAAGTCTTAGCAGAGGTGAACTGATAGGAAGCGAGTGACATCATCCCATGTTGCTCTTCAGTTTATCACTTACTCCTTGGAGTAATGATTTACTTGTGGACTATTAATTCTTATTTCCATGTTTTCTTGTATTACTGACTTCACCAGTTTGTCCAAATCATTGCCTTTGTGTCTGATTTCGAAGACATCCCAGAATTATAGGAAATTTGTTGGACAAATAAAGTGGATTCTCCCTCTTTCTGCTGAAAGGCTGAACTGAAGGCAGACATAGCAACTGCACCTAGTGTTTAGTGCCCACACACACACTGAGAAGGACAGATCATTAAACTCAGCACAGCAGAGCTAAACCTGCTCTCTGCAGTTCAGTCCTGATGCAATACAAGTGAGTTATAACAGGACAACTTGAGAAACCCAGATTTCTTCATACAGACAGAAAAGAAGGAGCTATTCTTTAAGTGATGCAATAGCACCAAAATCTGTGTTTGGTGTTTTTTTATAGACATCTAGCCTCAGTAGAATGAAAAGCAAATCCAGAGGTGAATGACCACATTTTATCCCATCAGAAATGAACAGTATTGTGTCTGCCTCCTGTAGCCTTGACAGCTGGTTCTGGAAAGAAGGCAGAGCCTGGAAACATGTCCTTGGCAAAAATACCCCACCCAATCTTCTAAATATGGCAACAGATGGGCAGTAGCAGCCCAAGTATGCACCTTACAGTGAGTGAGAGCCTACTCTGTTACCTGAGAACAAATATCCACTCCACAAAATTGCCATCACTATCCACTATTAATTACCAAAAGACCAAGTAATACTAGAAATAAACCACTACAGGCTTGAACAATGTCCCTACACTGAACGGCAGAATTAGTGCATATTCATTCTTGATGGGTCATGATTCTGAAGAACTACATTCACTAATGTAAATCACTGTTTTTTACTAATCTTTGCAGTTACTCTTAAGTTTTTAAGACAGTAGAAGCTTATTTTGTAATGAACCCACTTGCAGAAAAGGGAATCGAACACAAGAGAGAACAATCCAGTGCTAACTGATCTATTTCCTCTATGGGTTTTCATCCCTTGTGGTAAAGTAGAGCACCAGCTTGCCTAGTACATCCAAAGATAAACAATCTCCTATTTAAAAGTAAAAGGTAAACTACACATTACCCAGTCAGATGGGAAATAAAAATCCCTAGGCAGTCAAATCTCTGGCTTTTCGGATCAGTAGAAAATGTGGTCTCTGGTTCATCATTCCTAGATCCCTTCAGTTACCACAGCTTGATCCAAGTGATATGTGAACTTCACACAGCTGCCGCAGTTATAGCTTGGCATAACGAACCAGGTGGAAGTGGACAGGGGGCTTAAGCTAATATGCTGGACTATGAATTGCAGCTGGTAAGATGCATTCTCAGTGCCCGTTCTCCTGCCTCTGTTAAAGGAGCAGTTTCATAAGCAAAGAGGTGAGGAGGGATAGAATAGCCAGGAAAGTAACCTTGTGCTCCAAACACAATTTGCCATAGGCCTTAGTTTGGGAACTGAGTATGGTAAGGTATAGTTTCCCTTACTCATAGGTATAACTGAGCAGGAAAAATAAGCTTTTTCTATGAATTTATCACCAGGGCAAAAATTATCTAAAAGAGACAAATCTTCCAAATTCTTCCTGCTTGGCACTCCTAATTTCCATTAAATTCTTGCAATCTTGTCACAACTTTTGTCTTATCCAGATGGAGTCACAGCTGACCCACTTTCTTTTCAGTCTCTTACTTTACCCGGCCTGGGTCTGCAGCCAACAATAGCCCACAGTTGGCTACTGCCAGGATATTGGACTAGGAACCATGTGTTGCCTCAAGAGAAGGGGACTGATTAATAATTATCTAATATTTCCCCTCCAAAATCAGTGGAAGGAATGGAGGCTCTTCCAAAAGATTTCAACCATCCCTGGACTGCTAAATCTCATGGCTAATGATATAAATGACAAATGATACATATGAAACAATGATAACCTGATTTCAGTCTTGTACAGCCGCTGAAAGCAGGTTAGTCTTTGATCCCTAAGCACGCTAAAACTTACTAGCCAAGTTAAGGAAGCCAAAGGTCTTCAAATACAGCAAAAGTAATTTAGTACCTCTTTTAGTCTTTTGCAAAAGAGGATTATGCTTCAAAAACTCCTGAGCCTGTCAGCCTAGGAAATAGTTTCATAATCAAGAGCCTAACAAGTGCTTCTTTAAGAAAAAAAACACAGTACAATCTCAGAAAGAGATCTCTGTCATAAGCATAGCATCAAAATACTTGGCTTTTTTTTTTTTTAATTTTACATCAGAAGCACCAGAATCACTCTTTAACAAAGCAGAAGGGCTTTTATAAGGCAGTTCAGCTGGCAATAAAAGTACCACAAACAGAAGGGGAGCCCAGGCATACAATTATTTTGTATGCAGGGTGCCTATTAAAATTCTCTTTTGTTGTCATTGTTCTGTTTTTGACACAGTTAAATTTCCTCCTTCCCCAATCCCTAATGGTTTGTTTCTCTGCATCACAGAACTTTTAAATCTTCCTTCAGTTTCATGTATTTCATTGGGTTCAAGAAATACACTGTAATGCCATGTTTTCTATATGTAGAGAGTTAAATACATTCAGTTGGAATGGTGACCTTCATTTTTCTGTGGCATATTGATCATATGCTAAAATCTTGCAGAAAATACAATGAAATGGGACTTTGCATTTTACTGAAATTTCACTCTGCTAGATTCAACTATAATAATTCTTGTAAATGTCAAAGGCTGGAAGGTTTGCAAAAGTTGTGTGTGAGCATTAATCCTTCTAGCTCAGAACTCTCTCGTTTAACTCAGGAAACTTGTGTGCAGCTAAGGTAACATAAATATATTCAGAGAAAAAACACATGTCTCTGACAGTATCCACTGTATCACTGTTGAATTTCTGTTCCTCTTTCTGCTCCTCTTTCCTTTTTCCAATGTGGTCATCCATAAATATCAAGCCATTGCACTCTAAATGTAGGAAAAGTTGTAATTCATATATAGAAAAATATTATATTTTGGTTTAAAGTGAATTATTTTTCCTGTATTCCAGCAGCATGGTGCTGTTGCATCTGTTATTTCATAATCCACACAAAACCTAAATCACATTTTTTAATTTTGCCACATTTTGAGGCTCTCTTTATTTAGATTTACATGCTCTAGTTTTGTTGAGATGGAAGCAATAAACATATCCACAAGCCCCTGTAAAAGTACAATACTAGTAGCAGATGATGTTATCCTTAAGCTCAGTATTAGGTCAGTAGTTTCAAGGAACACAAAAAATGGTCTCCTGGGAGAAGGAGCACAGGGAGGAAGAAAAGCTGACAAGCATCTTGGAAAGGCCTTCTGGCAATGCAGTGTGATTTTGATGGTAATGTCTGGGTTTATTATTGTTTTCTACCAGCAAATGCCAGCCCCAGAGGTGGGGTTTGTGGTGTCCTAAGTGAACTGGGAAAATACAGCCCTGTTGCATACAAAATTAACCATCTCTGCTCCCTCAGGACATAAAAATAGTGTTAAGAGTAGAAAAAATTAGTACAAAATAAATCTCTGCATCTTTTTCCTTTGCTGCAGTTATATAATGCTGTTCTGAAAAACATGTTGTTACAGGACTGATGGGAATCTAGAGGTCCAGATAAGTTGCTGAAGTCAAAAAAGTATAGCCTCAGCATGCATGTGCAGGGACTTTTGCTTCGTGTTTGCTTGAGGAAAATACACACAGTGCTGGCAGCTCTGGCTTCTCATCGTACTGTCAGTTGCTGAGCTGCCAAAGGCTGATTATTTCAAAGAGCAGTTACAAAATATTTTCAGATTAATCAATGCCTCCTTAAGCATCATCAGATGATCTTTGGGTTTGGTTTGGTTTGTTTTTTTTGTTTGTTTGTTTGTTTCAGCATGAAGAGTGAATACTCAGCTTAAAATGACCTGAACTGTCTGTTCCCCACTTTCAAAGGACTCAGTTACCATAGCAGGCATGCTGTGAAGACACAAAAGCAGCTATAATTATGAACAGGGGGAAATTTTGAACCTTGACATCTGATCCATACTTCCAGGAATATTTGTGTATGTAACATTCTAAGTTTCACATAATACATTGCCCAGTGGTGCAGTCACCTAGAAACATGGATTGTGCCTAAGTGATTTCTTAGAGTGATGGTGGTTCTCACATCATTGACAGTTGTAGAATTCAGAGGAGATTGTCCTTCTCTTAAAATTTCTAGCTGGTATCAAAGAAAGGAAAGCAAAATTACACACACACACACACAAAAAAATGTAAGATACCTAAATATTAGAGTCATACTACTTGATGAGAAACCCAGCCAGACTCATGGTTATCCTGCATTCACCCTCCCCAAACCGAGCTGTTGTCACTGTCTACACAAGCCAAAGTCTTCAAGAAAGTATAAGCTTTTACTCCATGTAATCGCCAATGTCCCATGGAGTTGGGTGCTAAAATATTCAATAACTTCCAATTTGTTATCACAGATTCATAGAATTGTTTGGGTTGGAAGGGACCTTCGGAAGTCATCTAGTCCAACGCCCAAATCCATTATCCATTCTGTATCATGCTAATGGTCCTCTTCTTAATGGTCTTTCTGGGAAACAACTCCATAATTATGTCAGACACAGTGACTGAGGGAAACTAGAATTGATGTTTTTAATAACTGATTGCAAGCTGTTCATCTTAAATCACCTATAGAAGAAAATCTGGAGGCGATGACCAACTTCTGCCAAATTCTAAACATTAGAGAAAACGGATTGCTTTGTAAAAGGAGCAGAGAACTTAAATGATGATAGTGCATGGGTAAAAAATAAAAATGGCAAAGTTACAGGTCACACCACTTTTATACATTCACATACCTGTACATGTGTCAGAATTTTGCAGATGGGAAACCAGTAAGGAGTCCTGTAATGCAGTGATCATCTGAAAGCATTTGTAATTACTGTCTCATGAAAGAGGGAAAATAAGACTGGATAAGATTTTGTTGGATTGAAAATTTTTCATATTAACAGTTAAGGAACTTGAATCAACTGACCAGTTCCATTATTACAGGAAAACACGTGGGGAATAATATTTTTTCACACAATGAGAGCTGTGGATGCAGCTCTGGGGAAAAAAGTATGGCTTCAGTTAGGAATGATTTCACTACATTTGAATTAAACTTGTGTTTTCAGGGTTTGCTCCTTCCTGAGCGAAACAATACCGTGAAGCAGCGTTAGGCCGCCCCCCTCAGCGGCCGATAAGACAGCAGGAACAGATCCCTCGGCGTGAGCAGGCGGCAGCAGACCACCATCTCTTCAGGACCAGTCCCACTGTCTCCCCGGCGCACGCTTTAGCTCTCAGCTGCGTGGGACGCGTTTCCCCCGTGCCCCGCGGCGTGGCGCCGGCGGGCTCTAGGACCGCGCGGGAGGCGCGGCGGAGGCGGGCGGGTTGAAGGGCTCCCACCTGCCCGCGGCCGCCCGCAGTCGCCGGTGCCGCGGGACAGGCGGTAGGGCGGGCCATGAAGGGGCCGCGGGCGCTCGCGATGTTCGGGGCGGGCAGGTACAGCATCCCGCGGCCCGTCACCAGGAACCTGGAGGACCTGGACTCGGTGCAGAGCGTCCTGTTGCACAGGTCAGTGTCGGAGACGGGGAGGTGGCTCCTGCCCTGGCCCGCCGCAAACTTCGCGGCTTGGGGCGGCTGCAGTTTCGTTCGCATGCTTGAGTGGCTCCGGTGCCCCTCGCCTTCCAACTGCTTCCCCTGGCAGAATAGCGGCCGGGTGAGAAGCGCCCCGGCCCCTTCGCCCAGGAGGAGGTAGCCGCAGCCCGGCCAGGAGCTGCCGGTCGGCGGCGCCCCGGGCAGGAGGCGGACAGTGGCGGGACGGCCGAGAACCCCCGTCTCTCCGGAGGGGCTCCCTGCGGCAGCCTTTTGTTGCTGCGGCAGGAAGGGAAAAGGGCCGTGTCCTTGTCACCCCTTACCTACCCCGAGCGCCGGGGGGCGCGGGCAGCTGAGCCGCCGTGCCCGCCGCGGGTAGAGGAAGGCGGGCAGCGGGAACTGGGGCTGCCCGCTGTGGATGCGGAGGGAAAAGAGCGGCTGTCCGCGGGACACCCACTCGCCCCGGGTTCCCATGCGTCCCGGAGAAGCGGCGGACCTGCCTGGTGCGGCCGCTGCTGAAGGGCGCCCGCCGACCTTTGCAAGGCTGCGTGCGAACCCAGAGGCTTGCCGATGGATTTCTTACACGTGTAAATGCCCTGACAGAAACTCTGTTGCATCGATTCTATAAGCATTGTGAACTTTTCTTTAAGGGGAGGGGGGGGGAATCTGTATACAGAAAAAAAAAGAAAGTATGCATACACACAAACTCAAGATGGGCACTCCAGGAGGCACACTGCATGAGAAAGAAGCAGCTATTTCCCTTGCCCTCACCAGCCCTAACGAGCAATTCTCCACAGTATTTCCTCATAAAGAAATCTTGACAATAAGATCTTATCCAATAGGCCAGTGCAGGACTTTCAAAGCCGCTCTCACTGCCATTTTCTAAGCGGCTGTCAGCCGCTTAAATGTTACAAGGGCAACACCATCCCATTCAGCGTATCCAACAGAAGCTCATCTCCAGTTGTTCTGTAAACCATTCATTTCCTAACGTGTTTTCTCAGCTTCATTGATTTATTTCCTACTGCAAAGAAAGAGTGCACTCTCTCTCAGTGCCAACTCCAAACAGATCTTGCTATGGAAACTAACAACTAATCGTCAACTCAGCATCTTTCCAGCTCAAAACATCAAACTGAATAGTCACTTGAAATCCAGTCCTGTGAACACTGAGGATGAAAACATGAAGAGCAGCAAGAAGGGCACGCTGGAATCAGCCCATACTTGCATTGCACTCAGAAGCTACTTCATAAGCAATAAATGTACTCACACGCTACCAGGGAACCCTCTGGTATCTGAAACCACATGGATGCATTTGTCAGTGACTTAACAAAAAATGTTTCATTTCAAAGTTGGATTAAAATCATGCAGCCCCGTGGTAGTGCTTATATTAGTATACTTTCACTGTAATAAGGTACTATTCATACTTGAAACATTTGCATGTTGATTGACTGTAAATAATGGTTTTCTTTCATGCTTGACATGCCTGGTATGCATAGCAGGTGATCCTTAAAAAAAAGCCTGTAGATTTAAAGTGAAGTAAAAACAGTAGGAAAAATCATACTTGAAATTACAGCTGCTTCTCATGCTGGAGGGAACTCTTAACTCTGTAAGGCTGTTTTGCAAAAGAATGAGATGGGTTGAACTAACCTTCCCGAATTCTTCATGGTTGTCCTGTTATTTTTATATTCTTTTTCTGGGATACCTTCTATGATCCGTTTTAACAGTTGCATAGAAGGAAGTTGATGCAAAAAAAATTTAAAAAGCAAGAACAGCATATTTTATTTATTGAGCGCTGCAGTGTCTTCTCACAAAATTTCTGTTCCTTTGGTTACAAAGGTAGCCTTCATTTAAGTCTGTTTATGTGTAGATATCCCAATTAAAATGACAGTCTGGTATCACTATTCAATTCATGCCACTTTGCTATGGATGGTTTCTACGCAATAATGTCAGAAAAGCTGTGAACAGAAGATTTTGTGATTAATAGTCATATTCATATCTTGATTGAAGTCACAAAATCTTATTTGTTAAGGAATGCCTAGGGAAGCATGCCTTTTGCCTCTCTTAAGCAAGGAAAGATTTTGGCAGGGTAGGGGAAAGCTGTACTGTCGTCATTAATCTTGAAAAAAGAGGAGCTTATTTGTGTCTCACAGTATTACCATGGCCTGCTTATACTGCCTACACTGTACAGAACCACCAGAAAGCTGTCAGATCCGGTTGTTAGAGAATCCTCCCAGTTTGGAGCGCTATTCAGATAGTGCAGAAGCAACACTGCAGCCTATGCTCTTCCTCACCCACTCTGGCATTTAACAGGGGGAAAACCCCTGAACCAAAAACAGGAGATTGCTGAAAAATCAAGGATCTGATATAATTCCTGGGTAGTGCATTGGCACCTCAGAGGCATAAATTGGGCACTCCTAAGCATCAAGTAGCATTTGCTTATAGCAGAGGGAGCGTTAGTTTGCCCCAGTATGTCAAAGGCATAACACTGTCTCCGTTTTCAGCCCCGTGTTGAGAAGAGCTCAATTACATCCATGATTCAGGCCCAAGACGCCTGCTGAACGTGGATCAGCAAAATCAATCTGGCTTATCATCAGCAAATCAGGGGTCCTGGTAAAATTGCCAAGATCAGGCCTAACTATACAAAACCAAACAGGACAAGAAGTTAAGAATAATCATAAACACCGATCTAAATTTCCCTGTGCTTTCCCATCTACCTGCTAGAAAAGGCTATAACTCCAGCCTTATTTCTTCTTCAGGTTGGAAAAAAAACAGCTGTCAGTGTGTAACAATGAAAACATGTTAGTAGTTTAAATTTTCAGTTACATGGACAGTGGTTGGAGTAGGGGTTTGTAAGTATCCATGCAACAGAACTAAAAAATGGAGTTATGCCCTAGTTATTTTCTTCCTTCATTAGAAAGGACCAGTATATCACTTTGGTGTGTCCTATACACTGTTCTCTTTTAACTATGATCTATTCCTGAATATAAATGTTGATCAGGGCAGACTGTTCTTATCTTTAAAGCACAACAGCTTTTGAAGAAGGTTAAGCCAAAAAAGTAACAAGGAACTCTTGTTCTGAAATGAATTTCCACACATGGAGTTAGTTCCTTGCAGGAACACCTAATCAGAACAACCTTTAGGCAAAATAGAGTGCTTTTTAATCATCCACTTTTAAATGCTTGTTAACCAGTTATCCAGTAAGGGTGAGTAGTAGTATTGATGCCAGGATGCCCTGGGGCAAATTTTACCATCTTGTTAATAACAGCAGCCTAGCTTAGAAGGCTCATGGATTCCTCGGTGAGAAGCATCAGCCCAACTAATTGGACTAAGTGTAAAGGATCTGCCAGAGAATAAATTATTTCAAATCTTTTCCTAATATTTATACACAAGAAATGAGAGAGTGTCTTCTCGAGGGATCATGTGGGAAAATCTGTGTCTTTGCTAAAATAAAATCCTGCTGTGTGAAATTTGTCTTACGATTTTTAATTGTTCCCACAGCAACAAAAATTCCACATTTATTTCAGGAAAATACTTAGGTGAATCCCAACTACTTCTCTCAGTGGACCAAAATCTTCCACCATCCTTTCCTTCGTCATAAGGCTGTCCCTATAAAAAAGCAAGTAGCATAAGACTCCCCTCCTTTTTGGGGAGCCTGTATTTCTCACTTATTGAGCAAACAACTGGAAATGATTAACCAACTCCTTAACTCAGTGAAATTTAACTTAACTAACAGGACCATCTGGCATAGACTATCACTTCGCTGCAGTAATACTTCAGTATGCTCTTTGCTGTATTAAAAGTGCTTGCAAATAAAAGCAGAATCAGGGAGGGCGGGACAGCATATCTCACCTATCTCTGTTAACTAAGTCCTGTGTTGTTCCCCTTAGAAAATCATAACTCTTTAGGCTCTTTGGGAAATGCAGTTCATGCAGACTATTTTGTTTTCACAAAGTAAGTTTTTTGGGAAGTAGGGTACTTTTAAAATGTTTTTTCCACCCGTTTTTGTGGAAGTGGTAGAAAGAATGAATTTTGGGGCATGTATATCTTGCATTCTGACAACTGGAAACAGAGATCTGTTTACCATAATTGTTTACCATGCATACTTCCTATGAAGAGGAAGGAAGAAAACCCCACAACTTATCTACTATGTCATGTTCAAAACTGAATGAAACCATACTAGAACAAATGTATTTTTTCTTCTTTAGATAGAGAATATTTTTGTCTCCTCCTTTGGCTAGGTTTGTATTCTTGAAATCCATGCCACAGTGATTTATCTGTAAAATCAGGTCTTATATAGGCACTTAGGAATGGCCACAAAATTTAATATGGGTATCTCTAACTACTCTAGTTGAAGCCTTAATCACATGGTTATGAGTCAAAAACATTCCTGTCTATTAATTCACTTGAAATCACACTTATTAACAAACATTTCCCCAACAGTTTCAAGCACAAGCATTTCATACCAGAATTCTGTGACTCCTACACAGTGCTCCAGCACTATAAAATCTCACTGCTGAAGCTGTGCAAGTATCCCACTGAGCAGAGATTAAATCCAAGCCGTTAAAAATATTCCAATAATTATTCTCCATCCCTTCCCTGATTCACTATGCATGTCCTGATAGGTTTACTGACACAGCTACACAGCAAGTTGCCTGCAGGGTTGCCATGGGTGTTGTTTTTCATGGATGTGAATAATTTAAGTCCTGAAAGCTGAGTAGTTTTTTTTTTTAATCTGTCTCTCTCGACTGTGCAGGATTTTGCATTCGTAGACTTCATGGATTGCTTTAAGGTGCCAAATCATCCAGATTGTTTGGTTCTGTCTCGCATCCTTGCCCCTCCTCCCTAACCCAACCACTCTCCTGACTAACCAAAAGTTATCTTAGTTCTCACAAGGCTTTAAATTATTATGATGGAGCATGACAGGGTACAGTATTCCACTGTTAACCGTGTGAATTGAAGAAAATTACTATTTACCTCAGGTTTCTTTCTCCAAATCAGTTTTTGATTATAAGCAATGCTCTGAGGAGCATGAGTTTCATTAATAGTCTCTTTTATGGGACTGTTGCTGAGACCTTGATATCAGACAACTAAATAAATAGTCTGTTCTCCATTATGTGTTCCATATTGAGGCACTGAAAGACTTTCAAGGGACTAGTGGGACTCAGCTGTTCGTTTTCGGGAGGTCGGGCACTTTCGAATGTGCGTGTCTCATTCGTGTCAGCCACAGGAGGAAGGCGAGCTGGTCTTTCTGCCAGGTGCTGCACCACAACTACCGTTTGCGTCCTCCCGGGTGGATGGGCGGTGCGTGCCGTGGTCGCCGTTCACCGCAGCCCGGCGCTCAGGCGCGGCGCGGGCTCTTCCCGGGGGCGACCGTTAGGGCTCCGCGCGCCCGGCGGCTCGGGGCGGGAGGCGCTTCCCGGCTTCCCCGTCTCCATGGCGGCGGGCCGGGGCCGCCAATGGGGAGGGCACGGCGCGGGTCACGTGTCCGCCCGGCGTGCGGGGCGGCGGGTGTCATGGCGTCCGGCGGGCGCGGCGCTGCCGAGAGCCCGGAGCCGTCGCGCGGAGAAGGCGCCGAGCACGCGGGCAGCGGCGGCAGCGAGAGCGGCTCGTGCGCCACCTCGCTGTCCGCGAGCTCCGAGTAAGGGCGGGCGGGGGAGGGGGCGAGGCGCCGCGTCACGGGGGCCGGGCCGGGGGGTGAGCGCCTCGGGAAAGCGGCTTCTCACTCAAGCGCCGTTAGACACTCGGGAGACCGAGGCTTCGGTGGTGCCGTGTGCCCGAGCACTGGGCGCTCCCCGCCTCGCCCTGTCCCCGCGAGTGGCTCCCGGAGGCGTTTCGCGTGGTGTATTCGCTGGCCGCGCCTCCTCGGGCTGCGCGTCCCTGCGCTCGCTGCCAGGGGCTGCGCTGCCGCAGCCCCGCACAAAACGGCAGCGTGAGCTGAGCTGGCGGGCGGGCTGTGGGCTGGGACCTGTGTCCCAGGTGCCTCGGAAAGGTGGGAAAGAGGGACTTGTCTCGCAGAGTATAAATACTTTAGCGTTGGAGATGCTGTCTTCTTATTTTAGTGGCCTGTCCTTTGGGAAATGGTAGGTCAGAAGACAGCTCTGTAATACCAATACATATTTTAAAGTCATATATGCAACCACTGGGGTTTTCATTTGTTATTTTTAAAATTTTGTATAAAAGTTTACTCTCTGCCAGTTCCCTGCATTAAAGCAACTCCGCTTGACAGTTCAAATGTGTTTTTCAAGGTCTAATAACGTTTTATTTGGCATGTTATGTTCATTAGGTAATGTGAAGAAGAAAATGTTGATGGGAGAGGTTTGAAGTGTGTTTAAGTATACTTTGTTTTGTAGTTGTCCCATACATGTGGCTTGGTGAGTGACAAAGCAGTTGGATGTACACCTACATCATTTGGTTCCCATGTTTATAAGCCAGAACTGAAGTGTAACACATTTCTGCCTGAAGCCATGCTTTTCGTATGTGTGTGTTTGCTTGGGTTTTTTTCCTCTCTTCCAATTCTTTCATCTAAAATGCCTATTTACCTGCATCAATTGTATGTGTTCAGAGGACAAATCTGTATTCTACAGTGTTCAACATAGAACGCAATGTATAATACCGGTGGATAAATTGCAATGCATCTTTTCTATCACTGTGAAGCTTTAATTTTTGGTCCAATCAGTTTCTTCTGTTGGACCTATAACACTCCAGCCTTCTGAAACAAGAGGAGGTTAAGGTGTGAAAAGGGAAGGAGAAACAGAGTAAGAGTTTTTTGAAGTAGTAGGTGCAATAGATCTGCTTGCTGTTTTAAGATAATGGCATTTGTTTCTCTATAGATCATCTGTATGTGGTGTTACTGAATTTAAGAAAGAAAAACCTTGGGAGTGGCTTTCTGAATTAAAAGTTACTGACTTCCAGAATAATCTCTGACAGCTGAAGCTGTACTACTTGCTAATAGAGCAAATGTGGACAAAGAAAGATACACCGAGGGGTGATACAAGTGCTTCATTGCCAGACCCCTATGATTTTGTGCAAGGCTTATTTTCAGACTGAGCTGTAAAATGAATGTTTGCATATACCATTGTGAAGGTAGTGTGTTTGTTTTATAGTTTTATCTGTGATAACAGAGTTTAACATTTGCTGTCACTTTCTCTGAGGGTGATGGATCAGAGCCCCCCTAGGCAGCCAAAGCTATTAAGAGGGTGGCAGCTTTGCTCATGCTGAGTTCATGCCTCAATCTGAAATGATAAGTTATCATTGTATAGGCAAGGGCTGGGAAAACTAAAGATGATGATCTTCACTTCTGTGAAGTGTCGTATGGGTGGAATTTAATCATAGAGTGCAACGAAACGTTTAACCCTTTATTTGTTGTCATCTTTAACTGCGTTTAAACAAGGCTCGTAGATGTTGCCTGTTTATTGTTTCTGAGTTTCCTTGGCTGAGAACAGTCTTCTCTTGCTTCAGAATCAGAACTTGGATCCTTCGTATCACAGAATGTTAGGGATTGGAAGGGACCTCAAAAGATCATCTAGTCCAATCCCCCTGCTGGAGCAGGAACACCTAGGTGAGGTTACACAGGAAGGCGTCCAGGCGGGTTTCTAGTATGTTTCTTCTGTACACGGACAATTTCCATTTGCATACTTTTTCACACCTTTATCCCAAAGAAGAAATATCTGTGTGGAATCAGTGAAACTGCTGTTAGAGGAATGCAGGTCTTACAGAATTTTAGATCCCTTGATTGAAGCTTCTGTTCCTGTATCAGGTTATTGTGCAAGGGCTTGTTTTGGCACTAGGGAAGATAAATGGAAATGAGGTTTTGTTTTGTTTTGTTTTTTTCTTTCTTGTTTTAAATCAGTTGTGAAACTGCAGCATTAGGGAAGAAACTCATAATCCTAGGTGCAGATTTCTTACTTCATGTTGCTTTTTCAGACCTGTGTAGGGATCTGTATTCAGACAGTGATAGTTTCTTTACAGTACACTCATGAAAATGCCTTCAAGGAGAGCAGTTAATGCCCTTGAGACACTTTTTCAGTCTCTTCTGCCTTCATCAGCTTATTTGCAGAGTGACTTTGCCATATGTGCTCTTCCTTGACAAGCCTTCTCCCTGAAATGCCTCTGTTCGAGCAGACCCAATGTAAACATCCCCTCCACCTTTTTTGTTTCCCTTGGGCTGTATAGTAGGTTCTAATAAAAATAGACAACGAAGTTGGAGAATATGAGTGCATGAACTGTTCTTACATGTCACCTTTTGAGAGATGTTGGATCAGGTAACTGACTGATCCGAACAGCCAGTAGGTGTTGTTGTCATTCTGATACTTATATTGAGTAAGAATTTTTAGAAGATGCAAACTCTGACTTACTCATGACCATAGCTACATCATGAATAGCCAAATTATCATAAATTGTGGCTATTCTTTTAAAAACATCAACTTGGGCAAAATAATAAATGCAGAGAAAGTGAATGATGTTTCTTCCTGTCTGCAACATCCATAGACTTCTTTAATCACTGGGGTTCCAGGAAGGGAATAATACCCATGTTTTTTATATTCTTTGTCCAGCCAGATTATTTCTTTAAGCCCTTAAAGGTGCTGTGGTGCAGTGTCTGTGTGTAATGTTCTCTGTTTAGCAGAACTTTGAAGCTGGATCATTTATCTGTGTATTCAAATTAGTTATTTGAGTTCATATTATCTATTTAAATAATATAGTAATACTAGTTTTAAACAAAATTTGTATCTTTAGTAAAATTAGATGGTTCTCATATAAAATGTAAGAATATATGTTAACTTTACACAGTTAATGTTAGTATTATCTAAGTCTCTGTTCTAGTTTTTCCTTGTTTGATTTTTATCAATGCAGTCTCAGATTCATAGAAAGAGAGACCTAGTGAGTCCGTGTTGTTTTACTGGGACACAAAGAATGAACCGGTCGTGTTTGTTCCTGAAAATTTTCACTACAGAACATCCCAGATGTTCCTTAGCCTCCTGACTTTTTTGTTGGTTTTGTGTGTATGTGCTCAAAACTCTCTTAACATTTAGCTTAAATATTTTAGTAAATTAAACCACTAACTACTCCTACTTCGACCGTTATTGATCCTTATCCTTCTGTAGTAATGCTGTGTGGTTCATCTTGGGGTGGGAGTGGACAATTTGGCCTGTGCCCTTTCAGCTATCATTTTTTGTTTGCATTTTTTTGTTTGTTTGGC
Organism: Columba livia; assembly: GCF_036013475.1. Classification (NCBI taxonomy): domain Eukaryota; kingdom Metazoa; phylum Chordata; class Aves; order Columbiformes; family Columbidae; genus Columba; species Columba livia. The sequence continues at coordinate 64,178,708 of NC_088605.1, read as the reverse complement.
TGATTTCCTTCAATCTCTTCCCCTTTAAAGCATGTTTATAAACTACTTACTATTCTTCTCTGTGCTCTGGGCTTGTTCCAGTGACTACATTTTTCTTAAAATGTACTATCCAAAACTGGACGTGGTTGACACGTTGCCATTGCCAAATTAGGACAAAAAATTTTTTGTGCTGTGCAGATGGTACTGTCCTGTTAATACATCCTGGAGCTGCCTTGCCTTTTCCTTGCAGCAGCTTGGTGCTACTGACTTAAACTGATCCACTCCAGCTGCTCAAACTTTTTTTATAGCAGTGCTGCCTCTTTACTTTTTTTTAATGTATTTTTGCATGTGAGCTCGAGTATGCTATTTTTAACTTGTCTTAAAAAGTGTTACCTCGATTTTGTCTTTGTTTTTTGGTTATATTGAAGTGATTTTAAAATATTTAATCTTGTCTTTCAAAGGGCTTGCAGTACAATCCTTCTTATATAAGGGAAAAACAATAGGAGAGAGCAAATAGAATGGCATTTTTTTCTCTAAGAGAAAAACCCAGCGTGCCCATGAATGTAATTACTAATTAAAACTTGCTCATGGAGGGTTTTGGGGTTGGGGTTTTGTTTGTTTCAGAAAAGGGAATATTGCCTTTTATAATGGCTGTTTTCCTGTAAGGCATTTGAAGAAACTATTCTAACATCTGGGAGGGATGCCTTGCCTGGCCATATCTGTCATTTGTCTGAGAAGAGCTCTTACCCTCATAGCAAACTTAAACTGGTTGAGCTTTCAATATTCAGGAGGCAACAGCGCTGGCTTTTGGTTGGTTTGTTCATTTTCTCCTTGCACTCTCCCTATTCCCTCCCCACTTGAATAATCAGATGCCGCTTGCGTTGCAGTCTTCCTTATCAGAGCTGTCAGTGATCGTTCGTTCTTTCTTTCTTTCCCAGTGACCTTGAGCCTGAATGGTTGGATGGTGTGCAGAAAAATGGGGAATTATTTTACTTAGAACTGAGTGAAAGTGAAGAAGAAGCTCTGCTTCAGAACAGCTGTCCAGAAATGCCAGCAGTGAATCATGTCAGGTTCCGTGAAAATGAAGCTGAAGTTATTCAGGAGGGATCACGGAAAGACAGAAAGTATGAACTGAAGAAATTGACCAAAATATTAAAAAAGAAGAATCTTTTACCAAAGCATTCTGCTAAGAAAGGCGGTGGAAGCTGTAATGTGCACTCTGCTGGTCCTACTTCCATATTGAAACACCAGTCCACTCAGAAAATGGGTGTCATTGTTCAGCAGAAGTACAAAGATGTATATGTTTATGTAAATCCCAGAAAACTGTACAGTGCTGGAGAAGATGAACAGCACAAGCTGCTGGAGGCCTTAGTAGGGATTGTCCATCAGTCTTCATGGAGCAGCAGAAGAGCAGAAAAACAAGGCAAGAAGGATAAAGTCATGAGAGGCATCGGTGAAGAGAAGCTTGTAGTACATGGCTTGGTGCCAGGTAGTTCAGCAATGAAAACGGGTCAAATCTTGATTGGTAAGTAATCCAATTAATAGTTAACTTCTGCACTCTTCCTTTAAAATGAAGATTTTTAATTTTTTTCTGTGGCAGCTGACTTGAAGAGACTTAAGTTATTACAACTATTTTGTCAGTTCTTGAGGGATTTTTTAAAATAAAAGTCATTTCATCTGATGTTACCTGTTTATTTTTGCTACATTACTGGTTTTAAGAGCATGTGATGTAAACTAGAAAGTGTTCACATAGTAAGGAGGTGACTATCCTTTAAGTGTGCGGGGAGTGAGCATCTTGAACTTGGAACAACAAATACCCCCACCACCTTTAATTTAATGCAGAATTTGCTCAGTAGGTAAGTGGGACTGGGGAAAGAGCTGTAGTCTGCCAAATACTTTGGTTTTCATTCTTTTCCACACCACCACTCTTAGATAAAAGGTTTAATGTGTACGCTTTAAATGGATTTTGCAAGATAAAAATTAGGAAAAAATATTGAGTAAGATATATATTACAGACTTTCTGCACAGACTTGTTTGGATATTCTGTTTAGCAAGTAGAACAGCTGCTTCTTCAGCAGTTGTGTTCAGAAAGCCTCCAAATGCATAGTGGGCCTGCAGTTTGAGGAGGCAGTGAGCCAGTATAGCAGCTCTCCTTTGTTTGTGTTGGTTTGGCTCTTGTCAGACACTTGCATCAGCTGATGCAACTAAATAACCCAGCAGAAAAACTGCCTGTCTAGTTTTTGCTGGTGTAGTGAGTTAAACTTGGGTCACAGAAGGTCTGACAAACACCTGAGTGTGAATCACAGAGAGGAATGAACTTCCGTGGCCAGTAGTGAAGGAGCAGAAATACATCCACTTCCAGCATCCAGAGGCCACTGAAAGGCCTTAGCACTCACAAGACCCCAACCCCAGAGACAGTAAATGCAGACAGCTAGCCTACGTCTGCAGAGGGGGGGAGGTTGTTTAATTACCCCCAAAACTGGTCCTTCATAGGGAGAGAGCAAAGATGTGATGTTGGTTAGAAGATCATGAAAATCTAAATACTATGGTAGCACAAATCCCACAAAGTCAGCGTGAATGCTTTTTAAATTCCAGTGTTGTGTGTGTAAAAAGGCAAATCGTGCTTTGACTAGCTGATTCTTCTGGCACATGTTTTTGGTAGGGATGCTGAAGAATACTCCAGAGAGAAAACTGGAGGGCTTTCAAATTTCACCAGAAAGAACTGATTAGTCAAGAACGGGGGGATGCAGAATGAGGGGAAGGAGGGAGTGAGTTTCAGCTTGATCTGCTTAATGGTATTTAATCTAGTTAGTGTAAGAGTGGGTATTTATAACCTGTAAGTTCATTTTGGGACACAAATTTGCATACACATGCATGGTTGTAAGAGCAGGTGTGAACTCAGAAGAGTGTAGGCGAATACCAGATCCAGGAGATAAAGCTAACCTTCTAAATGTTGATGGCACTTCATGTGCAGTACTTGATGATTTCCAGAGCTAGTGAGGACAAAAACTGTGGGGGTTTTGTTTTGTTTTAAATAGAAGAACATGTAAATAAATCTAAAGAGTCAAGCAGTTTAGTATGTCCTAGGCTATAATCAACCGGTATTGCCTTGTTTTTGGACGTTGGAAACAAATACTTTCAAACATACTGTAGTTATTCAGCTTTTAACTGGGAAAAGGGGCTGCATTCTGTGCCAACAGCATAAAATGTATAATTTTCATGTAAAAATACTTTCAAATTATATATCTATAGTGAACACTGAGCACTCTGCAATTTTTGTGCGGTATCTAGAAACAGGGATGCTTTGCATAAATTAGATGTTCAGGTTTCAGTGCTGTCTGCATAAAGAAAATACAGTTAAAAAAAAAATCCAGTCAAAAAGCTGTTTGATTTACTGCCTCTGTATTGCACATCAGAGGATGGGATAGTTATGGTACACACCCAAAACCTGATTTAGAAGCAACTGTAATTTGGATCATCACAGGATCTGAAGTTGGACAGAAAGTTCAAGAAAAATACAATAGAAGTTTGCTTTTATGTTGTTGCTAAAAGTAAGTTTTAAGAATCGTGTTGTGAATTGTGGAAACAGTCAGTAAAGAACATTTATGTGGTCAGTCTAAAACTAAAGCACTTGCACAAAAGTTAGCAGCTTCTTGAGCCATCACAGGTGGGAAATACCTGATCAGTATAGCCATGATGCCTGCTGGCTGGTTTGGTTGTAACTTTGTTCATCTTCATTGACCTGCATATGCATAGATATGAACATGTTCTTGTTTTGAGTTTTAGTATTTTAATAGCCTGCAGTGGTGCAGACCATTTTCGTAGTAATCTTTTGTGAAGCAAATACTAATTGTATCTTCATTTTAGAACACATGATTTAAAATGCATACTGTGGTCCTTCTGGCGACCAGTTTGCAACACGTGTTGCAGGCAGACAGTCTTGACTCAGGGAGTTGTTACTGAATTTAGTTTTTTGCTGATTAACATAAAAATTCAGATGACTGTTTCAGGAACTGAGAAGATGAAAACTAAACAAGACCCCGATTAAGAAAATGCCTTTTTCTCTGCCTTCTCCAGGCTCAACTTCAATCAGACACCTCTTCTCTCCTCCTTCCTGGTCTCATCTACACTAATTTCACTGCATGTTAACACTATGTCCCAACTCTTTTGATGAGGTAATGGGTGGGATTGTGTGTGTGATGTTTTCCTTCTGCCCCTCATTGATTACTTGTTTCCCCGTGCTGCAGCATGACTCCTCCACAGGCCATGGTCCTTCAGGGATGGGTCCCCTCTGTGGGCTACAACCCTTCCCCCAGTCACTTGCTGCTCTTTTTTAAATACATTTGGGCAGAGGTGCCACAGCTACCCTGGCCAGGTGATGGTACGCAGCGAGTTGTTTCCACCACCTTCAGAACTGGCTACAAGCAGCACAAGGCAGCTTATGCCCTCCCGCCACACAGGTCACTCCTGCAGCACCTGCCACCAAAATCGTGCCACTTAAACCCATAGAGTGTTCCAGCTCTCCTGTCCCAGTTAAAATTTGAGCTCTCTAGATGATTTTTCCCAAGTCTTGGGTTTGTAGTATGTTAAATAATAACCGAGTTACTGATTACTTTGTATTTTCATTGGCACGTTCGTTAACGTGTTAGTGATAAGTATGGTAGCCACTTAAATGGCTAACAGGGTTGAATCATAAAGGAGACTAAACTCTCTTGATTTTTTTCACTCTGAATAACCAGTTACAACGTCGTTATGGCGTTAACTTTTTTAGCAGAAATAACTTCCCTTAGGTGGCTTCTTCAATTTATTCTGAAATGTGTATCCCTTATAGCTTTGAACACTTAAAACATCTGTTTATTATTTGTGTACTACACTTTATTCTTTTTTAAGATTGCATATGGAAGTAATAAGTCTTGTTGCTGTACTTTATTAGCCAAGTAGAATGCAGACGCTGACCATATGAAAGTAAATACAACAGCAAAGCTAAATAAAACCTGCCGCTTTGTAACTCTGTAAAAAGATGCCACTCTATCCTTGTGTTGTTTATCAGTTAATCTTTTTTTTATATTTAGCAGTTCAGCCTCCATCTTCAGTTTTGAAAACAAAAAAGCCCTTGCTGATTTTTAAATTCTTGCTGTCACTTTTATTTTGCTTGAGATGAAATACAGTTGCTTTTATCTCATGTCTTTTTAAGTGTATTTTGTATTGTGGGCAAAACTTTTTTCTTGCCTGGCTTCACGAATAACAATATGCAAAGCTTGGTCTGCTATGTAAAACTCTCTAGTCTCATTTTTGAGTCTATCTCCAAAGATAAAAAGCTTCACCAAGTACTCACTTTTAGATCCAGGCAAATAAGGATTGTGATAGGAAATGCCATTATAATGACTTTTTTTTTTTCCCTCTTCAAATTGAAACCTGTCTATCTGCTTCACAGTGGGGGATACTTTTTAGAAATGCCGATGATCATCAGCTTTACTACAGTACAAAAGGAGAACTCATTCCAATGACACTGAAAATACAAGAAAGCTCTTTTTACTAGCAAAGTGTACTATTGTTATGCTCTTTGAAATGATCTTCTGTTCTTCCTGCTCTCATCACCAAATACCTGAATGGTTTGCATGAATTCTCTCACCTAATCAGTAGGTACAATTGTCAAAAAAGTGTGAAAACTACACAGGGACAGGGATTAGTCTTGGATTATAGTAAAGATGGGCTATAATAATCCAGTTTTGAACAAGTATACAAAAGATGCAGGCTGTCGTTGCACGCTTCAAGGTCCAGATCCCAAACCCGTTTACTGACAAATGGGGTTTTTTATGGGTTTCTAATCTGATAATTCTGTTGGTGTTATGTGGGAGGGTTATTTGCTTGTTTCCCATGAATAAATACATGTTTAAATAGTAATCTTTGCGTGTTTAATTTTAATAGGAAAAGCACAGATATTGCTGTTGGAGTTCTGAAGTTTTGGTAAAACAGACCATCATTACTAGAAAGCCAAGTGTATCTATTAAATTTCTGTGGCATAAACAAGTGTTTAAAACACGAACCCTTTACATAAAAATAAGCAACTTGCACTCATTTTCTGATAAAGTAAATGCTGGGTTTTGTCATTTGCAGACTGTGGAACTAAGAGTCCTGTCAGAAAAATGTCCTTGAAAGGACCAAAATACTGTGAGAATTTGAGATTTTCGTGAAGAATTACCATATATGGTGTAGTTGTTGAAAAGGCTCTTCAAAGTGGAGATGTTGGGCATGCAAGATAGAAATACAGAGCTTGCGTAAGCTTTGCTGTGTTCTTACTGTGGAGCTTGGGATGTCGTTTATGTTGTTTTAATCTCCTCTTGAAGCATAGCAGCATTGGTTTGGGTAAAAGCAGCCTGCTAACATATAAAACAAGTAATTGATCTGGCTTTCTTCAGCAGAATGTGTTCCATACTTTGCCTTTTTTGGAAAGGAGTGTGTGAACATTTATAAGTACTTCCACCAAGTCATTACCAAGAACAGAGGAAACTAAATATTGGGATTTTGTGGAAAAAAAAAAAGCGTTCTTCATCTTCTCCCATGTGAACAGCATGGTTTTGATTTTAATTCAGCCAAAAAAAGTTCATTTTCCATCATGGTATGGAAGTGGGATTCGCTTATCAATCAGTATCCATTGGCTTAATGCAAAGAAGATCTACCTCTAGAAATGGTGCAAACGAAAGTAATATACCTATGCCTCGTGGCAAATTGATAGGCAGTTCTGAAATAAACATTTTAGGGATGCCAACAGTCCCAAATACTTTTATAAACTTTGTTTAAAAAAAACCAAACCAGGAATAATTTGATCAGCCATGTGCAAACTAGATGTTTGAGATCAATATACGTTGTTCTTAACTAATACTGGCTGGATGTGAGGAATCTTTTCTAGTGAGAAGATGGAAAGGCAGAACAAAGAACACAGGAGGGAATTTCTTCCTCTCTTCCCTCTCTGTGGAGAACATATACGGACGTCTTATAATTTCTTTGTGGACTAGGAATCACTTTGTAATCTTGTGATAGAACTCAAAAGCTTGATTATTCACTGTTATTGGATTAAAAAAAAAAATAAGCATACTTTATTCCTTGAAGAGAAGGATCTGTATTTTTCTAAATATAAGTATATTTATTCAAGGTCTAGTAACCTGGAGGTGCCTGAAGAAAACTTGTTTGTTCTATTGCAGTTGCTCACCATGTCTCTAAAAATGAGACTGAGTGAGAATTTGTTCATCTTTCACCATATGTACTGTTGACTTTCATGACTGACAATAGTGATCTTGTTGGCCAGTAGAAATGCAAGCCAATAAGAGCAGGTCAAGTGCTATTCCATGTACTTACAGTAAAGCTTTTGTATACAACTGTATTATTGAAAAAACTAAACAACAACAACAAAAAAGGCAGTTTTACATTATTTCCTATCAGGTTTGAAATATTTCATGCAAATGTCTGCTTGCCTAAGTAAGTATATACATCTACTTCAGCAAAAAGGAAAAAATTCACTTTGGTTGTGCTTAAGAATTAAGTCACTTGAAGGGTTTTTTTCACCAACTTCATGGAGTACAATGATTGGAAAATGTATTTGCAATACCCTCCGTACAACTTTTTTTCTCTCTGCTAGTGAAATGTGTCTCTACATCTGAATTTCAGCGATGTTTCAGTCGGGGAAAATTTGACTTAACTCTGCAAACCATCAAGTGAAAAAAAAAAAAAAGGTTTTGTTTTTTTTTTTCTTAGATCAACTGCAACAATTGCAAACACCATTTACCCTTTTATTTCATTTAACCTAAACTGATTAAGCTGTAAGTGAAATTAGATTGAACTTTATACATTTGTGCTATTTTTTTTACAGACTTAATGTCTGCAGAACTAAGTCAGTCTCACTTTCTGTAAGTTTTTCACACTGCTAAAGGGGAAGAAACAATTCTCAAAGTGTGGATGTGAAACTAACAAAGGAACACTTACATATATAAACTCTTTCACTGGCATTATCACACTGGGTAGATCTTGTGGTCATGTTCTGCTTTAAGATATTCTGTGTTTAGAATTTTACATAATTCCTATTGTGCCAGTGATGTCTTTCATTCTGTTACTTCATAGCCTCTATTCTTTGAATGCTGTTGCGTTTGGCAAAAAAGCAAAGAGGGAAAAAGCGCAAACACACGTCCTCCTCTGCCCCACCTCCGGTTTTGGAAAGTCCATACTGATAAATGTAGCTTTCCTCAGTTGTACATCAAGTTGCAGTTGTTTGATAGGGATACAGCATTTTCTGGCAAAATGAAGGCAGCCTTGCAGGACTGCTTTGGCTGTGTCTTCTGGAAAACTGTTCCATTTATGGTATGTGATTATATTTTTACAAATTGAATGGAATAAATATTTACTGCTGCTATAAAGTTTTTAGATATGTACATTAGATGTCAAAATAAATAACACACTTTTGAGTATATAACATGTAAATACTGATGGGGCTTCTCCTTTCACAGTGTGTTTGTATATTCCACCCTGGGAGATGTGGTTCCAAAATATTGCCTGAAGTGGTAAGGTGCTTCACAAAATGTGTGCAGCTGGTTTGAATGTCTCTGTGGATTATATGACTGTCTTTACAACAGAATTTGTAATGTCTCCAGTGAAACAAAGAGAACACCAACAACTTTTGTTTAAACAGTGTTTCACATTGGCACAAGAGCAGTTTGTGTGTTCTCTTGTATTAGTGAATGATGATCTTTAATACATGGTACTACACTGTTCTTCAACAAAGAACGTAGTAATTCTGTTTATAATTTCTTGTTATATTAGAGGAGCCTGAACGCTCTGCTTTTGATTACTAATTTTCAAGTCCTGGGGCTCTGGCGTGGACTTACTGAGTTGCTTTTAAATGTTGTTTAACTTTCAACTTTCCTGTCTTTGATTTATCATTGTGTCAGAGATTCAATAGGCTAAAACTTTACTGTGCTGTACATGTAGAAACACATAGGTTAGGGAGAGAACTATTATTACTTGAAATAGAAAAAGCAATTTAATTCAGTCTGAGGGATGATAACATTTTTGTATGTATAACAAAGCTTAACCTTTTCTTGGTTTTGCTGTAAGAAGGAGCAGGAATGAACTTTGCTTTGATGTAAAATAACAGTTGTTGGTTGTTGCCTAGTACAGTAAAGAGGAATATTGTTTACATTTTGGGGGGATTCTGTATTTCCTTTCTGATGGTTAGTTAAGAAGAATGTTCTTTCTCGCATTGGCCTTAATTGTGTTTTACACCAATTTTAAGCAGTTGACCTAGTACCTGGGAAGAATTCCAGTCATATTTGATGGTATTAACAAGGTAGAAGATAGAAATAATTATAAGCTGTCAGAATTCTTCTAAACTTTCAGGTTCTGTTGTCTTTATTAGATTCTCGTGCATACTAAAGAAAAGGAGAATCTGTGTCTCTATGCATGTTATTATTATCACCATGATATTACTAGTTTGTGCTGAGCAAGTCTTCTCCCTAGAAAACTTGAAATCTGTACTGGACCTTACAGTTGTTCAGTGCTCTATTTCTGCAGTTGAGTACATTTTTGTTGCCAAGTCAGGACTTAAAATATAGCTTTACTAACACGCACATTTGCTACAAATCCATGTCCTTTCTCTAATCTCTTCACTCTGCCTGAAAGAGTGATGAGCACTGCTGCTGCTAGCTGGCTGAGGATTTCTCTGTTGCAGCTGTAGTTGAACACTGCTGTAATGCTGCCTCTGATGGCTTTTCACATGTCCTGGTGCAAGAAAAAAGGATGGGTATCATGACTGCAGCTTCTAGCCTGCTCAGTGTGCTCTGGAATTGATGTAATTCCCTGAGCCCTGCAAGTGCAGCAGCAGCTGTGAGGGACACGCTGGTTTATTTCAGTTTTCTCAATAAGGCTCACCTGAGTGTGATGAGAGAGAAATGTAGATACAAATAATAAAAAACCTTGTGAACAGAGGAAGTAGTGAACTGTCCAGCTACCTCTGAATTTACATTATATGCGCATAGTGTTGCTATGCCAGTCCCAGAATTCTTCCCCTCACGCCTTTCTCCATACGGGGGATGCCTCATAGTGCTCTTACACCACCATTCCCTCTGCTGCCCTCTGAAAGCTTTTTGGACAAGTCCAGGTTTGCTGTGTCTGATTCTGGACTGCCCTGTGCTGCCTGGAGCACCCATAGGACAGGGGGTGAGCTCAGGGTGCAGCTTCACCTGGGGTGGGACAGGGAAGGAGAACAGAGGGGGCTTCTCTATCCAACAGCCCATTAAGAGAACTTGTAGCATGTAACATGACTTGTGCCTTCTCTTCCAGCTTTGGCTGAAATTTAGTAATGAGATCAAAGCTATTTATGGTACAAATGTAAAAGCCTCATTTCCTTAGGAAAAAAAAGCTCAATAGTAGGTAGGCCGAAAGAAAACCTAGTACCTCAGTCAATCATTTTTTCTGGGTTTTTTCAGTCATTTATTTAGTGTCTCATACTACATGTTACACTTTTTATAATGCTGTTATTAAGAGGATGTGGAGGTACTTTTTTAATGGAGTCTTTGTGCAGCTTAAGCAAAATTGGGCTTGATTTTCAATTTGCTGTTCCAGAGCAGGTTTGGTATTTTCAGTTCATGCCCGTAAGGAATAAGAATAACCTGGGAATCAAGTCACTTTCAGTGTTAAATAAGAAGCTAATTTCTTTTATTCCCTTTCTACAGACAGAAGATAGAAGCTGTAAACTAATCAGGTTTTTCACCCAATAGGACAGAAAGCAGAGACAACTGAAGGTGACACCAAAGCAAATCAAGTAGAAAATAAGGCCTGTTTTGCTACTCTGAAGTGAACATTGGGCTCTGGAAAGCACCTAATAAACCATCCAGTCCTATATTCTGGTGCCACTGGCAGTCAACTCATACAGTTCTTTTCATAAATTTACATTGTGTCATCCTAGCTATTTTGCCCTAGATGGCATTATTGGAAAGCTTTATAGAAATTCTTTGAGACTGCAGAACCTTGTGATTTCTACTCTAGCTGCTTTCAGACCTAACCTTTACTCTCCTCACCTTCAACCAACATAAAGGAGTTCTCCATTTCCCATGGTCACTGCAGTATCACTTCTATGTATCTGATCTCATTTGATTTCATTTTTCTTGAGCACAGGTGAATAGAATTGTAAGGAGTGCTCTGGACAGGATCCTGTCAGCTCCTATTATTACTCACCTACATTCAAAGGGAATGCATTTCCTAACATATGCAGGTGTTGTATTTGTCTGTTTCATGTTTTGAGTCACTTAACTGCTTTCTTGAGAATGAATATACTATTTAATTCCATTATATCTCTGTTGTTCCAGTAATATTTATTGTTTTTTTTTTTCTTTTGTGATACCATGTTTCTTTTATACTGAAAAGTGCTTCCAGTTTTTGATGTTGACATTAGAGAAACCAGGAAGGACTAAGCTTTTAGTGACAGTTCTTCTGACTTAGGTTTAACCTAAAATCACACTTTACATCTTGGGCTGATGTTCTAAATTGACAGCTTAAATAATCAATTCTTTGGGGTGATTTAGTCTCCCGCTATCATACCTGGAATATCTACTGCTGCTTCTGCCTTTTCTGTTGTTTTTTTTGTTGTTGTTTTGGGTTTTTTTTAAGTAGATGAATGGCCAAAAAACCTTCTATTTTTAGTTTTCAATTTCTATTTCTATTCCTTTTGCCAGGTTTAAGTGGTTTTATCTTTTGGTGTTATTTTATGTTTTCTAACTTCACAGGCTTGGGTTTTTTTCCTTTGGTCTCTTTTATCCTTCTTACACACTCCATGCTTACATATGCATCTTTTTGAGGCGGAGGTTATCAACTAATTATTACTAGTATACTTCTCTAGAATATTTTCCCCTCACTTCAGACAGAAATCCCAGTTTGATTTTTGTACTTTAAATTTCAATGTCTGTTTTAAGTTTGCAAGCTCTAATTTGGTTCTGTTTGCTTTTGTAACTAGTGCCTTTAATTTTTCAAACCTTTTCCATTTGCAGTTAAAAGACTTTTTATGAGATCCTGGGGTTTTTTATCCCCTTATCCAATAATGGGAAGACAGAAAGTGCAAGATGTGGTTAGGCAGGAAGATCTGGCAGCTAAAAGCATGAAGAGTGCTAAGTAAGAAGCCACAGCGGTGGGCAAGGCATGGAAGAGAAAGGACTAAATCATGATGTGGCTTGACAGACAACGGAGGCATAGGGACGAGGTAGCTGTGATTTATTAAAATAAAAAGAGAAAGAAGAAAAGTGACATTTCACAAGGAGCTAAGCCAAACTCTGACTCTCAATACCACAAAATAAGGGTGTCCGAAGCCTGTCACATCCTGTCTGCACAATCCCCGTCTCTCTTTTGCCAATTCTAGTGCTCATTTAATCAAGTCTCTGGGTTACAAAGATCAGCTGCCGGAAGAGTGAGTGGGTTTCTGTCAGTTTAACTGAGGTGCGCGGTAACTGCCAGGGCTGCTTCAGACAGAGGGGCCCAGGGCTGCTGAGATTCTCCCATAATTAGGTGCAGCCAACACTTGAAACCTCTGGTGTAAGTGATGGCCCTAGAACTTGTCAGCTGCTACAGAAGAGGGAATTTTGGAGTGCTTTTGGAAACAGCAGGGTTTACATCAAAACAGGGAGCAGTGGAGAAGGACTGGCAAGTGAGCAGAGGTGGCTTTGGAGGAAAAAAATACTTCTTAGGCGTAACTTAATTGGTGAAGTTTTTGGGTTTTCTGATCAAGTAACAAGAGTGGTATAAGCCTGTATGGGGGGGAAGATGCTTTGACAGTTACTTTTGTAAAATGATACAAGCATAGCAGTGAGGCCTTAAAAGCATTGAGGTAATAAATGGATGTTTCTAAACACAGTAAATGTTGCATGTAGAAGCCATCTACTTAAATGTAACAAAAAGACACTTGTGATTGTTTGAATGCCATATTCCCTTTTCAAACAAAACACTGTTTGACTTTATACTGTAGTGTAATACCTTCATTATGCTTTTGTCTGTTTTATTTCCAGGAGATGCTCTGGTTGCTGTAAACGATGTTGATGTGAATTCTGAAAACATAGAAAGGGTTTTGTCTTGCATTCCAGGTCCTATGCAGGTACAGTAGTTGAACATTTATTCTAAATGTCCTCTATAAAAAATAAATATTGTTTCTAGCTTTTTTTTCCTTAGGAAAGAGAACTTAGGTGCTCTTTTTCTTAGAACTTTCCTATCTACTTTTTGAATGCATTAGCTGACTTCAGTTAAAACTGAGAGTAGAAATTTCAGAGTTTAATTCTGCTAAGTTTTGTGAAAATAGCTGCAAATAAGTGACTCAAGCCAGTTTCCCATTAAGGCACATGAGGTGCAGTCCAGCTGTTTGATGTTCTGTTCGTCATCAGCCAGAGTAAGAAAGCACATGCAACATTGTGCAGGAGGTGGCATACTTGTAGGTTTAGACTAACCATAACACCTGTTTTTTTTGCCCGGTGTGAGAATCAAGGTATTTTGTGATTTCAGAATTCTGAGTATTCATGTTTACGAGAACTAGTATGTATCTATGTGGAAAATCAAGTTTCGTAACTTTTCCTGCTCAGAAAACAAGCTCATTATTATGTTACCACTTGCATTGAAATCAATTACTTGTTGAATACAGGGAGGTAACTCCTTTGAGACATGCTCAGTGATACTTTTAACCAGTGATAGTTGTAGTTAGGAGAAAAGGTGGCAAATATTGTTGCTTTGAGAGTTGTTATTTGGAACACCGATCTTGGCAAATGAAGGACAGGGTATGTAATTTGATGCCTTGCTGCTGGTGGGTAAAAGGACTGGAGGCGTGCAATCTACCAATAGCATGTATTAAACAAGATATTGATACCGAGCTTAAAAATAAATATGTCAGCCACAGAATAGTAGTGGCTTTTTTGTCAGGTACTGTTTTTAAAACACTAATATTTGGTACGGAAATACTTAAACAAAATAATTATATCTTCATCAATGTAAAGGAGGCTCCCAAACCACAAGAGAGTAAAAAGAAGCCTGAATAAACAGTAGTGCTATTAAAGATATTTAAGAGCAATTAACTGGAGAAGTTGATGCCACTTTCATCTTTAAATAGAAAAATTAATTCTCAAGTATTTTAAAGCTTTTAGATTAAATACATTTAAGACCTTTCAAAACTGAACAGTGATGAAGGTTGACAGAAGTTAATAATAAATACTGATTTAAAAAAAATTACCTGAATGAGTAACGTCTCTTCCCCCCCAACCTGCTGCACCTATCTTCTCTTCTAGCTATAATGAAGAATTAAATAACTAATAGAATTAGATAGCTATTTCAGAATTAAACCAGAAGAGTGTTGATTACCTAGGATGTTAGTAGCATGAAATTAAGTATTTTGAGTTATTCTGCTTAAATCCACTTCCTGGTGGACAGGAAGACAAAGTAAAAGTTGCAACTTTATAGATATGAGACGGGGCAGGTTAAAATTACAGTATGTCTGTAACCTCTAGGTAGTTTTTCTTCAGTTAGAATATATGAGGTGATAATAGAAATGCTTTACTGTTCAGAGATAAAAAGAAGTAGAAATCTTCGGGTTTGGTTAAACATCCTTCTGTTTGCAAGTTATGTAGCATAAGTGGCTGTAGAACTACATCTGCAGCTACAGTGAGACTGGGCGCTCATTTGTCAGTTCAGGAAGCTTTCCAAGATATCTGACAGTATGAAGCGAGCCTAAGCTACCAGACTTGTGGTCAGATATTGGCAGAGCTCCATGGTAGAAAAACCTTGTCTTGCCTGTCTTTGACCAAATATGGAGTTGCTGTAACTTATTAAAAACAGAATGATTTAAAAAGCAGAGATTATATAGTTTATTTAATTGTATCCTTGGTAGATTAGAGTATATGTATTACTTGTTGCTAAAATGCAATGCAACCCATTATACATAGTAGTTAATTTTAATGAAACATTAATGCTTATGGTCTCAGTAAATCTATCGAGCAGACAGAGATTACTTGAAATGTGTAGCTGTTTGTCGTGTTGGCTTTCCAAAGCCTTTTATTAAAGTGCAATTATTCCCTTTTTAGTGTGCAGTTTGAGTCAAGCCAGGAGAGTGATTGCTGAAATAAACCAGTGGAGAATTCAAGTACAGAGTTGTGGGTTTGTTGCAGTGTAGAACACTGTTCATGCCGCTGAAGAAAGAAGCTGGTTGTGTCTGAGATTTAGTAATAAAGGCAGCTATTACACAAGCAAGATTGTTAGTGTAGTCTCATTCATTGCAAAATATCAAAAAAAGATGCAGTTTTAAAGCCATTTTACCATAGTCACAAGTTATTTACATAAGCTGTCACTGCTTTTCTGGGTTCAATGTTAAAAATTACTGGAAGGAATTTCAAAAACTACCTAGATTTTCTCATTTGCAGCATGTGGCATAATGTCTCTCATTACTAGATTTTATTTCCGGAATTTTGCTTTCCTTACCTCAGTTTAGGGAAACTAGCTCCTAGGCATGTAAGGGCTAGTTTAGTGTATTTATTGAGCAATAAAAGTACAAATGCTACATCAATCTTTGTTTTTTTTTTCTTTAATGCCAGACCTGTTTCTTTTTGGGTACCTGCATGTCACCTGGTAAGATAAAGTCCCAATTCTGGTT
The DNA here is from genome assembly GCF_036013475.1 of Columba livia. Taxonomy (NCBI): domain Eukaryota; kingdom Metazoa; phylum Chordata; class Aves; order Columbiformes; family Columbidae; genus Columba; species Columba livia. The sequence continues at coordinate 64,163,071 of NC_088605.1, read as the reverse complement.
AAAGTACTGGATATCTCATTTAGAAGTTCTGCAGCAGTCACTGAATGTGACATACCCCTCAATCAAAGCTTGAGATAGTATGAGGAAATTACACGCTGCAGTCTATACAATTTTATATTTCTATAATCAAAATAGCTGCCGTTTCCTAACTCCACAAGATGGAGAAGACTGAAGAGGAAGATATGCTAGAAGAATACACTTTTCTTTACCTTGATACTCAGAAGTAGTAGAACCATTTTACCCCAGAATTTCACATAACATTCAGCCTGAGGCAGATATTCAGAAATTTCAGCCTGAATTTTTCACTTACAGTTGTGCAAACGTTAAGCAAATGGAAAACAGAGACTAACAACAGGAAATGGCAGGCAATGCTACCAGCTTTGTGTATAATAAAATCCATATTCTAAGGCATAGAGCTTTCTTGCAGACAAACAGAAATCACGGCTTTCTAGGTCACACCAGAAGTACAACAGCAATATTTTCTATTTCTTACACTGACAAATATTTGAGTATTAAGAAACAAATCAAATACAGAGTGACCTTCCCATCACACTTTTAAGTTTTTAGCAGTTAATAGCCAGGGACTCGTTGGAGCACTTACAGGTTTTGTACCTTCTGCTTTTTTAATCTAGTTCTTAAAATTCCTTTGATCTCCACAGCATCCTGTGGCAGTGATTTACAGAACTGATTTGAGTGTTACATTTGTTTGTGTTGATTTTCCAACTGCCTTCTAACACAGTGCATTTCATACCCCCAGGTTTCTGTGTTATGAGGAGGAGTTAACTGTCCGTGTCTTACTCTTCTTATCATTCCACAACTTTGGAGAGCTCTGTCACGTTCCACTTCTGTCATATCTTTCCTAAGTAGAAAAATCCCCATCTGTGTGCTTCATAGTTTGCTGTTATTGTCACCTTCATCATTGTCTTCTTGCAGGGTGAATGAACTGTTTTAAGTATTGAGAATGTGTGCATGCTGTATATTTATAGAGTGCAATAGTAGTATTTTCTGTGCTTTTCCCATTCTTTGTTTCATTTCCTTTTGTGTTTTCTGCTATGCATCGGACTGATGAAGAGAAATAGAATCAAAGCTGTGAAAGATTTCCTAGACAGTATTTACAAAAGGGTTCTTCAGAGTCATGTATCTAATCAGATCCTGTGCGCTGCTCAGGATGAAGATTTGTTTCTTCTCCACAAAAACAACATTAATTTTTTAGGGTATGTAGCTGTTTAGTCTATTGATCATTTTCTATTACAGCATTTTCCAGCCTATTTGGTCTTTTCCACAGTAATTTTTTTAAAAAATGTGGGAATTATATTAGAATTTGGACAAAAGTAGAGAGGAACAGAAAATGTCATGTTTTGTGGTGTTACTTGGACTTGTGGTCAAATTGTGGGGAGGGACCTTTTCAAAATACAGTGACTTCACATCCAAGCGGTGCGGTATCGCCCACGGGGATGCAGGAGGCAGCACGGATGCCCGCAGGAGGAGGGAGAGTTAAAGTTCTGTTTGGGCTCAGTTGGTTTTGAGCTCTTGCTTGGAGGGCCATACTGTTGTGTCTCTGTGACAAGAGAGAGTGAGGTCTTTTTATTTTTAAACTAAGGGACTAAAAGATAGACTGCAGCAAGAATTACATCTGTGCATTGTTAGTGTAGAGACTCTAGCCTAAGTGTCATGAATAAGTGTCCACAGACAAGCTGTAGTAGAAGTTAGGAGAAATAACTATTGAGCCTTGAGGAAGCGTGCAAGAAGTTAAACAGGGCATCTGAAATACATGCAGATGGTGTGACGAAGAAAGAGAACTGAGTCACAGAATACCAGAGGAGAAAACATACATCTACTAAACTGTAAACCATCAAGTTACTACGTCTTAGAAAGCCACTGCTGCTTAGCTGGGTGTTTCTGCTCCTGGAGTCCTGTTAATACGCAGTGTATGAATTGAAACTGAAATGATGAGGAGAGAGCAACACATGAGTTACTGTCAGAAAAGAAAGTGGTAGCACATGGCAGGAGAGCAGGACTGAATGCAATGCTGTTCCAGAGAATGGCAAAGGAAAGGAGAAAAAAAGCTGATAGCAGCCAAAATAGGAGAGGAAAAGATTAATGAGAACTGGCAGGAGGGAGAAGACAGGAATGGGAAGGCAGCAGCCAGTGACATAAATGTTGTAGCTGGAAGAGCTGATGATGGCACTTCTTTCTGATCTAATTTGAGAGGCAATGCGTGTTTTAAAGCATCATTATTTTTTGCTGGCACGCCTCTCTTTAATCACAGAATCACAGAATGGCTGGGGTTGGAAGGGGCCTCTGGAGATCATCTAGTCCAACCCACCCATTAAACCAGGTCTACCAGAGCAGATCACACAGGAATGTGTCCAGGTGTGTCTTGAATGTCTCCAGAAAAGGAGACTCCCCAGCCTCTCTGTGCAGCCTGTTCCAGGGCTCTGGCACCCTCAAAGTAAAGAAGTTTCTCCTCAAATTCAAATGGAACCTCCTGTGCTTCAGTCTGTGCCTGTTGTCCCTCATCCTATCACTGGGAACCACTGCAAGCCTCTTGACACCCACCCGTGAGATATTTAGAAACACTGATGAGATCCCCTCTCAGCCTTCTCTTCTCCAGGCTGAACAGACCCAGCTCTCTCTGTCTCTCTTCATAAGAAAGGTGCTCCAGAAGTATGTATATACACAATTACAAAATATAAATAATCTGTATTTAAATGTGTAAATTACCTCTGCTTAGGCTTTCAAATTTATTGCAACTGGGAAAATAGAAACCTGTTTTGTTGAATCAATCATTAGGCTAAACTGTCGCTGACTTTAAAGAGAAGCAAGATTTGCTGCGATGTATTATGTTTAGAACTTGCCCGTCAATAGGCATGTCAAGGATATTTTAGAGCAATCAATCAATCTTGAGTCAAAACATATGAAAGAGGGACCTGAGAGTGCTCTTGCTTAGTCCACATTGATACATTCTAGGTCACGTTGAACAATGACAAAAACTAAGGTATCATGCAAGAAAAATTTCTCTTTGGAAATTACAATTTTATGCCCAGTCTAGAGCCAGTATTTCTCACATATCCTTCCTTCACACTTAGGATGAAGTGTTCGTTCACAGAAGACAATACTCTCTCCTCACTGCTGGAACAACTGAAATATTTTTTGTAAGGCAGTGCTCATAAAAAAGAGATTTATAAAGCAAATTGTGAAGTATATTTCCACACCAGGTTTGGATTTTGTGTTCTTTGTGAGCCAGGAAATATGCATTTATTCTAAAACTCCTTGTTTTTGTTGTATTGGGGGAAAAAATAACACTATATGAAGTAAGCTTAATCATCTAAGCTATTTTTTAAGAGGGAATGCTCTGTCAGTGGTTTCATTATTTTTTTCTTCTGAAGACAGCGCACAAGTGATGTAAACAATTTCTGTGCTTCTTGCTACTACAATTGTGAAATATGAAAATGAAAATCTTATTTGCTGACTTTACATTTTAAAAAAACAGTTAACAGTGAAAATGTTGGCAGGTTAAAAAAGCATTGTTACTGAGTGTTACAAATTAACAAACTTTTGCAGTCTAATGTAAATCGATATTCCTGTGCAAATGTATCTGTCAGCACATTTCGAAAAGCAAAGAAATGCACATGAAAAACCTTGAGGATGTGTACTTACGAAAGTGCTGACATTTTGAAATAAGTCAAATGGTGTGTATGTTTCAAAAACGTGGCAATAGGTTTTGTGTTCAAACAAACTCAGAGCAGTAAGTGTACATTTCCATTCTCAAAACCGTAAGAGTGAAGTATGAAAACACACGAAACCACATGCTTACTTACATGGTTCATAGAGCACGTAATAGCTGGCTTTGTCCTTAATAATAGATGGTTATGCAATGCTGAATATATAACTGGTTTTCTTGAAAGAACAGAAATTTTTGAATGCTTACATCTTTGCCAGTAAAGCTGAATTTTATCTCTTAAAGGGCTCAGACTGCATCTGTTTCATCTGATACTAGAACATAATTGTAAATACAGCGTCATTGTCACAATAATTATCTTAACAGGTTAAACTTACATTTGAAACATCAATGTTTGAGCCTGAAGGAACTTCTCAGCAAAGGTATAAACAGACACAGTCGAGTATGAACAATCTGGTTCGGCTCCTGTGGGGAGAAGACAGTACGGACCTTCAACAAGCTATACAAGACCTGCCTCATATTGTCATGTTCCTCACACTGAAACTGGACTCTGAAACATCGAAGGATGAGGTATGAGGCTAACTAAAACTGAAGGTGAAAGGTAACAACTTAAAACAGCAACTGCTATGCCTTTTGATGTTTAAAAAATAAAATAAAAAATCTTGCTAGTCATTGAATAGTGGATAGTCTGTAAAATGTCCATTTTGACAGAAATAAGGTCTGCAGTTCCAGGAAAAAAAAGTTAGTGTCACTGCTGACTAACTAACTGGACTTGAAATCACTTCAGTGCTGCTGAAAGGCTTGATGTAAAAAGAGCAGGTTAGAGGTGTTAACAGACAAAGCAGAGGAAAATGTAAAGTTCGTTATTGTCTCTCAGCTGCTCACAGTGATGTTTTCAATATGCCTCTCAAACTCCAACTATGAAATCAGCCTAGTCAAAGAAGTTTTTGCCCAGCGGGAGCCGTGTGCAGCCCGTGCACATGATCCGTCTGGCCCCTCCTGTTTTGAAATGCTAATGTGTCTTTTCTCGGAGGACTCTTCACATCTGCTCTTTGCGGTCTTGATTCTTGCTTGGGCAACATTTTTGAGCTACTGAAGAACTTTTCTTTTGTCCAGTAAAGTTTCCTTTCACATCTCTTTGTTTTTTGTGTTCTTCAGAAGAATTTTGCCAGAGTACATATTACCCATTGTAAGTTTGTTTAGATGTTGTTCGTGATGTAGCCATAGCTACAAATGCTCCACTGAGGATGCTGGGAAGATACAGAACAGTGTGGAGGGATCAGTTTGGCCTCTTCCCTGATCTGAAAATGACGAATGGCCACAGTGGACTTGTTAGGAACAGACATTTGGAAAATCACCCTTTTCCCCGTCTGTAAATTCTTCTTAGATTTAGCATAGCGCCCCAGTGATCTATATTATCTGTGATGTGGAGACATCAAATGAAGCACAAGTTTTGACAGTCCCCAGAGAGCAGGATGGTGAGACAGTGATTGAGTGGAGAATAGAAGAAAGTTTGCTTTTTCTCCCCTGGAATTAATCCTTAGATCCAGTCAGTGCTCCATCCTTTCTCTGAGATGTCTCTATTTTTTGGGTACTATTTTTCAAGTGATAGAAGTCTGTATTTCTCTGTTGGTGATGTGTAATAGAGAATAAGTGTTACAGCTACACATAATAGACACAGGGCTGGGGAGGAGAACCCTAGAAAATAACCTGGTATCATAATATCACTAAAAATGTTATGAAGTTTGAAGAGTTAAGTGCTTCAAATCCAGGAAATTACACTTATGGCTACTTGTGCAACCTTAATTCGGTCCTTTTGTCAATACACAGCATGATGTTGTCTTGAACTGTTACACTTTTTCTGAAAGGTGCCTGTCTGCAGAGGACAAGACAGACAGATAATACAATTAAGACTTACTAGGCAGCCATAAATTCAGTACTTCATAACTCTGGAGTACGTGACTTTGCAATATAAATCATGCTCTTTTAACACAATATTTTTAAGGTAATGGATGCTTCATTGTGTATTTCAGCAAGATACTAACACTGTAAGCTTCGGTTTGCAGTTCCTAACAGCCCTGTTTAAGGTACTAAAATTTTTAATGGGAGGTACCTTCGGCAGAAATTAGTTTATACAAGTGTCTCTTATAATTATTTTTATAGTGTTGCAACTTGGCGAAGTCATTCTATGCTTTTTCCCCACCCTGAAGCTGCTCCTATTAAAACATAAAATACTGCAGTATTTTTCTGCTTTATTTCCCTATAATAAAAAGGAAAAGAGCTAATTTAACTGTGAAATAAATAAACTTAAGATGCTTTATCAAAGTTCACTTACATACTGCAAATGGTTCTTTCTTTCTTCACTTCTAAGTTTGTAGTCCAAGACTACTATGTTATATGCATAGAACAGCTATGGGCAATTGCTGTAGACTTAAAGGCCGGTGTTTTCTTGGTCACGTAAATATAAAAAAGTATTAAAAAGATATTTCAGGGGCTCTGGCTCCTCTGTTAGTAGATGAATAGACATGCAAATACCTAATTGCAATTCCTGCACTTCAGAGTAAATGGAGTACTGCTTTCTTGCCCCATGATTTCTTTACACTCTCCCAAGAAACAGGATTAACCCTGAATGTTGGGCAGAGGTAAAAGAGGAATTGAAATGCACTTGTTCTCCCTTCACACCATGGAAGAATTGTTTCCTGAGAAGTCTTGGCAGTTACGCAGCCCCAAATAGTCTCTAATGTTGAGAGATGCTTTGCTGGTGTAATCAAGCTCTTTATAACGTTTCCTAAAAAAAGAATGCTGCCTTCTTCAAGGCATTTGTCTTTAACTTGATGAACAGTAAATGACAATTATCTTGTAGATACACTGTTCTAGATTTGGTTTACAGTAGTACTTCAAATCAGTGCTGAAGTTACTACATACCTATGCCATATTGCACCGTAAAAATATAATGGTCCTTTATGAAGCTTCTTTACCCATATCCAGAGGAGGCATGGTATGCAGATCACACCCACAACAACAATGGCAACTAGAACTAGTAACTAATTCTTCCACTTGGGAGCTTTTGGCACGCAAAAACAGAATTAATGAGCTCTAAGACTTGTACGCTGTATCAACTCAGTGATAAAGTGGTACTAGAAAGAATGTAGGATGTGTGGGTGCATGTGGGGAGTGTCCTATATGGTAGTGGTTTCAGTGAGTAAGGTCGGGCTTGTCTCTCTTATGTTTTTGCTCAAGGTAGGTATACCATTATAACATATGTTATTTGTACCAGTGTAACACTGTAACTTTTTCCTCTGTTTGAAATTATTTTGGCCATACCTTGTTTTAAAAGGAATAATGTTAATATTCTTTGTTCATGGTTTTGTTACTGGAGGCATGTGTTCTGCAGATATTACTGAGCAGCTGCTGTGATAGCTTGGTGCAAACAGACGCTGACTTGGACTTCCGTGGCACTTCTCCCTGGTTTTGTAACTTCTGAACTAATCTTTAACAATTCATAGTTGTCTTTCCATCTACTGTTTGTTTTTTAATTTATGTAAGATGCAATGTAAAGCATCAGTGCACTCTGAAGATTATAGGTGTGTAGCGGGTTGGCACCGTTTTGACACAATTTCTTTTAACCATTTCCTATGTTCTCCTGACTGTACTCTGTCTCCCTTTTTTTGTTGGTTTGGTTTGTTGGGTTGTTTTTGTGGTGGTGGTGGTTTTTGTTATTGTTGTTTAGGCTCAGAAATAGGTCAAAAATTGGAAGCTGTTTGATATTCCATTAGTTTAGATACTCTGTCCAGGTTTGGGTTTTTTGGGTTTATACTCCTTAAGAAATGAGCTACTTCTCATTTATTAATTCCATTGTCGTTGGCTTATGAACTTTTTGCCCTTCTGTGAAGACAGTTGATCTTGTATGGTGTAATGCGCTGAACCTTGCTAACTCATTAATAAATATATGATGCAGTGATGACCTTTTTTTACAGTTATCTTTTCCTTCCCTGGGAAAGTGTACAGATAATTCACAAATGATTTTTGTGTAAAGGCCCCAGTTCATAGTGAGGAGAAAAAAAGGCTCTTTCTCACCCTTTGTAGTGTTGTAATTAGAAAATGGCAGGGCTTTTTCCAGCTGAGGGAGTGATTCAAGAAAAAAAAAAGCCTTGTCAGTAATGAGTATTTGAAAATACAGCTAATTAAAGTGGACAAGAATTAAGAGTTTGCCAGGTCCTTTTGTAATCAAACTTTGCATTCTTTCAGTAGTGATGAAGGAAAATCTTCTAATGGCTGTTGGCACTGGCTGGATACGGTTAGTGACATAAATAGGAAAAGTTAATCACATCTGTGTTTCTTTTGTTTGTGTAGAAAGATGATTTAGTATGCTCTTTGCACTGGATATGCTTAATATGACATGGATTATTTCTGGCCCATCATGATTTGGCAGAAAGCAATAAATGCAGGGAATCATATGTTTGCTTATTACTACATTGTTAGGTTGATGAAGTAATTAATGTATCATTTTTGAAAATGCTTACATAAAAAATTATTTTAAAGAACTGCTTAGAAAAAGAAAAATAATTGTCACAAGTATTTGTCACCAAGCTTCTGACCGTCTGTGTCAGCATACTCTTAAAGAACTCATCTTGAAACTGAAGATCAGTAGTGATAAAGTTGTTAAATGGTGTATATGTTATTTCAGTATATACCTCAGTTATCTTTTATGCTACCCATGTAAAGCAATTAGGTGGGATTATACAGAGATGTGGGAGTTTTCATATTCTTATTGTTGGTTTTCAAGAGCTGCATGTTTGATGGACAACATGGCTCCTAAATCACAATGAAAATACTGACAGAAACATACAAATATTAACTATCTCTTGGAATCAGATTAGTTAAATGCACGTTAAGCTGTAAAGTGCCCATAATGTTTGTAATACTATGTTTCTCCATATAATAATGTTTCTAAATAAGTCCTATTTTTTTATAAAATAGACACGTTAAACTTGTAATCATTCATGTGTGGTTTAGAACTTTCCAGCATACCCGTGCAGACCACTGCTTGCTTTGATGCCATGCAAAAATATATAATAAAAGCTCTCATGTTTAAATAAAAAGAAAGAAAGAAAGAAAGGAAGAATGAAAGAATGAAAAAAAAAAGTTATCTTGTTTTCTGTGGGTTTGTGATTTTGGGTTTTGGTTTTCCTTCGCTTAACTAACAGCAAACTTTCTTCACAGCAAGAAATTCTTTATCAGTACCCCAAATCAGAAGCATCCCAAAAACTGAAAAGTATAAGAGGAATATTTCTCACGCTGTCTGACATACTGGAAAGTGTTAGTGGTACCCAGATTATCAGGTAAAAGTATTTGAAATATAATTTGAAATATAATGTATTATTACTTTATTATTTTACACATACGTGTACAGAAAAATACACATGGGTCATGCTTCAAGTTCTAGAGAAAACAAGAGCAACTCTTCCTCTTAGGCAGTAATATTTTAACTAGGACAGCATGCCAGAGTTGGACTGCTCAGTCTGGATGTACATGGACTTATGGTCACTACTTTGTCATGGCTGGCAATGACTAGGATTTTTAGTTCTGTGAAAATGTTTTTAGATCCCTTCTTAGATGTCTTAAAACATCCTTATATAAATTGGGATGGCAGATTGGAAATTCTACAACAGCCTCAATCAAATTTTTAAAAAATTTTAAAAAGATTAAATGTAATTTACTTAAATTCATGAGTGCCTCCTACTTTAAAATTAACATTTAATATACAACCCCAAAAGATTGTTGTACCCACAGACTAGGACTCTAGTAAAAAGTCTCATAAAAATGACTCCTTTTGGAGCAGTGTAGAGATAGTGGAGATATGTCAAGATATTATTGAATATTTAAAGTAGATTATTAGAATAATTAGAAGTGAAGAGCAAGTATCATTTCTCAGTTTCAGACTACTTCTTTCCATTGAGAATCAGTATATCAGTTTACACCTTTTGGTGGTCTCAGGCAAGATTCTCTTCTGCACAACCGTGCCTTGTGTGTCAGACACAAGACCTGGATTTGGTATAAAAAAAGCCAAATATAAGTAGGATTGCAGGCCCAAGAATAGAGTGCGAACAATACTGCAGTAGTGAACAGCATTGATGATAATAAGGAATTACTCATAAAGCCTGTTTAATAGATTTAGGTTGGGTTTTGCACGGATACATTTTTCCTTAAAGCAGTTCTTGAAGTGCTTTTGAATATTGTTGTTTACCAGAAAATTAGTACTGGTGAATTCACTTTGGTTTACATTTGTTTCTTTTCTTCTATTTTTTGTCTCAGACTTGTT